>NW_017728912.1:9236556-9300392 GCF_001723895.1 Crocodylus porosus | reverse complement strand
GCACAGCACAGCAGCTGCAGGGATGCTGGGTAGCAGTGTTCCATCCCCAGCTGCTCCCCCCCGATCATTCATGATGGGCAATTTGCTAATATATATATTAACATGCCATACCCCCCTCCACTGCCCCCCACACTCCCCTCCTTCCCCTGTGTTTGGCCCCATGGCCCCACCCCCTGCCCCACCTGTTCCCAGTGCATGCCTGTAAGCCCTACCCACCCCCTGCTGGCTCTACCCCATTCCACTGCTGGCTCGCAGGAACCAGGAGAGCAGGAGAGGGGAGCTTGCACACGTTGACAGCCACTGCCAACCACCGGCCTGTGTTGCCGCTGCTCTGCCTCCAGTCCCATATGCTCCCCCCAGTCCAACTCCATGCACCTTACCAGCACCACCCCTGTGGCACCACTGCCTCTCAGGTGTGAGGGAGCGGGGGAAGCTGCCACCACTGCACATCCAGCCACATGCAACCCCCTCCCCACCGAGCTCCCCCTCGTTCCTCCCAGCTGTTTTCAGGGCCCAGAGGCAGAACACTGCCACAGTGCCCCACCCTTCCTGCTTCCCTCCCCTCCTCCTTTCTGCCACCTCCCCTTTCCTGCTGACTTTTGACAGGGCCTAGTGGTGAGGCTAGAGCCTTGGGGGAAGAGGCCAGGCCAGTGCTGCACTGTCAGCACCCTGCACTGCTGCTGACTTCAAGAAGCAGGGCAGGGAGTAGGGGCTCAGCCAGCACTGCTAGCCTCACCCACCACTCTGTCTGCTCCATTGTCACTGTCATGGCGGAGCCCTGCTGTCATCACCTCCTGTCTAGAACACTCTTGGAGAACTCTGATTGGTTGTTTCAGACAACTGATCAGAATGTGACTAAAGCATTATGGAGGGACAAACAGACAGACTAAGGCATTATACATGCATACGTACACACACACAGTACAGATAGGTTTTCTTTCTAGCATTTCTACTAAATTCATAGACACAAAAGTTTCATACTTGTAAAAGACATGTTAACAGAAGGAGAACACAATAAATATGAAAAATAAAGGACATGCACATGTCCAATGCATATTTTTACCAATATGGGATGTATTACATTAGCTAAGTTTGACTATAGAAAAGTTTGATGAATTACTATAAAAATGGTCAGATGCCATTAAGCAGGAAAAGGGTTAATCAACATATTTGTTTTAGCATGTAGGGTTTTTTTAATTAATTTGACATGATAGTTTAGTATTACTATAATATGTATGGTACATTCCTACTAATGTTGTAGTTTTTGCCACTGTCAAGAAAGTGAACAAAACCCTGTGATTATTATTTTATAGGCTGATTTTCTATGGAAAATGAATACTTCAATTAAATAACTCACGAGTGGTAAGGTTGGAGTGATGCTGTAGCCATGCTTGTCCAGGAGTTATGTGAGAGGCAACAATTTTTGTAGGAGATATCTTTTATTGGACCAGCTGCATGGTTGGGAGGTAAGACAAGCTTTCAAATCACCCACAATAATCCTTGCTTCTCACATACAAACACATATATCTCATACTCACAACCAACCTTTAATCTCCTTACTAAGTCACACACAGTCAAGTGCTTACTATCAATTGCTTGGAATACTTTCATTAAATTTGTAATGAATACTGAGGTGTAATGTGGTGGTAGCATTAAGGCTAGGGATGGGCATTCAAAAAGTCTGAGCCTGAATTGATTCAATCTTTGCATTAGTCTAACCTGGCTAGGCTAAATCACTTTGTAATTGTATAGACATCCCAGAAATGCAGGCACATGCCTGCAGTGGCTCAGACTAAAAGCCAGGGGGCACTAAAAGCTGAGGGGCCATGATGCTCTGATTAGGGAGGGGTTGCACCCACTTCTGACCAGCCCAGAAGGGAATTGATAACACAGTGTTTATCACCCCATTAAGAAAACAACAGAGGGACATTACCAGCTACCTGTAGATTTTGTCTTTATCTCATCTGCCACAGCATGTAGCCATCATGTGGTCTGCTCCCTAATGCTGAGAGGTGTCTGTGTCAGGCAAAGGGATTGGGGGAATCCCTGCTTAGCTGGGAGTGGGGAGTGGAGGGGGCGGGGAGCAGGGGGAAGCCAGTCAGGCACCTTCAGTCCCTGCCAGAGTTTCAGCCAGGGTGCAGAGGGGAGGGGCCAGCTCTGCTGTGGAGCAGAGTGCCCTGCCTAGCCCAAAGAGCATGCTGGGGAAGTCTGCTTTAATTTAAACCATCAAGAGGTCTGGGACAGACATTGCAGAAACTGGTTTGTGCCAAATCAGTTAAGTCTGACACTACATTCAATCAGGTTTATCTCAAACCAGTTTCAGCCATTTTCAAATTAGTTTATGAACACTGAATATCCATTCTCTTACAGGTTTAAACCAATTTCTGATCACTTAAACTTGTTTACGTGTAATGTCTGTTCCTAGCCCAAAGGTCTACAGATGGCAAAAAGAAACCGGATAGAAGTATCTAGATGAGGTCTTTGTTTTGTTTTGGTATTTTAATATGCTTCCTTTCCTTTTCTTTTTTGTGAAAGTAAAGTTCATAATTAAGAATATCTCTAAGAGTATTATGAAATCAGAGTGAAAGGACTGAGTTAAAGCTTTTTTAGTTCTCTAAATACATGCTGTGTTATCTCTCACATGGGTTATATTGTAAATGTTTGGATCAGGCTTTAGACTTTGGACAACCCATTGTTCACAGCTGTCTGGATCATAAATTACGGTTTCAAGCACTTCCCAATCAGTAAGTTATGACCTTAAACAGGAGTGAGCATGTCTAGGACTGACGTTATAGTTCAACTTGTGTGTCAGTTCCTCTCTGCAGATTTAAAAGATGCTAATTAATGCTGAACAGAATGGAATTGTCTATGACCCCTACAACCACCAATTAAAAGTTGATGTGGGAACATCAGCTCATTTCACACAAGCCAGTGAGCAGCCTTCAGATGATAGTCACTTTGGCTATCATTTTTGTGGTTCTGACATATCAGTTATATGATTAAAACAGTTTTATGTGATAATTGTAGTAGAAATAATATCATTCCTTCTTTGGGTCAAGTTCTTATTAAAACAGTACAGAATCTAGTTTAAAAATGTGTTATCAAAATGTTTTCTGGGTTTTTTTAACCTTTCTCAACTGGTAAAAAATGTATTCTTCAATAAGAATCATTCTCTTACCTCATCAGCATCCATGGCTGTTAGTTGCATTATTTTAGATCCATCTCCTATATTTTCTTCTACAGTTAGATCAAGCATATCTGTTGGGAATACTGGTGGGTTGTCATTAATATCCTGAAGTGTTATTTCCACCTACAGGCAAGGGGAAAAAAGGAAATGCATAGGTACTGTATTTGTCAGACACTGATTACACATTAGTACTGCATATCACCTAACCTTGAAAGAAACTGGATAAACTATGCTTAATGTAATGAATAAGTGCATTCCCAAATAACAACAGCAACAAAAGAAAAGCCCCTAAGGACATTAAAATTCCATATTGTTATGAAACCCTCATAGAAAAACTTCTAACATAAATAAAGTTAATTTGACTTGTTGATAGCAACTGATTTAAAACGGTCTTAGTCTAGTTTATATTGGACAAGGTCCACTGATTGACTGTCATTGTAATCCCCAACATTGGCCCCAGGAGGATAGCTGCCAAGACCTGGGGCAGAAGATCATTCAAGCATTAAATGCTGCCTGACAAAGATGAGGTGGTGTAAAATTCTCTCTGAAATGTTTACTTATTGGCAACTCTCAGCTCAGGAAAAGCAGGGGAGGTGGGGAAACCCTTCCATTTTATATTAAAGAACATTCTGTTTTCCCCTCTTTTTAAATTCTTTTATAACTGGAAACACAAATGTTCCTCAAGGAGCCCATTTTAACATCTAGCTGCCCTGCCTCTTCACATCTAAACAAATTTTCTTTTCATATGTTGTGTTTATATATTTTACAAATATTAATGGTGGTGTCTGAGAGACCAGCCAGAGTTATTTATTCGTTGTTCTACATAAGCAAGATTGTTTAGTTCTCACAGGCTTGCTGTTGCCAATTTGAAAGGCTTTTGGGCTGATTTTCACTGATGCTGGGTACTACATGCAATGTTCCGATGAAGAGGGAAAGAGAGGACACAGCTGTTTTAAATCCCCACTAAAAGTAAAGGCTTCCCATAGGGCTCAAAAGATTAAGTGGTCACCAAAATCTGAAGACCACCATGAAACTATCAAGAAGACAGAGCAGTTGGAATAGTTTCATCTTTATTGTCCTTTAACAAGCAGAGGAAAGTAGACTGGTTAGCTAGGCAAAAAGAAGACCAAAGAGATGGATGACTTTTAAAAAACCAGATATTTAGATTGGCAGATAGAATAATAATTGTACTTCAGTTTCTCCCTTCCAATTGTCCACAAGGGATTTCCCCACACTTGATTGAAAACATATGGCTTAGTTTGGACTGGGTATAATCAATGCAGACGTCTCTGGTGATTGGAGATTTACCGTCTGTGGTTTATTCTAACTAATTCTAGTCACTTATGACATTTTCCTTTTAGATTCTGGTATCACTTCACACAAAGGCACACACTGACAAAGTCAGTTTTATTTGAACATGAGAACAAGCACCTTAGTGACAGGGGTTTGGATCTGTTTATTTTTCAGGAAACACCTGTGCCACTTCACTGTGTGCTTTATCTCTACCTAACTGAAGTCTGAATGTCACCTAATTTTAACAAGGCCTTCCCAACTCTGTTCATTTATACTTATCCAACCTACTCATCCTTGTTGCTGCTCTGTACCTCCACCTTTGTGCCAATTCCAGCTCCCTATGTGTCTACTCTTTCCAAAATTGCATCAAGTTTTCTCACATGCCATTGTTTGTGCCTGGTATGTTCTCCTTTAATTTTTAGTCCTACCTAATCTTCTTCAAATCTGTCACTAAACTTCTTTCTGACATGGTACATATGAGAAAACAGACATTTTAAAACCCGATGGATGTTTGGGCAAGATCATACCTGTCAATAAATAACACGTGCATGTACATAAAAAAAGCACGTGTTCAAATTTAAATATTTTATATTTTAACTGGAGGATTTATACATTTTCTAATCTTCCTTCTCCAAAATCTTCCTTCCTAACATCTCAGTGCTTCTATTTTTTGAGCTTAAGCACCAGTAAAGTGTAAAGTTTAATAACGGACTATGTTAGGCTCAACTACATGAAAGACAGATGGTAGAATTTCTTGGGATAATTGGGTGATCTTAAAAATATAAACTGCTATAAATCAGGAAATACTATGACAGTAAGCAGCAGTATTATTTATTAAAACAATTGCTGCCACTAATTCCATATCTTCTATTTGAAAAAATGGACCAAATTCTTGGAAAGAGGACTCAGCATTTCTGGACTAGATTCTCAGCTTCTCAGTCTTCAGGTCTAAAAGAACTATTAGTGACCTGGGTGATCTTTTCTCTGAAACAGGATAAAGTCTTAGTGAAAGAAGTGTTGTGCACTTGGTGAAGTAGAGGCAGCATGGGTTTATGAAGTGTTTTAAAATCTAGAAGCTGCTGCCAACACAATTCTACATGAAGCTGTTGGCAGAAGGGGGCAAAGGCAGAGCTATACAGAGATTAGTTCTCCTCTGCGATGTGTGGAAACAAAATGCCTTGCAGAATCTCAGGCTGTGTAATTTTTAAAGGGCACTCTCCTGGTTCCTTCTGTGTTGCTCCAATTGAAGGAAGAATCTCTTCCAGTTTGTTTTTTAGTTTGTTTGAAAGTCATGGAAGAAAGTTTTCTTCTCGCCAAGGGAGGAAGCCTGATGTTGTTAGGGAACCTATATGATTGAAGATGGTGCAGACTGTAAGTGCAGATTGGACATAGGTGGGGCCAGAGGAAAAATAAAAACATCTTAGGAACCAAGTTCTGTAAGATGTTGTGTGCAGTGAGTTCCCATTATGTCCATTATGAGGACACTGAACACCAATTTTCCAAAAGGCATCGCAACTCTCAGCATTTGCCTGGCTTCTGTGTTTTCCAAAAGCAGAAAGCACAGCCTTGCATTAGGCAGGTAGGCTTCCAAAAAAATGCATGGGGAATTTGGGCTATCTACAATGTGGCAGCAGCATGCCCCAGCTGGGATTGCCCCAAGCATACCCCATCCAGTCCACCAGCTCCCCTTGGAGCACCTCAAACTTCTTTGAAAAGTCATTTTCTTTACCAACATCTGTTTGCTGTCAGAATTTATGTGCAGAGAAGTTTGTTAATGTACAGTTGTTTATTAGCACTGGTCTGCTGATACTCTTTTATTCCATTAAGGAAGATAACTGAATCATTTCATTCTGAATTATAAATGTTGCATGAGATTTACTTGTTGGGAGTGTAGATCAGTGGTTCTCAGCCACTTGCCAGAGTGCAAGATCCTTTGAAGGATGACTCAGGAGGTATGAGGAGTTAAGCAGAAAAGGGCAGGCTAAGGTTTTCCCTTCCTGGCTGCTCTTCTGCTGCACCCACTCCCTGGCTCCTCTGCAAGGAGATAAGCAGTGTAATAAATACATTTGCTTTTAAAATGGGGTGCTACTCAATTCACAAGTTATGGAGGGTTGCTTTGAGTCTAATGAGAGATGCCTCCAGTCTAAAAAGGTCAAAAATCACTTGTGTAGCTCAGTTGCTAAACCTGCCAGTGCTGAGTCTCTTTTTATAGAAGATGAGCATTGATTTATTTAGGCCATATTTAATTTTTTGTATTTTACCAATGGTAGATAAATGTCTCACAGGTTCATGCAACTCAGCCTGGCTATATCCATGGTCAAATTAAAATTTCTGATCATAGTAGTTTGGATAGAGAAGGCTGACATTAACTATAATACAGTGTATCTACAATGTCATAAACAATTACTATAATTAAAAGGTCAAGGGGATACATTTTCCAAGAATGAAACAGTCCAAGAGGTTCATTTCTAGAAGACTGTTGCAATTCCGGGGTAATTAATTGCAAAATGGGAAAAGGACATAGGAGGAATGAAAGATAAAGGATTGCTATATTTTTACCTGCCAATCAAGTCTTGGCCCTTGAACTGGTAAAGCTAAAGCTTGCTGTTGTTCTAGTAAAACTATTAGATTTCAGCAGCTAGAGTTTCAAGGTACAGCAGCTGTGCAGCTCTGAAATTTATTTATTAATACTATGTGTCTCATGTACAGCTTATGTTTCAGCTACAGGTGACATATCACTACCAGAAACCAGTTTCACAATGAGCGATTGTTCTTTGTAAAAATTGTATGGAAATACCTTTCAACTTTGGGCTCTTTCTGAGTAACAACTTGGTACTGCTGAAAGTAATTTCTGATCTCAGTGTTGCTATAACTTACCCAAAGTAGAGCAGCCAGTATGTGGAAACAAAAATGGCTATGATTATGGTGTACCTAGTCAACTGTAAAAATAAATCAGATCACTGGCATTCAGGATGATTAAAGAAGAGTAACATTAATAGGTGACTGTATCTTATCATCACTATTCAGTACAAAACAAAGCATCTATTTACATACTGAAGCTCCACTTAAAATATGGGAACAGAACTACTCCACAAGGAAAAATAAGAGAGAGAACAGTAAAAACAGATTGAGACTACAAAAATATTAGGAATATTTATAACAGATTTTATGTTTCATCTGCATTTTACCTGAGCTGAATTAGTCTCACCATTTATTACAGTGACAGTTTAAATCAGAAGATAGTTTAATAAAAATACCAAAGCCTTTCACTAAGTATTCACTAGGCAACAGGTGGGAAATAAAAAAATAAAAAAAAGATAAAATGCCTAAACCAGCATATATGTCTACCCTACTAACCACCTTTCCTTTTCTTACCTGCTCCCTACTTCTAAATTTAGGGAAAATGATCTCCCACGTGTCTTAATTGACATTTCAGTTCCTCCTTTTTAAAAATGACCACTTGTTATTACCTAAATAAAATTCAGGAATCCTCAAGTGAAAAATCTTGACGTCCATGTATTCCATAGGCTTGAATGGGAACCTCAATCCCTGTACACCTCAGCTTTTCATTTATAAATGTTATAGATGTTTTCATTATAAATGTTTGAGATTTAGTGTACAAGAAAAACAAGATGGAACTATGACACTGGCACCAAAATGTACTGCCACCCTTGACAGTACTCTGAACAAATGTATTGTAGATAAAAATTAACAAATCAGACAGATTACTCTGTCTTTCTAAACAGTGCAGTGCAGAAATGCAAAGATGTGAAGATTCTCAAATTGCTGCTAATTCAAGTATATTCACAGTTTATGAAAACAATAAATGAGGCCTGCTTCTTTATTATGCCACATTTCTGCCTCCTAAAACAACGCCATATATTCAGATTCTACAAATGTCTTTTTTTTTTTTGGTCCTGTTTCACTCCCACTGAACTCATATAAATAGAGGCTGAAGAATTAAGGAAACATTTACTATGGAGAAGAACACTCAAAAGCCCATTAACAAAATTACTTAATTAAAAGCCACCACAAGGTACTTCCTATATACTTCCAATTAATAAATTTCTCACTGTCAAGAGTTGGTAACATTCTAACACTAATAAAACAACCCTGTCCCTACAGCAGAAGGTTCATCCATCTTCAAGAGTCTCATTGTCCCTCTTATTGCTGTGACAGGCTATGGTCTTGAAAGTAGGAGTATTATTTACTACCTAAATTAATCTCTTGATTTTTTTCCCTTTAAACAAATTTACAGCATATTATACCTTGGGGGAAATAGGTAGGCAAAATACAAATATATGAGGTCTTTTCTGCATTCTAACAAATTTTAGTGAAAATGTCAACTCTAATAGGTAAAAATAAAGATGACAGATGATATTAACCTGACAAAAAGAAAATATATCCAATTTATACACATACTCTACACCCAATTAACCTATTCCTACACTCACGTAAAATAAAATAATCCTCTGAAAAAAGGAACAGCAAATGTATAGAACTACTCTGCACTCAGTTAACCCGTAACTACACCAATTTACAATAATTAACCAACTGATTAATCAGTTCCTGATTGCATTGATTGGTTCTTTTACTCTAAAACTAATACTTTTGCTGAATTACATACCCAACATAAAATGGGTTAATGTTAGGGGTGCACTGATAAAGATTTTCATGGCCAATACCGATAGCCAATGATTAACCAACCATATCAGCCAATGCTGATCCAATAACCAATTATTTACTAATACTGCAAGGCATTTTAAACTACTGACACAAACCTCTTGTCTTTGTTTTGCATTTATAACACACATACTGGCCTGCTCCAGCCCTCAATGTGGAAGGCGGTGACCACCTTATTCCCATACACATTGCCCACTCACCCATGGCTCCTACCTGCAGCCCCACTCCCCATGCAGCCCATGCTGCCATTCCAGGGGGTGCTGGGGGTATTTAGAGCCCAAAAGCATGTTGCTGCCATAGCACTGGTGGGCCTCTACAGTCACTTTATTAAAAATCAAAGTAGAGTCACCTGTGGAAAGGCAACTGATTTTCTTTATTTATATATTGTTGCATCTTGCTGTATTTTTTTCATTTGCTGTGATATTCCATGAAAGTGTCTAGAGATACCATCTAACCCAAAATCAATATATTGTGCATTGCTGAAAATTAATGTCAGAGCACTCATTTGGCAAATTTCAGAATGGAGGAGGGTCAAAAGTGGGGTCCTCCAGGGATATGTGCAATCCCAATTGTGGACCCAATTTTGTTCAATATTTTCCATAGATGATCTGGAAATGGGGAATGCAAAGTGAAATCATCAAGTTTGCAGATGATGACAAGTGATTCTGGGTAACCAAAATAACGAGCTGACAGAGAAGAGCTGCAGGAAGATCTCAGCAAGCTGAGTAGGCAAAAAATGGCAGATGAACATAAGTGTTGACAAATGCAAGATAATTCACATGGGCAAAAATAACCTCAACTACACATACACAATGCTGGTTTCTGAGCTAGCTTTTATGGTTAAGAAAAGATATCTTAAGAGTTACTGTAGACAGTTCTCTAAAACCTTCAGCGCAATAAGCTCAGTGAAGAATGCCAGTATAATTTGGGCATCATTAAGAAAGGAACTGAAAACAAAATGGAGAACATCATCATGCCATTATATAAATCCATGGTGTGCCCAAATCTTGAATAGGGTATGCAGTTCTCATTTCCACATCTGCAAAAGGTTGTAGTAGAGTTGGAAAAGGTACAGAGAAGGACAACCAAAATGATAAGGGTGTGGAGCAGTTCCCATACAAGGAGAGACTAAAAAGGTTAGGATCCTCAGTTTTGAAAGGAAAAGTCTGAGGAGGGATATGATACAGTTCTGTGAAATCATGATGGGTGTGGTCAAAGTGAACAGGGAACTATTTTTTACCAAGTCCCAAACAACTAGAAATAGGAGGCACCCGCTGAAACTAGCAGGAGACGGATTTAAAACTATCAAAAGAAATGTTATTTAGGCAATGTGTAGTTAACTTGTGGAATTCATTGCCACAGGAAGTGGTAGAGGCAGATAGCAGAGCCAGGTCCAACAGACTAGACCAGGGGCAAGCAAAATATAACCCACAGGTCAGATATGACCCCAACAAGAGATGTTGTCCTGGCCATGGAGGTCCTTCAGCTTTGCCCAGCACAAGTGCAGGGGAGAAGCTTGGGCTATGGCACATGCAGCCAGTCCCACCACCTCTGGGTGCACAGCAGAGTTGCGGTGGTGTAGCAGCTGAACTCACTTTCCAGCAGCCCCCATAGTGCCAGCTCCTTCCAACTGCCACTGTCAGTCTCAACCTTCACTGCTGGAGCTGGCCCCACCGTCCAGGTACCCTGGCCAGTCCATCTCATCATCACCAAAGGTGCTGGCAGGCAGGGTCTTCATGCAGGCAGGGTGTGGTTAGCAGGGTGGATAGGGATGGGGCCGTGGGCCAGTGGGGAGTGGCATCAGGAAGCAGGATGCCACTCCCCAGCCCCCCGTGATCCCATCCCATCTGTCTAGCTATGCACCTTGCCCATATGGGGGTAATGAATATAGGTAGATAATTCTAGATATATTTGGTTCAGTGCTTTCCCTCTAAAGCACTCCTGATGGTTTCAATGACACAAAACTAGACTAACTACTAGTCTGACCTAGTATGGCACTTTTTATGTTTACCCTTAGATTTTATGTCATTCTGCATGACAGAAAATTCAAGGAGCTCCACAACAGGAGATAATTTTGGCTTGTAGCCTGAAAGTTCTTTTCATGAGAAAAGACAAATGGTTACATCCACTCCTTCTCTTTGTAAAACACCTAAATAAGAAAATAATAAAAAAGGTAATTTCAGCTCCAGTACATTGATGCATCCTACAACAGAATTGGCCAGGACTATTTATTCCTCTTTATACTTGTAGGAAACTGTACTGACATGAATTAACTCACTGAATATTCACATGAGTGAAGTTATGTACGTTACGTTTGCTGGATTAGTGCTTTACTTTCACTGTGAAGTCACAAAAGCAACATTGACACGTGGTTTCCTCCTTTAAAGAGAAAAAACTGCATTTTTTCACAGCAAATGGAAACCTGGATCGCTGGTAAACATACACACCATAGGGCAAGCTGGGAAATGCAGTTCTATGAGCAAAATCCCGGACATTTGCTCATATTTAAAAAAAACGCTGAGATGGAGACTGTAGAACTGAAAAAGAGGACATCTTTGGGAAAACCCAGACATATGGTAACCGCACCTTTAGATATGCCTAACTCTCTCCTTTGACTGCATGGGAAACACAGGAACCTATACCTATTTTGAGTCAGTGTATTGGGATAAGTTGTTGAACTACACTTCCTGTTGCCAAGAGAATGAAAGGTAATTTCTGGGCATTTTGCTTTTACAAAAGTGCATTCCCGATCTATGATCACTACTCCTTAATGTTTTTATGATATAATTCAACTCATTTTGTAAACATAATGCATCCCCCCCATTAAATAACCTAGCAGAATAATATAGCTCATATGACTCAAAACATTCTTAATACTCTCTTATGCAGATTTTACTCTTAACTGTAATATTTTGGATTTTAGATAGGTGTTTAATTTTTTTAAATTTTTTTTGAGATTTTGAAGTAAAATACAATATTTTTAAGGCATTTGTTGACATTCTAAATGTTACCTCATTTTTAAAACGTAACATAAAAAAAACGCACCAAAGAACACATTGATTTCGCAAACCCAAATGTTTTACTGACATTCAAGCATAACAATTAGATTTAAGTTTGCTTTCATTGTTATGTAACACTTAAACAGAAAACTAGGCACTTTTTGTGCTTTTAAATCATCTCTATTCTAACCAATAATAATGCTAATGTTGCAAAAAGGAGGTGCCATAATTTGTTTCTTTTCTTTTCTTTCTTTAGGTGACTTCTGGGAATTACTCTGCCTGAAGTCTGGATTAAATGTTTCACTGTATCCACAACACTTCATCATGTTGCATAGCCAAAATCTATTATGGTCTGCAAGTGACTCATACTTTAGCTATGAGAAGGCCATAATACAGAACATTTTACATAAAAATGCCAAAAAGGTTGGTAATTTAATCTTGATTCCAAGTAGGTATGCAAGGTCTTTGACTTCAGCATATGTTTATTATGCAGACAATAAGGCGTTGTCTGGAAATGTGTTACCTACAGTGGTTACATTCAACTTCTGGAGAAATGAAGAGATTGTCCAGATGATACCAACACATAAAAGAATAGGTATGTTGTTATGAGAGATCAGCAAGTGCTATTTTTAATGCAGACTTATAATACAATTTAGTTGTTTATGCTCTGAATGCATCCGTTCTTAGATAAAGTGCCCATTAAAATCAATGTCATGTGAGTATAAATTTTTAGACAGTAAATAAATGTGTCTAATAAACATCTTTAAGATCATGAAAACAAATGTGTAAACACTGCTGTATATACAGATATTATTTGTACCACATAATCCTAGCATGCAACCATAAATAATGTTAGAAGACAACAAAAATCTATTCTGGTATGTTGGTGAATGAAATAAACACTTGATACTTCCTAGTCTGAAATCCCAAAGATTCACAAACTGCTTCCCAAATTTACTTGCATGATTTAAACCAACTCCTTCACATGTTGGATACTCTGTCAAATCAATTCATGCAAAGATTTATTGTGATGTTGTATTAAGTACTCTAGGGCAAAGAGGAAGGAAGGGTCAAAGACTCAGATCGAGGCACCATTTCAGCTTTGTTATAGACCATTATGGCTCTGTTTCAATTACTAATTATCTATTACTCATGCATGTAACATGTATGCAGCCATGGCTGACTATTTCTCAAACAAAGGAGATTACTTCTATTAATCTTAAACCACAAAATGTCTCCTAGCAGTCAGCAGCATGTGTTCCTGGGAGTAAAATGTGTTCCTTACCAGAAAAGAAATATGTATGAACAACAAGCAAGTCTAGGGACTTGCCAGGCTTGCAAGAACAGCTAAGTGAGGACAAGACAGAGTTAGCTGAATTCTTGATACTGAAATGATTTTGAAAGCTCCCTGAGCGTGCAGTGATATAAGAAAGAGTTGGGCTTTGTGAGCTTACTCTGCTGTTTGAAAATTTAGAACTAAAAAGGCAAAGCAAGTCATATTGCTATTTCAGCTTTTCCTGAAATCAATAATGTTTTAGATAATTGTTTAAGTGCCATAAAATTTATTGCTTTTCTTTCTCTTTCTTTTTTTGAAAGCCTAGACTCAGATATAACTGAAGAATTAGGACTGGGTTTAAGAATGTAATAGTTAAACTTTGAGAAATTTAAATTCAGATGCTACAGCTTTCTCAAAAATATAAAGCAACACAAGTACAACAGTATAGATCAGAGCATGGCACATGAAGCCATTTTGGTTGGTATGCTACAACTGGTCCCAACTAAGAGTAGGCCCCTGCCACCAGCCACCAAGCCCACCAGGGCTGCTTGCAGCAGGTGATGGGGGAGGCTGCAAGCTCTGCTGAGAGTAGCCCAGGCTCCATGGCCAAGGGCTGGGCCAGAGCCAGGGCTGCTTATAGCAGTCAGCTGCAAGGCTGCAAGCGGCTGCACCAGCATCCAGTCCTGGCCTGGCTTGCTGCCAGCAGTGGCTGCACATGTACCTTGGGGAGCATGGTGGGGAAGGGGTCAGTCAGGGCTGTACTTGCACAACAAGGATCAGGCCGCTCAAGGCTCCCCTGACATTTGCCTCTGGCATGCCAATATCTTTTATGTCAAGGCTGCAGGAGTTTTTGGCATTCTGCCCACAAACATTGCTGAACCCTGGTGTATATACAGAACAGAAATAGCCCTCAATGGCAAATTAAGAATAAAGTAAAATGAGCTGCACAAAAAATAAAGCAATATATCAATGCCACAAATATTTTTGTCTTTGCATCCCATCCCAAATGGAAACATACCAAAATGCAGAACATTTTGATGGTATCGTTCAGTGAACAATACCCTGAGTTTAATTAATACTCCTCCGAAAAGCTCTGTTCAAATAAAGAGGGTGAAGATGAAACTGTTTCAAAAGAGCCTAACTATATAAAAAGCATTATCCATTTTATTACAGTTTTTGGCACCTTTAAAATAGAATGAAGACATCTAGAAATTAATTATTAAGAGATACAGCCATTTCCCACTGTTTTATAACCTTTATTAAATCCACCCACTTCCAGTTGACCTCCACAACCCATCCAATCTTAGTTTCACACCCAAACATATCCAAAAACATATGAAAATGTTAAAAAAGTGACCAGGGACTCAGTTGTAAAATGGATTATGTGCCTCTGTATGGAATGAATCAGCTTCACAGGCTACTGTTCTCTACTCAAGTCAGAAGAGCTGTTGTGGAGAGGCTGCTTCCAGCTGG
Source organism: Crocodylus porosus (assembly GCF_001723895.1). Classification (NCBI taxonomy): domain Eukaryota; kingdom Metazoa; phylum Chordata; order Crocodylia; family Crocodylidae; genus Crocodylus; species Crocodylus porosus. Next base: position 9,285,481 of record NW_017728912.1, on the reverse strand, counting down.
GGAGGGAAACAGTTGCCAAGGTCAGAGATTGGACAGAGACTTCTTTTCTGCACCTGACACTCAACATAACTGGAAAGGGAGGCTGTGGCAGGTATACAATAGGTCACTTGTTATCTGGAGCAAAGAGAAAGCTTAGAATGTACTGCAACTCTTCAAAGATGAAGAGGATTTTTTAGTGACATGATGCATTAGTGTAGTTTGTACAGCAAGTTAAAGTTCAGTGTAACTAAGGCAGGGAGAATCAGGCCAACTATTAAGCGGTCTCCAGAGCCACTCCCCACCCTACCCCACCCCAAGAAGCTTTGCCTGACACATGCAGCCCTACACTGCTGCTGCATAGCACTGCACCCAGCAGTATCTAGTTATGCCTCTAACTTACATCAATTAGTCAGAGACAGCTTGGGTATGTATGGTAAAACCTGTCATAAAATCAAACTGGAGTCGCCCCAGCCCTGAGGAAGCACCCACAGAGAACTCCTCTCACACTGCCTCCAGATATACTGGCTATGCAGGGTGAGGGATTGTCTTAGTAGCTGCTCAGCACCTACGTGTACAGGAGAACTGAGGTATGATGCTGCTTCTTTCAGACTCTTCTCCAGGCTTCTCTGTGGTATCTCAGGGGTGTAAGGCTGGAAACAAATGTTAACTTTGTGCCACCATAAAAAGTTTTATGGTGGCACAAAGGCCAAGCAAACAAATGCCCAGAGCCCTTCTTGGCAAGGGATAGACATTAAAAAAGCCTGAGCCTGAATTGAATCAATCTTTGCAGGTTAATTTAGCCTGGCTGGGTGGAACTGGTTTGTAACTGGACAGACATTCTCTCTGGACTGAGGAAATTCAGGCACATGTCTGCAGTGGTTCAAGCTAGAAGATGAGGGGCAGTACAGCAGCCCTCCCTTCCCTTCCACAATGCTAAACTGAGGGGGAACATGGCCAGGCCCCAGTGGTACGCTCTGACTAGGGAGGGGTGTAAACCCCCATCCTGCCTGCACCATCCCAGAAGGAGGACTCCTGAGAGGGAGGGATCCCTGTTTCAGCAGCAAAGAATAAGGTGGGGTTAGGGCAGGGGGAAGCCAGGCAGACCCTGCTCTGCGGTCTGTGCCGAGCTCCAGCCGGAGAGCAGAGGGCAGGGGCCAGCTTTGCTGTGGAGCAGAGAGCCCCGCCCAGCCCAGAGAGCATGCTGGGATGCTGGGGGTGTCTGGTTTCTCTTAAACCAACAAGGGGTCTGGGACAGACATTACATAAACCAGTTTTATCCAAATCAGTTAAGTCCGATACTACATTCAACCAGGTTTACCCTAAACCGGTTTCAGCCATTTTCAAACTGGTTTACGTGTGCTCAACATCTGTTCTGTTACAGGTTTAAGCCAGTTTCTGATCACTTATACCAGTTTGTGTGTAATGTCTGTCCTTAGGCCTTGAGCCAGAATTGCCCAAAGTTGTGGTGGTGACAGTTGGTGATATGAATTTGGGCATTTTTTTTTTTCCACTGGATGCCTGTTTAATTTATGGTGGGAGAGCACATGCAGCCCAAAGGATGCAGAAGCAAGCATTCCCCTTCCAGAGTATATAGGATTGGGCCCCAACAGCCCCACTGCTTCCTCCCCAGGCTGTCCCATTCGGCAGAAGCACACCACAGGAATCTGCTGGCAGGGGATACCCCAAATGCAAGTATCACACTACTATGCCCTGACTCAAAGAGTGTACCTTGGGAAATGGGGGAACTCCAAGTTCCCCAGCAGAAGGTGTGTGATCCCAAGAATCCCCTAATAGCAGATTGTTCGGGAGCATATATCGTGCTGCTGCACCCCAGTTCAGGGAACATGTCTGCAAATGCAGAATCGCAGGGGCTCTCCCATTTGCAGTGAAGCACCCTAAGTTCTGGCACAACAATGAGATATCTCTGTGCCTGGGGAATCCCCTACTGGGAGATTCCTGGGACAGGAGCCAGCAAGCAAGAAACTTGGGGTTCCTCCATTTGTAGTCGTTCCACAGGTTCCAAGCCCTGAAACCCAGAAACATCAGGGACCCAAACCTGCTAGACAATTGACAACATCCAAAGAAGTGGATCCCAGCATAACTGATGCTGTAATAAAAACATTGTGTGATTTTATCCTAAGGCAGTATCTGTACTCCCTGAGTGCTGAGAACAAAGGCTGTAATTCTGCCTGGTGTTTCAATGGACCACAACAAGGAAGAAACCCTAACATGCCCATCCCTACAGAATCTGACCCTTAATATAAAGATATGTTCTTGAAGGACACGTCATTCACCTAAATAAAAGGTGGGGGTTTTCTTATAGACACGTACTTACTGTCCTGCAACTAACATTACCTCTGGTCCAAAAAACCTGTTTTAATCACCTACCAAACTGATACAAACACTTGGCATATGCTTTCTTACAGGATCATTTTGGGATCAACTACCAACACTTTATACATTTGGTAACCATCTATTTTATCATTTGTATTTAACTGAATGAGGTATATGTCCATTTAATAATGAATGGATTGCACATTACCGTCCATGCCAATAAAACTGCTTACATTTCAAGGATGGAATTGTTACACCTCTAAATTGAGTAAGTCACCAAATTGAGTTTACTGTTCTGATTTCACACCAAATAATTCTGAGAAAGGAACATGCACTGGGATAGTAGGCAGTCAAAGTTGACCACAATAGGATGAAGGCACTCTGGCAAGAGAGTCAGAAGGTGTGATAGAAAATGTATTGCTATGGTAATTTAAGAGAACTTGGATTTTGTCTTGTGGTGAGAGGGAATCAATGATCATGGTCTAGATGCTGCATGATGTCAGTGTTGCTACTGGGGATTCACACTGGTGTAACTGAATGTAAAGTATAGAGTAGAACAGGGGTGGACAATTATTTCGGGGGGAGAGCCAGTTACTGAGTTTGGCAAGCCATCGAGGACCACATAACAGCCAGCCAGGGGCAGATAAATATTAATTTTCTAAATTTTTTAGGAGCCCCACAGGCCAGATAGAATGGCCCGGTGGGCTGCATTTTGCCTGTGAGGCGCATTTTACCCACCCCTGGTGCAGAAGGACCAGGGGAGGAGGTAAGAAGGGGAAGTGGAAAAGTCTGCTACAATAGGAATGACTATATAACAAGAAGAGGACTGTGGGTGAAAGGGAAGGCAGAAGTGGTATGATACGTAGTATGAGAGAATAAGTGACAACATGAGGAAGTTCAAGTGTGGAGAGAAGAAAAATCCTAGACAGAGCATTTGGCTTTTGTACTGTTGAATTTGACAAGGGGCTTTAAATTAGATGTCTGGAGTTCTACAGTTGTCACCTGGGAGAATCAAAATTCCTCAGTGGAATTAGAGCAGTTTTTAGCTCACAGTTGTTCGGTTTTGCAAAATAAATAAATGAATGAAACGCACACAATAAACTAAATGAAATGTAAAACATGGCAGCTTAGTTTATTTGGGCAAAATAAGAACCCAACTATTCGACTACATTAATCTCATCATTTGCATCTGAAATTTGTATCCTAATTTTTAAAAAATGATAAAGCTTGTTATTCATAAAAAAAGTGGCTTCTCAAGGGACTTCTCACTCACCACCAATAACAATTAACCGGTGGAGTAACCCAGAGACTTTTAGGAATTCTAGTAGACGGATTTCTCCCCACCCTCTGAAAAGCTCATAAAGCAGACACTGAACACCCAGAATCCTGTATCAATAAGAACTAGTGAAATCTAAGGTCAGTTGTACTCTAAAAATATATTTGTAGAGTAGTGAAGGAGTTGGCAAACTATGTTCACTGCATCCAGCCTGTGGATTCATTTGATCCAGCCCAGGATGTGGGGCTTCAGGAGTGGATTGACCCAGTTCAGGAAAGAGGCAGGTACTAGGACCCTGCTGTGGCTTTTCCCAAAGACAGCACAGAGAAAGTGCTTGCCACCAATGCTTTTCCCCACCATAGCATGGGGAGTGTGTCTACAGCCAGGCAGGAGAAAACAAATCCTGATGAAGTTTCTTACTGTTGTAGGGAAGACGACTGGACATAGTCACTCCCTGTGTCACCATGGGGAAAAGTGGCAGCAGTGGGCACTTTCCCTGTGTAGCCACTGGGGAATTGGTGGCAGTGGCTGGGTTCTAGTGCCTACCTACACTACAGAGGCACTAGACCAGATCCAGCCCGTGAGGCAATTTTATCCAGCCCGTGGGCACCTGCTAATTAACTGCACCCTGCCCAGCCCACTGGCTTTGCTGCCGCTCCCACCCACATGTGTTGGAGGGCCCTGTCCAGTGTGCAGAGGTTCCAGGCAGGCTGCTAGTGCCACTGCTGCAGAGTTTGGCCAGCCCACCACTATCATGCTGGGCTCACATGCAGGTCCTAGGATTTGAACGCCACCAGGGGGAAGCAATCTGACTTCCCTGCTGCCATGTGCAGCTCCTGCAACTCTGCCAGGAAGCAGAGGGCAGGGCTCCCTACCACTTCCAGCAGAGTCCCAGGAGCTGCATAGTATCATAGTACTTTGGGTCAGAAGGACCTAAACAGATCATCAGGTCTGACCCCCTGCCCCAGGCAGAAACACATGTGGCAGCAAGGAGCAGGGAAGGCAGCTGGCTCCACAGAGATTTCCCTTGATGGCATGCAAGTCCAAGGGGCTGCACATGAGCCCCATGTGATAGAGGTGGCCTGGCCTGGCTTTGCTCCTTGCTGCCATGTGCAGCTTCCTGAACTGGCTGGAGCCATGCACCACTGGATGGCTGTGCCTGTGCACGCCATGAGCGCACAGAGGGCCACTGCTTGCTGCTTCTGCCATTGGCATCAGGGAGGGGCATGGAGGGCTCTCCACATCTTCCCACCCTCCCTCACAGCTCACACACTCACCCCATGCCCACATCCCCCCTAAATATACACACATCCACACCCCCAATATACCCTACACCCCCACACAGCCGTACCCCTTCAGAAACATCCAACAACCCATCATACACACACACCCCACAGCCACACACACACAATATATAGGAGTAAGATTATTTTGAGCTATTATGAAATCATCTCTATGTATACTATGTAAACACACATAAATCAGGAAAAAAATATTTTTTGACATAAAATTAAAATACTTTATAGTATTGTTACTTTACTGTATACTGTTAGTATACAATTTGGGTTTTTTACAGTTCAAAGATGGCGACTCTCCCCCACCACCAAAGGAGTACTTCTGGGGGCAGAGGGGAGGGCCTTCTAATGGCAAAGGTCACTAGGGGAATGGGACTTCTGGTCCCAAGATGGTGACCAAGGGGGCAGGGTACCCATTGCAGTCCTCCACAACTCACCAAAACTCATTAAGCAGCCCTCCTGCTCAAATAATTGCCCACCCCTGTACTAGCCCATTTCTAACCTGAACTGCATCAAGCTGGCCACTGCCTGGAAAGGTTGCCAAACCCTGGTGTAATGCCAATGAAGCTCTTCTTCTTGAGTCACCTGGAAATGGCCACATCCACCATTTAGAAGGGTAAGTAACAATGGGAGATGAGGGAGATTCAGCCAAGGATGTTTCTATACAGAAGAGGATATAGAAAACTTTCCAGTCACAAGTTCAGTTGCTCCTGCTTCACTGTTTCTCTGGTTCTTCCAACTCTGCAGAGTCCCCTCACTTGGTCTGTCACTAAATCAGAGAACAACTGAGTATGTCACATGAGGACACATGCACATACACATGCTCAACACTGGCTTGTGTCTCTGTATGAACACAGAAAGTATCACTGTAGGACCTCAGAAGAGTAAAGATAAAATAGATTACAGTGCTCTACATTTCTATTTACTGGAAAAAAAGTGATTTTTTTAATATCACACTTAGAAAATGGTCCACAAGCCTCTTCTTTTTTCGAGGCAAGAACATGCTGAATGCCTTTGAGTCACAGGACAAGTAGAACTATATACAGAAAGCTCTGTGGGATTGGCCCCTCAATGTATTTTTGTATTCTTGCTCTAAGAGATGGTATTAGATATCCTTTGCCTGAAAGTCTCAGTGGGAATGCTGATTACTACATTCCCTAACTGCAAATTGCAGTCCCCTGAAGAGGTTCAACAGCAGATGCTGTTGGAATCTGTCATTTATCTTTCTTCAAAAAGTACTGAAAATCTCCCTAAGGACATTCCTTTTGCATAGGGCATATACACAATGCTGCTAACTCTTTGTTTGTCAAGCAAAAATCAAAAGATACTGACAAGACAGCGGGACCATATTTTTATCCAACACCTGGCAGACAGACCCTACTGTACTGGGAATAAGTAGGCAAGGAGAGAGGCTTGCTGTTTAAAAGTGATTAACACTGACACTATCTTTGTATGAATGAGTGAGTGGGCAGTCTGAATAATCTGGTTATGTTGAGCCTCTGAATTCTGAAATGCCGGAGTTCACTGTGCATCTTAAGGAGAGAGTGCCCATTCTGTTTTGAATGTGGAGTTTTCTCCATTCTCCTTTGTCTTTTTACTTCTATGTTGGATTGAAATGACAGAACATGGTGACACAGGGCAAAATAACTAAGAATGATTAAAACTTTATGATCTATTTACACGGAAGCAGTCAGACAAACAATTAGGTACTATGCAAAAAACCCAGTCTCCCTGGGTGAGCTGGTGATCAGTAGCTCCATGTATATGACTCAAAATGGGGATCCCAGAACACCTAAAACAAGTACATGCTGCTCAGAGAAACACAAACTTATTTACAAGTTCTAATATAAATCTCATCATTTCTCAAAGAGGACATGCTGTCTATATAACTGATCCATACCTGCTCCTACAGATTTCTTTTTTTCTTTTTTTTTTTTTCTCCTGAGGGTTCCACTTCCACCAGGTGGATATGGAGAAGCTAAACATAATGTTAGGTGGTATAGTTTATATCAGCATAATCATATGTCCCTTTCCTGGGACATTCTATCACTTCTGCTGGTTCAATTTACAAGTATTTTCCCCCCTTTTTCTGCACAACCAACAGATGGGCAAACAGCATTTTAAAAGAACCTGATATCATGGGATAGTTACCTAAAGTAAGCTCTCTATGGTATCAGAAATATTATCATCGTTTAAGAACTATTCTACATCCCACACAGGCATTATTAGGAAGGATGGCTAGTTTTGTTCATACAGCCCAAAATGTCTGCATACCTTCAGTCACATCTAGGACAATTATGTGGTTTGATAATCTTAGTACACTTTAAATAAAAAGTACTGGTGTTTCTATACATCTTCATTTCAGTCTGGCAGGAAGCAGAAAAACCACAGGAGGACCGTTCTCATGATATTTGCAGTCCAACTGAAACCAGAATGGCTTTCCTGGCTACATTTCCAGCCTGATGTCCTGACCAAAGACATCCAGCTATTCTTAGTATTATAGTACAATTATTATCTTGGACATGCCAAACCTTTGATCCTTTGCAAGTTCACCACCACTGGTCATTATCACAATTTCCAACTTTATAAAAATACATGAGAAGATTTCCATTGGTCCCAAGAACATCTCTCACAACAGCAGTTGCGGGTTCTCAGCATTGCTGAAAATGAGGATGACTATATCTAAGTACCACGACAAATCAACTGGAATACATTTAAACATCTCAAGGAACATACAGCCTAAAAGAAAATTAGCTTATATTTATTATGGAAGACTAAAAACTACAATCTGTTTCTTAAATGTTTTCCTTTGTTTTGCACTTTTGTCCTTCATGAGTGATAGTAAAGCCTAATACCTTTAACATGATCTTTTGTTTCTTTGTGATGTGGTAGATCATAAATTCCCTAAAGTGTCAAATATCATTTCCAATTGATCTCCTAGTTAAATTGCAATGGTATGAATAAAAGTGACTTTCAACTGACCCACGAAGTTCTGCACAACGAGTGTAACAGCTACCATTATTTCAATATACTTTCAAGGTTACAATATTTTAACTCCTACAGAAATTCAAGGGCATAAAGTACTTTTGAGAACAAATGTGAGTGTTTTAAAATGCCCTATGTTATATAATATTATAAGTAGAAAAAGTGGGAGATATGCAGCAATCTATACATGAATACATATAATAAAGATATCATAAATCTCTTCTTCATAAAGAAATGTCAACCAGTTATCTTGGCATCTTAAAGAGATATTGTTGGTAAATGTGGCATTTGAGGGTTTTTTAATTTTTTGGTTTTTCTCTCATCAAAAACTCCTCAGAATTACTTAATCCTGCTAGAGACTATGGTGATAATGTTGTCTATTTCATAAAATAATGTCAAATTTCAGAGCAACGTAAAAATGACAGTCCAGCTATGAAACTCAATATTGCTAATATTTTACCAACAGTGGCAAATTTCATGTTAGTATTAACATCTAAAAATAATTAAGGAACTACTTTAAAGAAATGCATTTGGGAGATTTAAAACAAAACCAAATGCCCATGTATCTCTACCACTCGTAGTTCACAATGCTAATAACATTTATTATGAACATTAGAGGATAACTACTGAGAAAGGATTATGCCTTTGAGACATTAGAGACTTTTTTCTCCTTTTATTACAAGTAATTGTCAAAGAAGATGACATGGGGAAAGCTTTATTTAAAATTGTTCCCCAAATGAAAAGCTTACATCTACATAAATACAAAATACTGTTGTAATAACAATGATATACACAATATCAGAATTTAAACGTAAGTTCAGAATTATTGAATGGAACAGAATATAGAATTATCTCCACCCAAAATTTTCAATGCATCTTCCAAATGCCATCAAGTTCTTGTTATAAAAAAAAAAAAAAGAAAAGAAAACAGAGAGGGATATAAAAGAATATAGAAGAAAATTCTTCTACTCCCTTGCATTAGTTTTGCCTTAGACTCACAGCATCTAAGGCAAATATGGCTGTGAAGGAGCAGAAGAATTTCCCTCCACTCCCTGGGCTATCCCTGAGACTAAGAGGGCTAAGGCAAGCAGGGTTCCCAAGATAAAGAATTTCCTCAGATCCCTGGGGCTGCAGTGGGGGGAAAGACCCCGAAGACCGGAGCTCCCCAGTGCCCCCAGGCTGGGTTGCATGGGCAGGCACCAACCCTGGAGGACTCCTCCCTCCCTTCTGCAGCAGTCACTGAAGAAATCAGCAACTGCAAAGTGAGAGGGCTGCCAGGGTTTGAAAAGTCCCCACCACAAGGTTCTTCCCTCCCCCCATGTGCTGTGCAGACCCTGGCTAATGCGGGGATGGAGGTCTGTACCCCTGCCCCCCCATCCCTATGGGCAAACGGACACAAGCAGGAAGAAGGATAAGGAGCACAGGCAAGGCAGTCCCTGCTCCACTATAGCAGGCAGCATAGCCCAGGCCCAGAAAGTATCCTGGGATGCTGGAAGACTGTGAGTTAACTTGAACCAGGAAGAGATCTGAGACAGAAGTTCCATAAACCGGTTTAACCTAAATCAGTTAAGTCTGATATTACATTCAACCAGGTTTATATTAAATTGGTTCTGGCCATTTTGAAAGCAGTTTTATGTGCACTGAACTTCCATTCTGTTACAGGTTTAAATCAGCTTATGTGTAACTTCCATCCCTAGCCCAAATCACCACAGTGGTATTAACAAGCAAATCTGGGCACCTGGGCCATCAACCCCATCCTTCCCTCAAATTTGCATCAGTAAAAATTCACTCATGTTTCAACATATATGCTTGATCATATAGCACAGAAAGCAATGAGATGACCCCTTGCATCACATTAAACACAGAGCAAATATTTTCAAAAGCTCCTTGAGAGCTAATGGGCTAAGTACAAACAGTCAAAAAGCCTGAGGGCTGAATCATAGAATCATAGTCAGTCTTTTCAGGTTACTCTAAGCTGCAGAGATTTAACTGAGAAAAAACTGGACACACATTCACTTTTGATTCAGGAAATGCAGCTACATGCCAGCAGTGGCTGAGGCCAGAAGCTGGGGGGCTCTAGAGCATGGCTCTTTGGCACATAGCCAGTATGGGTGATGTGTTCCTGTTGCCTCAGTGCTGGCACTTCACACAGAAGCTGCTAATGCAGTAGGGCCAGCTCTCTGCCAATGCCTCATTGGTGTTGTGCAGTTGCTGGGGTGGGGGGCAGCTCTCTGCCTTGTAGGTGCTATTGCAACCTGGAGTTGCAGGGAGAAGGGTCCTGGCACAGAAAGCTCCTGGCTTCCCACAGACAATTTCCTGATGCTGCAATACCTAAAGGTAAGGGGACAGTTTTCAGCTCATGCTGCCTTCTGCCTCGAGGGCTTTTGGGTCCCTTTACGGAGCCTGCTTCTGCCAAAATTGCCAGGAGGAACAGCTCCTGCTGCACGAATGGAAGGAGCAGGTCAGAGCAGTGGACCCCAGCTCCCTACAGCCAGTCTGTCCCTGCTGTAATAGCTAGGGGGCAGAGCAGCTGTCTGCATGCACCCCTCACTATATGGGGGCCTCAGGCTCCTCACTTGAAATCTGGTGCTGTGCTGGGGTGGGAGGGGCCAGCTCCTTGTGCCATGCCAGCTGTTCCTGTAACAACTGCTCCTCAGAGACACACTCTGCTCCCTGTGCAGTGCCCCTTTTTATTTGATGCCCCTATTGCCCTGCCCTAGTTACATTATTGAGTCGGCAATCCAGGATTTGGCCCCAACCATTAGGGCTGTTAGGGTGAATAAGTGGACAGTTATTTGGGGTCCAAAATTTAAATGCAAAACACAATTCAAGGGAGGATAAATGAAGTGAGGTGTCATTTGTGTCTTCTACAGTGTTCTTTATAAATACACAAATACATTTTGTAGGCCGCAGAAAAATGGAGGAAAAAATCATACAAAAGCATCCAACTTTGTAAAACTCATGAAAATTTACCAGCATGCAAACATGTATTCACATCCTATTGTCATGGCAACAGGTGATAATGTAAACAATAATGAAAAAATAGAACAGTATTTCATTCAATCCTCAAATCAGCTTGTACCCTGAACAAGTCAAACTTTACTAAACTGAATGCTTTATCATGAATACAAGTCAACGTATTTCTAATAAATGCTTATCATAGCATGTATTTTGTTTCCTGTCTACTTGTAAGTGGATGTTAAATATACACAGAAGTTATGCATACAGTACAGGCTAAATCTTGAAAACTTTATTCAGTATTTACTCAGTCTGTAACCAGGTAAACCTCCCTTAATGTCAGTGGGAGTTCACCTTACTAAAACACTGACTGCAGGTCTCAGAAGTCAACCTGGTTAATCTAATAGTATAATTAATCTTCTGTCTTGTGACACATAGACAAAAAAAATCACACCCAAACTCAGAAATAAACATGATGGTTTAAATTAATACCCCTAGTTATATTATGGGTCTTCATTGTTCTATTTCATTGTCTTTATTAATAATAAATATAATACAATATAATTCACATTGCTACCGCTTATTCACTGATATGCTGCTAGAAATATGCACAGTATTCATATGCAACAAAAAATAAAAGTATGGAAGTTCATTAACATTTTTGGAAGCTCTTTGAGAGGTTATCACTGCATGTCATTTCAACATCACTGCATGATTTCATATTGTAGTCTAAATTCCAAGCGTCACTAGCAAAGCCAGAGAAGTCAAAGAGTGGAAAGTCTGAATGACATTATTAAGCTCCTTAGAAGCATAAAGAGAAAGGGGAGCACCTGCTGGTCTCCCTCTCCCCCTAGACACTTAATTGAAGTCTAAGACCATAAGTCCTGATTTACAGAAATATCAATAACATCAAGACCCTTGACATCAGCAGGAACTCAAGTAAAAGGATTATTCCTGACTGACAAGGGCCAATATGAAATTCTAAGGGTTAAGCAGACAAGTTCAGATTAGTTCTCTTCTTGGGAAAATTTAAAGTCTTGCACATTTCTGCAGAAAGTTCTCACGTGGTTATGTCTTTAAAGAGACAATGTAAAAGATGTTTGATTAAAAAGGAGTTAGTTATCATTATGGATTATGAAGAAGTTATTATATTTATTCCAAACTGTGAGGATATAAAACTCTCATTAGACAGATAAAATAGTAAAATGATCTTTATTTAGCTATTCACTAGGACATAGAATAGAACAGATCCATAGCTAGTACATATTAAAGTAACTCCATCGCACTTGAAAAAGGCTATTCTGACTTACAGTAGCTGGGGATCAAACGTACATCGTTAATTGTCTCTTTCCTCAAAATGTTCTTCCTTGGAAGAACACTTAGAAGTAATTTTAAGTAGATACTTTAATTTTGGGCAAAGTTACCGTTTTAAAGAAAGATTATAATATTAATAATTTATTATTTAATTAAATCAGCTTTCCAAATCTGCCTGATTGTCTTTTGCCTTAAAAGCTTCAAAGTTGTGACAAAATCAATTACTTTTTTGTAAGCTTGTAACATTCCAACCAAATTTTTCACCAACTTTTTCTAATTAGTTCAGAATTTGTAAAGATGTATATGCTTCTAAATTGTTAACTATTTTTACCATTTTTAGAGCCTTCCTTTGTACCATTTCCAGTTTGAAATATATGCCTGAGTTATCTGGAATATCAGTCACCAATATTCTTATTTTAGAAATGAAAGATGTTAAAGTTAGGGAACCTCTCTCAAAACTGCTGAAAGATGGGGTGAGTGGAATTGGTTAATCTACTTACCAAAACTGCTGTGAAGTTGCTTAGCCATGATCACCGCTGTTTAGGTTTGATATGTCAAAAATTTAAGCATATGACATGCTAGTAAAAATGGCTTTTCTTTCTATTTTTATATCTCCATATTATCTTATCTCATTCAAATATAGTCCCAGGCATCCTTACCCCTGAGACTAATTTACAGTGTGAAATGTATTTTTCCTGAGGATTTCCAATGGATGGGAATAACATAATCTTTAAAAAGAAGAGTTCTTTTTCCATAATAGAATTACCACTTTCATACATTTTTGTATAAGCAACCTACAGAAAAAAGTTGGTTTCTGCTGAAATGGGCAGAAAAGGAAGTTTTTTGAAACTGGTATAAATATAGTAAAAATTGATCATATACCACCTGATCTTAATTTCTCTAACCATTAGTCCTGCGATGTTCTCAGCTGTGAAATTAACCAGAAACCCATTCTGCTTCATGAAGCAGAAATTGAGAATAGCCAGGAAATTTTCAACATTAGCAAATATTTGATGTTCAGTTTGCATGCGTGCATTGAGGAGAAATTCTTTTAGAAGTAAATATTGATTTAAATTAGAAGCTTAATTACAATTTGTATGGAAAATGTTTATATATTATGTTTCCTTACTACTACATACCTCCCAGATTGCTGTTTAAGTTTGCCTATTTATTTCAAAGAGTGCTCTTCTCCATTTACTTAACTAACTTCACAATACTTAACTATTTTTAAAATCTTCCAACTTCACCATTTCCAGTTTAAAACAGAAGCTGCTGCATTCAAAGGATAAACTAGAGCTGGCACTCCTGGACAGACTGAACCATTTAGTATTCAATTACGGGATCATTTTCAGATCATTTCAAAATCATTTGTATTTGAGAAAGAATGGTGATTTCATGGTGCATTGTTGTGCACCATATCTCAGCCCACCAGACTCAGAAATTATTTTAAACAGCCGGGGTGAGGTTGTTAATGAGTGCATAGTTTGATTCAGGTACCAATGAAAAAAAGCATAAAGCAATAAGGATAGCCCATTCTCTCTATGACCTTGCTTACCCTGAACAACTAGGTTGTGAACCAAAAATCAGATGAGGAGATATCTCTAGTGAATAAGGCTATCCCATGTTTCCCTGGACTATGTCTGCTTAAGCCTTTCAGGTGTAAACTCTTCAAACTTTTTATTTTACTGTATTTTCTTGCACATAATATGTACCTTTATTTCCCAAAACTAGCTGCTAGAAATTAGTATGTGCAGTATATGCAAGAAATACAATAAGGGCAGTAAAAAAAATTAAACATACGATATGTACCATTCCCCTTGTCCCTGAAACCAGCTGCTAGAAATTAGAGTGTGCAATATACGCAAGAAATATAGTAAGAGCAGTTTAAAAAAATCTGCAGCAATCCACAGGCAGCAAAACAATGAGGAAGCCCAGATTTGTAGGTGCTAAGACTCAGTTACAAGGAAAGAACTTTTTTTCTTCATTCTGCCTTACAAAGCAAGGTACATATTTAGGGCCCTACTGAATTCACAGAGGAAGCGGGCTGCATTGTGGATCACTTAGGTTCCCTAACTCCCTAACTCATCCCTCTGCCACTGACTGGTGGAGAGGCCCTGGTTGTGGCTTGCTCCTGACTGGCTGGGAAGCAAAAACCACAGTTTTAAACATGGCATATTTTTTTGCCGCCTCACCACTGATTGGCCAAGGCCTGACAGGAAGGCAAAAGTGGGGCCATGTTTAAAATTACAGTTTTCACTTCCCTGCTGATCAGGAGCAAGTTGCAAGCAGGGCCCCTCCACAAATCAGCAGTTGGGCGGGGGCATGCAAGGGAACCTACAAGATTAAAGGAGCCGCAAAGCAGCCCACTTCCACTGCAAATTCAGTAGGGCCCTATGCATATTATATCCCAGGGTGCATTGTATGTAAAAAAATACAGTATGTTTAGTATAGTTCTTCTGTTTTACAAAACCATGCACTTGTTTCAGCATGCTCATCTTAAAGATGCATAGTTAGCCTTAAGAATAAACTAAAGAGCAACAGCCATTCGTTATCTCCTGATAGCCAGGACTTTGTCTGACAAGATGACCTATTCTCTTTAGGAGTACAGTTCTTTGGAACAGAACAGAAATTAACACAACAGTGTGGGTAAAGGCTCCATTAGATGATGGACCAAGAAAAACAATATCTTGAAAGCAATTGATCTTCTCTACTGGAGGTAAGCCACTGGTGCTCAACTTTCCAGACCCACAGGCCAGATGAATAGTGGGGTTGCTTAATGGGTTTGATACAGATTGACCCCACTCTGTTGTGACCACAAGAACAATATATAGATTATTATTACTATTAAGAGCAGGTATGTACAATAAGTATATGTCAAGGGCTCTTT
The DNA here is from genome assembly GCF_001723895.1 of Crocodylus porosus. Lineage (NCBI taxonomy): Eukaryota > Metazoa > Chordata > Crocodylia > Crocodylidae > Crocodylus > Crocodylus porosus. The sequence goes on along the minus strand of NW_017728912.1, from coordinate 9,270,453 downwards.
TTTATTTGTCCAAATGATATTAACCTAAACCTAAATCACTATTAGGCAGGGTGAGCTATGTTTCCCCCTGTAATAAAAGAGCCTTTATGTCCAAAAAAAGTCAGTGATCCACCTGACCCTGGTGGTCAGCTGGCCTGGTATGGTTCAAGTCAGTCATTTTTATAACAAATGGCATACAAGGAAATCACATGGCTAATATTAACATCCAGGTACCTTTGACTCTCCAACCCAAATGACCAGAAATTATTTACAGGTGGGTTGAGTCAGGGAGCCTTTTGGTATGAATCCAGAGCAAAACTCAAGCTCATGCCTAAAGAAACAGAAAGAGATAGTTAGCCACATTATTCTGAAGCTAGAAAAAATGCACCTTCACTGCTCTGCCACCACTATGTCAGGTTTTTTGTTTTTTTGAGTCACTGGCATCTGCTTTCTATATTCCATCTTGAAATCAAGGAGCTATGCATACAACTTTGTTTCTATGTTCAAATACAAAAACTTGCTGCTTTGCATTACATATACATTTTTCAAACAGATTGCTAATACCAGAATCCCTCTCCACAGCACAAAACAGCTTTCCTAATGCTTGAACTGCAATAATTCATGTACTGTTTCAAAGCATTAGACTCCTGTAGTTCTCATTGATGTGAGACTATAGGTGAAAAGTATCATAGCAATTTAGATCTTTCTAGTGGGTTTGGGGAACAGTCATATGTTATGACTATTGTAATTTAAATTTGAGAAATTATACTAAAGAAATACTAAGAAATGAAAAAATGTATACTGCTAATTAGAATATTCTGAGTCATATTCTGCTCTTAGTTACCCCACAGTGAATCTTGAGTGATTCCAGTGAGACCAATGGCTTTCTCTTCACACGTTGTTTAAATTACTGCAATTGGTAACTTCTGCTGAATGCATAAGAATCAGACTACAATGTAGGAAAGCACAATGTTTAATGGAACCTGTTAATGCAAAAATGCAAACCCCTACAGTCTGTCAAAATTAATGAGCAAGGCAAGAAGAAACATTACAGTTCTCCTGTCTAGACTGCCAGAACTTACACAGTCTGCCTCATATTAATACATGCTATAGCAAATCTATTCCTCTTCTGACTGTGGTATTTATATATTTTATAGTCTGTGATTTTTTAATGCAACAGAGAACATTTCATTGAACAATGGATTCTACCATATTTTTAATGATCTTTGTTAACTTGCATTCTTTAGACCACGGTAAAATTCTAAACTCGTTGATAACATTCAACACAATTATTCAGAGGAAGTCTGTGAAAGTCCACATCAGGGACTCAAATCTGCAAGCATTTAATCACATACATAATTTCAATCCCAGTTTTAGAAAAAAGTCATGATAGTACAGAAACGTTTGAAAGACCTATCAAACATCCAGGTCCAAAACCCTATGTTATTCATCAGTCACAGGTTGGTCACATTTCTAATCAGAGTCCAATGAAGAGATCCAAAAGAAAAGCATGAAGTAAATAGAAAAACACCACAAAATGGCTTTTTAAGAAATATTCCTAATTCTTGCTTCCTATGACACTCAAAGTGCTGACAGATGTGCAGCTTCCTGCTGTAACTCATGGCGCTTCACAGAAAGTGCCATAAGACACAGTGAACCCCCTAACCCAACAGAAATTCTCTATTTGGTTGGAGGGGGGAGGGAAGGGAGTGAGAAGAGAGAAGGTTGAGCTCCAATTTGGAGCCAATCCAGTGGAGAAAGGCTGCATGTTTTCAGCCTGTCCTCACTAGCCCCTGCTCTGGTGCCATCTTCAGGATGAGATGGAGGAGAGGGCAAGGGAGGGAGCTCGCCCCGCCCCTCTCCAAGCACAGACTGGGCAAACCACAAACCAGAGCTCCCTCCCTTGCCTTCTCCCCTGCTCCCATCCTGGAGACAGAACCGGGAGCAGGGCTGGGCTAATACAGCCCTGCTCACACACAGGCACAAACAGAAGTTAATGAAGGTGGTCCACATTAAATGAGGGTTAATTTGTCACATGATCACATACTTTAAAAGTGCTTTGCAGCCATGCACTTCTGTTAGGGCACAGATGTAGAGTGTTTTCAGAGGGCCAATTAAGCAACAAACATCACTTCTATCAGTGCCCTCAGACTTTAATTTTTGCCTCCATTACTTTATCAAAGTCCTCAGTTTTCAGGATATTCCACAAAGACCATTCTTCTTTTGATATGCAAATAAATACTACTACTACTACTACTACTACTACTACTACTATCTTCAAGACCCCTTGACATGCACCACTTATTGTAACCAGTTGTTCTTCACAAGAACAACGATCTATATGTATGAACTTTGTTCTATCTGGTGGTCAGAACAAGAGTGAGGCCAGTCTAGATCCTGCTTATGTCTGTGGAAGTTTGCCATTTATATTTTAATTTTAATGGGATTATATTCAGGCCTTTGAATTATCATCATCTTACATTATAAGCAAAAAGAAACAACATGCTTCTTCCATATATCCAATAATACAGGACAAATAACTATCTCAGGAAAAATAACATTTACAAACATTCCCCAGTTTTTGGCACCATATAACTCAAAGTCAATTTTTTTCAGCCTCTGATTAATATGAGCTCCTAAAAACAAAGCACAAGAATGTGGTCATCTTAGCTCCATGCCACTAGAGAAGACTGATTACTTTAAAGGTGCTCTGTTTCTTGGTCCATCACCTGAACCGTCACCTATCCTGCTGAGGTCACTTTCTTACATTCCTTGAAGAACGGTACTCCTAAAGAGAATAGGAAATGTTGTCAGACCAAGTTGGAATCAAAGGACCAAGAACTGACAGAATACTGTAATGCTCAGGAGATTCATTATCAACTTCTCTATTCCATAACACATTTTATATTGTAGATCCTCCCTAGAAAAGGAATTGTAGTCCTATCCATGACAGAAGCTGCTCTGAAAGGACTTGAAGAAGATTCAACAAGGGAAGCCTACATTTTCATCACTGACACTGGTGTCATTGTGGCTGTTCTTTGAAACTCATTTACTTTGCTGTTAGTGTTGAAAGAATATAATATACATTAACTTGGAAAACAGTGCTTAAAAACTATCCAGAAAAAAGTCAGATTGTAGCAGGGTGAGGGGAGTGGGGAAGGAGAACACTCCACTCATCCCCTCTCCCTTACCTGTGGTCGGCAAAAATCCCTGGTGGCTCCACACGAGGCAGCTGGAGTGTTAATGCAGCACTGAGAGGAATGCAGCCTAGGTTCTGCTACACAGAAGTCCCCACCAGAAAACACCAACTGCCCCAGCTGGACCAGTGGACTCCAAGGAGCCTAGGGCCCCAGATGATGAAATTATGGGCACTGATTCACCCCAGGTGGGTCCTCTTCCCACAGGGGGCACAAGCCACAGCTGGAAGATGAATTTCATTGCTGACTGGCTGGATGAACCACACAGCAAAGTCAAAAGGATCCTGGACATGACAAAAGGGGTCCTTGGATACCGGATGAACACATCAGAAGAGGGTGAGAGGCAGTCAAGCTGCCCACATTTCTTTATTGTCATAGTGAATAGACTGTTGGGAATACTAGGCATGAACCCTGGGAGGTACTGTTAATGCACTCCAAGGCTTGTGATAATCAAAGGGTTATTAATGCAGTGATTGGGGTCTGAATTCACTGAGACCACAGAACCGTATGGAAGCCTGTGGCAGGAGTGTAGGGATGGAGGAGCTCCCAATCCTGACTCTGTAAGAGTTTGGCCAAACGGCACCCAAGGAACCCAGTGACTGTCAAGGGACAGTCCTGGCTCAGTATTGTACCCCGCTGAGGCAAAATTCTATAATTTTATTCCATCAAGTTATAGCAGGCAAGCAGCTCAGCCAGAAATGGTTCTCTCCAGCACAGGCAAGAAGAGTGACAACCAGACCAGAGGGTAGGCACTGTTATGCAACTATGGCTTCTTTTGGTCTTTCCATTCTCAAGCTAAGAGAATTATTCTGGGGAGGGGGGAGGGCATTGGAAGGAGAATACATATAAAGCTCATTAGAAGACACTAGATATTAGGTAACTTAACAGAACAGGAAAGGGTATCCCAAACATATCGTGTCTGTGCAACCACAACACAAATCTTTTTAAAGAGGTAACACACTTGATTCTTCTCTAACAGAACAAATCTAAAATAACCCTAGAAGTCAGTGGAATTATGCCAGGGTAAACTAAGAGAAGAACAGCTGAAAATCTGCCGTATGATATTTAGATAACTGGTTGGTAATTGTTACACTGAATCACTCACTACAGTTTTTACAGTTACTGTACAGATTACAGTGTATTGTTCTCCAACTACTAGCGCCATATGGAGACTGCTACCATTAAAAGGTAAGTTTTGCAAACTGATTTTTAATAGAATTTGCTTCCTTGATGTGAATTAAAAAATAATGAACGTTTAAAATGTGTTTTTACTTAATGACTGATATTTTAAGCTACTTGTTTGATCACTGTCAACCTGTTTTGATTCACGTACATTAGAAGGAATTTGAGGTCTGTTAAACATTTAAAAAAACAGTGCTGTTGATTACTACAATTTGTAATCATTCAAAATAAGTGGGTTTTGTTTTAGTATGTGGACACCTGACAAAATATATATTTTTGGAAAAGGTTGTGTTGAAGTCTAGGTAACATTTATCTGAGAAAAGACTAGATGTTAATTACTCCTCCTCTCTCAAAAATCAGTATAAAGATGGGACTTATAGCTAACTAAGCAATAATCTTGAAACATAAATAAGTCAAACTTTCCATTTGAAAATCATATCTTAAAATGTATTAGTAAACATAAGTATTTTCTGTAAGGTCAAAAGAGTGTTCTGTCTACAAACTATACACAAGGAAGAATAAGAGAAATCTTTTGGTCCCTGAATTTACTGCTTCTTTCATCATCGACTGTCCAACCTGTAAACCTCCTTAATTTGGTCTTTTTGGCAAAAGGGTATTAACAATTTCTAGGGATTTAAAGCTAACTCCTCCTAACTAGATCTAATGATAGATGTTAAAGTTTTACCTCCCTGAAGCAGTGACACTGGTTAAACCATGCAGAGGTGTTAGGTTTCCTAATCTTCTCTTGTACTGCTACATATTAAGCACTCTCTAATGCAAATATCTCTCACTACCCAAAACATTGCACCATAACATACATTAGAGAATAATGTCTATTATAACACTTCACTTTGGAGACAGTGAAAACAACCTCTCCCATTAATCTTCAGATATAAACCTAACTGAACTTATACATAAAAATGTTCCCTAGCTCATGTACCTTTTATTAGGAATACACTGAATTATTGTTACCTGTGTTAGAAAGATTCTATCAAATGCTTTTGCAACTTTTAGTACATGCTGGAAGTTGAATCCATTTATGGACTGCCATAAGGGGCAAATCATAACAATTGGTCATTAACAAGGAGTGGGGTTTTGAGTTCTGCTGACTATTTATCATTTCTTTTCCTCACTAACTTTCTAAATTTTATAGTTTCAACAATAAGGAGCCACTAGATGAAATTATGAGGACACACATTTAAAACGAAGGACAAAGGAAAGTTTATTTCACCCCCTCCCAAAATTGCATAATTAAGTACAGGATGTTGCAGAGGCCAATAATATGATCAAGTCCAAAAGGGAGTAAACCAATTTATAGAGAATAGGTTCATCAGGAGCTATTAAATGCAGCATTTTGAGATATAACAAACTCCTACTGACTGGAAGTTATGACAGGATGGCCCAGGGTGGGCAAAATACAGCCCGATTGATTGTATCTGACCCACAGCTGCCCCCATGGCACTCCGCATGAGGCTGAATCCCACCCAGGGCAGCCAGTGCCATACTTCTGCCACAGGCCTGCGGATGGTACTGCCTTGCCCCTAGACCCAGCTAGCATGCACAACTTACAACTGCTGCTGGTCCTATTGCTGCTGCAGCTACCTGGGTACTGCTTGGCTTTCGTTCGCCTCCAGTGACGACTCCTCCCTCTCCTGTGCATGTCCAGGCAGCAGGTAGTACATAGAAGTAGCAGAAGCCATGAGGATGCTTGCTGGGAACCACATGACCAGCAAGGTGGGGAGGAAGCTGCAGTTGGGTGGCTTCTGCCTCAGCATGCAGGGCTCCCAGGTCTAGCTCCCAGCTGCCTTCCACCCACTCTGCCCACCTGCCATGTTAACAAGCCACCTGGGGGCAACTGAGTGAGTAGAAGTGGCTGGGGACTTGGAGCCCCATGCTTGGGGGCTGAAACCGTCCAGCATAGGGCAGGTGTAGGTGGCATGGCTCAGGATGACCTGAGTGGGAATAAGTAGGTGTGAGGGGGCCAGGACTACAGGGGACCTGGCCCGAGGGAGGAAGCCCGGGGTTCCGTCCAGCTTCCGGGACCCGATCCGGAAGTCTGGTCAGGACTTTGGAGTTTCCCGGAACGTAAGCCGGGCCAGCGTGGGACCGGCCCGGGCAAATAAAAGGAGCACCCCTACCCCGGGCAGAGGAGGACGGAGGCTCCGGCGGGAGCCTGACTCGGGAGCAGCAGAGTGGGGAGCGGCACGAGAGACGCCGACTGCAGCGGAGCCAGCGGCAGCAGCTCCAGGAGCAGTGGAGCTGGGAGCGGTGCGAGGGACGCTGACTGCGGCGGAGCCGGCGGCGGAGGTACCGGTAGCAGCGAAGCCGGGAGGCACGGAGCCAGTAAGCGCGGAACCGGGAGCAGCAGAGCCGGCGGCAGCAGGCCGGGCAACAGCGGTACCGGAAGCCACACGGTGAACCCCGGCTGCAGCGGAGTGGACCGCAGCGGAGCCGGGAGCAGCGAGGCATCCCGCCAAGACACAGGTAGCCAAGGGACCGGTGGCGGTTCCAACGGAGGAACCCGGGAAGGGAACCTCGGCCAGAGGGACCCTCCTCCAGCGGCTGGTGGCCGGTTGGTCACGGAAGAAGACCCACGGGCAGGGCGGTGGACTTTGTAGCCACCACCTGGGTCTAGAGACTCAGGCCCGTTAGGGCCGGACAAATCCGGACTAGAGGAGCCCTCAGTATCAGGGACACTAGGTGCTGGTGGGACTCCGGGGCGGGCCCATCAGTGGGCGGGTACCCCGCCGGACTATTCGTCAGCAGGGGCACCCCAGCGGGGCCCCATATCCCGGAGGCTCGGGTGAGGGTGTAGGGGAGGAGGAGCCCTCAGGACCCCTGGACTTTGGAGTCGGGGTACCCTTTTCTGTGGACCGTCAGCGCCCCGCCCGGGTGAACCCCTTATTCCATCAAGTCGTGGCAGGTCCGGCGCATACCCCCTTCTCTCCAGGGGCCATTCGGGGAATTGGGGAACTCACTATCGGGTGACCTACCCCAACCCCACACAGTAGGACTCAGCCCCATGCAGTGCAACCATGGGCCAATGGGGGCAGGCAGACTGCAACTGCACCACAAACCCCAGACAAGTTCTGCTGCATGTGTCCCCCTCTCTCCCTCCCTCCTCACACCCCTGGCTGGTTTTCAGGACCTAGTGTGCACCCCCCCAACACACAATCACCCATCCTCAGACACTCCCCCCAGCATAATATACAAGAGTAAGACTTTATTTTGAGCTATTATGCAATCACCCCTATATACACCACTCAAAAAACATGTCTCAGGATAAAAAAATGATGTTCTTTTAATAAGATTAAAATATTTTACACCAGCTGTTTACTTTTTAGTATATGATTTGTTTTTTTGTCTATAATTTGTTAAAATGATATCTTCAGAAAGATTTTGTGTGTTCAGCCTTGAACAGCTCAAAAAAACTCATTAAGTAGCCCACTAACCAAAATAATTGCCCACCCCTGGGACAGACTATTCTACATATCCTTTGTCTCTTAGACCACCTCTATATGGTACAGGTAGCACATTAACTGGTCAATTGTGCAATTACCTTGAAACCAACTACACTTGCAAACTAGCTATCATGCCAGCTGTAAAAAGCTCCAACCAGCTATAATGCTAGACCTTGAAAATGTGTACTAAATTCACAGCTGGTTGCTATCAGCTTTAATTTGCATGTGCAGCAGGTCTCCCCTGAGGCTGGGAGACCCATCAGTTGTTGGGGCTCCCAGCCACAGAAGTATACTATGCCCAGCTAAGGCTGGGAGTCCCATAACTGAGAAGACTCTCAGCTCCAGCAACTGCCAACTTTGGGCCCGGCAATACGGGGACTCAGAGTCCCACAGCTGCGGACAGCAGGTACCAGGACCCAGCTCAGTCCCAGTAGCCAGGAGGCATGGCTGCACTGGGAGTGTATCAAACCCCTGGAGCTGGGGGGATTGTGGCAATCCCCCAACCTCAGGGGTACATAAAACCATGTTTCAGTTACCCATTGCAAATTAAACAGTGTTAAAAATCAGAAATATTTAAATAAACAATTCTGAATTGCCACTTAGCAAAATCAAACTCAGTAGAAACCCTTGGATAATGCAGCTATTTATATAGAACTGGGAGGCTGACATCACCAGCAATCTAAATAGCCTTAGCATCCTTTATGTTCTGATTTGAGAGTTCAGAGGGGATATAGCATGGAAGAAAACCATTCCAACTGTTATTTTGCTTATAGTTCTATACTGCTGGCATTCCCTGAATCAAAGGTATGTTTAGTCCATGAAACAAAGTGAGAGAAAAAAATCAGTGAAAGTTCTTTGCTGTCTTTCTCTCTTGCTGTGATTAAAAAAAGAAACCTACTTTGTGAGATATAATAGATTTAGAGGCAATAGTTTAATAACAGTTTTTTATAGACCATTTGTTTTCCAATGAATTGCCACCCCACCATTTCATTCAATTAAATAGCATTTCTTCTCTCCTGATTTATATGTGCTCGTATCATTAGCACATTCCAATAGCATTTTTTTAATTCAATGCAAAATGCATAACCATTTTTGCAACATGGCAAGAACAGAGGGTTTTGGCAGCTGATGTGGTGACATTTTAGGTTTTCCTCCAGGACAGAAAATATTCAAGTGCCTGTTTTCAGGTGAGTTTGTTTGTTTCAAATGCATATATGTGTAAATGCATACATGTGGAAATACCATCTATGCCTGTATACTCTTTTCTGAGTACAGAGCACACACATCTAAAGCATAGCAATAAAGCATATTTTTATACCATATGTAACCTATTAAAAGGCCAAAATAGTTTTTAGGTTCCATTAGCCTAGTTATTTTCAGTAAATATTGTTTCACCCCAATTTGGTGGGAGGAAAAAATGTTATAAATTTTTGTATAACAATTTCAGATTTCCATTTCCACTGCACTGGATCGTACCAACTTTGTGCAATACCCTGACAACAGAACAACTTTGGAAATATAATGTTGTTAGCTTATTGCTCCAGAAGAAGAGCGGGCAACATTTTATAGATCCTGTCCTGCCTACACAAGGAACTAAGAAAGCATAAGGGGCCCCTTTATTTCCCAATGCTGTCTATAAGCAGAAAGTCTTACAGGTCAGAGCATAATGTTGAAGCAGCCTCCAGATAGCCACTACTCTCCGTCTCATGCAGGTAGATGAAAAGTGAAGCCTTGCTTACTACAATGCTATAGTAGGCAGCACGGTCGTGCTAGCAAACTGGGAAATATCTTCCCTAAAACAGGAGGGAATTGAGACACTTTGAATAACTATTTCCCATGATGTTTCTGTGACTGTGCAGCAAAACACTGCCCAATATACAAGGTGGTGGCAAAGCCACAATTGAGCCTTATGTTAATTACAGTCCAAGTGAACTCTAAGAATTTTGTCATCTATGCTCTTACCCATAATGAAGGGACAATACATAAATTGATGTAGAGATTCCCTAAGATTTGTTCTCAGGCCACTTCAGTTTGTGTCCAAAACTGCTGGAGTCACTGAGGTTTCAGGGTTTGCAAGGAGGAATGCATCTCAACATAACAGTTTGTTTTAGGGATAAAAAAAAGAGAAGAAAGGCATGCATCCCAGAATAAACTCTAAAGGATAGTTAGATAGAGCATCTACATTAGCTCAGCCTCATTTTTTTCCATTTTGTTAAGCATTCAAGATGTAGTAAATACATGGCAGAAATATTTATATGAGAGAAAGAGAGCGAGAATAATATCCTTACCCAATTATTCATGGCCAAAATACTATCAAAACTACTACATTACCAGCTTGAAAGCATCCTTGCTTTCTTAATGTTAGACAAATTCTCTTCTATACTTTTGGAAGTCTCTGGCAGAATATATTGCAAAGGACTAAGAAAAACAAGCTTTGTGAAAAGTGCAACGTATCTAGCAGATTATCCATTGTGGCTAAATAGTAAGGCAGTGTGAAATTTCTCCGAGCGTTTTGAAGCTGTTTCGTCACGTACAACATAACAAAATAGAAATGAAACAAAAAGCATCGAAACAGGTTTGAAACAAAATGAGGGCATTCAATCAAAGCAGAGTCTGGCAGCAGGAGGCGGGGCGAGCGGGACAGAGAGCTCTATAAATTGTATTATACTAGGAAACACTGAGAAAATGGTTGTCAAATTTTATATGCTGCCCGTATTTCAATAGGAGCTTATCAGAAATGTCAGAAACATTTCTAAAGTCTAAGTTCCTACTTAATCTCATATATATTACTACTTCAATAACATCATAGTTTATAGATCTGGGGAGTCTACTTCTAGCAATGACTTCCATTATTCACATTTAAATTCAGCCACAACACCGAGAATATATTGGCAAATTAATAAAATCATCATTTCATAAGTCAAAGTCCATGCTATTTATATTCACTGATCTCATTGGAGCTGCAGCATTAAGCCCTAGTCACTACATCAAGTGTCATGTGCTACAACTCATAATAGATGCTCAAACTGACAACTTTATATGCAATACATCCTTTGCCCTTTCAAGTTCATCTCCACATGCAGTCAATCGTATATAAAGTTACAATACAGACCATGTATAATATGGACAACAATTCATAGTCATTTTCACAGCAAATAATGCTGTTAACCACTAGAAAATAAAACAGACTTTTACTTTAACATTTTTTCCAAACTGGGATTCACATCCTGGTATTGAAATTGTAATTACATTAGTCCAGAATTCCTGCTGTTGTAATTCCATTGACTTCAACATTTATGCTAGAAAATTTGGCCTATTAGAGTTTAGTCTTTGGCACAATACAAAAACTGTGTTCCTATGGCAGTAAAGAGCCAGGAAGAAAGATTTATTTCATTTTCCTTGCATAGCTTTTAGAATTGTCTAACTGCACAATAGTGTAAGAAACAACCTTGTTTCTGTACGATATGACTAAGGAAAATAGTAACTAAGTATTTTAATTGATCTATTTTTTCCGGTATGAATAAAGCCTTTTCATTTTTTTTTTACTGAAGCACTGTAACAATGACCTTCAAGTTATAGTCCTATAGCTCAAATTGTAACACCTTACATCTTAGAGTCAGAAGCTCTCCCAGAACATTTCCCTTAACGAAGTAAACTTAAGGACAGTAAAAAATAACTTAGCCGGCCCACTAAAAATAGGGACTGAGCTAGTGTACTCTGTAACTATGGGATGCATGTTTTGCATCAAAATTCTGCTACCGGTGATTTCTACCCTTGTGTTTTTACCATGCATAACTAGACAAAACCTTGAAATTATGAGCCAAGAGCAAAAAATATAGATACTCTACAGCCAGTAAGAAAAGTGTTAATCTGTTCTTTGCCTAATGGGTAGCAACATCTGATTGCATTGTGATATAACTACTGAAAGCAACATTCAGTTTAAAACAGAGAGTAAAGATAAAGATACATACATCTATGCATGTAACAGTAAGGCACCTCTTTTCAAGACTTTACTAAGGCCATGATAGCATAGCAGTTCATCTCACTGCTTATAGATGCAGAAGCATAGATTTGAGCACTGCTGAAACTTGTGCTGAAAACAGCAGCCAGTTGATCGAGCTTTAGGGCTAGGGATAGAAGTTACACATAAACTGGTTTAAGTGATCAGAAACTGGTTTAAACCTGTAACAGAACAGAAGTCAGTACACATGAATCAGCTTCAAAATGGATGAAACTACCTTAAGATAAACCTGCTTGAATGTAGTATCAGGCTTAACTGATTTGGGTCAATCTGGTTTATGAAACTTCTGTCCCAGACCCCTTCCTGGTTCAAGCTAAATTAGAGTTCCATAGCCATTCAGCATGCTTTCCAGCCCAGGGTTGAACTTGGCTCAGCTGTCTACTCCAGCAGAGAAGGGTTCGGCTGGTGGGGAGGAGAGAAAGGCAGGGACTGCCCCCACCTACAGGCAAATCCTGACGGGGGTCTGGGGCAAGGGAGGCGAGTTAAGCCCCACTTCCCCCAGTTAAACCCCTCTTACCCTAAGTACAGAGTGTCCTGCCCTGCTAAAATTACTGAAAGTTACTGCTGGCTGTAGCTCTGGACTACAAATCCCAGAGGCACCTGGAAGCAAGAAAAGGAAGTGATGAGCAACCCTGAAGAGTCCTGCTGCTGTGATGCTGGATTGCAAATCCCAGAGACCTTGGGGGCAGCAGGAAGGAGAAGTGCCAGACAGCTGTGCTCTAGCTGGGACTTCTGGCCTGGGCCACTGTGGACATCTGGCTACATTTCCTGAATCAAAGGTAAATGTGTGTTCAGGTGTTTCTCAGTTTAATCTTTACAGCTTAGACTAAGCTACAAAGACTGAACTGATTCAGTCTCAAGCTTTTTGACTGCCTGTAATTAGCCCACGTGGGTAGGTACTGAATGGGCCATTCAGGTTGGTAAATCAAAAGTGTCTAGATCTGATCTACATCATTTAGTGTGCCATCGGCTATAGAAACTAGCACACTTTAAACAATGCTATCCCAATAGGTACTCTAGTTCAGATGGACCTTTGACATTCAGGAGTCTGTTAGGAAAAGAAAAGGTATCTCCACTAACTGGGACTGGTGTTTTCATAAAGAATGCAGTAAAATTTTAATATCTTTTGTAAAAGGCAATCTTAGAAGTTTAAGCTCAGAGAAACAAGATATCCTAGGTTCTGAGGCAAGGTGATAACAACTAGTTTGCTTAGGAAAAAGGCTTTCGAGGTAAAGGATTTTACATCCTCCATCTTGGCTACACCTATATCTGGGAAGATATGTGAACCATGGCACAAGTGTTTTATTAGTTGTACAGTTTGCATCTTTAAGTCTTTATCCTGTGAAGACTTTGCAGCAGAAACGCATGCTTTTATGACTGCAAATAATTACTTTTTAATTGAATCCATTCTTTGGAACACTCCATTAGAACTGTTCCATCATTTGCAAGTCATTCAAAATACAGCTGCACAATTCCTAATTAGTTGAATTATCATAATCTTAACATGCATGCGCAATATTCTTTCCTAGGGGTATGTGAAATGGGCCTGTGGCCATCGGGCTTTGAGTATCCGCTCTCGAGTGGCCCTCGTCCAGATGATGGATGCTGGGCGTTCTCTGGGCTCGCGTTTTTGGCCAAGCAGGTGTCTCCTCTGCAATCTGCCTTCCCCACTCTTGTCTACCACGACTTGTTGGTTCCTCAGTGGTCAGGGATGGCCCTCTGGTTTGCTTGGTGGCCCGTGGTTCGCCCAACAGTCATTCATGGTGCTCCGCCACCCCTACACCCCGGCCTTCCTCCACCTCGGGTGCAATGTCCTCCGTTGGCCTTGGTCCCTTCAGTGGAGTTGCACCCTTCTGCCAGCTGCCCTTTATGACTGCTCACCAATGTGGGATCAGTCCTCTCGGTTCTATCCCCACCCCGCCTTCCTCCTTTCCTCTAGTCCCTTCTCTCCCGTTGGCCCCAATACTCAGGGTAGCTCACAAGACCCTCCCCTCTTCAACCCCTTCACATGGGGAAACAAATTAAAAGGTTCACCTAAGAGACCCTAAATTTAAGCCTGCTTCTCGGCGTAACTACGCCCAGCTCCTACCCTTTTCTTTCCCTTCTATTTTAACCCAGAGCGCCCTTTTATATTCTCCTTCATCCCTGGGAGTTCTTCCCTCTTCACTGCTGACCCATCCAGAGATGGCGGTGATAACTGCCCCGATTGCGACCACCCCGGAGCTCCTCTTGGGGTTCTTTCCACTGGCGTAGGTCCCTGCTCGTCCTGGTCACTCCGCCTCTCCCACTTGGGATCCTGCTGGGCCTCCAGTCTGTTCCCGGATCCTTGTTCTGGTCTGGGGTCCCTGCCGCCTGGCGTCTTCCAGTCTCCAGCTCCCAGTGGTCCACTGAGTTCAGTGGAACCCGCAATGGGTCTCTTCCCCTCCTGGGTCCGGCTGGGGTCCTCTTTTTCTCTCTCTCTCTCTCCCTCCTCCTCTCCCCTTCTGCGGTGTTGGCCACCATTTTTATTTTTGCTGGCCAGTATCTGGGGCTGACAACACCAGTCAGCCATAATTGTATAAACAAGTGGCTGACGAGCTGTGTGGACTCTTCCTTCCACCCCTGCTGCTCTGTGCCTCCTGCCGTGGGTGAGTGTTTGTTTTTCTCTCTTGCACATCCCTCCCTGAGACAGGGCCATATTCAATTTGAATTTGGCCTGAATCAGGGGACAGTTATTTGATTTGTTGATTTGATTTGGATTGGTGACCCAATTCAATTTGGGGCAAGTCTGAATCTGAAAATTCAATGCTGTTTCAGACAATCAGTGATTTGGCCATTGACACATCTTTAAATGTTTTTTCTACATACCTCATGGTACCAGGCGTGGCTCATGAATGCTGAGACGGTGGGGCAGATGGAGTGTCCCACAGCAGCATGGGGGGGTCCACTGCCGAGTATGCTGAGGACACACCTGTCCTCCCATGAGATGCTTCATCTGCCCCAGCATCTCAGCATTCATGAACCACCTGGTACCTTGAGGCATGTAGAAAAAACATTTAAAGCTGTGTCTATGTCTGAATCATAGAATCTCTCCGAATCAATTTGGAGGGTTCTGATTCGATCCAGAGAGATTAGAGGGTGTCCTGATTCGATTTGGATTCAGAGATTTGGATGCCAAATTGGGCCAAATCTTTGCTGAATCAAATCAGTGAACAAAGCTTCGCACAGCCCTATTCTTAACATGTGGCTTGCGAGGAAATACAGTAACATTTCTTTGACAAGGCATACAGTCAGCTGCACTACTCTCTTAAAACTATGGGCATTTTTACATGTGTTCTTGATGCAGCACCAGGCACTTTTAATTAGCAAGCCATACTAATTAAAAGTGAGCCTGTACATCAACAAGCCTGCACAACTAGCAAGCCTACATGTCACATATATCAGCAGCACAGCTCATTCCCAAGCTGAGAAAATGGTGGCAGTGTGCTTTGAACTAAAGCACACTGAACGTGTTTAGTTCAAAGTGCACCACTGCCATTTTATCAGTGAGGAGGTGCACTGTGCCACTGATGCATACATCAATTTACGTGCTCTGGCAGACACAATTAATTGAGTCTGCTCCCTGCACGTGTGCATGTGCCCTATAAGCAGTTGAGGATCGTACCATAGAATGAGAGATCAAAAAAATGATCACCATCGTAAGTCATCCATTCTGAATCCATGTATCTTACACTTCTCATGTCCAAGCTACAACTTAGTAGTTTATACTTCTGCTTAACAAGTAATAAAATTAAGTACTCTTTCCTAACATCAAAATACCATTTCATCTCTTAAATTCAGGTCATTACTTCTTTCCAACTTTAACCTATGCTGAACAGTTCTGTTTTTTAATTTATTCTGTTATCTTAAAGGTATCATTAGACAAATTAAATGCTAGACAGGGAGGTTGCTTCTAACTATTAAAACCTGGCTCATTTCTGTGCCTCCAGTCCATGTATAATTTTCACTATACTTGCATTTCTCCATCTTCTTCCTGAACCAGCAAGAATAATACTGCAGAGAATCTTCTGCAGTATTAGGCCATAGCACCAGGATTAAATGAGATAAATGCATTCTGAAACATGCCTCCAAAATGCAAGGGCCCAGCTTTGTAACCTGTCCTCTGGTGAGAGTAGCTATATCTCTTCACTGTTTCTGTTTAATAATTTCTCATCCCTAGTAGTGCGGCAGAGGGAATGTTTTCTATCTACATCTGATACGAGATGGAAATTTTAACCAACGACTTATGGAGATTTCTGTAAACAGTTCCACTGATAATTTCCTACTAGCATTAGTGGTGTCCTGTGGTGGAGGGTTGAGAAGGAATAATTTAAAGAGAGACCTTAAGGTTAGGGACAGATATTACGCATAACCAGGGTTAAGTTATCAGAAACTAGTTTAGACTTAGAACAGAACAGATGTTCAGTGTACATAAACCAGTTCAAAATGACTGAAACTGGTTTGAGATAAATCTGGCTGAACTGACCAGAGTGGGGTTTAATTGGCTCCTCCATGCCCCACTGACAGGGACCTGAGCTAGGTCTGCTGGGCGCTCCCCCCCTTGCTGCTGCTGCAGCAGCAGGGCTGGGTGCAGCCAGATGCTGGCAGGCATGGCCCCTGAGGCAGAGGGAACAGGGAAGGAGCTTATTCCTCCCTCTACCCCCACTGCCACTGGAGAACCACAGGCAGGTCTGCCCATCCCAACCGCTGGCACCACTCACTCCCTGCTTGGGACAAGCAGTGGAATAAGGTCCTTCTTGCCCCCTCCGCTGGACACTGGAGAGAGGGAGAATAAACCCCATCCCTGCCCTCCATCTAAGGGTCCCTTCTGACCGCACCCCTGCCCCACTGCTGCAGTGGTGACAGAGAAGGGCTCTTGATAGGGTCAGCAGCCCCTTCATGGTGTCAGGGAGTGCAAGTCCCTTCATGGTGTTAAGGAATATGAGCCCCTTTCTGGCAGGAGGGCCACACTGTGAGAAGGACAGAGCTGCAGCAGATTGCAAGTGGCAACAACAGGGCTTGGAGAGGGCTGGAGCCCTCCAACCCCCCCGCAGCACCGCTGCCATGGTCTTCAGGAGCTTTTCCACCCCACAGTGCAGCTCCCATGCTAGGAAGAGGCTCGCTGTCCAGGAAACCGTGACAGGGGCTGCTGCCCTGTCACAGTTGCTCCCCACTCACTGCTCCAGTGGTCGGGAAGCGGCAAGGCCAGATGCTGGCTGGCATGGCCCCTCAGAGTGGGGGCACCGAGTGCAGTTATTTGCCCCTCTGGGCCTGGGGGACTGCAGCGGGGTCTGCCTACCCCCTGTAGCCCACCCCGTACCCACTGCTGCTACTGTTCACTCGATGTCCTCCTGCCCCCCAGCACAGCCCCCTGGCTCCTCACCTGAACAACTGCAGGCACATGCCTGCATTTCTTCAGTCCAGAGGGACAGTCTGTGCAGTCGCAAATCAGGTCAACCTAGGCAAGTTAGACTAACCTGCGAAGATTGAATTAAATGAGGCTCCAGCTTTTTTAATGTCTGTCCCTAGCCTAGGTCTTTACAAATCCTACCACTTCTTTAATATATTTACAAGGATGTTCATCTGTGTTCTTTTTAAAAAGCAAGGCTATCACTATTTTAATGTCAACATCACCTTGAGCACTATCACTAACAAAAGTACAAATTTTCATGCAAAAACACATCTGTATTTGATTTGTTCTTCCTGCTGCTGAGCACATCACCACCACAATTACAAACAGAAGTATTTGGCTGTACATACTGGCCTTTTATTACTTTATTACGCTTCACTGCCAATGCTTATGGCAACAGAACTTGCAAAGTCATGGACTCTTATAAAGTCCTATAAAACTAAGTTCAGAACAGTAAGATTCCATCTGGTTTTAGACATTGTGGAGTTTCCGGGTATTGTTTTTGTTCTCATTTCATTTTACATTTAATATAATAGCCAGAAATGTGAGTTAACAATAATAATTTTTAAAAATATTTTATAAAAATCTCAGCAATTTCCTCCTTTGTTTTCCCCAGCACATTCTGTCCACTCTGCCTTTCTTGCTTAAACTGTAAACTGTTCAGGACAGAAATACTATTGTGTGTTCTTTAACTGCTGAGCTTTCAAAGAAGTGAAATTTCTTTTAAATTATTTGATTTAAATTAAAAGAATGTCAGAATATTAAAATATAGTATCTGCAGATTTCAGCAGTAATTTTAGCTGATAATATTTTTCATCCATTTTACTAATTTTATTACATGTTGAGCTCAACACAGCCTAAACATACAACTTTAACATAGTTTGTATTGTGGAGTCACTTCAGCCCAACTTCAGAGGCACTACCCCTCTTTCAGGTTTTTGCTAGATACATACACATGCTGAATGTGCTGCCTTTCAGGGCAAAGCTGCATGCACTGATTTATTTGGTTGTAATGATACGAGATGTTTACACAGCTATATGCATATTACAGAATTAATGACCAGAATTGGTCAAATAATGGGCATACCAATTTGACATTTTTTTCTTTTAAAAGTAAATTTGCTGCAAATTTTAAAAGGATTGAATTCCTTGGCTTCATACAGAGTTTTGCAACCATTCATTTTATTTAATATAAGCTGTTTATTTCTCCAGAAGTCCATCTTATATGTCCAAAAGCTAGCTAATAAATATCTGTTAGGCTGTGGTTGCATAGTTCTGTATTTTCTTTTCCAAATCTGACAGCACAGCAAGCATTCAAGAATTGTAAGTAATTTAATTTATTTAGAACCAATCTATGGAAATGCTTCTAAGAGTTCCTGTGGTTACTTCCATTTATAGTATTCAACTTAAAATTCAAGGCTCTTGAGAAACATTCTGCTAAAAAGGGAAAAAAAACCAAAATTCAATAGGAAAAACTATTAGGCAAATTCTAATATGGGTTTTTAGAGTGAGCTACAATGGTAGATACAAATCCATAGTAATCCCATCTCTAGGGAGCATCAATCGCTAGTATGAAAGATTTACACAAGGGTGAAATAATCAAGAAACAGGTTCCCTAGGCAAAGCTTCTTATCAGCAGACAGGAACACTTGGTTTCAGCCCAAACAGCTGAAAATGTTAAAGGTGCTTTCACATGTTAAGCTTTTCACATTAGGAGTACATAGAGAGACAACTGCCATTCTGGCAAAGTAAAGGGAACATTAAACGTTATGCAAGTGGCAAGTTTTTTCCTCCCTATCTGGTGGGGGATGAGGGGCAGGATCTGTACTGTTCTGGCTAATGAAGGAAGTTGCTCTACTGACTTTAGGAAAGTGAGGTTTTGGTAATAACCAAATGAGATTTGACTCTAACTCCTATTTCTTCTTTGAGAACTAGTCACCATTACTCACCTGAACTCAACTAACAGGAAAGTACATGGGGTCAACAGCCAGAAAAGGGCTCACATTCTCTGACACCATGAAGGGACTTGCACTCCCTGACACCATGAAAGTAACTAAATGCTGCCATATACACCTGGCCAATTAGAGACTGTTATATAGCAGGCCTGATCATTAAAATGTAGGGAAATTGTTTGCCATTCTTCCTTCCATAAACAATTTGTAGAACCTTTTCAACAGACTTTTTATGAGCTGTCACTTCAGTTGGGGAAATGTGAGGGTGGAAGCCTTCTTTGCTCCTCTAGAATGAAGAGTGTATGTAATATCCAGTTTTAGATGGCTTTGTAACAGCTTTCCAAATAATCCCATTATTGAGCCATTGCTTTCTTTTCCTAAAAGATTATAAATTTCCATGCACTATATTAAGAGATGCATATTGTATGCTATGTCACCTGCCAATTAGGGACATTTATACCACATCCACAGTATACTTTAAAATAACATGCTATAAGACAGCTGTGTTTACAGAAGGAAATATTTTATGTGACCCACAGTAACAATGGACTCTCATTTCTATAGGTCTGTCCTTCATTTTTCTTATCCTCATCCATTTATTTTTATGTAATCTCTCCGTTAGATAGATTATCAGGTGTAGGATTTAGAGAATTAGTATTTGGCACTCATCTCTTTTGTCATGCCACTTGAAAATAGCCTTAAAATTCTAAGCTTCCTGATATATGTATAAAATCAATAATTATATCCAGAAAAATGGTCATTTATGTTTATTAGCTTTTAAGGTATAAGGTATTTTTAAATGAATAAATATTATAAATTTATAGTATACAAATGCTTCTTTAACAGAATCCAAGAAATAGAAGTCTAGAATATACACATATCTTTCACAATCAAATAGTATCTATAATAACAATGCAACATTTTATATTGGACTATTTTTTAATTTGTATACTTCTGAACATCTGCAGCAATATCTACAGCATCAGCAATATTATCTAAATCATGGTAACTTAATCATAGGTCATTGGGGGACAGGAAATACAACCTGTCTCCGTCCACATTAAATTTCACAAATTTTATATGAACCTTCATTAGCTCTTGATGAGCACTGCACTATTGGTTACTTAAACCTTCACTTAATGTATATTCAGGAACTACTGCTATTATTTATTTATTTATCCTAACTTTGACCTCAAGTGATACACCCTCCTCCCCTAGGGTTACTGCTGTGTTACATGAATATTTTAGTGGCCCTCAGTGTGTCCTTAACTCTGAAAACGTGACTTGAGAAACCGAGAAGGAGGCTTATGTGAGCTGTAACCAGAGTTTTGAAACAAGCATTATGCTGTAAAAAATCCCCATTTTTCAAGTATACGATAATTTTAAAATCTTGAATTATCACTTTAATATTTATTTTTTAAACTGTTATCACTGGTATAAAAAATTATGAGAAAGCTATTCAGAGATAAATGCACTTGCCAACCATAATATTTTCCTTTGCCCTTTTGCCAGAATAAAATGTACTCTTTGAAATGAAAAAAGACATGAACTTCAACAAGGCTCCAGTGGATGAGAAGTAGAAATCTGACTGTTCGATATACTATTATTTTTGGCATTATATACTCTTAAAAGAAAAAATCAAGGTGGTGTTTCCACAGAGAATGCAGATTCTGCAAAATTTCACCAGAATACCTCTGGCAGGTATCTGCTTAGAAAAAGACTCATGTTAAGAAGACGGGGCTCAGGGGCAGAAGGGTATAGGATTTGTGGGATCATTTTTGTTTGTTTGTTTAGTATGCAATCTAGACAGAAAAAAGCATCTCCTTAAACACTTTCAGACTGAGGTTTTTTCCTACCAAAAGAGGAAGTCTCCTACTGCTTCCTCAAACATTGTTGAGGTACATACAGGTGTTACATTTAGACCAAGATTAGTTTGAGCTAAATGCCCAAATGTATAGGCATACAGAGAGCTTATCACCCAAAAAAATGCCACACCAATCTAAGTTCACCTGAAGGGCTACATCAACTTAAATCTAGATCTAACCCAATCTAAGCAAAAGTTAACCAACCCAGAGCCCAGCTGCTCACCATGGCCCCAAGGCTGCACTACTCCCACACTCTAACTGGCCTATTTTTAGTCCCCCTGATTCTCCCCCTACTTGGCTACCCTCTCCCTCCATGAATCCATCAGCCTCCTTCTGCAAACCCACAACTCCACATGTGTTTTATTATTACTTTGCACATGTAGTTGGTCTTACTTTGCACGTGTGGCTGGTGTAATTCTTTTTGAGCAATTTATCAGTTAATTGTGTAATATATGTAATGTGTAGCAGGGTCCTGAGTACTATAATTTACTTTACTGTGATTCTTTACCAATATTCAACAGCACTAACAGTTTTTCAATGGGATGTTACTGTCTTATTTCAGAAGACTAAGTTGCTAAGCTTCCTTGAGGAAAAAGACGACCTATCTAATGGAGAGGAGCGAGGAACCTGATTTCTTGACTACCCCCAGGTGCTTCATCAGCCATGATGACTAGCTTGAATTAATTCCCAGTTCACCTCCATCTCTGTTTGGATTTTTCTCAAAACAATTTGTAGTAAGCTGCTTATTTCTAATGATATTCATTCTCCATTAAAACTGGGGGGGGCGTTAATTGGCTGAATGAAGTCCTAGACTCAACTCAATTTCATGTCTATGTTACACAAAAACAATTTGTTAATTAGGACAGTTACTCAACACACAACTTACAAATGCTAATAGAACTAAAATAGGAAGGAAATAATTGGGCTGACTTTCTGAATCTAGAGAAATTGGGAAACATATCTACAAAGCGGAAAACTATTTGTTTACTTTGTAATACTGCCTTGTTTTATACTTGAAATTTTATAAACACAAAATGACACCATTGAAACAATGTGGAATATGAAAGACAGCAACATCTAAGTGCTTGAAGGATTATGACTACAAGTAGGTTTCTTGAGGCCAAATCCTGTTCTTCCACAGGGAAAAAAATCAAGATTTAGAAAAAGCTGTTGCACAAACATTGTAATTAAAGCTGTGTATGGACAAAGTAATAAGAAACCAGATAGCTTTATATTTGTCTTCTATGATTGGTATTGAGAAAGAGAGGCATAAAGTGAAGACTTTTAACTATGCTGAGACACATAATTTGTGGGTAAATATGGTTTCAGACCTCTAGATATCTGTACATCTGGGCTAGAAACAGAAGTTATACATAAAAATGTTTAAATAATCAGAAATGGGTTTAAACCTGTAACAGAGCAGAACAGAAGTTCAGTGCACATAAGCCAGTTTCAAAATGGCTGAAACTAGTTTAAGATAAATCTGGTTAAACATAGTATCAGACTTAACTGATTTGGGCAAAACCGGTTTATGAAACTTCTGTCCCAGACCCCTTCCTGGTTCAAGTTAAATCAGAGTCCCCCAGCACCCCAGCATGCTTTCCAGCCCTGGGCTGGGCTAGGCTGAGCTGTCTGCTCCAGCAGAGAAGGGTTGAAGGGTGGGGGTGGGGGGTGAAGCCAGGGCAGTGCTAAACTTCCCTTCCCCAGTACAGAGCTGCCCTGCCCTGCTAAAAACTTACTGCTGGCTGTGACTATGGACTAGAAATTCCAGAGACACATGGAAGCAAGAACAGGAAGTGATGAGCAACCCTGCAGAGTCCTCCTGCTGTGATTCTGCACTGCAAATCCCAGAGACCCCAGGGGCAGCAGGAAGAGGAATCAAATACACAGCCCATGCTAGCTACATGCCAGAGAGCTGTGCTGTAGCACCCCCTGGCTTCTGGCCTAAGCCACTGCAGACATTTGGCTGCATTTGCTGAATCAAAAGTGTGTCCAGTTGTTTCTCAGTTAAATCACTGCAGCTTATAATAACCTACAAAGACTGAACTGATTCAGCCTCAGGCTTTTTGACTGTCTGTACTTAGCCCTGAGGGTCTACTTAGCTATGTTCTTCCTGCTATCTCCCACTCTCAGAAGTAGAGTTGATTCATGAATCTTGCTGCCTGCGTTTCCATTGTGGGTGCAAATTACTTCCCCAAAATGGAAAGTGACTAGGAGAAGGTTAACAGTGTAATCTGCTGAGTCTGTTTATCTGGGAACCCACAGATAGGTATTCAACAATAACATTAAACCGGCAGGGTACAATGATGAAAAATGATGACTTTAAATGCCAGCAGCACACTAATTACACTCAGCTCCCTATCGCATTCACCTCAAATGCAACTAAAACCATTTCTAAGCTTTCACAATGCTGAAACAAGATCGACTCCTGAATGAAAAACAGTTGGCTGACACTAAAGCTAGACAAGAGATAAGTGATACAACTGTAAGACGGAACCATTTCACAATCTCAGACAGAAAATACCTACCTTTCCATTGTTAAGGTGTGAAGGTTCTCCCAGACATTATCTGCTTGTAATAATCCCAGATACTCATATACCAACACAAGTTAAAAATGCATTTATCCATATATTCAAACAACTATAGGCTCATCTTTGATGATATATGTGTTTGTGACCTCCAGCTCCAAAAGGCACAGTTTATCCTAACAAAAAAAAATCTCATGTCATCTGAAGGGAACACTAAGGAATTTTTACTCAGATGCATACTTGGCCATATGCCATTCTTTCTCTCCCCTTCTCCCCCCTCCCCACAGCAAGCTTCCCCTTAAGCACCTGCAATTGGCCACAGTTAAAGAATTGACATTGGTGAAGCTGACAAGTGCTCTGAAGTGGAAGTGAGAATCCTCTTCTTAGTGCTAAGTATAAACAGTCAGAAAGCCCAAGGTCCAATCAAGTCAGTTGTCACAGGTTACTCTAAGCTGCATAGATTGAACCAATAAGCAAATGAACAGATAGTCACTTTTGATTCCAGAAATGCAGCCACATGCCTGCCGTGGCCCAGGCCAAAAGCTGGGGGGTGCTAAAACATACCTCCCTCCTCAGGTGGACAAGAGAGCTTGGGCCAAGGCTAGCCTGCCCACTCAGCAAGGAGGGGTTGGAGAGGAGGTGCAAAGCATCCTGGGATGCTGGGGGGACTGTAAGTTAACTTGAATCTGCAGGGGATCTGAGATACAAGTTCAATAAACCAATTTAACAAAAATCAGTTAAGTCTGATACTACTTCCATGCAGGGTTTCAGTCATTTTGAAAGAAGTTTATGTGCACTGAACTTCTGTTGTGCTACAGATTTTAATCTGTTTCCAATCGCTTATACCAATTTGTGAGTAATTTCTGTCCCTAGCCTCGATGCTTGGTAATACATTAGTGTGCCCTAATGTTGCATATACTGTCCATAGACTAAGACACATCATGCTCACTGCACGTGCTTTCTCTCTAAAATTCAGAAGTAGTACTGATACCTTAGTGGAGCACTGTGTGATTGCCAGTAAGCTCTTCTGAATAGATGTACCTTCAGTTTGGCAGGAAGTACATGGAGAAGGGGTATGATATATCTCAACACAGTACTGTTTAATATAGTATAACCTCATAATACAGTATAACCTCATAAGCCCAGCACTCAAAATTTTGGAATTCTCAAAAATCCAGCACTGCAGGCAAGTGGCATCAGCCACTCCCAGGGCTGCAGCAGGGAGCAGAGCAGAGGGATCTGTAAGTGAGCACAGGGCAGGGGAGGGTGAGGTGCTTGCTGCTATTTACACTCTGGGAGGGCTGTGGGCTAGGAGGCAGCACCAGGCTGGTTCTGGGGGGCAGGGAGGAGATGTGCCCCTGGATGTATGCACTGAATGAGAGCAGGCTGCAGCCCACCAGACCTCTGGGAAGAGCCTGGTGCCACTGCCAGCCCGAGCCTTCAGCAGTAGTCTGCTCTCATCCGGCATGCAGACCCAGGGGCATGTGGGCCCCAGGAAGACCCTGGCACAGCCCCCCAGCTCACAGCCCTCCCGGGGTACACATAGCAGCAAGAGCCAAGTCCCCCTAACCCATACTCCGCAGCCACTTACAGTTCCCTCTACTTTGCTCCCTGCTACAGCCCTAGAAGTGGCCGATGCCACCTGCCTGCAGCCACTGGCAGGCAGCACACCCCTTCCCTAGCCCCAGCCTCACTCATTCAAAAATTCAGAATTTTCGAATTTCCAGCAGGTGCTAGGTCCCAAGCATGCTGGATTTATGAGGTTATATTATACAACCAGTGAGCAGGAGACATATCCTTGCCTACATGCTTCAGGTCAAAATGACCACTAGAATTGAAGATTGAAGTGTTTTCCCTAATACCAGACTGTTTGGGACTTTGGAGGGGTTTTTTAGCCTTCTTTTCACCTCCTGAGGTCAGCTGGGGTCACTCCCTCACTTAATCTATATCTGTGTACATTTGCTTGAATTCTTTTTCAAAAATTTATCCTAAATCACAGCAATTTTAAAAGCCAGCCATGAAAGAAAGACTGAAAGGACTTTCTCATCCAACTTGCAGAAAATAGCCCTAAATGATATAATGTTATGGCTAATGCAGAACCATTTCTATTAATCCTTTATTACACATGTGGCATACCTTCTAAAAGTGTTCACCAATGTGCACTCCACAATTAGGGGCTATAGAAGCAATTTTCTTATTAGGCATTTCAGTATTACAGTGAAAACTTAAAAAATTAACAAGTGTTTAATAACTTCTAAAGATCATCCAACATAACAAAAGAATCTGTGAAAGCAAAGAAATAGATTGCACAGACTCTTAGAGACAATCTTTCAAACCAAAACCCTTCAGATTTTAAAATCCACAGGGAAAAAAAAACATTTTCTCATTGTTTCAGGTGTGAAACCTCAGGTGAGGTTTTTATTGTAGTTTTCAGCAAACGTATGATGGAATTTAAAGAGGAAAAAAAACTATTATTTGCCTGACCTGCTCAAATAACCTCCTATTTCTTATCAGTTAATGTGTATCTTACTTGTGCAGTCAGCAGTGTCCTTACAAACACTTGAAGTAGACAACTGGATGGAGCAGCAAGGTAGAAAGGGCATTTTATTGCAAGTAGGCTGGAGATCTATTACACGCGAAGAAGTCTCCACTCATTTTATTCTCAAATGGTTCTTGTCCATCAGCACTACCTATTGTATCATTGTTGTAGCTGTGAAGATTCAGGGAATACATAAGAAGCAGGATTACTTTAATAATATCTTTTCTGGAACCCGCTACAGTGTATCTAGTTAGAAGAAATGTCAAGCAAGCTTTGAGGCACAAAATGCCTCAAACTCATGTTAGAAAATTATGGGTTTAAAAAAACAAAAAAGCAGACTTCTAGGCCTCTAGCTAAACAGTCTTTAGTTTCTGTTTAATAATTCAACAGAATTGCTATTGGCATCTCTTCTCTGAAGTAAAATCCAAAAGTTTTATGAAACTCTCTGGGAAAAAAATCCTCTCGTCTTTGACCTTATTTGGGCTTTGCTTGAGGGATCAAAAGCTATAAAGCTGGCCCTGTCCACAGATGATCTGATAACTTGCAAAATAATTGCAAGTTTAAGGCTTGCCAACAACCAGGATCATCAATGCAATTCACTGTCACTATTCACAGAACGTTTACTATCATTCATCTTGTACAAGAGGTTGTGATGCAGATAGAGAAGAAGAAAGAAAGAAAGAAAGAAACAAAGACTTTTGACTTTTTAATTACTTTATTCAGGGGTTCAGGTATACAACAACGGTGGCCGCTTGCAAAGCAAAAACACAAACAACTTACTACCAAACCAAACAACCAACACATCACACCATGACAGACACCTTCGCTGCCTTTCACGTCGTGTCTCACATGCTACGCGGTCGGCATGCCAGCCACACAGTCATAAACAATTCAGACCCTGCTCCATCCCATCATACACGTAACAAAACCTTCAACTTCCACACAAAAGAGAGCAAAAAAGCAGCCTGGTGAGGGCCCAGGACGCGGCAGAGCTGGAAGTTGCAGTTTGACACCGAGCCAGCCCGGTCGCTCTGACTGGTCATGACATCAGAGCGCGTATTTGAGACAGCCGTCCTCCACCTGGCACAGCGCTCCCTCAAGGGCCCAGCGTGTCTCAAAGGTGGGCACTGCCCAGGGGGAAGATGAAGAGTCCTTACTTTAAGAAGTTCAGGAATTAATGTAAAGAGAGATTATATCTAGGGATGGGCTCATGGAAAATGTATGAGTACTTTAAAAGCTGTATAGTACTGAAATTTGAATTTGTTGCAATTAAATGCAAAACTCCTACAAATTTAAACTAAGCCAAATTTCACAAGCTACATCTACCAACTATTGTTTTGCCTTCCAATATCTCTCTCTATTCATTTGCTCTGCTAGGCTATTTTATTTTGAAATTCTAAACATATACGAAGCAAAAAATCCTGTATTATTTTCTCAGTTTTATCCCTGCATGAAACATTGACATTAATAAAGTCAATGTTAAATGGAAAAACTATGAGCAAAATTTGGCCCTGGAGCTGTAGAACATACATTGTAATGCAATTTGTTATCTAATTAGAATATACCCTCCACTTTCCTATGGAAAACAGGACTTGGTTTTAATAAAATTTGCTGCTTTTGTTGTTGTCATTATAAACTCTGTAGAGAATGCCATTAACCATGTCAGCACATTTCTTGGTAAAGGAATTATATGTTAACTTTTGCTCCCTCTGCTGCCTCTGCAGCAGCATAGCAAAATATAGTATGAACTTACATAAAGATCACCAGTTTTGCTTAATGGCAATCTTGTACATTGTTACTTTGTTTTCAATAAGGATTTCGATTTCTCTCTCTCTCTCTCAAAGAGAAAAATATCCTCTATGAAATTCTAACATTTGATGACAGAATAAAGTCTGATCCTAAACAAGTTGAAACTATATAGCACCTTGAAATAAACCAGGCATTAGATCATATTCTATTCCTTCTTCCATGTCAGGAACGTGTCTTGACTAAGCACTTCTGATATTGCTTCCTCATAAAAAGCAGAGAACAAGAAGGATTAAAAGATGGCATGCTTCTTGGCATAGACCTAGAGTCCTTAGTACATGCGAAAACCTAATGGGTGCAAGCCTCCGACAGTTATGGTGCCTACTGCAGGTATTAAGGTAGCCACAGAGGAGCTTTATTTTCACTCCATGGCTTCTCAAGATGGATTACTTTCCCCCAGATCATACAAAGATCCTGAATGCATAGGCCAGACTTGGCTTTGCACATGGGGTTTCAGTATTTGGACATATTGAAACAAACAAATCACATTTCCATAAAGTTTACAAATACTAGCAAATGGTAAAACAAAAAATAATTTAAGAGATGCTTTATAGTCAAGCACAGATTAAACAAATACTGACCAACAAGTAAATAAGTAAACCAACAAGTGATACTAACTAAAGAACCACAGTCTTTCAGAGTCCCAAAGCTGGAATTCTCTCAAAAATAATCCAGCAGTTTCCCCTAAATACTAGAAGACAATTGAATCATGAAAACCATTTATTTACTGAAAGGCTAAAGACTGGCTTTAAGCAAGAAAACTGCTAAAAAAGAAACAGGAAGAGGAGTCTCAACAAAAAAGAAGGCTATATTGTGCACACAAACATATCTTAGCTCCTTCCCAATTGTCTCCATAATGGAAGAGAAGTAGTTTAAAGAATACATGCAACTGGGCTAGTGACAAAACACATTACAATTTTCAATGGCCTGGGAAAATGTTTGATTCAATAACTACCAACTTGAGACTGCAGAATTGTATACCTTCCTTTCCTTTGTTTACATGGCTAAAAACAAAGAAAACATAGCTTCCCTTTAAAGTTAACGTAAGACTTCTCAGAAATTCACAGTCCTTATTCAATCAGTTTAATCCCAGACAGAACACAGATGTGGGTGGATTACCTTTTCTGATTGGCTTGCCTGTATGAACATGTAATACATATACACAGATTTCACATGAATTTGAGAAGATCTACAGATGAACTTTTCAGGTCTTTAATGACTACTTTTTAATGAACAACTATGCATTATTAATGGAAAGAAGATTAAAAAGGAAATTAACAAACAGATGCAAGGCAGGCAACAAATTGGACTCAGGTAAAAACTTTTAACTACGATAATTAGCAATATAAACAAAGTTTGTTAGGCCAAAACAGAAAAGGGCTTCTATACTAATATCCCCTAAATGTACCCTAGTGTTGAACTGGGAGAAACCAACCTTGAGTATATACCTTCCTAAGAACAAAATAATTCAGGAAAATGACAGACCATTTTTCCCATTCCACTGAACAGGCTGCTAAATGTGTTTTGGATACAAATAATGGTTTTAAATACAAATGTGTTTTGGATACAAATAATGGTCACATTTTACCTGGGGGTACAGTTTTGGAGAATGGCAAATAGGTGTTTTCCATCTGTACTAATACGTTTGGTTCTCTAGTTGGGGTGTGTGTGTATATATATATATATTCATTACTAGTGATTTTTTTTTTTTTTTTGCTTATACCTTACATCCAGCTACCCTCTCTTTGTAATTAATTCTGTTTGAACTGTACACTCTTCTGAGCAGGAATTGTCTCTTATGCCTTTATGTATAAACAATTACCGTATGTCTGCTATTCTGATTGTAGCCCTTGAATGCTACTACAACAACAATGAGCAATGTAAATAATAATAATAATAATAATGTTTTATTTAAACATGTACTTTCCTATTCATATATGAAACATTTCAGATTTCAGAACCATAACATGATTATAATAAAGGCTTAAAGGAAGGTTGGGGCAGAATGCCACCTCTGTCTCTCCCCAAACTCTGCTATCAGGCTGATGACCAATATGACAATGTGGTCACCACAGTCACTGTGGAGGGCAGACACCCCTGGCCCCATTGGCTTCAGGTAACCCTGAATTGTAACCTGACCTGGATACGTTCCTGAGGAAGGGGGAAACCTGCTCCTTCTGCCTATGTGACTGGCCTCACACACTTGGGTGGAGGGACTTAAATTCCCTATTGTTCTAAGTGGTGTCATCATGACTGGGAGAGGACTAGAGACCCTGCCAGTCTACCCGGCAACCAGTGATGCATTTCAACTTGGTTGGCTGACAGCCAACAACTGCTGGTCTTTATTGGATCAGATAAATGAGATCATAAGGTCTCTATAACTTAAAGACTGTCCAGGAGGAGGAGCAGCAGCAGCCATGCTGAGGACTCTCAGAGAAGCTGGACCATCTGAAACTCACTCTCCCCTTTGAAACTCATGTTCAATGAACTGCTTGCCTCCAGAGAGAATCTTCACCTGCCTCTGGCTGATACTTGTAAGTAAGCTACTTGAAATCTAACTAGATATATAGCTTGCAGTAACACAGATGCAAAATCAAAGGATACCATGCCACTGTTTGCTCTAAGGTATTTGTCTGATATTGCTCTACCCTGTACCCTATTTCAATTCTACTCCTTGTAACCAATAAAATTCTCTTCTGTACTTAGCATGGGAGACTAATTGGGAGAGGGTCTCGATTACGTCTTGGGGTCCCCTTGGTCTGGCTAAGGGAGACCACTATTTGTGCCTCAAACTGAGGGAAGCACCCCAAGTTCTTGCAGTGGGTTAAGTACCCTCAAGGACTACTAGGCCTGTGTTTCCCAGGGGGCACAGAGCCAAGATCAGTGCAAACCCTGGGTGGTGATGGCATTACCCCCAGGCTTGTGGGTGTGTTCCAGGAAGGGGGTGCCCAGATGTGAGGCATCCCCAGAGAGGCACTTGGAGCCTGGGAGGTGGTCAGGCACAGTGAGGTGGGTGGCTCAATGCAGGAGCCCCACCTACTGGCCCGCCACAAAGGTTACCAGCAGATGCCTTTTTTCCTGTGCCTGAAAGACAAGTCCAGAACTAACATAAGGCAGCATTGATCTGCTGGGATCACACAGCAAAAGAAAACATATCCCTCTGTGAAGGAATGTACACTGTTCAGCATACACTGCAGTGGGTGGTGTATCTGCTCTCAAACTTCAGCTTGTATGAACTGAGACACCCGTACTGTCCTGTCGTACTTGTGTAAACTACTATATTCCTGTGATAGTATAAACCTTGCATAATAGAGAAGCAAAAGGAAAGTCATAAAAATGATGGAAGTTATAACTGTAATATATAAACTTGTCAACTCAGTTGGGTGTTCACTTCAATCAATATACATTAAATAAAACATCAAGAAACAACTATATAACTACTGATGATAACATGTTTTATTCATAATGTTCCTTTTTCTAATAAAGACTTCAAAAAACTTCACTGAGGAGAACGATGTAGGGGGTAAAGGCACACTGAGGTCTGGGGTTTTCTAATCTGACTCTGTGGGCCAGCCTCAAATCTTGCAGTGTCCCATTGCTACTTTTTATTTTTTTAAGAGATGAATGTTACATATACACTTTGTATATATACTCTGTATTATACTTTTATTTCCCTTTAGAAATCTCTCAATATTCAAACGAGGGAAGGAAGCCTATCATTTAGTGACCATAACTTTTTTTAAAAGTGAGTATGTGAATGCATTCTACTTTGATAAATCTTCCTCCTACATATACACCCATATCAGCATTTCCTTCTTTTGCCGATTTCAGAACAAAAATGTGCAGTGTAAGTGAACTTTTATTTCATGCCACAATAATCTATAATTTAGTGGTTGACAAAGAATACTTGGGACTTAGCTGAAAGCAGCTAACCAATCCCTATAATTCAAAAATATTTTTTGTTCTCATCAAAGCACCCAAGGTTACTGTTTGAACATTCCAGGGTTCTATATCCAAGATGTGGGTATTATGCATGTTTCAAGTACTCTAGAAAACTATAACCTTTAATATGACACAATAGGAATTATTTAACCATTTGGCATACTGTCCTATACTAGTCTCAGAACAAAATATCAGTTGTAAAAGACTAGAGAAGCAAATGTTTTCCAACAATAAATAATTATTTAGACTGAAATAATTTTATACATATACTTTATATCGTGGTGCTTCTCAACCTATTCGGCCACATCGGCTGGATAAGTGGCATGGGGATACTCCACAAGCTGGTTCCCACATTAAAATTTGGTCTGGAGGCTGGATCCAGCATGGGGTTAATCCATGTGCCCAAATCTGGTCATATGTTGGTCTGACCCCTTCCTCCTAGATCCAGCCATAATCCAGGGTGACCTAGCATGCCGGACCATGTCGTCTAGCCTGCAGGGCTCTCCACAGGTCCATAAATTTTGGCTGTAGGGGAGTGGCAATTAATTCTGATACTGCCCACCGAACATATTTCCAAACCCATGGGAAGCCATGGGTTGGTTGACAGTTATATAGGCTGGATCTGGCCCACCAACCACTGGCTATGGCCCGCCAAATACTGTTTATACTGTAATGTTATCAAGAGACATATTCCACAGTAGTAAAATATTTAATACTAGAAAAAAAGAAACTGACCCCTAAAGGAAATTGAATTCTTTGTCTAAAATCAACTATGATTACATGAAGACTTACTGACATCAGAAATCACAGTCTGATCCAAGGTTTACGTTAATGAAACAACTTTCACTGGATTTTAATATGTCCATCAAAAATTATACATTTCCACATTTAATTTCACATTAATTTATATAATCTACAAATGGAATATAAGAATGAATTGTATTTCTTGGTATTAATTAGCTTAAAATTAACTGAGAATGTCACAAATGCCTCTTCAGCTTCATTCTTCATTTAACAACATGCTTTAAATTAAAGGCAAAATCAGGTCAGCACAGAGAGACAGATAATAAGTCTTTTCTTACACTATTGTCAAACCTAAAATTTTCAGTAGAGTTACTGGAAGAATGAGCATGCAAACAATGTGGACAATACACCTCAATTATTTAATTTTATTTAAGGTAGGCTCCGGAGTGGTGAGAGATGCGCAGGTGAAGCCCGCTGCGCCCCCGCTCTCCCAAAGCCCCCCAGACACTCCCTCAGCAGCCACCGAGCCCCCTGCCGACCCCCAGCACAGGCGGAGGTAAGCGGGCTCGTAGTGGGAAGGGGTTAACTCCTCGCTTGCTGGGAGGAGGCCGCTGTCTGGTGCCGGGCCGGGTCAAGCCCCCGCCCAGGCCCCTACTTGGCCCAGCCCCCCAGGCAGAGAGAAGAGGAGGGGGTACTCACCAGTCCCCCTCCTGTAGGGCACAGCCCCCCAAATCCTGGGCAGGGCCCCCTTGGTCTGAGAAACCAGCTGCCTGGTGCCTGGCCGGGTCAAGCCCCCGCCCAGGCCCCTACTTGGCCCAGCCCCCCAGGGAGCCCCGCAACCAGAGCTGCGCGAACAGGCTGTGCAAACAGGCGCTCGAGTTAACGCGGAGTTCGTGCGGGGGAGGGCGCGGGAGGGCACGAGACCCTGCCTGCGACCCTCCCAGCCATAGCCAGCCCCAGCCATAGCCAGCCTACCAGAGGCATGACACGGATGGGCACGCGCTGCACCCCTCGGGTTCCCTCGGGCTCTGTGGCCCCTCCATTGGGCACCTCAGAGACGGCCGCCCAGACAGAGCCCATGGTTCCGGGCTCCATGCAGATGGAGCCCCTGGCTCTTGGCTGCGGGGGCTGCCTGTCCCTTTTTCAGGCCCTGGGGCCTGGGAGCATGGCCACCTCCCCTTGCGGGGTCTGCTCCCTCCTGGGGTCTCTGGCGCACCAGCTGGAGGAGCTCCAGGCCACAGTCCAGAGACTGC
>NW_017728912.1:9187768-9236545 GCF_001723895.1 Crocodylus porosus | reverse complement strand
GAAAACAGATCTTACGATGACAGGCTGAGAGCCATGGGACTCTTTAGCCTGGAAAAGGGTAGGCTCAGGGGTGATCTGATGGCCACCTGTAAGTTAATCAAGGGTGACCACCAGGATCTGGGGGAACGTTTGTTCACCAGAGCGCCCCAAGGGATGACGAGGTCGAACGGTCACAAGCACCTACATTGAACACCTTCAAGAGTAAATTGGATGCTTATCTTGCTGGGATCCTATGACCCCAGCTGACTTCCTGCCCTCTGGGCAGGGGACTGGACTCGATGATCTCCCGAGGTCCCTTCCAGCCCTAATGTCTATGAAATCTATGAAATCTATGAAATCTATAATGGTACTGGTAGACCCAGATCTTAATCCATCCATTATACACACAAATTGGCTTAGGTGGCTAAACTGGATAGTATTTTTGCTATTACTTATCAGCATAGTAACATAAAATTGTGCCAAAGAGAGAGGAGGTAGGAAAGATGTAATTGCTACATAACTGAAAGGACTGGGATTAGGAATGTGCCTTTGCTAACATCCTGTTAAAATCAACTGAACATGTCTCATATTTACTTGCTATAAGACCATCCTGTAAAAATCAGGTCATGTAATTTTTGTCAGTCACACACAATGGAAAATATTTTTAAACATCAACAAACTGTGTCTAATATATACAACTTTGTCATACTTTACACTGAAGTGATGTAGAAGCACCATGACTGCAAAGGGTCCTCCACAGGAACTCCAACAAGAGGCCACCCTGTCAGAGGGTGCCATAACAGTTCTTCCACCTAACTCTTCAGACCTAAGCAGAGGAAGCGCAGAACTATGACCATACTGTTTTTTCTCCTTGGTAACCTACAACAAATACTAAGATGCCCAGCTCATGGATGGGGGAACAAAGGGAAGAAAAGGCTTCTTTCTTCTCTCATCTCATTATCTTTTGTTCATAACTCATCATTTTAATGAACCTTGTTTATAACAAACCCAAAAGCAGCAGCTGCATTTTTCTTTCTTATGATGCAGCAAAATTGACCAAATCTGCTATAGCAATAACCAACTCTTTTAATAACATTTCTCATGAAAATCTGTTATAATGAGGTTGTACTACTTCTTGGGTGTCTTTTGTTTAATCATGATGCTACTGAAAGGCCTGATCCAATGGACTCAGCAGCAATATTTACTCTAACTTCACTAAGTGATCAATTGTCTTCAATACATAGATTTCAGGTGTACAACACTAAAAGGCTGGGCATGGGAAAATTCAGAATCTGTCTTCTTTTCATAACTCGCATGTTCCTGAATCTTAATAAATTATTCCAGATACTGGCAGTCAGACAATGCACGTGATCACTATTCCTTATTTAACTCACAGTATCAACAGTGCCCAGAAAGACTAGTCACATAGGACTCGAATTTTATCTTAGCTGTGAATACTTTTGAAATTGTTGATATAACAGTGTTGGGCCAAGTTACCCAGAGAAAGGGGGCAAAATAATGCTCTCTTTTCAGTTCTTTGATGTTAGAGTCTATGTAGAGTTCTATGCTGCATTAAGGAGATGCTTAAGGTATGACCATAAAGGAAAAGAATGGAGGCACAGCAGCCAACATGTTATCCCACAGACACGAGCAGGTGGTCTGTTCAAAGAATCATTGGACCATTTCCATGGAATACCTTACACAAAAAACTTTTAAGCCACTGGTTCTCAGCTGGGGTGCTGCAGTACCCTTGTGCCATGAACCCCTTTCAGTGGCTCTGTGGCACAGCCAGGTTAAACTGCCATGAGTGCCTTTGTTTCCAGGGGATGAGTGAAGTGCAGTAGGAGGGGGTGCCCCTGCCTGCATTAGGTTTATCT
Source organism: Crocodylus porosus (assembly GCF_001723895.1). Classification (NCBI taxonomy): domain Eukaryota; kingdom Metazoa; phylum Chordata; order Crocodylia; family Crocodylidae; genus Crocodylus; species Crocodylus porosus. Next base: position 9,234,689 of record NW_017728912.1, on the reverse strand, counting down.
GGACCTCCTAAGACACACTTCCTGGTCTGGTCCTGCATGCACTTCCTGGAAACAGATGCATGTGGGACAGTTTCATTTGGCCATGGCAGTGGTACCATGGCACCCTTGAAACAAAGAAGTGCTCCTGCCTGCATTAGGATATGGAATATAATCAGATAAACCTATCAGAAGCACCCCACTTCCTGATCCAGACCCACACGTGCCTCCTGGAAAACTTGGGTGCCAATAAATTTAGAAATGTATTAGAAATTGAGAGGTATTACAAGTTTAAAAAAAAAATGAGATCAACTGCTTTAAGGGCAAGTTTGCAGAACCAAAAGCAACTACAAAAAGTCCTGTTAACTTTTCATAGGGAGAGCCACAAAGCCTCAGAACTGATATAGAAACACAGGAACCTACCTTCTGAGCTATGTGAATTTTGACTTCATTCTCCAGCCACTAACACCATGCATAAAATGCAATGGACAATTTTGCTGTATACTCCAGAGATTCTCCTTGTGAAGTTCCCCCCTTCCCACCTTTTTTCCAATAGCTTTTTCTACAGCAAGAGGGCAATTATCCAGCCCAGTGCTTTCTGGTGGCTACCATAAAAGTAGGACAATAAAAATGGGGAAGGAAAGCAAAAACAAGATCTGTCAGACATCCAATATGATTTTTCAGCCCAGCCCAAGAGAATCTCACAGCTCGCTTTTGCACCATTTCCCAATTTTTCAACTTCCATCTGCTTTTCCTGTCTTACTATATGTCTTTGTCATCCTGGCTTGACTTACAATAGCAGGTGCAACAACACTGAAATCTGATAGGAAAAATCTAAGGGATACATGTTCACTACTGCATAAGTTTTTGTAACAATATGTAAACACTGAATAGATTAAACAATTTACTGCTCCAAATAAAACATTCTGCAATACAGAAACATATGAAACTGTAAAGCAGGCAACAGATTCAGTTTTTACATGTCACTTTAATTCCTATTTAAACATGATGAACCAACAGAAGGCTTTTCCCTGGCACGCATGCACTTATGTCAGCAGATCTGCTGACTTTGAGTACCACATGAATAATTGCTCAACAGCATCAGTGCTCAGCAGCATCAGTAATGTGTTCATAATCAGTTCCAATACAGTGATATTATGTGACTGTTCCTCATGTATGAACAGATTCTGATACCCTTATTTACTTTAAGAAACATCTCATTTGATGAAAAATTGCTTAGAAAGAAATAGACTCATGTAGTCATTTATTTGTTCTTAATTTTTCCCTTAATGCCCAGTTTAGCAAAAAACTGAACAATTGTGGATATTGTGAATGGGAGACAGGGCCTTTCATCATCTGCCTGAAATCCAACCAGGTCATTAGTTGTGAGCAGTCATTAAACTCTGACAACATTGGGCAGGTGTCTACCTCACATAAGCTACTGGAGCTGGCACTCAGACCAGCCATCTGAAGAACTGCATGAGAACAGAAGACAAACTGCCCTGTAATCTCTGGAGATATTTTAGTATTTGGTAAAACTTTGCCTTGATAAATTTAGTGACAAGTGACTTACAAAGAAAAATGAAACAAAAGCAGCGTTTTTTAAATTACAAAGAAGCCCTGGCAAGTTTTTCATAAACACACCTTTTCTCTGTTTTAAGGTAGTGGTATTTATTTTAATTTTTTAGAAAATCTTATTACCCACGGTGGAACAAAAGACTGAAATAATTCAGTGTTCTTCCTTGGATTTAACACTCATTGGGCAGAGAGCTAAATGATGCATTTATCCATAAAATGCAGTTCATAAACTATATACTAAAGTGACCATAATAATAAATTCTTACTAAGCACCCCCAGATTACATAGTACACTGTGAAAGACTAGCTGGACTGTGATTAGTCCAGGGAGATGTTACAAGAAACAGTACCAGGGCTTTATATGCCTGCACTGCAGCTAGACACCTTTATAAACCAGTGCAAGACTCCTCCAAAGGGACAGGGAACAACCAGAGTCCCACCACCCTCTGTAATGTCTCTCAGATATGAGCCACCACACAGGTAGTACAAGCTGAACATTTCAAAGGCTATAGCAGAGCCACTTGAATGCTCTGGGATGCATCAGACTTAAAGTAAAAGGTACTAGAGTTCCAGAGGTGCTGAATACTTGCAGTTCCCAGTGAGCGCCAAAAGACCAGCTGGATGTAACTTTTGAAAATCAAGAGCAGGCTTCTGGAAACTCCAGCTTTTGATCCTGACACTGTAGCTTTGATGCTCAGAACTAACCCAGGCATGATAGTATCTTTTTTCTATTTTCTTCCAATGTTTCCTTGCAGTGCACATTATTGACACTACTACACATCTGGTAAACAATAAAATAATAACAGCAATAAATAATCCAGGTCCAAGGTGTAATAGATTCCTCAGAAGAATAGTATTTTTGGAGCTACTCAACACAATGTGTTGCATCTAGAATAATCCACACCAAAACAGCTGAGACAGAGACAAGAACTGCTGACAGAAAGCCAGTGTATATATTGTTCCACAATATGTTGACCTTCTGCACAAAGCAATCAAGAAGAACCTGAAAAAAAAAGATGGCCATACAAATGGAGTTGCACTGGAATATTACCATAATTAGTCTCCTAGTCAAATCCTGAGGTTTTGATGAGTAATTTCTTCAAAAGGTAAACTTACTTCCAATGGTCTCTGGTTAAGCTCTTCTGCACTGAATACTTACTTTGAGAACAAGATACCAGAATCATGAATAGAGACCTAGTGAATTCATGATTGTGTGATTTTCACGGAAAATGCAAAAATCCAGTGGGCTCCATGAAAAATTGTGGGTTCCACAAAAAAAAGCCGGAAAACTGCAACAACAACAAAAAAACAACTTACCAGCAAGCAAAGAAAAGGGTGGGAAGTCCTACATGAGAAGGAGCATGGGGTGGGGCAGAGAGGGAGAAGCAAGGTGGCCAGGGCAGGGCAGAGTGGGGCTGCTTGCAGCAGACAGCTGCACTGTGGTCCAGGCCAGCTGTGGCAGGTAGCCAAGAGGCTGCAAGTGGCTACACCAGGGTCTGTGGAGCCCCAGCCCAGCTCATTGTGTACATGCACCCACTGCCCACAATGAGCTGGTCCAGAGCTCCGCAGACCCCAGTGCAGCCTTCCAACTACCTGCCATAGCCAGCCTGGGACCTCAGCAGCTGCCTGCAGGCTCCCCACTTGGGGAGGACTCGACGCTGCAGCTTAATTATCCTGATTAAGCCCAAAGAAGCCAGGTTTAATAAACTGTGGATGAATGGGCTTCCCAAGCTTAATCAGGACAAGTAAACTGTGGTTTTCGGCCATCTGGCAACCTGCAGGGAGAGGTGAGTGTACCAGGACCCCTCAGCCAGAGTCATGTATGGACCCTGCTACACTCAGCCCATGAAAATTCAGTAGACCCTGAAAATAGGACTATTTTTTGTTTGTGTTTTTTAAAGTAATGTATGTTGTATTTGCATATTTTTCAATCATTTGTTTGGCTGGGCTCCTTGGGCTATTTGCTACCACTTTTTATTATTCTTGGCATAGAGACAGAAAGATGAAGGATTTTTAGCAGCTTCACTAGAGGGCATTTCAAACACTGCAGCAGAATACTTCGCTTTGTTCAATGCATGTGAGCATATGCATGCAGATTCAAGCACGTGTTTTAAGTATTACTGGAAAATAAACCGTATAAACTTAATTCATTTTTGTTTAGTTCTTTTTGTCCCATTAGCCTGAATTAGTTGCTTTATTTTTGGCATAAAACAGGCAAATTTCCAACCTTGACCAATGTTTCCTATCTTGAATTCATAAAACCATATGATTCTGGACTTTCCAAACTACAAGCCTCTAGAAAAGAACAAGGTCTGGAGGAGTGACAAAAATGTACACCAGTCAAAAGGAAAAAATGGAATAACCCTTTAAACTGATTTGTAACTGAACACAAAAATATGACCTGTAACTGAAAACTAGAAGAGATAGCATTGACAGTTCACAGTCAGCTGTAAAGTAAACCATAATTTATTGGCTCTGAGATAATAGAGACAAAGAGTAATGATTAGGGTGAACTGACCTTTCATTCCAAATACATATGTTAATTTGGCAATGGGAATTTGTTTTCTTCAATTGCCTTGTTGACAGGTCTCAGCTTTATGCCAAGGTCTCCTCTGTATTTTTGGCAACCAGTAATAATGTTACTGCATCATGACTCTTCAGTTTTATAAAAGCGTCAAGAAACAAAAAACCAGGGAGAGGAAAATTATATTTAGCCCAGTTATGAATATTAAAACATAGTAACTTTTATTATGCATAAAGCATGACCTAAGTGCTTACCTATGGTTATGCGTATAGCACATTATAACCTGCCTAATATCCAATACCCCAGGTAACCTCTTTACTATTTACCAGTTACATCTTATCACCAGGTCTACATTCCCCTTTCTCCCCCTTCTCCCCCCACCGACCTGTTTCTCACCCATCGTCTGCCACAATTTGCTTTTTCACTGACTGCCATTCTTGCAAACAGGCCACTCTGGCTTCCTCTGCCAGAATAGAAATTCTATCCCATCCAGGAAGAGCACAAAACAACAGAGGGGCTTCCTCTGCCTGAAGAAGAATGTTTGTATCCAAAAGCTTGCAAAAAAATGTGTTTTCCAGCTATTTTAACTGATCTAATAAAAGATATATCGGATTTACCCAAAGAACCTTGTCTGCCTATCCCTATGGCTAAACATTTGCATGAAATTAAACATATTCTTAAACACTTTCCTGAACACAGATGGACTTAAGTCGGCACTTTAAAAGTTAACTATAACCCTTCCAGGGCTATTTAAGTACATGTCTAATTGCATAGAACTGAGAGGCCTGATAGACTATGAAAAATATATCTGTTGTTATTTCTAATCTCATCTCAGAATTACTCAAGGCCTTATTTGATTTGTTACTGTGTTTTTATAGTCCAAAGATTTTTTTTAATTTAAAAAATAGCAACCCTAACAAACATTTAATTGTTTCAGTTGCTGCTAAGAAAGGAAGGAATGATGTGTAGAGTTCATCCCAACATCTAATTAAAACCAATAGCTCTATATGAAATAGATGCAGCCCTCAATAAGCATCACATGGCAGTATGCAAGGGGTTAACTCCTGCACTCATACTATTTTTTGTGAACATTCAGTCATGAGATTCCCTTTTGCCTACTGGGGTGCTTAAAATAACTTTCCATAGATTTATATGAAGCAAAGATTAAATTTCTTCAAAAGAAACTAATACTAGCAGATGAAAGGAAATAATCTTACAGATATGTGAAGGAACTAGCTGTTTCTTTGATTACTACAGGGAAGGAGGTCCCCAGCTCTGTCACTTCATTAACATACCCAATTTAACAATGTCTGAGGACTCTCCAAGCCTATTCACACTTATCTGCCAACAAACTTGGTAGTAAGTGACAGCCCCCTGGGAGGAAGGTCTATGCCTTTCTAAACCAAAGAAGCAAGTGTATCCACAGGATACAAACCCTCACTCTTCTATCGTTTATATTTTATCACACTTTCAACCCCAGCTGCAAAGCTGAAGAAAAATATTTAGTTTCTCATTACTGAGAGCACTAAAACCTGTGAGAAGGAGCTGTAAAATGACATCCCACATACCTTGTAGGAAACCCCCAGGACATCATATAAACTAGTTCTGGTTTGGTATTTCTCATTTAGGTAAATATGACTGTGTGCTTTAGCTCATTTTTGGCTGTTGTTGTTGCTCCATCTCTGCTTTGACCTTTTGTTTTACTATCATTATTTAATTTCTGTCATGAAATTCTTTTTCCCCTGGGGTAAGTTATAAACTTAATCCTGGAGTTTGCTTCACAGATCATTTGCAGCTTGCCTATGGGTTTATAAATGTCACCATGTCAGGAACAACTTGAGATGAGGAAATGGTCCAAATACTTCATTTTACTTAGGAAGAAAAAGACAACAAAGGCTACATAGATGCTGCAAACACATATTTTTTAACAAGATATTGGAGAAAGTTTTATTTTTAATTCTTGTTGGTAGGTATTATGATGTGGAATTTCTATAGACTATCATCTGTTCCATTTTTGTTCAGTCATTACCTTAGTATATTTACCTGGTAAAATGAAGAATGAGCAGACGTGCATGCAGCAAGCTACTTTCCTCTCACATGTGAGTGGTAATTTACGCATAAGAAAATCTCTCTCAGTTCCGAATGCTAAACTTAGGTACAATAACTAATGCGCATTAAGTTTCTTTGCTATTGCCCTGAGAGTAGTGATTACCAGCCTACATAAAAAATTCCTAGACAAACATTTTTGGATCTTAGTATTTTGCCACATGGCAGGGGCTGCCAGATTTTTTGACTAGTGATAATTCCTTGGCTAAAAGGAGGTATGTGGGGGCTACTTATTTTGTATGTTTTTGGTATGTATCATCTTAACATTTTATTTTTGGGGACATGTTTATGTATTCTTAATAGGTATCTGCTCCTGCAAAGTGTTCTTCACCAAAATATATCAAGTTTGAGATATCATAATAGGATCCTGTGAAAATACTATGACGTCACAAACAAAGAATTCTAAGTTGGCACTCTGTCAGGATGACCTCATCCATCAGAAAGAAAACGAAGCATCAGCTTTTTGTTCTTGGTGTAACTTAATTTTGCATGAAATGGAATCAGACAGAACAAATTCAATTGAATATTCCTGCAAGACACTTTAATTTTGTGCTTTTCGACAGCATACATATTGAAGTGCTCAGATTAACGGGAATTCTAAGAGGGATCAGGTGATGTCTTCAAAAGCACGCAAGACTGACCTTAGTTGACTTCAGTGAAAACAAAAGTATGTCACCACCAAAACCTCACCCCCAAAATGCTATAAAGTGTTATCATGCCAGTTCCAGACGATGCAGCAAACCATATATATCTCTGTTTGGTTAATGCTAACTGCAGATGTGAGGGATGGATGAGGTTACAACCCTTGCTTTGTGGCAAGTCGAAGGAGTATAAGTGTGCTAAGCTCCTGAGGGCTGCCAGGTAGAGAAGGCTGTTGCCACTAAATAGTAACTGGAATTAACTTTAAAGTAAATAATTTAACTAAATATATTCCCTTTCCTCATCACACATGATAGTCAAAGCTTAAAAGGGGTTGTCTTTTATTCTGCCAAACAAAGTAAAGCCATTAAAATATCCAGCAATTCATATTCCTTCCCATTATTAGGACAAAAAAAATGCCAGTGGTGAAGCTAAATAATGACACAGTGCTTTATGATGAATTAAATTATCAGTTTACTCTGAAATGAGACCACCATGACTGCCTGTGTGAACACTGGTCACAGCTGCTTCCTTGGCCTTTGAAATAATTCAAAGAGGTCTAGTTTGACAAGGCAGCTTTTATCAACACCACGCTGGGGTTTGTTGAGCCCACTGAGGAGAATACTTGTGATTTGTGATACACTGCTGACAGAAAACAAAAAATGATCAAAACAGCAGGTCTGCTACTCTCCGGATACAAGTGTGTCAAATACAGGATGCAGCTGTGACAAAGACAGCTCATTTAAGCAACAACTAGTGCATGCCAATCTTTGACTTGTTTACCTTAGCCAGAATAGTTAGTTTCAAGGTACTGGAAAGCCTAAATCTAAAAGTCACTTACATTCTTAAGGAAAGTTTTTTATGCTTTCATTTCTAAAGCAGAATTAAGCAAACACTGCTAAAAATGTGCACCATTCATGTATCACAGCATGCAGTAATCCTCCTTAAAATGTATTTAACTTTGAACTACAGGCATGATTCCAGACTGTAGCATAGCCCCTATCACTAATTTACATAAAAGAGTAAAGGAATAAGTCTTATTTTGCTTTATATGTTTACATGTTGCACAGCTGTGTAATTGTAGTTTTTGGCCTTGCACAAACTTCCAGTTTCTCCTGGGAGAGTCACTGCTCTCCCAGGAGAAACCAAAAGTATACAGATGCTCAGACTTTTTCTCCCAGAGAAGAAAAATAACCTGGGATCAATCAGGGTTAGTTCTCTCCTGAGAGAGTTTCTCCTGCGACAGCGAATGTCTGTACATGCCATGGCTTCTCCCAAAAGAGAACACAGTCCTCCAGATTATTTGAATGTGTGCATGCAGCCTTTTGCTTATGAACAACTTGGGATTCTACTTTCACCTATGGCAAAATAGAATTATCCCATATGCATACACGTCAAAAGAAAAATAAAATAGGACAACTTCTTAACCTAACAATCTAGTGGTCAGGGTACTTGTCCTCACAGACTGGGGATATAGGTTATTGGCTCCTACTCACCAAGGTGCACGTTTGAACCTACATCTCAGCAAAATGCTCTAACCACCACATATGAAGCCCAAAACTCCTCTACCAGCCCTCCTCCTGAAGCTGATCCACTGCAACTTGCAGTTAATATTCATTAGCTAAACTGAACAGCACAGTGGCAATTTCTGCCCCATTGGGAGCTGAAGACCAGGCTACAGCCCTTTCAAGGCAGCATCCATCCACTGTACCACACTCCTTCTGGCTTGTTCTTTTCCTCTTGGCTAAATATATCTCTGTACCTCAGCTATTCAGCATATCTGTGGGTGGGTAAGTGGGTGGGGTGGGGGACAGCAAAGTATCTAGGGAAAAGCCTGGCCCATGATCTGGTAGCTAGAGCACTTTGCTGAGAAGCAGGAGACAGTTCAAACCCCCTGACTTAGGGGGACTTAGAACCTCGGTTTCTTGGAACACTGAACAATATGATGGCCTGAGCATACGCGTAATTCAGGCAGAGAAGAAACCTGCCCTTGGCCTTCCTATAAACCCAGCTCAGCACCATAACTACAGGGTACTTCCTATACTTATTCCCTCTCATTTAGCTGTAAAGAGCTCTTAGTTTAGTCTCCATATAGAATGGGCCATTTCCTGGCCATTATTCTTTTTTCTGAATTACGTAAGTTTTTAGTAAATTTATCCTGAACATGTACTCTAGAAAGAAGCAAATCAGATCTGGATAAAAAACAACCTAAAGGTTCTTTGAAACTGAAGTATTCTGAGTCTTTCTCAGATTCTTCTTAATATCAGTCTTAGTGCATGTGTCAAAGATACACTTAGATATTTAGAATGCGGCTAGCAAAAAGACACTTCATCTTAAAAGAAAGTTTCTGTCTTAGAACTACAGGAACATGATTCTGCCTGTTTTCACACATTTAAATCAGGCAGACATCTACTGAATTTACAGAATTACACTGGTGTAAGTCTAGTATAAATGAGAATCAGGTGTTTTGAACTGCAAGTAATTCACTGGTTCTTTTAAAGTGTACTGGGGATGAAAGCAAAGCATAATCATGCCAAATATCTAACATTTCAGTACTAAGGCTACAAAGATCTTGCCAGTATATAGTGAATAGATAAACACTACTGACTTAATGACAAATGGTATAATAAAAAAGAGTCAGCATATTCAAAGTGATTGCACTTTAAGGCTTAGCTTACAATAATCAAACTAAATTGTTACTAGATTATTTTAAAAGAAAATGCTCAGTACAGATACAGTTCTGTTCAATACTGAACAAAACAATGTATAAGAATGCACAACACAGTGGTGGGCAGATGCAGAGATGATGTATATCAATCGTGAATATATTCTTTGTTTATCTTGAAAAAAATTATAATGACATCTCTTAATGAAATCACTAAACTGCTGGTTGATTTTCTAATTTGTAAGTTATTGTAAAACTGTTAGGACTAAACAAGCATTCTGACTGCCTGCTAAACTAAATATAGGGTTACTTTTGAAATAAGAGGTACCCAAACACAGCTAAAAGTTGCTTTCCTATATTGTAAAATGGAGCATTTTAACAAAAATGTTAGAATTAAATCATTAAGGAACTGTCTAGAAAATCAGAAATGATTCATGAAGAGTATTTGTGAAATAACCTTACTGAAGTCAATGGAATTAGGATTTCTTGCAAGGACCATTAAAAAAACCCACAACAATTAATTACTCAATAGGCTATAAAATCCTTCTGCAACAGGCAACAAGATAGATTTTCCTGGCAAGTGTGCATTTAGGGTAGGGGTGGACAAACTACAGCCCACAGGCTGGATTCGGCCCATGGAGGGTCTTTGTCTGGCCCACAGAAGTTCCCTTGGTCCCACCTGGCTGAGGCATCTGCCCCCCACCCACCTACCCCCAGGCACACAGCAGGCCTGGGGTGGCTCCATGCCTGGACTGCTTTTATAGGCAGCCCAGGTGGTGGCAATACCTTCCAGTGCCACCAGCCCTGCAGCACCAGTGAGGCCCTGCATACACAGTTCTGACTCAGCCCACCTTGCACCTGCTCTGGATTCACCCACCAAGCCTCAGCAATGGCAGCAGTGGTGGTGGCCAGGCAGAAATTGTTGCTCAGCGCAGGGGAAAAGTGGCCCATCTTCCTCACTGCTGCCAGGCCCTTCGTGCTGCAGCCACCCAAAGCTTGCACCCAGGATGCCCTGCAGTGACTGTGCTACCACCATTGCCCTGCTGGTCAGCCTGAAGGCAGTGGTGACAGTGCCAGAAATGCAGGGCAGCCTAGTGTGTGCTTTGGGCAGCTGCAGCAGGAAGGGACCAGCAATGGTAAGGGAGAGGAGCCACTTTTCCCCCATTCCAAGTAACAGCTTCTGTCTGGCCACTGACATTGCGCAGTGCAGATGAGTCTAGAGCAAACATGGCACGCACCATGTGTGTACAGGTCCCCACTGATACTGCGAGGCTGAAGCCAGCAGTGGCGGCAGCTGGAAGAAGCCACCACTGTCTGGGCCTCCCTAGAAAGGCAGTCCAGTTGTGGGGCCATCCCAGCCTCACTGCATGCCCGGGGGCCCACAGGCAGGTGGTGCGGGGTGGGCTGGTTTTGCAGCTGTGCACACAGGCTCCAGATGATCCACTCAAATGGGGGTGAATCCAGAGCAGGTGTGGGGTGGGGCTGGGGCTGCACACTGGTGTTGGTGGGGAGGTGTTGCAGGGCACGCAGACTCTGGGCTGTTGTGAGACTGAGACAGGTGTGGGTGATGACTGGCTAAGGGGGGCACACATGGGGGACTCCCACGCACATTCCACCACACCCACAAACCCTCCCCCACAAACCCCACATGCTGCCCACATACAAACACCACACCCACCCATGTCCTCCCCCACAATGCCCCACAAACCCCATACCTCTCTCCACATCCCCCCATACACAACCACATGCTTCTGGGGGGAACCCTGCTCACTGCTATGCACACACCCCACAACACATCTCACACCCCCCATATACAGCCCCCCACATCCCGATACCCACTCACACAACCACACATCCCCACAAACATCCCCCCACAACCACATACCCACCCATCCAAATCCACACATAGCCCCCAACAAAACCCATACCCACACCTTCCCACACCCCCCACCCACACAATATACAAGAGTAGGACTTCATTTTGAGCTATTATGCAATCATCTCAATATACATGACATAAACACACACAAATCAGAACAGAAATCTTTTTTTAAATAAAATTAAAATATGTTATTTTCAATGTTTGATTCTTAGTATATAATCTGGGTTTTTTTCCGGTTCCAAGATGGCAAACCCCCTTCTCAAAAGAGTACTTCCAGGGACAAGGAGAGGGACTTGTGGTGGTAAATGTCAGGGGTTAGGGGTCAGGACTTCCAGTTCCAAGATGGTGACCAACAGATGGAGCACCTGCCAAGGGGCAGGGCTACCCTTGTGGCCCTCGACAAAAAACTCATAAAGTGGCCCTGCAGCCTAAATAATTGCCCACCCCTGATTTAGGGTGAAGGAAAGAAGCTGAAGCCAGCAACTCTGACTAAGTTTGGGATTTCACTGAAAAGAATTTTGTTTCTCCTGTACACATCCATATAAACAGTAATAAAACTGGCAAAATCATGCCAATTCTTCCTGGTGGCCATTTAGGAAAGTCACAAGGTATATAAACAGGCAGTGGTACTGTTTACGGATAAAAGAATAAAATAGATAATGACAGAGGGAAAGAGACTGGAGACACAATCCTGCCAACAGTCAGGACATTGAAGAAGGGAGAGTAGAGAAGGTAACTCTCCTATTTGTGCAGCACGTAAGTCAGGATGCTTTAAAGTGGTATAACAGTAAGAAGAAAAAAGCCTCCAAGCAGTCAGGGAGCAGGACAGCTCTCTATTGTGACACCCTCACATTCCATTTCATTCCTCAGACAATCAAGACCATAAAGCAGAGTGTGATATCACCAAAAAACTATAAAACTGCCAACGATTAAGTTGTTAGAATTAAAATGACATTGCCATAGGCAACTTTCCTTAATGGGGCTTTGGGGGCACTTTTATCTAATAAGTGATTGAATCAGCTTTAGATAAAAGCACCAAAAAGCCCCACTGAAGCACCGAATTGATATAGACACTGCAGAGCCAGTTCAAAGTAATGCACTGCTTCTTCTGGTAAAGCATAGGGTTTGGGGTTTTTTTCCACATCTGCAAGCAGCCTGTGGTTTCTACAACTTAATGCCTTGCTTCAAAATTCAGGGGCTCTGGCCTCTGCTTCATTCAGTTTGGTAACTGTATACCTAATCATCAACAAATACTTTTCTGTGACAATTAAGAATAGTCTTCCTGTGACATGGTCTTGCTTTTTTCATTCAACTTTTCATAGTTTTCATAGATTTCATAAACATTTGAGCTGGAAGGGACCCCAGAGGATCATTGAGTCCAGCCCCCTTCCCCAGGGCAGGAAGTCAGCAGGGATCATAGGATCCCAGCAAGATAAGTATCCAAATGTGTCTTGAAGGTATTCAAAGTGGGTGCTCCCAAACCTTGGGAGCTCAGACAGTAAAGAAGTTCTTTCTTATGTCCAGCCTGAATCGGTCATGGCAGAGTTTGTGACTGTTTGATCTTGTCAATCCTTGGGGCACTCTGGTGAACAGATGTTCCCCCAGATCCTGATGACCACAGCTAATAAACTTATAGGTGGCCACCAGATCGCCCCTGAGCCGCACTTTTCCAGGCTGAAGAGTCCCATGGCTCTCAGCATCTCATCATGAGGTCTGTTTTCCTGACCACTGATCATATGTATGGCTCTTGTCTGCACCCTCTCAAGCTTCTCCACATCCTTTTTGAATTGTGGAGCTCAAAACTGGATGCAGTACTCCAGCTGTGGCCTCACCAAGGCTGAACACAATGGGAGAGTGACATCCTGGGATTTGCTGGAGAAGCATTTGTGGAGGCAAGCCAGCATTTTGCTCACTTTACTAGCAACAGCATCACACTGAAGGCTCATATTCACCTTGTGGTCAATCATGACCCCTAAGTCCCTTTCATCTGTAGTGCTAACCAGAGTAGCACTGCCAAGCCTATAAGCATGCTGCAGGTTTTTCCTCCCAAGGTGGAGGACCTTGCAGTTTTTGGTGTTAAATACCATCAGGTTCTTATCCACCCATTTCATGAGCCTGTCAAGATCTGCCTGGATCCCATTCCTGTCCTCAGGTGTGGATGCTTTACCCCAGAATTTGGTGTCATTGGCAAACTTGGCCAGTCCACTTCTGGCACCAATGTTCACATCATTGATGAAGATGTTAAACAGTATAAGCCCTAGGACAGAGCCTTGAGGGACCCCACTGGTGACCATGCACCAAGACGATTGGCTTCTGTCCACTACCACCCTCTGAGTCCTACCGCAGAGCCAGTTCCCCAGCCAGTGGATCGTGATAAGGTCGAGGCCGCAGTTAGCCAGTTATGCCAAGAGGTGATCATGGGATACCAGATCGAAGGCTTTTTTAAAGTCAAGATATACAATGTCAATCTCTTCCCCCTCGTCCAAGTGAAAAGCTGATGCAAAGTACCCATTTAGCAAGTTTGCTTTTTCCTGGGCATTAGTTGTCAGTTGCCCCATCTGGTTTACCAGGGGTCCAATGTTGCCCTTGCTTTTCCTCCAGCTCCCCACATTTTTAAAAAAAGACTTTTTATTGTCCTTGATATTTGTAGCTAGCTGGAGTTTACATGATGGCAGATAGTTCCTGAAATGCTAATATGAAAAAATGAGTTCTGTCCTGTAGGAAATGTCTCAAGAAGAATTAATAAGATCTTCTTGGAACATTGGGTTTGTTTGTTTGGTTTTTTGGGGTGGGGTTTGGATGCACAGGTTAAATCCTATAGGTCAGCTAAAGACAGATAATCTCCCAGCCAGAATGACAAGATTACAGACCAAACAAGGTGTATTGTGAAGTGCCTCATAGTGACATTTTAGAGTTGAGGTAGGATACTGGCTGGTCTCTTGGGCCCTATGGGGTGTTTTACACACTTCAAAATTGCTCTCTCTCTCTCTCAGTTACCAAGATAACTATATATAGACCATGGGGAAAATATGGCAACAGAAGGAAAAAAACAGGAACTTCTGAGGGAAGTGGAAAGAACACTGCAATAGAGAGTTTTATACCGTAATTCCTTTGAAAATGAAAGGGATAACTGTAACAGGGAACCAAAGACCCCTGTTACTAGAAAGGGGGAGGCACAGCAAGCTAGCCTGGCTGTGTAGGTAGGCAGACCGCTGAGAATGCTAGCTGCACATAAATAAACTGGAGGAATAGGGCAGATTCCCAGATAGCCATAGGATAAAGGCTGCAAGCAGCAGGGCTAAGCTGAAGTGGGGAGAGGCATGCTGCCCATTACAGGTAAGGGGAAACCCTTTGCAAGACCAGGGATTCACCTGATCCAAGGAGGCAGGGCTCCCAGGCATACAAGCCCAGCACCTAGGGAAAAGAGGGCCAGTGCAGTGCAGGGAACAGAGCTCCCAAGAGAGAAGGGCTGCAAGAGACATCCTGCCATACAAGAAAACACCCTACAAGCAGAGAGAGAAAAGCTCAAGGGAAGGGCAGCTAGCTAAACATTTATTTTACCCAGAATGGAGGAGGTTTTCTTAAAAGAAGGCAAGCAGCCATTTTCATTGTTCTAGTTAATACCAGAGAATGAGTTGTGGTTGCAAGGGATGAAGGAGACCACAGAGGTGCCTAAGGAACATGCCAAGGTTTGAACCCTGCCAAGGCAAGGGCACATAGCTGAGGCTGAGAAAGCCAAAGCCTGAGCCAAGAAGGATAACACTAGGGCCAGGAGACTCAAGGCCTGAGAAGGGCAAGAATAGGGCCATAGGACCTGAAACCTGAGGTCCAGCACAATGGACCTAAGCTAAGCGGGGGATAGCCAGAGAAAAGAGGCCAAAGCCCCAACAAAGGTTTTGAGGCCTGAAAGGACCAAGCATTCTGCATTATTGTATACCAGGTGCAAGGCATGAGTGTGGCTATGGGGGCAAGAGGCCACAAATATATTCCCTAAAGCATCTGGTGTCTAGGGCACAAATACAGCTGTAAGGGTCACAACAGACTGTCTGACAGCTAATTTTGCAGTAGACTAGACCCACTCTGGGCCATCAGGATAGCCTCCTAACCCTTTTCCAACAACATGTGAAGTGTGGCAGGCAAAACAACAGGGAAAGGCAACCCACAGAGTTGCAGGAGCTGTGTGTCCACAAGGGGGCACCACAGCCTCACTAGGCATGAAACTTCTTCTCTTATACAGATTAGGCAGGAAAGAAACAATTAAGTACTCTCTCTTTATATGTTTCAGCCCACTAATAATGCATACTACACTCCCCACATATCAGCAGTTCCAGAGAAAAAATAAACTTTGTTTGGCAGACAAATAGTCTATCAAATCAAAACTCCACTGAACCCATTGCTAAGTCATACGTCACCTGATGGCTATGAGACCTTGGAAAGGAAAATTTAAGAAAATCTGACTATGATCTATAGCTTGCAAATTTGAATCTGCACCCTCTGTGTATACGTAAGGCCTGGTTTAAATTGTGGGTCCAGCTCATAGCATGGTGGCTCCATTAATCTTGGAGTCTCCCCTCCCCACCCCTGCAGGACCACCCACCATTGACTGGCAGAGGGACCCTATCGACCCCACCACTTGCTCCTGATGGCTGGGAGGCCAAAATTGCAGTGTTAAATATGCTCCGGTTTTTGCCTCCTGCCACTTACTGCTGACCCAGACAGGGGGCAAAAACACGGCATATTTAAAACCACAGTTTTTGCCTCCCAGCCATCAGGAGCAAGGAGCAAGGCCAACAAGGCCCCTACACCAATCAGAGGCAGAGAAGCGTGGTAGAGGGGTCTCCAGGATTAAAGGAGCCACTGCAGCATGAGCTATGCCCACAATTTAAACCAGGTCCTATGTATGGGTACATAAAAATGTTACATTTAGATTGTGCTAACCAAGATTAGGTCAATCTAAATGCTCTGCTGTGCTGTCATTCAAAAGGCTTAGGTCACCCTAAAAATGGCACACCTGATCTAAAGTTAGTTCACCTTTTAATCCAGGTCTCAATTAACCCAATCTAGCCAAGATAAACTGGACCCAATGAACACCTGCACATATTCATAGCACAGCACTGGGGCTCAGAAAGCCCAGACACTCACTATAACCCCAGGGCTGTGCTGTTCTTATGCCCTGCCTTGACCCTGACTGGGCTATTTTTACCTCTCCAACTACCCCCCCAACTCTGAACCAGGAAGCCTCACTCTCCCCCTGAGTTACTTATCTTCAGCTGCCTGCAGCACTCCTGGCAAGTGGCAAATGCATGCTCCCTAACCAGATCATCTGAAAATGCTTGTTCACACTGTACGATACAACTATACTCTTTAGGAATTCCCTGTATTCTGCTTTTAAGGGAGTTTAAGGATAGATGTAGGAAAAACAATGTGATGGGCTAGTGTTTGTGAGCAAACATGTTCACTGGCTTTTCCTTCTATGTGTAGGGTGATAGCACAAGAGTACTGGATGCAGTAGAATTCAAAAGGCAGAAGTGTATTATTACCTACAACATATCAGGTTCACTTATTTCATTAGCAATAAGCAATCCAATCAGCAAAGGAGAAGGAAATACTGAGACATCAATGTCATATGCTGAGTTTCTACCACACAAGCCGGCTTGAGCTTTTCTTGAGCTTTTAGTATCTCCTAAAGTATGCACATTCATTAACATCACATCTCTCCATTTCCATTCATCATACTACACCACTGCCACTTCACAGCAAGGAAAGGGATTCCTTCTCTTCTGTTGCATGAAGTGCACAGCTTTAGCACTGGGATAGTACTTAAAATTGTTCCTGTGTGTGAAAATAGAGTTTGCTTAGTTAAACTAAAATTAGTAAACCTGTGAGCAAAGTTCTGTTTGTGTCCTGTTTCAATTCCTTACT
Organism: Crocodylus porosus; assembly: GCF_001723895.1. Taxonomy (NCBI): domain Eukaryota; kingdom Metazoa; phylum Chordata; order Crocodylia; family Crocodylidae; genus Crocodylus; species Crocodylus porosus. Next base: position 9,217,398 of record NW_017728912.1, on the reverse strand, counting down.
TTACTGATATGTGATGTAAAATATTTTTTGCACAACTTAAGAGGCGTATGATAATTATGTCATCCTAACCACAATATGTTTTAATTTACACAAAACCATTCTTTACCTCCTTTTTGTTTCATGTCAAAGTTAACACAAATCTTAAACAAACAAATAAATGAGCATCCCCACATAATTTCCCTAAAAACAATTCTTCTGTTACAGAAACATGCACAGGAGGAATAACCCTGTAATTACTCCCTAGGAAACCAGGAGCTGAACAAAGACTTAGAAACTGCCAATTTTTCAGCTTCCATTCTTGTGGAGAAAGTGGTAATCATCATCAGCAAGACGGCATTCCCACACACATCTCAAAGTATCTGCTGCATTTCTTCTACTTGCATAACTTCTCAAGCTTAAGCAAAGAAGAGATTTAAATAAAAGCCATTGATACAAAAGCTCACTAACTTCCAATAGATATCTTTGAGCCGTGCTAACCCCATTTTCTTTTTGTTTTCTTTCTAGATAGTGTCTTACCCCTCAGATGTTATACTGGATTCTTTTCTCAGTGTTATATAGAGCTGTCCTAATTGTTATTTTTCAAATACAAATAAAGCTCATAAGCTAACTGTTTAAAATATTTTAGGATTTTGAACTTGTAAATAAATAACCTAAGGGTTTTTAAATTATGAACTAGTGGGTGATTTTTAGAGAAGGTTTAAAACATATTAGCTTTTTAAAAATGCTATTGAAAAGAGCAGGAAAGAGCTGATATAGAAAAAAATGGACAACAAAAGAATAAAACAGTATAAGCACTGGAATGAAAGAATGAAACTGAATTCCAAATGAAATACATTTTTTAAAAGATTTCCATAAAAGCGGTTTTTATCAATGTTGTATAATCAATTATGTTTTCTTTTCAGGGAAATCTTACTAGTCTTTGCTTCTTATATAGATATTACATAACAGTATAAGCAGACAGGTTACTGGTACAGATCTGTAAAGATTATATGTATAAATCAATAAAATAAACAAGACGTTCATAGTGGTATTAAAAAACAGTAAGAAAAATGCAAAAGCTTTGTAACCTGGTCGGTGACCTGACTCTACAACGAGAATAAACTAATAATACAAGTGATTCAAAGGACTTTCATAGAAAACTTGACTGCTAGAGAATGGTAAAAAAATTAATACTGGATGGGTGTGTCTACACATGCAATTAATGTGACTGAATAAACTTCAGAGCAATTTGAGCCAGAGTAAAGTAATCTGGACATTACCATCTATATGTGTATTTAAGTGGATTAATTTACTCCGCCGTCAGATAGCCCCGTCAGACACAGATACTATCTGACAGCACAGGAAATTAATCTATATCAGCCTAATTGTCTACATGTACATGGCAATGACACTTTACTGAAAAGAAAATTAGCATACTGTGCAGTAAAGTGCACGTGGACACATGCTTAATGTGTTACAGCAAATTACATCAGTAATCCCCGTAATCACTACCAAGAAGTGTTCTACAAGGATATTTTTATGACATTATTTAGTATTCAAATAAATGAATCCGTCTCTTATTAGTCATATAAGCACCAATAATCTGATGGTGGTATGTTAATGAATCTGGCTCAGTACTTCCACTGTGGCTTAACTAAAGGAAAAAAATCCAGGTAATAAATACCATAATCTTAGAAGTACAGATAAAAGGAAATGGTAACCTCATGTCAAAAGGGACCAGAATGAGATGAGAGAGAGAGGCTTTGAGACCAGGAAGGAGAAGCATTACCTGGCACCTGTGAAAGGAGGGCTTAGCACCCATTAATGGGACCATCTTGCAGAGATATATGTTGCCAGCAATCCTCAGCAGGCAAATCCAGAATGGAAGCATGCAGATGACGGAAGGACACAGAGGAGTTACAACAAAGCATGATTATATCTATACTCCTGCACAGATCAGGAACTACTAGGTGGATGTTTTTGTTATAAATCTTAAAAACAAGTATGCCTAAAATACTGAACCATGTACTTATTACAGTCCTAGTAAAGTAAGCCTGTTACTCAATGTGTGAGTGACTAGAATCAGAGCCCAGTGCCTCATCACTTTTAGCACTTGTTTCTGCACTTGAGGTATACACATAAAGGTAGCAGACGACAGCGGAGTCGCACAGATATTTCTTGCACTGGGGAGACACTTCCTCAGAAAAAAATTAGTCTCCTTTACTCTAGTAGATAAGGTATCTATAACACTCTACTCAATCCTTAGCAAGTAAACTGGCTTTAAATTTGAGGACCTTAAAATACAGATGTGTACCTGGTTCTGAAATCTCCATTAAGGCTGCCCCTGAATCTTGCATTGGAGACAGTGGAATTGCAAATGAGTGAACAGCAGAATTGTGGGGCTGGTTCTTTGTCAGAAGAAGGTGTGAAAAGTATGATCTATGTGTCTCCAGAGTTATAGAAGAGTCCATCTAGGCCTATGTTTGAGAAGGGGTATAGTCTCTAATCATTAAAATATGCTGAGGATGGCTGAATTTCACTGTAAAGGTGAAATAGTCAAGTGTTATTCTTCCAAATTATTCCTCTCCACTACTAATGGTATGAATGAAGTGTCTGGTAAAAATAAGCTATATTCAAATCCTCAGGGTCAAATTTCAGCTTTACAATTAAACTTGTATTAGCCCAGTGCTTTACTGTTGACAACCTAATTAAAACATGATTTAAGTCGGCTTTATAAAATACCACATAGTCACTCAGTTGGGCAAGTTAGAAATTTTCCTAGGTAAATCTAACTAATGGCATTAATTTCTGCAGAACCTGAGGTTTTAACAAATAGAAAAGCAACATAAATACCCTCCAGCATTTCTAGCACATTTAAAAAACAACAAACTCAATTAATGGGCAGACATTCAAAAAGCCTGAGTTGGAACAGATATAAGATAGATGATTTTCTGTAAGCGGCATAGTTTAGATCAGTAGCAAAGAGAACATACATTCGCTCTTTAGTGGGGAGGTTGGCTGGGAGGGGGGCAAATGTTATACTGGGTTCTGCCCACATTTTTAAAACACTCTATGTATGCCGAACTTCTGTTCTGTTAAGAGTATAGACCGGTTTTGCGTGCTGCACTTCTGTTTGGTTACAGATATAGAGCATTTTCCAATCACTTATACCAGTAAAAGTGTAATATTTGTACCTGGCCTATGTTTTATTAGCACACTGTGAGAGTGCATTTAATGCGTTTCAAGGTTTTCATGAAAAAAGGCAGAGACTCTCTGAAAACAGACAATAGGGCAAGAGTAAGGGCTTTCTTTTGGACATGGGAGTACCTGAATCAAGACCCCATTCTGTCAGAGTCATACAAGGGTCTTGGATTTTCCAGTTGAGAAACTAAGCACCAGGCTATTGGCTATTTTGTGATGATCTCCTTCAAATTCATGTGTTGGAGCTGTTCTACATTCTACATGTCAAAAATATTCAGAGAGAAAAGCAAAAGATTGACTTTAGAGGACAATGTTTATGGAACTCACCTGTGATATGGAAGACAAGTTAAAGTACTTCCTCTGAAATACACCACATCCTTGGAAAGGGCCCTAACCACCAGCTCATAAAGCATCTCTCTCTTTAGCCAGCAAATATTTCATTCTTTTTGGGACTGATCTAACAGGAATGCTGTAGCACTGCAGAACAGCCAGGAGTCTAATGCTCAAGGCACTCCCATGAAATGTGGGAGACTGATATTCAAATCCCTAGTATGCATCAAGCATAGGTGGGATTTCAGCCACTAGCTATTGCTGTGAGGGGCTCTCTCTCTTTGATCTTAATCAGAATTTCCACGTTAGACCTGAGAAATCTCTCTCAAATGAAATTTCATCCAAAACACCATATCCTGGGGAAAAGGTTCATTTCTAACAAATCAGCATTTTTTGATGCAAAGTAATTATATATTGCTCCCTCTAAGATCATACCACCACTACAGTCATCTGTAGTTAGCAAATAAGACTGATTGTTCTGGTCACATCTTTCAAAATTTCAGAACTGCTATGTCAAAGCCTCTCATCATTTTTATTCATAGGCAAACAAAGAGCTCAGAATGGTCTAACAAATAAGAAATCGGCTTTCTGACTTCTCATTTCCCAATCATCTTCTCAACTTAAAAACCTAATCATTGATCTGAAACTAACTGCCTAAATGGATATATAAGACATTCTCTTTGTACCAAGAGGAAAGGATACTTTAGCATTTCAACAGACAGGTTCCAGGTACTTAGCCAGGTGACTTCCATCAGTTTGATGGTTAAGCTACCTTTAACACTATAGCACTGTAAGATAATGAAGTCAGACTTTCAGAGTTGCGAGCCAGGTGCTTCAAACCTGGTTGCACACTGGGCTGCCACTCCTCTCTGCTAGGTAATAAGGAGATGTGAAGGGGGAAAGGATTGTGACTGCCAGCATCAGAGGGACAGGAGGGAGGGAGGGAGGTGTGCAAAAGCAGAGTAGGAAGGACTGCAGAAGGGATCAGCAACACAATAGAGCATGGAAGGCCACATATCAGACCAACCTACTTGCCACTGATCCTCCATGTCGCAGGCCGAATGCAATCACTTTGGGAGCCAGATCTGGCCCATGCATAGAATAAAGAAAATACTTCCCCACTCCAGAACAGAGTTATATAAATACGGGGAGAAAATTAGTGGGCTGGCCCACGTACCGATCAATAGCCTGGGTCCAACTGTTCTTGGATTGAGGCCCAGAGTCTATAAAGTGTTGAAAAATTGCACCCTCTCTGAGGCTATTGCAAAAGGCATGCTGTGGTTATCTTTTTTACTCTGTTTGCTGCCTGTTCCTTTACAGTCACAAGCATTTACCGTTTGATTTTTCTTGTTTAATTTAAATAATTTTAATACATAGTAGCAAAGCTACACTTTAATATACTTTTCCATTATTTAAAACATATTTAAATACTTTTATTGTTTAAAAGAGAAAAATGACAACAATTTAGATGATTAATTTTTCTATCCATTCTGAACCTGTTGTTTATGCCATCAAATTAAGAAGCTGACCGAGGTCAAAGTGTTGAGGACACCAACTGCTATTAGAAGGAAATCTGGCCGACATGCAGAGAAGAGCTAAAATTTGGAGAGACAGAAATACAGTTAAGTGGTAGATGGAGGAGAAGAAAGGACAATGAATTAATTTGGTTAGGCGAGAGAGTTGATGAGCAGAGGTCTCCGACGGTGAGCGGAACTGTGTCTATGTTGGAAATGTCTCATGCCTGAGTGACTAAAAAAAGGGAGGGACTGATTTCAAACATGCATAACAGAGAGTGGAGCTTCAAAATAAATGAATGACAGGATAGTAGGATTAGAATTGTATAAAAGAAAATGTGTAAAACATGCAACCTATGAGTTTCCATTTGTGCAAATGGATTGAATTGTGTGAGAGAAAGAAAGTTCAAACTGCTTTGTACGTGAAATGAGAATGAACAGCTTGATGTTCCTATGGAGTTGCTCAAGAGGGAGAGATTCCTCAGGTCTGTGATTTTCCAACAGCGTGCCACATAACCCTGGGGTACTGCGAGATCTTGTTAAGGGCATCACAGGGTGCCATACAACTGTTAGGAATACGAACACCTACACGTAGTTCACAAGGCAAACCCTGAGATCCCCAAAAGGAATCCATAGTGTTAAAAATGTTCTGACCTGTTGTGGTCTTAGCAATAGAAGAATTGCTCTATTACTTTCCCATAGTCAAAAAAAAATAAGTAAAACCTAAAAGCTAGCATTTCTCAAAGGGTTCCTTCAGTCTAATGAGGGGGATTGAGTCTAAGGGGAAGTGCCTTGAGTCTAAAAAGTTGAGAACCACTGTACTAGGTGTTACAAACCACAGAGAATGTGCACAAAAATAAAGGCATACCACGTAACCAATGTTACAAAAATGGAGATGTTGACCATTTTCCAATATGTACTTCAGTTCATTTGGGGCTTCCAACATTGTTCTCTATGCACCTTCTTCAGGAGCGAGGAAGACAAAAAGAATGAAAAAGCATCTCTCTACATTTTCATAGAATTCACTGAGATTGACACATTTTTCTTCAGTCTAATTAAGTACAAACTGTTTTTCACTTAAAAGCAGTCACTTTAATTATAACAATATTTCTTCTGTCACAGTCCTACCATGACTGATTTGGAGAAAGAGTAACACTTTTATCAACCACTAACAAGAAACAGTCAGTCAGCTCCAGGACACTAGAACCACTGTTCCCTTTCAGAGCTTTGTTTTAAATCTTTCCTTGTTTTTCCTCAATAAACCATGACAATGCTCTTGCATGCTCCCCTCCCCAAACCACAGCTGTCAATACCAAGTTCTTCAGCCTCTGAATATGCGAGCAGTCCAGAGTTAGTCTTCCCATGAAAATCAAGTCAATGACCTGCCTTCCCTGTTCCTTGTGAACTAAAAAAAAGTCATAATTTTTCTTCCCCTCAGTTCTCACATGTTGTAAATGTTCACTCAAGTTGTTAGCCAATACAAAATGCATTAATTCCTCCAAAGTGAGTTCACCATGAATGATTTAATTGAGGCCGATTAGGCATAGTTTTCCTTTTCTCCTTAAAAAAAAGGGGGGAATGTTAAGATATTTTTCATTCAAAGTCTATGTTACCCTTATTATCTAATCAAGTGGAAAAGGTCTTTGTCTGCACTGGCCCATCCAAAAAAAAAAGTGTAGCAATAAAAACTTTAAAGATTTTCTCAATCTTTTGTTACCCTAAAAGACCCCAATTTAGTCAATTGCTGTCACATCAAGAAAAAGAAAGGGATAGAAAGAGAAATAAAAAAGGAAAAAACAGAAAGGAAAAGAAAAAACACAACTCTGCTGTAGTTGTTTAAAAAAGGCACTTTTTGGAACCAATGAAGAAGTCTGATACACAAAATTACACAGTTACTTTCCAAAGATTTGCATTTAAAAGATTGAATACAGGTCGCTTTCCTGTGACCATAGAAACATTAGAAAAGGTGGAAAATTCAGTCCACTGAACTTCAAATGACTTTATTAAAGTGTCACTAATCAGAACCCAAAGACACAAGGTTTTAGTGTTTGGGCTAACAAAGTGAATAGCTCTCGAAAATCTAATGACCTCCTAAGAGCATTACTTTTAAAAAGCCTTGTCGACAGCAAGTTAAATAAGAAAACCTTCACTGCTCCCTAGGAAAGATTAATCCCATGCAGATCACAAGAACTCAACTGAACTATAATGCTGAATACAATAAGATGAGGCTCACAAAAGGGAGAAATCCTTTTTAAACTTGGAAGTAACAAGGACAAGCAACCACCGTTTTGTTGGTGATGGTTTATAATATGTAAAGCATAAATACAATTACTGTTAATTTAAATTAAACATCTGAAACATTTCATTTACATTAACTTCAAGTATTTATTATACATTAAATGCTCACGTTTATCCTAAAACATAAAAATGAGAGGAAGAGCTTTATTTGTACAGAGTTAATTGAAAACCTCGCTATGATTCTGCAAGAAATCTAGGATGCACAGATAGGGCCGGTGATCAGTGAAAGTGAATTATTATAATATTTATCATTAATAAAATTTTTTTTGTAAATAATTCACTGTGTACTTCCATGTTTCTCTAGAAACACCACTCCACCATCTGCTTTGTCACTCAGAACAGCAATTTGGGCATGGTCTTTGAATCAACCTTCTTCCTGAAATCATACAGGTTTAAATCTGTTTCTTTTTCCTAACACTACATCTCCAAGATCTCACCTTTCCTCTTTGTATGGCCCAGTCTGTTACTACCTCACTTCTGAACTATTACATCTTTCTCTTGGCTTACCTTGTTACTTCACCTTGACTTTATTCAAGTGTCTTAGTGGATATCTTAGTGGAGGTGTGACTGCGGAATAGGTAAGCACACCTGTACTCGCTTTAGTCATGTTTACAGAGGCAGTGAAGACAAGGTTGTATAGGCTTTGCTAGTCATTGGCAAACAAAGCATGGATCTTGCAGATGTGTTCTGCTACAGCTGACTGGTTCATTGGATAAAACACATGTTGCCTGATGTCGCACATTGGGCAGGGGCCTGATACTGCAAGACAACAGGCAGCATATTCCCCACTTACAGAGACATGCCCAGAAAAATGGAAAGCCATCATTTCCCATTAGCAGAGAGGCATCCCAGGGAACCTCCACAGTGTGTCTCTAAGTGGGTTAATCCAGAATCTCATGCTTATAAATATGCTTCCTAAAGACTGTCCAGGGCACATCTTTGTAAGAGGGCAAAGCTGGAAAAGTGCTTCTGGGGCTTGAGGAGCTTGATCCTGCATGGGAGTTCCTAGGGAGTGCAGGATCAGGGCCTTCTAGCTCCAGGAATGCCTGCAGGGAGTATAGTATTGCGGTAACTATAATTGCTTTGATTGCTTATATTGTTATATTTCTTTTTATATAATGAAATATTTAACCATTAAGATAAAGTTAATCTTGTTACGATTTACTTTTTATACTAATTTGGTCATTCATTATTAGTGTTCTGGAATTAACCATCTATTTTAAATGTCTTATGGCTGAGCATAACTATATTGGACATATTGGTCTCATGACTTTAAAACTTAAATTTAGTATAGGGAAAATGCTTGTGTAAGGGTTTGCAGTATGTCTGGCATATGTAGACAGTGGTAACGAAAGAGTGAATGATGTATGTATGTGACAACATGAAGGAAGACAGTCCTCTTGCAGCAGGTGAAAATAGCCTTTTGTGGTTTAATGGTTAAAGACTGCAGTGACATCGAGTCAGTAGTTAAGGATTACCAAATAATAGATCATGCTTTACCCCAATGGCTGAAGACTGCAAGCAACGACCCCCCTGAAGATTACAGACCACAAAGCCAGAAGATCATGTCCTACCAAGCCCAGCCTGCCAACAGGACAAGGAGGATGACCCTCACGCCTGATTCAGTGGAATCCACAGGCTTGTATAAACAGCTATCACTATAAAGAATGAACACAAAGACAAGGCTTTGGGTCTTTTCCACTTGCAAGAAGGAGTTTGGGTGCTTCCAACAAGACCTGACTCCATCTCTCATGGTCAGTCTGGCTGGCCACCAAACTGACCTGAGCAACTTTAGAACTTAGTAACACCTTAAGCTTTGCAGGACTGTCTAAATATCTGTGTGTGTGTGCTTGTTTCTCTTGTATGAATGAAAGAGTATGCATAGTACCAAGTGAAGGAGACAACCTTATTGCTCTTTATTCTTTTTATGTTGCAGGTTTTATGTCTTATGTTCCAATAAATGCAGCATTGTGCCTTATCCCCGATAAGATTCCTGCTCATTTTTAATTCACATTGTATACCCTGCGCACACAACAGGAGATAATGAGCAGCTCTGGGCTATGTTCTCCTGCCAAAAGTAACAGCTGCCTGCCATAATAAAGCAGCACAATTCGATACTACGTATGCCACGGCCCCATATTTCAGGCATTTGTGGTGTGACAAGGGGCATGGATGTCTGAAGAACCTTACAGTGGTACAAAGGTAATGTCTGTTTCAACCCTTGCATCCCCAGCAGGCTTGTGTCCTGGCTGTTCTCACATTTGCTAGTATGTACCCATGCCATCACATCTTCATTACTACCATTACTAGTTCTAACTAGTTGAAAGTTAGTACAGATATACCTATCCATGCTGCACCCTACAGCTCATTCACATACCTCAAGATTCATTTTGACCTGTTGTTACACAATATGTCACTTCATATTAGAGTGGGCATGAGCCCTGTTTTATACAAAACCATTCTGTTTTTAAACCCTCTGTCCCCTGTCCATTTCTAAACGAGGAACACACTGCAAAAAATCCTGTTTTTCAGTTCATTGGTGGAAATACATGTCAATCATGTGACCTCACAATTTTGTTGCCTGTCCCTAGAGATTGAGCAATGCAGAGCCAGGAGGTGCAGAATTCCAAGCCAGGGAGGGAGGGAGGAAGGGTGGAATATCGCTTTTTAATGGTGGCCTTGTCCCTTGCTGATGATTGGCCAGGGAACCCAGTCAACCCCACCCCTCACGGCTGATTAGCCAAGAAGGCATCAGCCACACCCCTGATCACTGATTGGCCAAGGGAGCCAGTGGTCCCCCATCCCCTCTCAGCAAGGTGATGTCCTATAGTCTGGGGATGTGTCATGGCCACCTTACCTCATATGTGATTGAAATGTAGACTCCAGCCCATACTCTAGCAACAATAGCCACTTCAGTTGGAACTTGTCAGAAAATTTCACATTACTCTTTTTTCCATGTACTTTCGTACACGGAAGTAGCATACTATAAATACCTACAAACCTATATGCACAGCCAGGAGGTAGCCTTATAATAGGAGGTGTCCTTAGGAATATAGGATCTCCATTCTCTTTCATTTAATTTCTCCTTAAAACACACCTGTGCAATGACGGTTTGATTGCTAGTATGCTGGAATGATGCTATTCCTGCAAGCACCGCACTGTTACTTTTTCTTGCCCCGTCTGTTTGCTATATTCAATTCTTGTCTTTCATGTTAAACTTAAATTATTACCTTATAAGCAGGGATCCTGGTTTTCTCTGTTTAAAAATTGCAATTTCTCAGATTAAACCTCCAGATCCGTGTTTTTCCATGATTAAAATGAAACACCTATATATATATATATCAGTCGAACACACAGTTTTATTGATATATTTACAATTTTAAAGCAATGTGGTAGCCCACCAGTGCCTCAATCATCACTATAATAAAATAAATTCTAAATACCAATACATGTTGGCCTTTGATTTTCAGTTTATCATGGAAAACCAGAGTTAGCCCTGCCCACTTCACTCACCAGGACACGGGTCCACTCGCAGCCATCCCCACGCTGCTTTGTGGCACTGAGCAGCCCTGATATGCTGGTGCCCTGCCCATGCCATTGCTCCTCCCTCCCCACCAACAGCTCCCTAGCCCTGAAAGTGCCCCTCGCTCCCCATCCACAGCCCCCCCCACAGCCCTGCAGGTGCCCCTCACTCCCTACCAACAGCCCCCTGCACCCCAGCCTTGCTGGAGAGGGGCCCCAACTGCCAAAGCTATGGGGCCAGGGACCAGGTTCTGCAGTCCCTTGTCCTCCCCCAGCAGTACCTGAGCCTCGGCTGCAACCCATGAGAGACAGCACCTACTGTGGCCAGAGCAGAGAACAGAGCCCATTTCCCCTCCCCACTGGGCTGCACAACTGGATCAGAGGCCATGGAGGGGGTGGATGCAGGGTGGCCACTGTGGACTTGGGGATCACCACCCTGCTGCCAACCTCCCAGGGGCCTCTTCAACCTAGGGACCTGGTGCAGAAAGGCAGACCAGGGCAAGGAAGCTCAGTGTTACTGCCAGAAGCCAGCCCTCATCTGTCCCATACACAAATCTGAGGGGCATGTGACCCCCTTGCCTTCCCCCAGGAATACGCACAGTGGTAGGGAACCAGTCCCACTGATGCCCCCCACACCAGCCACCCATGGCTCTCTCCTGCTCCCCAGTCAGGCCCTGCAGCCATGCATTCCAGCCCCAGTCCCCAGGCACACTGGCCTGACTGGGCCCCAGCCCTGCCCAATTCCCTTTCTCCCTTACTATGGAAACATCAATCCTCTACCTCCCTCCCCTTCAGACTTACCCGCATAAAGCTGAAGGAGCTCTTTCATGCTGCCTGGCTTGCATGTACATGTGTTCTCACACACATGCATGTGGTGCCCCCTGCCTGATCACCTTCTTCCCACTCCCCCAACCAGGCCATTGCAGGCTGGAAGTCTGTCAGACGGCAAGGGGGAACCCACTGTTTCCTGTGTGTTTCTCCTTAAAAAGGAGAAAATCTGTGTTTTACCACATTTTTCCAAGGTGAACAGAAAACCCAGATCCATGCTTATAAGTTTCTTTGGACAGAGCCCACCCCTTTGTTTCGTGCTCAGTTCAAATTGGGCTCTACCTCTAGGCACTTATGCAGATAAATTAATATATAATAATAAATTTGTTCTTGAAGGGGCAGAAAAAAACCCGCTCTTGCATTCATTAGTGTAGAATAGAAATTCTTCTCTGATGAGTAAGATTGATTCTATAAATCAGTTTCTGCAGAAATGTAGTTTTTGTTTTACCAAATATTTAGTTGAAATACTTATTCTTAGAAAATAGTATGGAATCAATTATAAACTTCTGCCGTGTTATTTTCTTAAATCTGCAGATAACTGGGGCTGGTGACACCATTTCTTAACAAAATATCAAAGCAGCAGCATGCTAAATTGACATGGCTCCACTCAGTTTCACTGCTGCTGTTCACACAAAAATGTGTGAAATAAATACAAGTTTTTTAGTGGAATTTCTGTTATAATACATTGCCAAAATTACATATCTAGCCCTTATCAAGATAGCAAAATGTGAAGCTCTAGTAGGTGTGCCAGACAAAATAACCTGAAAGCTGATGCTACTCTCACTTTATACATAAATTCTATGTTCATCTTAAACCATGCCAGATGAGATTTTTTCTCTAGTTAAAAGTATATGCACTGAAATTTAAAAATGCATCTATTTAAAAATCCTTTAACATGAAAATGAAGTAGCTTATGAAGCCTACTAAGAGAAAAACACTATTATTTTTCTTTACTCAAGGTTTTTATCATATTTTTCTTTGAGAAAAAGACAGATAGACATAGGGAGTACAGTATATCAATACGCTGTTCTAATAGAAGCAGAATTCAAAGCATCACATACATATCTTACCACTTTTTCTCCCATCATCCTCACAACATACACACCTTTATAGACACCATGAAGAGCTTTATGCATAGCATAAAGAGAATGGTTAAAACATAGAGCTAGATGTCCAGAAGCACAAGTTTGAAATTTTCTCCCAAGGCCATTCAGACTGAGAAGTGAAAGGTGGCCAGACATAATGCTAGCCACACTGCTCCCATTAACTATAGAAACTGGCTTGCTTAACCCTGTTAGCTTAAATAGACCTTTGAACTTATCATGTATGCCTTAGCTTTCAAAAACTAGTAGTGGATGCAAGCCATCTGCCCTTTTATTTTTCAAGCACTGTCATAACCTCATTTGGGGTCAAAAGTCAGATGCTAATTATTTATAAAATACCCTAATGCATAACATTATGGGTGTATTCATGTGTGTGTGTGTGTGTGTATCTATGTATGTATACTATATATGTGTGTGTGTGCGTGTAAAACACTTCTGAGTTACTCAACTAAAAAAAACTGAGTTAAAGGGACCACTCAAAGACTAACATATGTGCATCTATGCGTGTACGCAAGCACATATACAGCATACAAACATATACATACATACACACATCTCCGTGTGTGTGTGTGTTGCACATGGCACAAATGTGATATGGGTTTACTGTAATAATTCAATTATAATTATGGTTAAAAGTGTTCTTCAATATTACTAAAAGCTGAAGAATAATTATTTAACTAGCTATTTTAATCCAACAGTTAAGGTCTAAGGTCATATATAACTTCAGTGGCCTTAGTTATATACACATTATAGGCACCAACTAGTTATTTAAGTATTCATTATTATACTATATAATATATACCTGTTTGTTTGTTTTAATATTTCAGAACCTAAATCATTTTTGGTTTCTTCATGCAAGTAGTTCTGCTGAAATCGGAAGTCCTCACTGCAATTCTTGATTAGGTCATATTTCAACAAAGTTACATTAAGTCTCCACTGAAGGACTTTAAATTAAAGTGTTAGGACATCACTCTATGCTTTATGGTAGTGTTGCACCTCATTTATCTTTATGAGTTATTCAACTAAAAATAAGTGAAAAAAGGGACCACTCAAAGACTAAAAACGGGATCTGCATAAGGATGTGGGCAGCCTGCTTACAGTATATAGGGTCAAAGTAAAACATTTCTATGGTAAAGTGTCTTTATATCATGACTCTAAGCTTAACTGCGGTCCTTGATGCAACCTCAGCGTATGAAGTTTAACCTTCTTTTAAAGAGAATGCTGATATATAAACTCAGTTAATTATTTGTAAGACTGAGAATTGAATTATATGGTTTTTTGCATATATTTCTGGGTTTTCTATCAGATAAAGGTACCAAACAATGAAAATAAAGTGAAGAATTTTTTTATCTGCTAATATCAGATTTAGGTTGTGATTTTCAGAAGTAGTAAACACTGGCTGAACCTCATTCCTATTGGGTGCCTCTATATGTGCACTTTACTGAGGAGTAGACTAATTAGTTCCACAGTAGAGCAGCACTGTCTACACATGTGCCAGTATTAGGACACAGTAAACTAATTAACTCTGCTATAAAATAGGACTGTTGGGGACAGTACTATCTGACAGCAGAGTAACTAAGTGCAATGAAAGGCTAGTGACAGGGACTGGCTGGGGCACATGGGTGCTAAAGTGAGAGAGCTGACAGCTACCTAGCCACATGACTCTGCACTTTCGGCACCCTCCTGCCTCAGCCGTCCCATCCATTGATGCCATCACCCAGAGCCTAGGGCTGACCCCAAAAGCCTGCTGCCAGCCCAGGCTCGCTCTGCCCCAGATCAAAGGGCTGCTATCACAGGCGTATGTGTAGATGCTGTGCCCAGGAGCAGTGTACTTCAGCTCAAAGTGCTCCAAAGTTTATCATGTCACATTAAGTGCATATATATATAGTGCTCAAGTAAAAAGTTAAACATTAAGAGCTGTATTTAGCTGAATAGCTTCAAACCAGAGAAAAAAACAAACCATAAAGCTAGGATGGACAGATATAACACCAGCTACATTCTTCCCTTGTGTGCCAATGACTGCAAAAAAAAAATCACAGAGTGTAACTATGGTAAGTAACAGAATGAATACAGAATAAAAATAAAAATGACATTATTCTAGGAAGAATACTTAGCTGTGCTTGTTTGCTACAATTTGACCAACTGAATGTTCTCTCTCAAAAGTTGCCTAAACACTGAGAACACACAGGTGCGTTTCTAAAAGTCATAAACGTGATCTACTACACAACTTAACCTATTCATTTGGGTCTTCTTTAAAAAATGTGTTAGTCATAACATCAAATTGCAGCATTGAATTTGGATCTCCTGTGAGTTCAGAGTATAATCGACTTTTACAAGCTTTGTTCCTATGATGATATCACAGCAAAATTAAGCATAACCCTTTACCAAAATGAATTATTTTAAGCTCCCTGTTTATTTATGGTAGAGATCAGACGTGATGTACAAAACGGGAAGAGCAAAAAATATTGTGGCCAAGAGCAGCATTCCCAGCAAGAAGGCATAAAAGGAGGAAAAGAAGGGCCAACTCAATTTAAATATAAGTCTTTGGTTAATTACTTGTCCTAACAGTAGCCAAATCACTTGATTTCTTTTTTTCCTGTGTGGTTTTTTTTCTTCAGTCGGACTGCATGCAGTTCCAACCTGGTTACTTAAAAACTTGAACAGAACAGTTATAAATGTACCATATAATAGGATAACAGCTAATGCACATAATCCACAAGTAACAAAATAGGCAGAGTAAAGGAGATCTCTCTGTTCTGCCTGTAAGAAACCCCAGGGATGCATTGCATCGCTTGCTTACCAAAGTGTCCCGATGCTTTCTACAAAGAGATGCCAGTGAAAACTTTCTTAGAAAAGATCTTTGGTTCTTAAAAGATTGTACTACTTCAGTAGAAAACTCACAATGAAATAAAAACACTAATTTGCATCAGCTTTAAGCATCTAAGTTCTAGGGCTACAAAGCTTATGTCTGATAAAGTACTCCTTCTCCTTAGCAATAATTGTAATGAAAATGCAAAGATCTGGCAAGTTACTTGCTTCTGAATTACTTCTCTATTGCCATGGAGAATTTGGAATATCCACCACTGCACTGAAACAAAATGAGAAAAAGGAGATAGGATACTACTGTTATTGTTAAGATTTCTTTCTTTCTTTTTTAAGCCTTGATGAGATAGTACTAAGTGATAGAAATGAATCAGAAGTAAATCAAGCCCTGCTGTCTGCAGAACAGCAGCATAAAATGCTAAATAAAAACAATACTACAAACTTCTACTAAAAAAAACACAACTGAGTTTAAGACAAAGTAAATGCAAAGTACCCTAGAGGTTCACTCTATAATACAGATAAAACTGATATAAAACAAGAACAGCAATAAGATCTTTTTTCAGAGGGTCCATCATCTAAGCATTTTCTTTCTGTTCATTTTGAGTCGCATCTTAAGTTTACACACAGAAATAGAGTTAATTCAAGTTGTGCAAATACTTTACCTAAGAACCAGCACATGAACTAATATGCTAATACAAAAGGAGGACACTCATCATACAATGAAAAATGGTACATTAACTTATTGGCCTTACTAAGCTTTCCACAAGATTTTCCAAGGGAAGATACACTTACTAGTTTCTGACCCACCCTCAGCCTGTCTCTGTGTGCTGCCATGTTCAGAGTGGGGCCCTATAACTGTAAAGATTGGACACAAGTCCCTGTGCCCTCAACCACTACAATTTTGGCTGACAGGTACCTAACTAATCACTTCTGAAAATTGAATTTAGGTGCTTTTGAAAACTTTACCCTTATAAAGAACTTAATCATAGCTTAAAAACTTATTTAATGATGACATTAATAGAATAAAGCTGCCATCATGAAAAACATTACAACGTAAATTGGAACCTACTGCCCAAATGAAACTGTATCATCACAAAGGAGATAAGCTGGTCTTTATTCCACTGAGTTGAAGACATTTTAAAAACCTAGTGGAGCCAGATAAAACCTATTAGCCTGTAATGCAAACATCTCAATACAAGCATGCCAGGGACAAGCATCAATATTGTAAATTTTTCTAAAACTATTTTCATATAGATTAACTGTCCTAGCTCTAAGATCCATAAAGGAATTCAGGTGAAAATGCCTGATTTTCTAAGCATTTACAGTTGTGCAAAATCCAGCACATGCAATTAGTGAAGTTGTTTAATATCAGTCACTTCTTGCATAAATCACTACTTAGATACGGACATGGTGACTTGCCTAGGTAACAGCATATCAGCAACAGCCATGTATTTGTGTGTGTATCTGCACATTTTCGTAAATGGAACCCTTAATGGCTGGATTATGAAACAGTGGCAAAACTGTGACTAAATCAAGTCACAAGAAGCATCTTCCACTAGTTAAACTACAACATGGACATCGACTGCAGAGGCAATCACAGAGCCCATACAAGCAACAGGGTCAGAACTATCCTTTCCAAAGAGGGAGGAGGAAGCAGTTGTGAGGGTCCTCTCCCTTCCATTCTTACTCAGTGGAAGTTGACCATACAGAGGAACATAAAAACACCTTTTCTGTAAACATGGGCCAAGCTACAGTATTTCCTTCCTCGGTCAGCAAGCCTTGGAAGACATTGTGTCTGTTCCTGGTACAGTGTCTCTTGAAGTTGCTATTGTCCCAATACACTTCTAACTGCAGCCCAGTACTGGGTTGGGCTTTAGAGGCACACCGCAATACTAAGAATTTTCAGTGTTAAAGCTCTCAGTGTTTTCAATTTTCCTTCAATGTTATAATAAATGCAGCTGTTTGTTCAATGTAATTAATTAAGAGGGGGGAAAAATCTTTTTAAGCTTGTAAACTGTGCTCAGTTGATCTGGAAGCTATTGACAGACAATTAACATGGAAGCCCACAATACTATTTCTGTAGAAGTAACTTCTCAGAGTGCACAACCACACTTCGTCATTTAAAAACTCATAAATTAAAACCAAATCACTGCAGTTGAAACCACAGCACTACAACTTTCACACCAACATATGTAAACAAACATCTGTTAAACAGCTTCAGGATTGCCACAACATTACACAAAATTTCTTATTTTAATTGTTGTAAAGGTGAAGTTTTAGCCTGCACATTGCTGGAAAAAAAAAATCACCACATGTTACAAAGAGATAAGAGCACCACCAGTTAAATTATGCGGGGGCAAGTTCCCTTCCCTACATGCTCTTCCATGTGCAACTAAGCAGCTAGCATGTTGGGACATTTCACAGGGCCTGAGGATAGGGAGAGACCCTCTGCATGTTACAACAGCCCTAGCTTTCTGTATCCCCATTCCCCAGGGATCTGTACTTAGCAATGCCAGCTGATGTTAGATCTACTGACAGTGCACTACTCTTCCTCTGACTTAACCTGAAATGCTTCCAAGCACAAGATGCAGTACGTTCAAGACATATCTCCTGCATCCATAAACAGAGCAAACCTGCAACATCAGGGCACTTCCATATCCTTCAGAGGCTTTGTGACATAAAATCCAGAGCCCTGAGGAAGCATACTCTGGTACTAGAAAGCATCTCTAAGGCCAGGTACAGACATTACGCTCCGAAACTGGTCTATACCCATAACAGAACAGCAGTTTGGCGCACACAGACTGATTTTAAAATGGCAGAATCCCATCTAAAATTTGGCCCCTCCCGCCCAATCAAAGGGCAAATGTGTGTTCTGTTCACTACTAACCTAAACTACTCCCCTTACTGAAAACTGCATAACTTAGATCTTTACCGCCTTGAGCTTTCTGAATGTCTGCAACTAGCTTTTATCTATACCAACCATGCAGTTGTTCCAATAAAAAATATTCACAAAAATCTCATCTTTTACATTAAAAAAAATCTAGTAACTTTGTAAATCACAACAGAAAGTCCGCTGCTCCCCAACTCCCACCTCAAGTAAAAGATCTCATGCTAATTTAGGTTGACAATAATAATTAAAAAATAATAATTGCTTTGATGCATCAAAGCTCTTTAAAGAATAAATCTTGTAGTAGAAGATCCCTGATTTGGTGTGGCATACTCCAGTTTCAGCATTTTCAGAGATTTCATAGACATTAGGGCTGGAAGGGACCTCAGAAGATCATAGAGTCCAGTCCCCTGCCCCAAGGGCAGGAAGTCAGCTAGGGTCAAAGGATCCCAGCAAGATAAACATCTAAACGTTTCTTAAAGGAGTCCAGAGTAGGTGCTTGCACCACCTCTGGAAGGAGTCTATTCCAGGCCTTAGGGGCTTGGACAGCAGAAGTTTTTCCTTAGGTCCAGCCTAAAACAGTCTTGGAGGAGTTTATGACCGTTAGACCTTGTCATCCCTCGGGGCGCTCTGGTGAACAGGTGTTCCCCAGATCCTGATGCACACCCGGTGTGTACTTATAGGCTGCCATTTTGATTACAACTGTAATTTTGATTACAACCTATGTGGAGTAGATTTTTGACCCAGCTATCTTAAGGTATTAATCATTTCTTTTATTCACTCTAAGCTTACAGAAGTAGGACATGCTTTACCTCGTAAAGATTATACTGGGCAATCAACAATAACTTGTAATGGCATTAGGTAGGTTGACTTAACGTTAAATTTCATATTTTAACAGATGATTGGAATGAAAGGATTTCTATGTTCATGTTCTGCATGCCCTGCACCTCATTACTTTCCACTAAGGATTAAGAAATGTCCACACAGCAAACAGGCATTCTACACAGGTTGGATAATACTTTACCAGAATGCTGTTTTTCACCTCTAGTGAAATGAATGAATGAAACAGCAACTGTTATCAACCTGTTACATAGATGTTATTCTATCTGCACCCCTGGGGGGAGAGGCAGGTTTTCTCACTCCAGAAAACCAAATGACTTGGAACATGTATTATTATACTCAAATCCTGACACCTATCACACGGAATTTAATGCTTTTGGTTATATATAGAACATTGTACAATATTCAGCTGGTTTCCATTCTACACAACAACAATTCCAAATGTCTTATGTTTGCATCTTTTTATAACCATTTTACATGCTCAGTAGGAGCAACAGAAAAAAGGACTTAGTTAATCATTAAGCTTTTCTTCTAAAATAAAGCCATGCTGACTGTCTCAATTAATCAATGTCTTTTGGAGTCACAAAGGAAATCTAATGTAGTTTTCTTTAATTCAAAATCTTTTATCTGAATGTCAGGCATATAGCATTATGAAAAGAGAGGCAGATGGCTAGGTATTTGTTAAAATAACATGAAAAATTTGTATTTCTGTTTAGTAGTCCTGAAGAACTTACAGCTAATGGAAAACAATTGATCCTTACCACCTGCTTACTGATGTAATTTTAATAGGTGCAAAGAAGAATTAAAGTTTCTTGACTAATAACTGAGCTTCTTTTAAAGAAAATCTCTTTAAAAGAAGCTCAGTTAAATATTTTTTTTAACACTGAGAAATGAACTATATGGTATTGTTCATATATTTCTGTGTTTTCTACCAAATAAAAGTACCAAACAATGAAAATAAAGTGAAGAACTTCTTAACCTGCTCATATCTGTAACATCTGAGTTGTGATTTTCAAAAGTACTAAACACTGGCTGAAATTTGTTCCTACTGAAGTCAAAATTAAATTTTAAGAGTTACATTTAGCTGAATAGTTGCAGAGCAGAGAAAAACACAGACCATGAAGCTAGGAAGGCCAGACATAACAATAGCTACATTTCTCCCTTGTGTGTCAATGGCTGCAAAAATAATCACAGAGCATACCTATACCAACCAAATGGTTCATTAGGTTCAGCTCAACTTTTTCTTCAATTTTTGATGCATCGTTGATGCCCAGGCAAACAAATTCTAACAAATCCACAGCCGCCTTCTGTGCAAAGAAACAATTTGCATCCAAATCTCACTGGGTGTGTCCTCGTGGGTGCACATGTGCATTTCCCTGGGGACAAATAGCAGCAGCTCATAATTATGCCACCGCTACTCGTCCCCAGGAAACACCCCTGCAAGCATGCTCTGGGACACAGCAAATTACCACACATGGGGTATGGGAAGCTGGGGCCAGCACCTGTAGTGGCAGCGATCTGGGCGCATGGACCCTGGCCAGCAGCCAGAGTGTGGTGGTATACACTACAGCCATGTGTGTCACCCTGCTTTTTTTGGCACATTTTTTTAGCTACCAGGTTTTCCTGCTATCTAATTCAGCTCTGCGCTGCAAATACGCATTACAGAGAACTTTTTCAGATGTGTCACGTGTTTTGTGGCACCTTAAAAGCATCCGACATGCTGCAAAGTACACCTGCCCACTTGTCTTGATGCGCTCACTGAGTCTGAATTTACAGAATTATTGGAAAATTATCTCCTCAAATGTAAGAACTGGTCAGTAAGGAAAATGGCAATACAAAGTGGAAGAAAACAGAGGTATATGCCCTTTGTCATGTCACAAATGCCCAAATGTGCAACCACAGCAAAAGTCAGTATAAATTTGTGCTACTGTTTTGTTGCAGATGTCTGTTCATTTTCAGGCAGAGGAGCATGGGCAGCCCAGAGCTGCCCACACTCCCCAGTTGCCCGAGGCAAGTTCCCAGTCCTGTGAGTCCCAAAAAATCCCCTACAGATGTGTGTAAGGTATGAACCTCAGTTCCCTAGAGGAGAATGCCTGGGGTCCTCAGGATCAGACCTGAAGCTCTGGGAGTACCTGCCCAGGTTTCCCCATTTGCAGAGGCATGCCCCAAGCTGGAATCCATGGGCATGCCTCTGCAAGCAGGAAACCCTACATTTTCTCACTTACAGAGGCATGTCTGGCCATTCTGATTCGCAGGACCTGACTCTGTTCTTATATTGGAATGTGTTAACTCTCAACATTGGCTCTAGCAAGGACTTTGGAAAATATTTCACATCCTTTATAAGTGACAGGTTATTTTAAAACAAGCTTGGTATCTGGAAATAAGTATGTTTTGCCCAGGAAAGTGGGGGCAAATATGTGTGCAAAAAAAATACTGGACTAGTAAAAGCTCTTGCAGGTAGAATTTGGGGCATTTTCTCATTGAGTTGTTCCCTGGATAAAAGATTTACAGCTGCATTTTTATTTAAAAAGAAAACAGCAAATTTCAAGATCTCTGTTGACTTGATGATAGGAAACTGAGAAGACAATTCAATATGAAATTTGTTTGTCCTAGCAGGAAGTCAGAAGGCTTGTTTTTCCCTCATGTTCATTAGTAATCCTGTGACTTTCCAGCTGTGATCAGTGGGAAACATTGCTACCACCATTTACAAAATAGAAATCTTTCTTAATGTGTTTTAATAAAGAACAAAAGGCATAATTTCCAGTCACCCTCTTCCAAGTCTATATTGATGGATAAAATTGCTTATGGATATAATGAAACACTCCACTGGCAACAATTTATTTCTGCAATTAATTTAATGCTCACATATGGCACATTTTGATAACGGTGATTTTTTTCAGCATTACTTTAATTCTAAAAAGAACTGAAACATGCTTACATAAACAATGCATGTCATGCTCTTTCCCTGACATTTCTGTTCTCCAGTATTTCTGCAGCCTTCCAAACCAAAAAAAGGAAAGGCCTGCAATCATGAATATGCCCTCCTTAGTAGGGAAACATATTTATATAAATATTTACTACACAAAAGAAACAAATATCTGAGCACTGAGTAGATGAAAAGCACCCACCGTGTTCTTCAATACCAATTAGCAAGTTATTATTTTCACCATCACTGCACAAAGACCACACTGTCCATAAATGGAACAAGAAACTAACTGCAACCAAATAAAATTTGTGAATGATTCTGACAGGAAGGAAAGTATAACTCCTATCAAACTATCTGCAAGTAATACAAAAATCAAGGATCTGACTATATCCTCCCACAGCCAAACCCATAGGAAGAAACTTGGAATGAGGAAGAAGATTGCACAAAGGTTCCTGTGGAGCACAGCACTTCATCCAGATTGCTAGCCCAAGGGGATTTAACAACCAGATTCTACAAATCCCTAACATCTGTGGAGTTTTCAAGAGATCCACCAGAAACACATTCCTCCACCATGAGAAAGCTATATGAAGAAGAAAAGACATCACTTCAAAGAGATATTAGGGCCACGGACAAACTATTTGAGCGTCACAGTTTGTGTTGGTATGACTGTCAGCTTGAAATTAAATGGCTGTTGAAAAAAGGACTTATGGAGGACTGTTAAAAGCCTGAAACTAAAAAATGAATTTGTTTTTCCTGTTTAAATCCAGAGAGCACAGAACAAACTGCTGGGCAGATACAGAGAGGTTTATCTGAATCAATGTTGAATAAACAGGCCATAAGCAAAGGAGTCTTTGACAGAGGAAGGATATTGTTATGCTGAATATTACCAAATAAATAATTACTTTTAAAAATAAAGGGGGCTAGGGACAGAAGTTACACATAAACAGGTTTAAGACATCAGAAACTGGTTTAAACCTATAACAGAACAGAAGCTCAGTGCACACAAACCAGTTGCAAAATGGCTGAAACTGGTTTTGGATAAACCTAGTTGAATGTAGTATCAGACTTAACTGATTTGGGTCAAACTGGTGTATGAAACTTCTGCCCCAAACCCCTTCCTGGTTCATGTTAAATCACAGTCCCCTAGCATGCTTTCCAACCCTGGGCTGGGTTGTGCTGTCTGCTCCAGCAGAAAAGGGCAGGGGGGGAAATGAGGGAGGGAGGCAGGGACTGTTTCCCCTCCCTACTACAAACCCCAGCTATGGCTTGTGGCTAGGGAGGGGGGGTTAAACCCACTTTCCCTCCTCCCCCTCACACCCCCAGTACAGAGCTGCCCTGCTGCTAAACTTACTGCTGGCTGTGACTGTGGCCTACAAATCCCAGAGGCACCTGGAAGCAGGAAGAGGAAGTGTTGAACAACCCTAGAGAGTCCTGCTACTGTGCTCCTGGACTGCAAATCCCAGAGACCTCAGGGGCAGCAGGAAGAGGAAACAAATACACAGACCATGCTGACTATGTCCCAAAGAGCTGTGGTCTAATGCCCCCTGCTTCTGGCCGGAACCACTGTGTGGCTGCATTTTGTGAATGAAAAGTAAATGTGTCCCCAGTTGTTTTTCAGTTCAATCTCTTCAGTTTAAACTAATATGCAAAGACTGAATTCAGTCAGCCTCAGGCTTTTTGACTGTCTGTACTCACCCCAGGTATAAATCAAGAGATGGGTATGGATGTAAGGTAATACAAATGAAATAAACAATGTTAAAAAATAGCAAAGGTTGTATACAATGCTCCCCTCCCCCTCCAAAACCCCCAACACTGATGGAAGTTAAAAGACAGATGAAAAGAATCTAAAATAACTATCCAAAAGGGAAGCAGAGGATAGCTTTTGTTAAAAATAAATTAACTAAGAAAATACACCTGTTCTCATCTCAAAACTCTTTGAGTCCAAATATGAAAACTCTGTAGTATGAAACTACTTAAACATCACTTGCATGTTGATGCCCAGACTTGTACATTTTTCCAGGTAGGGTTTCTGTTACTCAGAGCAGGGCTAGGCAGTAGAGTCTGAAAGCTGCAGAGCCCCAGATAATGAACAGGCTGAGCTGCACTTAGCTCATGAGGAGGAGCAGCCAGGAACTGTATAAGCCTTGCGCCTGAGCCACAACCAGAGGAAGGAGCTTGCTACTGGGAGCAGTGAGCAGCACTGTGGGGGACCTGGAGACTTACTCTGCCTGTGCTAGCTAAACAGCTCCCTGGGCTGAGTGGAGATGCAATATGGGAGATTGTCCAGGAAGGCCCAAGCTGGGAAAAGCCAGAAGAACTCAGTAGAAGGCTGAGGAGAGCTTAGAGAAAAGCAACCCAACTGCACTTGACTGTGTTTGTGTTTTCCTTTATGTTGTTGCTGAGGCTGTGGTGCAAGGGAGTAGCTGAAAGAGGAGGAAAAGAGGCCATGGAAAATGTCCCATAAACAGGCTTAGATTATTGAGTTGGCAGACTGCCAGACACCTGGTGAACCGAGACCAGACTGTCTGAGCCTCAGACAGTGCAGGCTAAGGCACACAGGACTGCCCTTCTGGTTCTCTGGAGGCAACCTCCCAGAGTTCTAATAACTAAGGCATGGCAGATGAAGATAGGGTAGTACTCAAAGTAAGGCTAGTAGAAGGGTCAGGATAAGAGTGGCCACAAGGAGGCACCACTCACCACTAGCAGCAGATCCCATTACAAAGACTTCGGTCCTAAAAGTGGATCCACGTGAGTAGGCGCTTACACCTGTGAATGAACAAAGCTTCACACCATCAAAGGGGTCCACCCAGGCAGATCTGATTGCCAGATCAGAACCTATCATTTCCTATATATTTGTCCAGAACTTCTCTCACTTCAAGAACTACCCAAGATACAAATAAACAGTCAATAACAATGGTTTAAAATAACAAATGTGTTTTAGCTGTGAGTGCATGACTTCCAAAAAAACCCCAAAAATGTAAAAATAAAGGTTTTATTTATCTCTGAGTTTCAGTTACAAGGTAGATTAACCCAAACTGAATTAAAACTATTTTGTTTTCATGTTGCATACAAAGGTATTTCTCAAACTTTCATAACAGTGAATCATTTTAAGATAATGTAAAATTATCTCGGGTCAATCCAGAATGTTAAGAACTATGACCCGATCAAACTATGGTGGCTTCTTCATATTAAAAATCATGAAGACTCAGAAAGAAAAGAGAATGATTATAAATACATGTTCTATACCACATCACACATTAGAGATTGATTTATGATGGCAATAGCTCTCCATGGGGAAAAACATAATCCACTTGTGACCACAGCAGAATCTCAGCACAATCACCCTCTTCTGGCTGCAGTGAAAGACAGATCGTTGCCTTTTCGGGATTTGTTGCTGAAGTATTAGAGCCATATTTCTAAAATAGAAACTATGGATAGAATATTAGATTCTCAGAAGAAATATTTTACTGTATCTTATATTTTATTGCTTAACATGCAACAACTTTTCTGTAAAGATTTATATGAGTAAATCATATATGAGTACATTTTAGATAAAGTTTTAAAATTGTTTATTTTTGGCAAAATGTATAGGTATATCAGATACCAGTCCTATATTTATCACAAATAAATTATTTTCTCTATATTTGTATTTGGACTTATTTGTTGAATATTATACAAATAAACCAAAAGCAAACTCAGGAACCAAACGGTACATTCTACAACAAACAAGTTAGTGCATGTGAAGGATTTCTCCACATACAACCAAAATACTGAAGGCACACCTCTCTGTTCTCTTCCTAGCCAATGAGCCCTAAAATATCTTGAAAGCTGTAGGCTGCACATGTAGAGGGAGTTATGTTAGCAACTCAGACCCAGCTCAGGAGATTCTCCAATATGCACACACACACACACCCACACCCACACCCACATGCATGTGCATGGACATGTACACACACACACGTGATAGATCATCTCCAGACTGAGTCTTCACATCTCAAGTTGTGTAGTAATCCAGAGCAGCACTGAAGAGGGAGAGGATAACAGCATACTGGGCTGCAGTAGTAGGTGCCAGCAGATCAAGGGAAATAATTATTCCACTCTACTCTGCACTTTTGAGGCCACATTTGGAGTAACGTGTTCAGTTTTGGGGCCCCCACTATAGAAAGGATGTGGACAAATTGGAAAAGGTCCAGCGGAGGGGAACAAAAATGGTTCAGGGGCTGGGGCACATGACTTGAGAAGAGGCTGTGGGAAGTGGATTTATTTAGTCTGGAAAAGAGAAGATTATGGGGATTTAAGAGCAACCTGCAGCTACCTGAAGGCTGGTTCCAAAGAGGATGGAATTAAATTGTTCTCAATGATGATAGAACAAGGAAGAACTGTCTCAAGTTACAGCAAGGAAGGTATAGGTTGGATATTAAGAAAAACATTCTCACTAGGAGGATGGTGAAGCACTGAAACAGGTTACCTAGAGGTGGCAGAATCTCCATTGTTGGAAGTTTTTAAGGCCCAGCTTGATGAAGCTCTGGCAAAGAGAATTAGCAGATCAGTTCCATTGTTTCACCTTAGTACTTACATACAGGGCTTCAGGGCTATGGGTATCAACTCCAGTTGTAGCAAAGGATTCCATGCATCAGGAAACATTTTTTTTCATATGTAGGAAGGACATAACAAATGAGCTTTGCTCGACTTTTACTGCAGGCATACAAGATTACTCACAATGTCTTTTTTACCTTACGATTAAAAACATTAATGCCATAAAGCACTCTCTCCTACACCCCCCCACACCCCTCCCCACACACACACAGCTGAGCAGAAAGAAAAAAAAAAACAATAACAGACACCTTTATCAGTTGCAGCCATCTGTGTTCCTTTGGTTTGATCCAAGTATTTTGGCAGGCATGTATGTAGTTTTCTCCTACCCCATTACGATCTTACCCTGCAAAGAAAATGTTCACTCCTATTTCCTCCTTTCTCCATGAGTTCAAGGGTCAAGTAGTGTTCTAAATCTGTCCATGGCTGAACTTAAAATAACAAGGCATCATTGCTTAGGCTTAATTAGCTGTGATCTCAACATGATCTTTTAAATTTATTTTGAATAATAACAATCATCTGATAACATTACACCTGGCAACATACATAAGATGATAAATAACATGGGATTTTCAAACTAAGATATATGAAGCACTTGGTATTAAAGTGTATAATAAAAATATGACTATATGAATAAAAAGCGTAAGATTTAACTCATCTTTCAAGTTAAAAGCCTTTTGTAAAAAAAGTCCACTGCTCCTGTAATACAGAAAACTGAAAAGCAGGCTAGGATAATCAGTTTTTGTATTAGTAATCATATTTATAAATTAATCCCTGTGTAATATAAAGGTCTTCTACATGACTATAGGGGAGAATGCATTTTTTTAACCATTTGTGCACCAATCCCAAGGGCCCCAAATACCTAGAAAAGTCAGCAACAAAACTCCCATTGATGTCCAAGAGCAGATCAGGGTCAAAAAAAAAAATTAAAAATCAGTGAGTTACAAGCATATACAAACAAAAAACAGATTCTTAAAGGATAAAGGTAATAAATCAGAGAGCTCAATTGCTATTTTGCATTTGATGGATTAAGAAGATCTTCAAAACAGAAACTGAGAAAGAGGAGGGGGAATAAGAAAAGTAAAAATGTAGCAAGGTGTATGAAACCCCCTTAGAAAATATCAATCTTTTCACTAAACATTATATATTAAAGGTCAGACATCTTATTACACCTTCTAAAATATTTAAATAATTTGCCAAAAATAGCCCAAAAAGAAGTTGGCTTTTAAAATCTATTCTATAGTGTTTTCTTTTTGTTGTTCAGCCTGTTTTCCCCATCTGTTGCGGGCATGCAAAACTGCGCTGTCCAAAACTGTGCACGCTCTCTCTCTCTAGGTGTAATTGTGCATATCGTTCACAAACATATGTACATATCTAGAGAGAAACAGAGTGAACTAAGTTGCGTACATACACACCCATTTCAATATTACTGTATAGAGATAATATTTACACCTATGCATATACACACCTTGTGATATTCAATAATTTTCCATCTCTACCTCCTATACACAAAAGCTGCTTTTTGATCATTATTACAAATCAATTATGATAGTAAACTATCCCAGTTAAAAATGCACTCATTAAATATTAAATATAGTACTTCTTTTCTGACACCATTTTAGAGCACAGAACTCTATTTAAAGAAAATTATTCCTTATATGCTGACATAACTGAAAATTAGAAGTATTTCTAGGGGAGAACAGAGCTATGGATTTTAAAGTTGAGAGATGTAACTACAATTGAACAAAACTAAAAGTAGCATAATGCCAACAAACCCTCCAGGACAAGGTTTTAAGAGTAAAAATAGAATTACAATCTTGGCAGAACTAGACAAGAAGACAAAATTACTTATGCAAAACTTGCTGACCACAAATCATCCTTGAGTCAGCATTGCACTTGCAAGATCTTCTCTTAGTAAGGATCTCCATAATCATGCTAAGCAACAGCACATAAAAGCACAGCAAAAGACTACATTACAGCAGCACATGTACATTCTTCCGGATGCTTCATAACCCAAGACTATGCTTTTATAAATCTTACTCTTCCTGTCTTACTTCAGTTTGAGTTGTAGTAAGGGATGTTATTTTTCAGAGCAGAGCAAAGGAGACCTATACTTTGGTCAGCTGCCATCTCCAAAACTGCTTACATGGTCTATCAAGGAACAGAAGACATTCTTAAAAAACCTGAGTTTTATATTTTTATTTAAAAATTAAGGAGGCCTGCCCCACTGTGGATTTTTTAAAAACCCAGTATTTCTAGAACAACTCTGTCCTGAAATAAATATAATGTTCACTGGGTAAATACATGAAAAAAGTTATGGAGTAAAATCATTAAACAAAAAAAAAAAAAAAAAATAGCTAAACTATTGAACCAGGTCATCTAAATTATTTATTGTTTGCACAAGTTTGGTGTATTCTGCATGTTGTTCAACAAGAAAAAAATATATAGCTATCATATTAAAGTGGAAAAATTACTAAAATGTGCAAAACCTAGAAATCTTGTTCAGAAATGACAGTTTTAATTAGACCAACTAAGAAATCACAAAAAAATATATCTGTCTTTGCAAGCTTGCAGGCGCACATGCCATTCTTCAGGCTGAGGACCAATCCAGCATGGTAAAAATCCTCATAGGTAGAAAATAAACTTTATTTTGCAAAGAGAACTTTGAGGCTGAAATCTGTTCCCCTAGGGTCTATGAGAGTCTGGCATTTCTTTTTGTTTCAGACCAACATGCATGGGCGACTGATGGGGGGGCAGCCAGTCAGGACTGAAAAGTCTTGCTGCCT
>NW_017728912.1:9170424-9187668 GCF_001723895.1 Crocodylus porosus | reverse complement strand
CTCCGCAGCCAATCTCGCTGTCTGGGGGGGAGTTCCCCTACAGCCAGTTGCTGTGGCCAGTCACTGCAGCTGCTTCCATGAGTGGCTGTGGCCGCTTCTGGGAGCAGCTGCAGTGATTGGCCGGCACTTGCAGGTTGGGCACCAGCACTTCCACCTGCCCCCCAGCCATCGCCTAAGCAGCAAGCACGGCCAATTAGGGAGTCCTATGGTTCAAAGTTCCTCTCTTCAAAATGAAGATTATTTTCTACCTAGGAAGATTTTTACCATCTTCGATTTGTCCTCAGCCTGAAGAACGGCACGTGTGCCTGAACGCCTGCAAAGAAAGTAATTTGTTTGCGACTGTTTTAGTAGATCTAATAAAAGGTATCATCTCTGAACCACGAGTTCTTGAGTTTTGCATTTATTTTTGTCTCAAACCAACACAACTACCAAATACATTCCTAAAATTAGTAAATTTTCTTTCCCCCAAATAAGACATGCACCTTGTTTTTTCGAAGGCAGAATGAAAACAAAAGGATTTTCCGGAGTTATGATGGCCTAGAGAAGAGACAGTCTAACCATCAGGTCACTCATCCTCCTTTTCCTTTTCAAGCAAAAGCTACAGTTTAACCTTTCCACAGCTGAACTGTCAGTAGCTCTTTGCTGCTTAGTCAAAAGTTGAAACTGTAGCTGCTGCTGGAAACTGAACTCTGGTCAGATCTAGGATTCTGAAAAGAGCTAAAAATCAATTTGAGGATCTGTAAAATAGAAAAAGAGAAATCATGAGTACCAAAGAGGCAGCAAAATTTCCAGAGAAAAGATAGCTTGATTATGGAGCATGAAGACCATTAAAAAAGAGAGAAGGTTGTTAATACCTGTGGAGTGAAGAACAATTGACAGGAATCAGGTAGATTATTATGAGCTATGAAATCAATTAACTTTCTTAGCACTGCTGAGAAACTTTAAGTGAAGTAGGAATGAAAGTGGGGTTCAACCACACCACTGTATTACTCCTCCTCCCCTAAGGTATGCCTATGCTGGACTCCACTCCTGCTTTCATGCAGCTGCTAGGAAGAAAAGAAATAACAGGTATTTTACAGCATCTCCATGCTTATATTCTGGGTAGAAAATCAGCTTCCCCAACTAAGACATGCACCCCAATTTTGGAAGGCTATTTTTGGCAGAAAATGTGATATGCAAGTAAATATGGTACTTGTCTTCTGGAAGTAAAACTCTCAGCTTTTAAACACTACTGTGTCAACAGAGCCAGAATAAGTAAGTTAGCAATAACCAAAGATAGAAAAAAAAATTTTAAGTATATTTGCCTAAAATTTTAACTGTATGCTCTTGTGTTAATTTTTTACACTAATATCACATTAGTTGAAAAGGTTTAGAAATAGAAACAATTATATGAATATCCCTCAAAATTAAGGAAGAATGTTATAAGGGACTTTTTATCTAAAATGCATCTTTCACAAGGGACAATTACCATCTTGGCTTCATTTTTTTCTGCATACTGATTTTGTAGTCAAATATCAATATCAAGCAATGTGCAATTCATGGACATTATCTAAGCAATGTTAAAAAAAGCTTGGGGCAGTTCCACATATTCATATTTGATTACTCATAAAAGATTGTATATGTGATCATATTCCTCACTCACAAAATGTGTTTGCATGTATGCATGTATGTATGTATAGCCTACTGTACTACACACACACAAAACACATTGACATTTTTAAAAGAGCTGTGTTAAACACATGCATTTGTCAAACCCAGGTATATCCAATTTCCAGGCAGCCAAGGGCACATGCCTCAGTCCTGGGGACTGCATGAGCTGCAGGCCACAGCCCCTAGGGCCATTTATGTCATAGGCAACCCCTGTACCACCCAAGCAGCCCAGATGTCCCCTCCCACTATGCATGCTGCATAGACAGCCCAAGGAAATCAGCAGCTGTGACAAAAGCAATAGTGGGGGGAGTAAGTGGTAGTCAAGTGAGAGACCATGGGCCACATGTTAACCCTTTGGGGTTTACACGCAGCCCATGGGCCACCAGTTGAACAACCCTCATCTAACCCACGTAGTAGTTTATTGCAACTCTGCCTCTATTGACATTAATGATAATCTATTTAACAGGATTAAAATTAGCCCAATGATAAAATACTTTGTAAAATCCTATCAGTAACTCCTAAAGTGCATGAAATTCTCAATTAAAAGGAAAAAAGTTACACAGGCTATTATGAATAATACTATTTAAAAAACCTGTCCAATGAGAAAACACTCTAACAAATAACGTGAATATTTTTCAAGTTAAAAAAGTGTGTTCAGAATAATATTTGTCAGAACTAGAGCTATGCAATTTCTAGCAGCCATGTTCAAACGTATCAGAACCAGTACCACTGTTCCCTCAGTTCTATTCATACTCACTACACCTCAAAGCAAAAGGAAATTTAATTATGAGAATTGTAATGAACTAACAATATTTGTCTGTTTAATATTAAACTGAGATGGAACCCTTATTCATACCATTACCAAGAATACAATAGCAGCAGAGGTAAAAGGTTAAAATCCAGCCTAGAAGAGGGGAGAAAGAGGTAGTTTTAATAAGGGTAGTTCAATAGGTAAGATGGGCCTAACTGATAATCTTACCTTAAGTGTTTGAACATACATTTATCATTCCTGTATCTATGTGATTTTGTATTATGAGAACAGCTTGAGTTCACATTATTTGGGAGACATAACAGTCTAACACTTGCCTCTCAGCATGTCCCATACTGAGTATAATTCAACAAATAATTAATCTGCTATGAAACATTGTAAGCATATCCAATTAATGTACACTGCAGGCATAATGAAAGCTGTTCTTGTTCACTCTAATTAAACAGTAAGGGGCAACATTTAAAGTCTAAACCAGTTTCTCTAATGGTGTAAATTCTCTGTTGGACTTCCATAAATTGATGCAAGTAATCCAGGAATGGATTTATCATGGAAGTTAAAAATAACTCTCTATTGTAAAGATATTTTAGAAAACTCACAATGTGGAGATAAAGCTACTCAGGGAAGGAGTGCGAAATGATCTTTAGCCACGCCATTGCCTGTTCTTCTTTACAATTTCAGAGGAGTATAAAAGATAAAAAGGGAACCGTCTCCTGATTGGCAATAAGCAAGTGATTGTCACCCAATAAGAAGTGTAAAATGTAAAAATTAGAGTTGACAAGTGTAGATCAGAGCTGTCCAAACTGGTGGCCTCTGGGCCATGGGCCCAGGCTCCTTGCCTGGCTGCCATTCCCCTATTGTTCCAGCTGTAACAATATCCAGAGACTCCAGGTTTCCCCTCTGTCCTCCAGTTTTCACTACTTGCCCCTGGCACCAGGGGCAGAGCCCTGAGGTGTAGCATGTCCTGGGGGACTGGGGGTAAGTCTGTAGTCTGGGGGACATGTGACTTGCCCCGGTATAGCACATGGGCATGTGACCTTCCTTGGTTCAGCTCATGAGGTATGCAGCCTAGAAGCTGAATAGTTTTGGAGTAGATCATAAATACCACAGAAAAGTAAGGCTGAAAGACACCTCAGGAGGCCATCCACTCCAACCCTCTGCTCAAAACAGGTTCCTCCCTATCCAAGCCATCCTAGTCAGGAGTTCATCTAACCTGTTATTTAACCCTTTGGCAACAGCCCTCATGCAAAACTACCAGGCACAATACCCAAAACATCAAGAACTTGCCACACATAAAGCAGAAGAATGAGGGCACTGTCAACGCCCTGTTACTGTAAAAGCAGAAAGCAGGAATACCTATGAAGCAAGCTGAGTGCTACCTATCATCATCTGGTAAGTGTTTGCTTAAATACAATTGATTTTATGAGAAGAAAATTATGTTGATACATGATCTGTAAGGTCCGTAACAACTACGACATTATGAATGTATAAATGACTGGAGGAAATTAAATGTAGAAAGATGGATCCTTTTCTTATATTATTTAGATTGAATGAACATTTTACTGCCCTCAGTTATAATATTTATGGTAAGTATCTTTAATCTGTCAATATCAAAAAATGGATTGAGACAGGTATTTAAAAACGTAGTGTAATTGCCTGTCTAGTTGCTCAGGAAAGTAGATTTTATATTGAGCAGCTAGCCATTTGGCATGGTTGGGTAACACGAACCTGGGATCAAAATTAGAGAAGTTTTACTTTAAAGTTAAATCATGATGCTGCTTCACAGACTGGGTCAAGAAATCCCCATCTTACACCTGTTACATACATAGTAGAGAATTTCTAGGCAAAGGTCCTTGGTTTTCTTGTTGCTTCTTTTACATCTCAATTATATTACACAATAGCTTGGTCACTGGAAAGACAAAGTAGGAAAATGTCATAGAGATTACTCCTAATTATTCCATCAGGATGCCCAGTTTGAACCCCCAGCCCCAACCTCCAAGAAGGGAGCAGACTTGAACACTGATCAAAGGATATCAAGGGATCTCCCAGGAGAGTCAACAGGAAACCAAAACTCCTGCAGGGAACCTTCTGCACCATCCCTACCCCCTGTCTGCCCTTGACCTAACTCTTTGGCTCTACCAGAACCTGACTTAAAGCTTCTCCAGACAGAAGCTGCCCTGGGGAGCCCCCATCATAGAGGCACGAGGCTGAATCAATGACCAGTTAATGCAATGAAGATAGATTTCAGCCACCTGAAGAAGGAGCCCTCAATACCCCTTCCAAATGTCAAAAAAAACCTTTAATTTGCGGACATAACTTGCACGCACTTTATACATGTATGGCAGGTTTGCACAAAAACTTTATATAATGTGTGTCATTAAACCATGAGGGAAACACCACTTTTTCTTTTAACAAAGTTATCTTTACAGAAATTATTGCTTCCTTAAAGTCCTTCTTTGAAAATCATTTGTATTATTACTATATAATAAGTACCTGTAATTTCACAGTATAACCATGACTAACTATTTTGCAAATATTACTAATATCATTTTGGTTTTTTACTCCACTGAGAAAACAAAAAAAAATATCACTATATAAAACCACCAAGATTGCAGTTTAGACTTAAGTGGTCTAATTAAAAGCAAGAAAGCAAATCAGTGTAAAGCAAAAAAATGATTTCTCTAACATATCCTTTATTACTGTTGGCAAAAGTAGAGTAAGGCTGTAGGATTACTGAAACTAATCATAAAATGTATCACAGTGATCTGGCATCACTTTTGGCAACTATGACACTAAATATAATGGGCAAACAATTTCTTTAAATTGAGATTCTCTCTCTATCCACAATAAATTTCCTTCTTAAAATTAGACCACTTGAGAGTTATGGCTTGTTTTTGAACAATGGTTTTGAACTAAACTAGATTTAGTTAGCAGCAATGCAACTCCCTTGTCTACACTATCAAAACTACTCTCAAAAGAACTATCATAGAAGTTTCACTAATCTACGTAAAATGGCTATGACAATACACAAACTGTATGTAGACCATACCTTGGATTGTTATTTCAAAATTTATTCTGTATTTTCCCAGTGAAACTAAATAACTTCCAACCTCTTGAAAAAAGACAATGAAGATATGTGGAACTTATTTATCTCTATACTATCAGTCATAGGCTAGGGGCAAAGAAGATCATTTTCACGGAAAGTCTCTTGCAGATCTGTAATTCACCAAATGCATAAGAAAAGCCCAGTGACCACAGATGAGAACAGTTTAGGAGAAAAGGCTGACAATATAATTCATCACAGCACAGTTCATTATGTTAACTATGCCTAACAGGACAGACACTACCACACTGCTGTCTATTTTCTCCAACAGCCATTAAATGCAAAAATACCTTTAAGGCAGAGGGGAGGAAACTAAGACCCTCCTCCCTTTTATGAGATGCCCATCTCAGTGAACCACACACCTTCACATGTCATCTTTCTGACCCCCACATGTTGCCTACCCTGGAAGCCAGCTTCAATGGAAGGAGTGAAAAGTGCTCTTAGTAATGCCCAGCCTATGATCTCGTAGCTTGCTTAAAAGTGGGTGATGAAGGTTCAGATCTGAATAAGCATGTCTTAGGACCTGGCTCGCCCGTTCCCTAAGCAATACCCTAATCACTAGACCAGTAGTGCTCACCCTTCTAGCGCTACAAGCCAGATCAATGGCATGAGGCTGGCCCAGCACTCCAGAATGAGGCTCTGTACCACCTCCACCCAACCCATCATCCTTCATTTGGTGCACAAGGCCATATTATCCAGCCTGTGGGACTCTCCATGAGTCCATAAATTGACGGCAAAGGAGCAGCAATTACTGCCACTTGTCCTCTGCCACCAAATGTTAAGACACTGGGGAGCCCTGCTGGTGAGATGGCTAGCTTCTGAAGGCCAGATCTGAACTAAAAGAAGGGCTCCCCTCCCCCAACATCACTAATTAGTGGCAGAACAAAACACAACATTTCCAGGACTTAGAGCAGAGTATACACAAATACCCTGACAGAACAGGACTGCAATAGAATGTAAGTGCCCTCAGAAGAGCAAGAAGAATTGCGCTGAGGGAAGGTAGGATCTAAAAAGTTGCTAAATAGCTAACATAACACTTAAAAAGCTAAAGTTTGCTGCAGAAGTGCTACATGCCCTCCACTAAGGAAGACCTGGGTTTGGGTCTCCATTTCCTCTAAAAATTCCAGAAAAGCATTTTTCCTAGATGAGTTGATTTCTTCAAATGGTCAGGCAGAAAAAAAAAAGGAAAAATCTCTGAGAGGGAAGTTCAACAGCTTCTGGGTCATATGGTATTGTTCCAGTGATGGGGCAGTGATACAAGAAATGATGCATTCATTGATAAGTAAAACAATGAAAAGACTTGAATTATGTCTACTGTACCAATTGGCTGTCCCTATATTTATTAGCCTACCGGTGTCATTACTTGAACACAGCTACACTACTTCCAGTATAGGAGGTGGCCTATCCAAACTTAATGATGCCGCTGCTAGACATGATAATGTTACTATATAAACCTGGCTTTAGTGGACTGAGCAAAGGAGATCCAAATTCCATTGCTAGCTCTGCCACTAGTCCGCAGAGTGACCTTGGGCTAATATCTCCATCATGCAACACCTGATTTTCGCCGGCTCTAAAAACTGCACCACCTTCGTAAATCCACTCTGAAATCTATTGGTTTCAGAAGAGCACTGTACGAGATTTCAAATGCTATACTGCTAACACAACAGGACTAGAGATTTTCTTCTTCACCATAAAGCGACCAAAATGCTGGCTTGCATCCATAGATGCTTCTCAAGCAAATCCCGGGACGTCATTCTCCCCTTGTACTTGGCCTTGGTGAGGCCACAGCTGGAGTACTGCATCCAGTTTTGGGTTCCACAATTCAAAAAGGATGTGGAGAAGCTCGAGAGAGTCCAGAGGAGAGCCACGCACATGATCAGAGGTCAGGAAAACAGATCTTATGATAATAGGCTGAGAGACATGGGACTCTTTAGCCTGGAAAAGCGTAGGCTCAGGGGTGATCTGATGGCCACCTATAAGTTTATCAGGGGTGACCACCAGGATCTGAGGGAACGTTTGTTCACTAGAGCAACCCAAAGGATGATGAGTTTAAACAGTCATAAACTACTATAAGACTGATTCAGGCTGAACATAAGGAAGAATTTCTTTACTGTCTGAGCCCCCAAGGTCTGGAACAGCCTGCCATCGGAGGTGGTTCAAGAACCTACACTGAACACCTGCAAGAGCTGGACTCAATGATCTTCCAAGGTCCCTTCCAGCCCTAATGTCTATGAAATCTATGAAATAATGCTAAACTTCTACGTTTCTTTTTTCACCTTGAACAATTTTAGCTAGCATTCCTGCAAGTGTACCTAGCTATAAGCCTTCATGTTTCAAAATATAAATCAACTGCTTGGAAGTCAAAAGAAACTTACTGGATAAGAATGCTCTTGTGCAAATGTCAACCCTGACACCTTTCAGAAAAGCATGTGGTATGTAACGCTGGCAGATGGGGAGCTGGACCAGTGATCTGATCCAGTAAGGCAAGTCCTGTGAATTGGTGTGAAGGATAGGAAAAAAAATCTTTGCTCTTCCAGATGGTGGATTAGGCAACACATTTATATTAATCTCCTCAGTATAGCTCAGGAGCAGAATCATAACAAGAACCCTACAATGGGCTACTAACAAAGGATGAAGATGTAGTGATTGGATATCTTATGGAGAAATTGCTCCCGGACTTCACTAGTCTCTCATATACACATGCATAGTATTCTTCTAGATAGTCAATAAGTTAATATGTTCCAAGCTTGAAAGCAATCTTCTATGTTGTACCAACTCTGTCACACATACCCACTCCTTTTCCAACCCAAGGTGGGGGGGAGGAGGAAATCAATCAATCAATATTTTACTGCCCTCCTTATCCATCTCAAGTGACAAGTTTAGTAACCAGCATTCTCTGCATTTTCTTGGAATTACTTACATGCCCATTAACAATTAAGATGATATTTGCCTGCAGGTGGCCAGATATTAGGAAAGAATGAAGGCAGCATTTGATTTATTCTGTAATGTACCTTTACTTACCTGGTCCAACAGCACATCCCTTGTAATACAACTGATGAGGAAAATGTGAAAAACAAAAAGCTCCCTCATGAACAAAGCCAAAAATCAAATTATGTATCCATGCAGAAACAGCTCATATCTTCAATACTTCCCCCTATTGTGCTTTTATTCTAGGAATAATTTTATAGGTGTCCCTGGCTAAGCACTGAGGGAAAGTAAAGTGATATGTTTCAGTAATTTAATTCTTCTTCTAACCGAGCATGTAGTCATAAAAGGGTACAAAAGAAAACAGAACAAATAAAAGAATGCCCCACTCTTGTAACACTGTATGTGCTAGGATCCTATGGTACAGTAACCCTAATCTATGTTCTGGTTCAGTTACCATTAACACTGCCACACTGAAAACAGGATTAATAGCAAAATGGATAGAGCTAAAACCTTTGCACTTGACCTGATACAAGAAGACACACTTTTCAAAAGAAGCACTTATGAGGTTAGAAGTTTAAGTATTACAAGTCATGTCCATGTTCTCATGTATAGTCCCAGTTTCTTAAGAAGGGGAGGTAAGCAGTAGATCTGAAATCTGTGCACTCAAAAAGAGTCAATCCTTCCAACCACTGCTTTAGCAAAACAAACACAAGCTATCATGGGAATACAGGCACTAATTTCATTGCTTATTCAGAACCCACTGATGGTCGGCTTGCCCAGAGAATGTCAACTGCAGTGGTTCTTGTTCAAACATGGGCTAAGGAAAAACATTCCAAAACAAGCTAAATTGTTACATACAGCAAGCAGGGTAAAAACAGTCTGCAACAGATTAAGATTTTTTTTTTTAATTTGATAACTGAATATAAGTTTATAATGTATTTCTAAAGAAGCACAGTGAACTAATTATGTTTGTATTGTGGGGGGGGAAGAGTCGAAAGCATTTAAGATGCTATAAAGATGCAACCAATAATATGAAATCCTAGCTTCCAACCCCTGCTTTTAATATTCTCTCTAGAAAAAACATTTGCTTTTGATTTCAGGAGTGGTTTGTGATCAACAATTTAAAGATGGTTTAAAATTTCAATGGTTTCTTTCTTCGTGCCCCAATGTTCTTATTAAGCATTTTTACAATGTGTGAACCTACTGCAACCATAGGGTCCTGCAAGACCTCTCTCACCCAAGCACCCCTAGCCCCCATGAATAGTGTTAATGTTTCAATTGAACTATTTGAAATGAAAGCTGCAAGAGTTTGGCTGAAATTCTCACTGAGCTAATTCTCAGAATACCAGACTATCAAGAAAAAAATATTACACATTACTCATTTGGCTTGTTTGTGTTATTTTTTCCTTTATTTTACTATCCAGGTTTGCAAATAACAATAATTAGTAGATTCCTACTAACTGTCAGCTACATAATTTGAACCAATGATTCAGATTATGTATAAAATACAATACCCTTCAGATTTGTTATTGTTCTTTCTAGTGTTGTATACTATGTATTTTGCTAGCTACTGCAACAATACCAGCTTCCTCAAGCAAACTGACAAATCTTTTCTGAGTTAAAAGCAGCTGCTTAAATTACTGGCCTCAAATAAACAACCATTTTTTACTCTCTTAACAACTACCAAATCTAGAAGAATTTGTTCATACCTTCTTAATAGTCATACCAAAAATTTTAAATTAAACAAATAATATATTAATTGAAACAAAAATACCTTGTGCCAAATGACAATATTTTATATACCACATTCAGTGCAACCCTTCACAAAATCAGAGCATTTCTAATGACTCGGCTATTGTAGAACATGCTTTTAAGTGGAAACATGGGGGGAGGAATCCCTGGGCTGTAAAAAATTGTGCAAAACTGAGGTAATGTGCTCAGTTGGTGAGAGAAATGGTTGAACCATTATGCACTTCCGGCATCCCCTACAATACAGTGCTGGTTCTAGACTTCCAGTGAGCAAAAATGACTCACAAGAAAAAGTTGAAGGGACACTCAAAACTACAGTAAAAAAAAAAAACCAAAGTCCCACCTTCACTAATCACAATAAGTTTCCACCCAAAAGTGAAGGTCATCAGTGTATGCCTTACCTATGTGACTGATTTACATTCAAATGCAACCTTTATAAAAAAAGCAAGCCTAATGTAGTAACTAATATTCAAAAGCCTGTCTTCTCATGCTTCACTCTTAAACCTAGTCACAGGGAGAACATTTTAAAACCAGTTAGTCGAGGGTTTATAGGAAGTGGCATTCTGCAAAAACTTAGCAACTCATAGCCATTTAAAAAAAAATAGCAATATTGTGTTACTATCTTTAATACCTTCTAATATCTTTCAGTAAAAAAGAATAACAGTAGCCTGAGACCTATCTGAGAGATCAAACAGTTAACACCACAAGCCAATGAAGCACAAAGAGGGTCAATTCTCTGGCTCTGTCTGAACTATTCAGACATCAGTACACTACTAGCCGCTTCTCAGACCAGTAGTGACGTGACAACTTCAGAGAAGGCAACTCAGCCACAGCTCGGATAAGAGTGGAAAGTCTTTTTTTTTTTTTTAAATGAAGAGAGTATAGCTAAAATGAGATGTCAAAAGACCTGAAAAGGCCTTTTGAGATTGAAATCTTTGTGTCTACTTGTTTGTTTAGCACTATGTTGAAGGTAGCCTAAAAAAAAAAAAAAAAAAAAAAATAAGCCCATCCCTAAAAATCAAAAAGAAGACTGCTGCAAACAAGAAATATTGCTGATGCTGCTCTATGCATAGATTAAAAAAAAAATAATTTGTTGCACAATGATGTAAAAGTCTCTTTGGCAAAATAATGCAGTGAGAAATAAGCTATTGCAGCTTTGACTGAAAATGAACACTGATATCTGTGAAATCAGAATGACCAGTTAATGTGACAAGTACAATTAATTTAGAGAAATGGTTAATTTAGAAATGAAAGAGTAAATATTTATTTAGTAAAGTATTTTACCTCTGCTCGTTGTGTTCGGGGCAAAACAGCCGATTTCTCAATGGCATAAACATCCACCAGGTACAGACGTGCTCCTTGCTCCCTGTCCAAAATAGCAGCAGTTTGGATTACACCAGTATGGCGCCCAATGGTAAATAGACGTCCAAGACTTTTGTCTTCACAACGCACTGACACAATGTAATATTCCACTTGGGCTTCAGAGCCCCTTGGACTGGCTGCTTCTATTGCTATTACGTTTGTCCCAATTGGTTCACCTTCTTTTAAAATAGTAATATATTTTGGCTGTGTGAAAACAGGTCCATCAACTCCTTGCAGAATAACAGTCATCTCAGTGGTTGATTTTCTTCTTTCAGGACCAAGGTCTGTAGCTGCAACTATGAGGTTGTATATGAGCTGAGAAGGTACCAAAGCTGAGGCCACTCTTAAGTCTCCACTGTAACGATCCACAATAAAGGTTTCAGTATCCCCATTAATTATTTCATACTCAACTTCCCCATTTTCTCCTTCATCAGGATCTGCAGCAATAATTGTAGTTAGGACTGAACCAATCACAACTGAAGGGTCTGCTGCAAGAGCATTTTGCGATATGAATACAGGAACATTATCATTTTGATCTGTAACTAAAATAGTCACATTTTTCAAAGCAAATCGTCTAGATTCCACAGGAACAGCCTGATCAGTGGCTTTGACAGTTAACTCAAAGAGATTAGCAAATTCGCGATCTATTTCAGCATTAGTAAATATCATTCCTCTGATTTCATCTATACGAAAATGGTTACCTCTTGGCATTTGTTGAATGATTGCATACATTAACTGCCCATTAATATCTGCATCTGGATCCCGAGCAGTCACAGAAATAACAGAACTACCAACAGGAATGTTCTCAACAATAGATTTAAAAATGTCCCCAGGAGGAAAATTAGGAGGATTGTCATTAAAATCCCTAACCTGTATTACCACTGACATTGTTGAAGACCGAGGAGGCCTGCCTTGGTCCTTTGCCGTAATGTTTAGTTTAAACAGAGATTGTGTTTCAAAGTCCAACTTTTTTGCCAGAAAAATACTGCCAGTATTGGGACTGATGCTAAAGGTTCCATGGTTATTAGTCCCTGTAATGGTATAATGGAGGTCCGCATTGTCGCCTGAATCAGAATCAGTAGCAGTGACAGAAGATACAAGTTCACCAATTCTCATGTTTTCCAAGACATCCACAAACAAAGTAGACTTAGGGAAGGAAGGACTGTTGTCATTTTCATCTAGTACATCAATGCTTAATGTACAAGTTGAACTGAGGGAAACTGTCCCAGAATCTACTGCTTGGATGATAAGCGAATAAGATGCAGTAGCTTCATGGTCCAGTTTGCCTACTAATGTTACCTGTCCTGTGACACTATCTATTGCAAACTGGTTTTCTTCACTTCCTTTAATTACAGAATAGTGAATCAAGCCATTATTACCTTCATCAACATCTGAGGCAGAAACTCTTAAAACTTGTGTTAGATTTGCTGCTAATTCAGATATAGTAGCTTGGTAGAGGTCTTTTAAAAATTTGGGTGCGTTATCATTGATATCTTTCATATAAATTTGCACAGTTGCCTGATCCTTTAGAGGTTTTGGCAACCCCTGGTCTGTTGCTATAACTGTAAGACTAAATACTGCTGCTCCCCTTTGCCTCATAAGAGATTCCCTGTCAAACTGATGAGTACTTGTTATTTCCCCAGTTACTGTGTTCAACTCAAAATCTGGCTGCATATTTTCAAAGGAATACCTGACTTCACCATTTGGTCCAAAATCTTTATCAACAGCATTTATTTTACCCACAAATGAACCACCACTCTGTTCTTCTTCAAAATAAAACACATAATTGGTACTGTTAAACAATGGTCTATTATCGTTTACATCCTCTAAAATTATTGTAACATTCACAGTAGCACTAAGTGGTTCTACTGCTCTATCTGAAGCGACAACCAGTAGAATATATCTTTCCTGAAGCTCACGGTCCAGTTCACTCTTTATATACAGCT
Organism: Crocodylus porosus; assembly: GCF_001723895.1. NCBI lineage: Eukaryota > Metazoa > Chordata > Crocodylia > Crocodylidae > Crocodylus > Crocodylus porosus. The sequence goes on along the minus strand of NW_017728912.1, from coordinate 9,174,164 downwards.
GGCCATCTGGGAATATGCCAAAGGCATCCCCGGTATTTCCTTCAGTTATAGTATAAGCTATTTCTCCATTTGCTCCTGAATCCTTGTCAGAAGCTTGTACTTTAAAGAATCTGGAATTCACGGGTTCTGACTCCAAAATAGTGACTTCATAGGAAAGCTGATCAAATACAGGTGAGTTATCATTTACATCATGGACAGAAACAGCTAGAATAAAACTGGAGGAGAGCTGTGGAACTCCCATATCCAAGGCCAAAATTTCTACCTGATAAGACCCAGCAGTTATGTCAAGTGGCCCTTCTAAACTTATGTTGCCATTTTGTTCATTAATTGAAAAAAGGCCCTTTGGATTCTGCTTAAGACTATAAAGGACCATGCCATTGACACCTTCATCAGGGTCAACAGCTTTGGCTTGAAATATGGTATGCCCAGCTTTCCAGTTCTCAACCACATTTACACTTTCCACTGCATGAATAAAATGAGGGGAATTGTCATTTAAATCTTTGACAGTTATATTGACCATAGTGTCTCCAGTTATTGCCCCCCCACTAGCCACCACTTTTAGCTGGTAAATCGCTTGCTCTTCCCTATCGATGATACTGGCTGTGGTGATCTGGCCCGTCACTTTGTTAATGGCAAACATGCCCCTTTGATCACCTGTTGTAATAAGGTAGGTGATGTTGGTGTTGAGGTCCATTGTAGAAGCATAAACAGTGCCAACATGATAGCCCAGAGCAACATTTTCAAAGACAACAAAGCTGTATACATCCTGGCTGAAAACTGGGGGGTTGTCCTGAGTGTCCAAGACAGTGATGGTGACTATGGCCTGATTCTGGGAGTGGAGATGTCCACCATCAGTGGCCATTATTTGCAACTGGTAGGCAGTCTTCTCTTCCCTGTCAAGGGCAATTTTTGTAGTGATGACCCCTGTCTGGCTATGGATCTGAAACCTGGAGGTGTCTCCAGCTGAGATGCTATACTTGACTGTCCCATTGAGTCCCATGTCTGGGTCGGTAGCAGACACAGTGGTAAGATAGCTGCCTGCAGGCTCATTCTCCTGAATATGGGCAAAATACTGAACTGGGTAAAACACAGGGCTGTTGTCATTCACATCCAGCACGCTCACGTTGACCCGGGCTACTGAGGAAAGGGGAGGAGAACCTAAATCAGTGGCCAGAACCTGAAGGGAGTAGTAGCTCTGTTCTTCTCTGTCTAACTGTGTGATGGTACTGAGCTTGCCTGACACAGGATCCAGGCGGAAGACCCTGCGAGGGGCTATCAAGGGGCCGACTGCTGCCACAGTTGGCTCAGCTTCCTGCAAGGAGAAGCGCACAGTCCCATTGTCCCCCAAATCCCCATCAGTGGCACTCAAGACCAGCAACTCAGTGCCTGAGGGGGAGTTCTCAGCCAGGGACACCTGGTAACCTTCTGGTTGGCTGAAGCGGGGTCTGTTGTCATTGACATCCAGGATGGTCACCATCAGCTGAGCATAGGAAAATTTGGGCTGTACTCCTTGGTCACGAGCACTGATGTTCAGCACCACCTCTGAGGCCCTCTCTCGGTCCAGCCCACCAGAGGCCAATATGCCATTACTAGGGCCAGTAATGCCAGTGTCAGTGCCCGCAGTGGTGACCAGGCCACTGTGCTCACTGATGCGGAACCAGCCCAGATCATTCCCAGAGACAATGCTGTATTTGAGGTTAGCATTGAGACCAGAGTCACGGTCAGTGGCACTAAGACCCCGCACATAGCTGCCCAGTGGTACCTCCTCACTGATATTGACCTGGTAAACAGACTGCCCAAAAACAGGCGGGTGATCATTGATGTCATTCACAAATATCACCAGGCTGGCCACTGAAGAGCGGCTCACTGGGGCAGGAACTGCCCCGTCCGGAGACAGGGAGGGACTAGAGGACCCCGGTGATGGTGGGGGAGCCCCAAAGTTATCAGCCACAGCCACGGTGAGATTGTAGGCAGGGATACGCTCCCGGTCCAGTGCAGCTGCTACTTTGATGAGACTGAGGTTAGGCACCTTACTGCTCTGCACCTCAAAGTGACGCTGCTCATTTCCTGCCAGGATGGACACCGAGATGTTCCCATTGGCAGCAGGCGAATCAGCATCACTCACAGTTAAAAGTGCCACAACTGTGCCAGGAGCGGCATTCTCATCCACCGATGCAAAGCGGGAGGTGGCAGGGAAGTAGCGGAATTTCACCCGCGGCTCATTGTCGTTCACATCAATCAGGTGGATGAGGGCCTCAGCTCGGCCGCTCAGCGCTGGCACTCCCCGGTCCGTGGCCTGCACGGTCAGCGAGTATTGCCGCCGTAGCTCATAATCCAATGGCTCCCGGATGCGAATCACCCCGCTCTCGGGGTCCACCTCAAACGGGATATTCCCAGCCCCTTCCCCACCACCACCCTCTGCCCCCTCCAGGCAGTATCGGATGTCAGCATTGGTGCCTTCATCAGCATCAGCTGCTGCCACCTGAAGGATACTGGCCCCAACTGGGGCATCCTCAGGCACCCGGGCTTGGTAGAGCGCTTGGCTGAAGACGGGCGGGTTGTCATTGATGTCCTGCACGGTGACGTTTACCTGCAGGTATCCACGCCGCCGTGGCTCTCCCTTGTCCTCTACCTGCACCAGGAGCTGGTAGGTAGGGGTGGCCTCTCGGTCTAGCCCGCCCCGGGAGACCAGATGCAAGAAGGCTCCTTCCCCGCTGGGATTGAGGGTGATGTTGAGCCGGAAACGCCCTTCCTCATTGCCCCCCACGATGCGGTAGGAGCTGTGGTCCACACCATTAGTGCCACTGTCCGCATCAGTGGCTGTGTCCAGAATAAGCTGGCGGCCGCTGCCCGTGTCCTCTTTGAAGGTCACCACAATGGAGGGATCCGGAAAAACAGGCGCGTTGTCGTTCAGGTCCAGCACCAGGACCCGCACCTCGCTGGGGTATGTGGGCTGGCTGGACAGCACCACCAGGTCCATCACGTCACTGGTGAGGCTCTCTCGGTCGATGGTGGCCCGGGTGTGCAGGGCTCCAGAGGTGGCGTTGATGGAGAAAAGGGCATGGTGCTCGCTGAGGCGGTAGGTGAAACCCGGGCGGGTGGCGACGGTGCCCACCCAGGCGCCGGCGGGCTGCTCCTCCAACACCTGGAAGACCTGGCGGGGCTCGGCGCGGACGGGCGGCGGCAGCGGCAGGACCAGGGCGCACAGGAGCAGCCAGGCTGGGGACGCCGGCCAGCCCATGGCGCTTGGGCAGGCGGCTTGGCGCGGGGGGGTGGCGATCCAGCTCAGGACGGCGGCGAAGGGGAGATCCGCCTGAGCCCAGGCATCCAGCGGCGACGGCGGCGGGCTGCAGCTGCCCGCATCCCCCGCGCCCCCGGCTCGGGCAGCCCGGGCGGGGGTACTCACGCGGCGCCGAGAGAGACGCGGAGGGCTGCAGGGCAGCCTCCAAGGCAGGGTCCCGGCTCCGGCGGCGCTGGCGGAGCGGCGTCCCGGCGCCTCAGCGCTCGCCGCCCATTTGTACATCCCCGGCGGGGACCCCGGGGCAGGGCGCCATCCCCGCCGCTCGCCGCCGCGCCCCGGCTTTGTAATCCACGCGCGCGCCGCAGCCGCAGCCGCCGCCTCCCGCTGCCGCTCCTGCTGCCGCTGCTCGGAGCCCGGCGCAAACTTTGTTGGCGACTCATGGATCCCCCCGCTCTTCACCCCGACCCCGCCCGCGCGCTCACACCAGCGCCATGGAGCC
>NW_017728912.1:9134167-9170324 GCF_001723895.1 Crocodylus porosus | reverse complement strand
ACCCAGGAGCCGCGTCCCGGCGATAGTGAGGGAGGGCGTGCGTGTTCCTCCTCGCCCCGAGGTGGGGGACAAGGCGATATACGGAAGGGTGGCGAGCGCGCTTTGCAAACGGGCTCTCCTTCACAAGAGGAACAGCCCCCGAGGCTTTCCCCTGGCAGGCTGGCCGAGCCCCGGGAGCAGCGTGCCCCCTCCAGGAAGCTGCCTAGCTTGAATTGATTCCGCCTTGGCGCCACAGGGGGCATAGGGGTGCACGTGCCCCTCCGACCATTGCCCTGCCTGTCGCCAGGGCTGGTGCCCCCCTCACAGGCCCATCGCCCTCACGGCTTCTGTGGGTGCCCCCCCGATGCAGGAGACACCAGTGGCTTCTGCTTGACATAGCTTAGAGCATGGGTGGCTGGTTCCATCTTAGGCAGGAAAGGCACGTGCCCCACAGCGACCAGTCAGCAACTGGGGGGCCCCCATGCATCTCACCACAGAAATCTCCCGGAAGTGGCCGCGGTGCTCCATCCAGGCGCTCCCCCTCCCCGGCGGGCACTTGCAGGGAGGGCACTGCTGCTCCCCTGCCCATAGCCTAACCAGGGAGCACAGCCTGTCAGGGTGTGCACCAGTGCTCTCAGGGGGTGTACATGCACCCCCCATGCACCCCTTAGGCGTCACCACTGACTTAGAGGGATCACTGGCCAGGGGCTGTTCCTTAGCCCCGCTCTCTGCCTGACATGCTGTGGCGGTGAGGGCTGGCAGCTCAGCAGCAAGGGGCTCTGGGTCTGGAGATGTTTCCAAATGGCCCTGGTACGCAAAGGCTAGGGACACAGACTGGTTCAAGTGATCGGGAACCGGTTTAAACCTGTAACAGGACGGATGTTCGGTGCACATAAACCGGTTTAAAAATGGTTGAAACTGGTTTGCATAAACCAGGCTGAAGGTAGTATCAGACTTAACCGGTTTGTTTATGCAAAGTCTGTCCCGGACCAAAAGGTTGAAAACAACTCCCGTCCCCTGCCAGAGGCAGGGCTGGCAAAGGGAGAAGCCCTGCAGGCATTGACCTGCTCCTTTACTGAACCTGTAAGGCTAAAGGAGTTGGGCCAACAATAAGCCAGACCTAGAATTTTGTTCTGATTTGGGGTTTTGTTTTGATTCTGGTTTGGTTTTTTTTCCCCCCATTTTTTTTTTTTTGTTCTGTTTTGTGTTAGCAGGGCTGTCATTGCCCCCCATACTCCCTAGGCTGGATTTCATTAGCTTGCTACAGGTGCCCCTGCTCCTCCTCGGCTGACGAGACCAGACCTAGAGGCTTTACATGCCACTGCTAGGAGGGAGATGTGAGGGTTGCTGGTAGGTTTGGTCCCACAGTTAGCTTTGCTCACCCTCTAAACTGTGAGACTGAGTGGGGAGAGAACATAAGAACAGCCACTCCCCACATCAGACCATACTTCCAACTTGTCCTGTGTCAGCAGATGCTGAGAGGGAGACTGAACTGGGTATGACTGGGGGTGGGGGAGTTTCCCCCTTGCTAGTCCTCTCTCACTTGCAGCTTCCAGCATTTAAGGACTAGGACATTATGTTTGAGAGATGGTATCTGTAACTCACATGCTCAATAGCTACTTATGTCCTTTAAATAATTGTTTTAGGTTGGGATGCTCAACCTCTGGCCTGTGGAGCAAATGCAAGCTGCAGTCACAGCATCTGGCCTGCAGTGCTTCCCACAGGTCAGGAAATCTGTTGGCAGGGGAGCAGTGACAAGTAATACCACCACTCCCCCATCCCTCCCCAAACAGCTGGATGGGGCTAGGCTGCTTCCTGATCCCCTCTCAATGCCTGGATTGGGCCCTGCCTCACTGCCCTGCATGCCAGATCCAACTGACCAGCAGAATCTGGCCCATGGACAGACAGAGCACTGTCCATCTGGCCTGAGGGGGGAAAAGGTTGGGCACCACTGTTCTAGGTCATTGAACAGAGAAGGAAAGGAACTCCCTATGTAACTACTTCTCAGGGCCTACCCAAGAACCCCTCCTTGGTTGGTTCCCTAATGAAATTAATATGTCCTTAACTGAAACAATCTGGGCAATGCAACTAGTCTCATTATGTGGAAGCAAAGTGATTTACAAAGGTGTGTCTGCTTGTAAAATCAAAAATGGTGTGGTTGGCCACAGGCACTGCACTTCTTTGTTTAAATGGGATCTTTAGGAAATCAGGGAGTCAGCTGTGGTTGGTTCATTTTATCCCCAAGAAGATGTTCAGCTGTGCAGCAAGAAGCTTCTAAATAAATCAAGCGGATGCTTACAATATTCAAATGTGAATTAAGTACAGTAATGCAGAATTTAAGTGTCAGCGTTTCCACTGCCCTGACCCTCAGTATGGTTGTACTGCAGATAAGTTAGGCAGCAAGAAGTATTTCAATTGTAGGCAGAGAGTGCCCTCTGGCGTCCCTTAGTTAATATAGATTTTTCTGCATTGTCTTCTATCAAATTTTCTTGCAAAACCAGGAGGCTCCTATTGCAATGCTATTTCCTCTTTGTTACCTTGGGATAGCAGGAGAGAGGGAAAAGGAAATACGCAGGAATCTATGAATTGCATCTTTTTGTTAATATATCATTTCAATTTCACAATAAGTACCTTCTTATCCTACTAAGCACTTATTCTGAAGAGACAGTTGCTTAAAAAAACTTTTTGGCAGGGTTAGTCCTAAACTGTACGCAATATTGTTTTAGTATAAATATCTGGACATGGCTACATAGCCAGGAATCCATATGGGAGCAAAAAACATCATTTATAATTGAATAAATGCATCTGCGTAATCCCAGCTATTATTACAATGTCATTAGCAATTAAATCAGTGATTCTCTGAGTTACATGGCACCCTGGAGTGTCTTGAGATTCTTTCAGGGCTGCCATGTGATGCCATGCAATGTTAGCATTGTTAAGGGTACAACCATGATTCACAAGATAATCCCAGAGATGTCAAATAGGAGTGAGTGTTAAAGATGGCCTATTGTGATCTTTCTGAGCAACTTAAAATAGAAGATTCACTCTATGTATTTTTCTGTAGTCAAATTGAATGAAAATTAATCAGATATTTTTTCTGATGGGTGCCTTGAGTCTATCAACAGGTGCCTTGAGTGTAAAAGGGTTCAGAGCCACTGAACTACACCAGTGAGGTAAACCTTTTTGGCAGGCATGCCACAAATTTGCATTGTACCCTCCCCAAATACCACTTACCCCATCTGCCACTCTATTTTTTGCTCCCTGTTCTATATGCCACTTTGTTGCCTCCTCAGTCCACCACGTGTCAGACACACAGGCTACCTATACCCCTTGGTTGGCCACCCTGATCTATATAATATAATCTTTCAATTTATTTCTTCAGCAGTCCCTTGGGACGCCCCTGCCCATTACAGGACGGGAAGGCCCAGCTGAGAGATTCCTTACTCTCCATCAATGCTGACCTTGTGAAGGAACACCTTGAGAGGTTGGATCCCTTCAAGTCAGCTGGCCCTGACAGTTTACACCCCAGGGTACTCAATGAGCTGGCTAGCATCATAGCTCAGCCCCTGGCATGGAACTCCAAGAACCACTGGAGCTCTGGTGAAGTGCCCAAAGATTGGAAGAAGGCCAATGTGGTGCCTATCTTCAAGAAAGGGAGGAAAGTGGATCCGGCAAACTACAGGCCCATCAGCCTGACCTCTATCCCGGGGAAGGTCTTGGAAAAGATTATCAAAGAGGCCATCCTTAACAGACTGGCTGATGGCAACATCCTGAGGGATAGCCAGCATGGGTTTGTTGCGAGAGGTCTTGCTTGACCAATCTTATTTCCTTTTATGACCAGGAAGAAGAGATTGATGTCATATATCTTGACTTTTAAAATGCCTTCACTCTGGTATCCCGTGATCACCTCTTAGCAAAACTGGCCAACTGCAGCCTCGGCTTCACCACGATCTGCTGGCTGGGGAATTGGCTCTGCGGGAGGACCCAGAGCATGGTGGTTGACTGAAGTCAATCATTGTGGTGCCCTGAGACCCGTGACGTCCCTCAAGGGTCTGTCCTTGGGCCTGTACTACTCAACATCTTCATTAATGATGTGGACATTGGAATCAGAAGCAGACTGGCCAAGTTCGCTGACGACACCAAACTTTGGGGTAAAGAATCCACACCTAAGGACAGGAGGGCAATCCAGGCTGACCTTGACAGGCTCAGGAAAGGGGTAGACAAGAACCTGATGGTGTTTAACACTGAAAAATGCAAGGTTCTCCACCTTGGGACAAAAAACCTGTAGCATGCTTATAGGCTCGGCAGTGCTACACTGGTTAGCACTACAGATGAAAAGGACTTAGGAGTCATGATTGACCACAAGATAAACATGAGCCTTCACTGTGATGCTGCAGCTAGTAAAGCAAGCAAAATGCTCTCTTGCATCGACAGAAGCATCTCAAGCAAATCCTAGGATGTCATTCTCCCATTGTACGCGACCTTGGTGAGGCCAGAGCTGGAGTATTGCGTCCAGTTTTAGGCTCCACAATTCAAAAAGGATGTGGAGAAGCTTGAGAGGGTGCAGACGAGAGCCACACGCATGATCAGTGGTCAGGAAAACAGATCTTATGATGAAAGGTTGAGAGCCATGGGACTCTTCAGCCTGGAAAAGTGCAGGCTCAGGGGTGATCCGGTGGACACTTATAAGTTTATCAGGGGTGGTCATCAGGATCTGGGGGAACGTCTGTTCACCAGAGTGCCCCAAAGGACAACAAGATCAAACAGTCACAAACTCTGCCACGACCAATTCTGGCTGGACATAAGAAAGAACTTCTTTACTGTCTGAGCCCCCAAGGTTTGGAATAGACTGCCACCAGAGGTGGTTCAGGCACCCACTTTGAATACCTTCAAGACACATTTGGATACTTATCTTGCTGGGATCCTATGACCCCTACTGACTTCCTGCCCCTAGGGCAGGGGGCCTGGACTTGAAGATCCTTCCAAGGTCCCTTCAAGTCCTAATGTCTATGAATCTATGAATTTATGCATTTAACAGGCTAGCATCACCTAGTAAAATATTCATTGAGTGTCCTAAAGATAGCTAAGCAGATCTAAATATGTTTTTTTTGTATTAAAAGTATCCCAAAAAGGTATATGATTTGGATGACATATGTAAAGTCAGCAGGAAACAATGCTGCTCTTATATCAGGAAAGAAAAAGAGTGTACCTAAGAAGAAAATTGGGAGCATAATGTCAGCCTTCACTAAAATAATTTGTGCTTGTTAACATCCACCATAATTTAGTCACTAGAGCTAAAGACAGACATTACACATAAATTGGTATAAGTGATCGGAAACTGGTTTAAACCTGTAACAGAGCAAAAGTTCACTACACATAGACCAGTTTCAAAATGTCCAAAGCTGATTTAAGACAGAGCTGGGTAGACGTAGGATCAAACTTAACAGATTTAAGTTAAACTGGTCTGTTGAACTTCTGTCCCAGATCCCCTCCTGGCACAAGTTAGATCTCAGTCTCCCTGAATCCCAGGATGCAATGCAGGCCCCACTAACTGCCCCCCCGTAAGTCAGGTGGCTAGCTGCTGCCCCAGCTTGCCTGCTCCAGACCAGCCAGGTGGCCTAGCTGTCATACAGTTGAGGCACCTTTCCCAGCTTTACCTGTGGTGGCAGAGGGGCAGGCAAAGGGGGAAAATGGACCCCCGTCCCATTCCTTGTTTCCCCCCAGCTGGGGTCTTCACAGCAGGGGAGTGGGCAAAAGTCTCTAGAGATGGGGGTTTTCCCCCACCACCATGGCTCTGCCACCCTAGGACTGTTCTCTTGTCAGCCCCCTGTCATCCATGGAGGGTCAGATCGAGGGAAATAGACCCCTGCTCTCACCCCCCAGCTGGGATTTGCACGGGGGGCGGGAAATGCCTCCTAGCTGGGGGCTTTCTCCCCTGCAGTTCAGGTCCACCAAGCTACACAGTCCCCAGCACCATCCCCTTGCCAACCTATCACCTGCAAGTCATGAGGGAATAGATGGGGGAAAATGGACCCCTGCCCCAGCCCTTCAACCAGGGTCTGCACAGTGGGTATCCAGGAAAGACCCTGAGGTAGGGACTTTCTCCCCTACAGTGTAGCTCCTCCAGGCTGTAAATGCCCCAGCTTTGCCCCCACACCAGCCCCCCACCTGTAAGCAGGGGGGGGCGGGGAATGGAGCCCTGCCCCCTAGCCAGGGTCTGCACAGGGGCTGGGAAGGGAAAGCTCCCCAAGAAGGGGCTCTCACCTGCAGCTTGGTTCTTCCCCTCAGCCCCACCCCCTTGCCAGCTCCCCACCTGCCAGCTGCAGGGTGGATGGCTAGGTAGGGAGAATGAACCCCGTTCTGGCCCCCCCAGCTTGGATCTGCACAGTGTAGGGGGGAAAGCCTACAAGGCTGATAGGCAATGGCCTGGCGCAGGGGCAGGGCTGGGGCATTCTCTGTAGAGGGGAAAGCCCCGCAGGTGGAGGCTTTCTCCCTGACCTATCGTGCAGACCCTGGCTGGGAGGGCCATTCCCCTGTCACACACCCACTTCCTCCACCTGACAAATGTGGGGGGTGGCAAGGGAGCAGAGCTGGGACCTTTGCAGCCCTGCACGGTTAAGTGGTGTGAGGGAGTGCCCCGTAGCGAAGGCATTTGCCTGCCTTGGCCAACCCACAAGCGATCAACTATTCTGTTCAGTAACGGTCACATCTCTGCAACTTAGAGAAAGTTGCATAGACTTAATTGATTCCACCTCAGGAATCAATTCAGTTGTCTGTACTTAACCTAGAGAATTTTCTCACTCTACATTAGGTAGGATTTTACACATCTACCAGCTAAATATGAGCTCCAAACACAGAACCTGGCACTCAGAAACAATATGTGCATTTCTAATTCCACACCCCCCTCCTAATGGGTTTTGGATCCATAAATTAATTGGTGCATTACAATAGTCAGTAGTAAAGTATTTTGTGTGTGTGTGTAATGGGTGCTATCATTAATGGAATTTGCATTGTGCATAAAATCATAATTCTTTCTTCTGGCTAGTGGTCTGAAGGTCAAAAGATGAAACTACAACTTCTTAGACTGAATTAACTGAATTAACTGAAAATGTGTATGTGACAATTTAGCACCAACTTTTATCCATTTTGCTTACAGCTAAAAATTACTGTTAATAATTTAAAGCCAGGCACAAGAAAGAAAAATCAAATAGAAGTTGTTTTTATGCAGGATGTGACTACATAGACCTAAGCTGCATTACTCCACAAACTAGCATTGTTGCATTTTAATCTTAGATAAATGATGATACCTGGAAATAACAAGACATATCTCTCATTTGACTAACATGAATGATATTCTGCAATGCTATGAATGTTACTGCAGCCAACAGTAATGATAGACAGACAGAATAACTCAGTATTTGAAAGCATATTGTCTATGAAATAAGACAGGGATCTTCCAATATTTAACCATCAGGTACAATGTATGTAAACCTTTTTATATCTTTTGATACTGAAGCAAATCATAAAATTAAAAGTTGGATGGTTAATACTAGTTTAAAGAAGTTTCCATTTTACAGGATCCAAAGCAAGCTTTTTAAACAAAATGCTTAGAGAAAATAAAAGCAGAATTACTTAAAAAAAAATCTTTTCCGAAAACTTGTATTTTAATAGATAAATGCTGATAGTCATGTTGATAATTGTTCTGATAACGTTCTTGGTAACAATTTCGATTAGAAGTGTTGCCAAAAAAAATAATGAAAGCATTTTAAAAATAGGTTTATATAATGTTTTACTCTTTAAAAAATGTAATAGGAAAAAAATTAACTGAACAATTTGAAACCACTGAACCAGGGACAGAACAAAATTGTTTTGCATCTAGGATCATACTTCACTGGTTATATATGTTCCAAATGAGCTACTGAAGTTATAAAATCACCTCATTAGAACTAAGTCTCTTCTTTCACATCACCACCAAGATAGATTATTGGTGCCACCTTACTTATACCTTCAGTTCTGTTAATGATACACCCTGACACTTCAGGTTTCCACTTCCAGATACTGAGTACCATACAATCCAGATGCCATCAAACTTCCACTTTAATGCAAAGTCTTGATGGTGATCTTATTCTTTTGTGTCGACAGGTTAGCACATCTGGCTGTCATATATTCAGAACATTTTGAACTTACTTTGCTTTAAATGTTTTGAGGTGAAAGTTGTGTGTTAGAGTGTAAATTGAATGAAGCCAAAATATGTGAAAGATGAGTAAAATGTGAAACACATAATGTTTACAGTTTGGAGCATTTTTAGAAAATAAGAAAAAAAGGTTAAGGAAGTTGTCACATATCTGTCAGTGGGGTACCCCCAGGGGCCTGGGTTTGTCCCTGTCACATGTCCTAAGAAAGATCAAGTTTTGGCCTGGAGTAACTTGTTATCCCCACAAGCTTAACTCCACTACCCTTATGCTGGACCTCACAGCTGCAGCAGGGGAATTTCTGCCAACCACAGGTGGCTTCCTTTTGGGAAGTGAAAGAGATTTTAAGTCCCCCTTGAATGGGCTAGCCCGGAATATCACTTACCCAGAAATCACTCTTCACCACAGGCAACCAGTAAGGAGACAAACAAAAGTATTCATCATATAGGTGAAAAAATATATACAATGAAAACTGACTATAAATTTGGAGACAGAACAAAAAAGCAAGTAACATTTCTTACCATGTCAACTGGCTACCACCTAGTGCCCTGAGACGTCTGCCATTATTTCTAGATATCATCTTCCTGCTCATTCCTTCAGTTCTGGCTGCTGGGGACTTTGACCCTCCTCCAGCATGGGAAAAATCCAAAGATCCTGACCACTTTACAGACAGACCTTATAATACCTCCAAGTCAGTTCCACTCCTCCAATTAACATTGTCCAAATTCTTCACGTTTCTCCAGAATCCTCCAGAAATGTCTCTCTGTGGGTTATCTAGCATTCTTCTGAATGATGGTCCATTTCTCTCAGCGGTTTTTGCTGCAGAGGAGTCGATTTCCCTCTTAGAGGCTGTGGGCTCATCAGGGCTAGGTGCCCAGGCCTGGTTATTTACCACCTGTGACCAGAATTGTCATACAGGTGCTGCCTCTTATCACTCTTATCCACCACAACTTGCTGTAAGTTTAATTCATGTAACAGGAGGCAGCTCACCATTATGCATAATCCTTCCCGAGGTAGGTTTTATCACTTGCAGTAGTCACCATCCAAATTGGGGCCTTCCTCTTTAAGGGTTAGCCAGGCTTCCCAGTTTGGTTGCCCTGTACATTTAAACAGGGCAGTGTTGGCTGGGAGCTCTACCACCCCTTCATTCACTCCATATCCATCAGCATAACAGAAATATGCAATAACAGAAAAGGCTGGGGCCACCTGCCCCTCTCACCGTGCTCAGGAGCATTACAGCCAGGAGCCTCTGTGCTCGCTTATCTCCTTCTTCCAGTCGGAGACAGTGCCTTTAATTCTCCTTCTGGATACTGAGCAACCAGTCAACTGGCCACTCCACCTAGTGTCTCTTTGCCACACCTCAAGTTAAGGTCATTTGCATTGGGTTTTCCCAGGCCTCTCCAGGATCAGCTCCACGTTGGGTTTTCTCCCTACCTGGCAACTGGTAGCTCAGCAGTTTCTGAGTTCTCTGGGCTGGTTTTATCCCCAACTTGGCAACTGGTAGTATCTGAGTTCACCACCATGCTCCAGAGATGATGAGGACTGAGGGAAGAATGCAGAGCCCTATTCATCACTCCTCTACATAGGCTGACTATGCCTTTGGTGCCCAACCCAATGATGTCTCCTTTTGCCCATCTGAGAGTGACAGTTCTTCTTGTCCCAGTGACACAATGGCAAAAGATATTTAACAGTTCCACCCACCAGCATGCCCTGCAGGCAGCAGATGCCTGGCCAGGTTCATGCAGAAACAGCAAGTCTGTGCTCCCAGAGTCGTCCCCTCTGCGCAGCTGGACAGGCAGTCAGTGCATGATAAGCATTCCCTGGGATCTATACCTGGATTGGGTGGAAGTCAGAATCCTAGCCCCGTGTGGGCTCAGACTGTAACCCAGAGCAAGCAGCTGGTGCATGGAGAACCACCTGGGGCCTGGAGGCAAAATCTTCAGGGGATAATGATCCCCTCGGGGGCTCCTAACACCTGCTGGTAGCAGCCGAGAATATGGGGGTGAGGAAGGGGCCAGATTGCCTCATGCCGGCTGAGAAACCCCTATGACACAGAAACCCTAGGACAATGGGAACACACTGACAGATGAGGGATCTCATTGTGTTTCCCCAAGGAAGTAGGGACCTGGAACATCTGAGCTGTCTGAACTGACGTCAGATCATCACACTGCCAGGAAAAGCCAGATATCCTTAGGGGCTGAGCCAGGGTTTGTGATCCCCCTGGCCCCACATTACTCTGGGAGACTGCCTAGGCCAGGCAGGCCCACACAGACTAAACAAGTACAGAGCAACCCCTGTGAAACTGTAATTTACTGTGGGAAGGCAACCAAGGTACCCAGAAGGCTAAAGAACAGCCTAAGGCATGGTCACTTTACCTGTTCTTGGTTTATTTGCTTTGCAGCTTGGGCTATGTCTGGGTGACTATACTTTCAATAAAACCCCATGAATGCAGCTGAAACATACTGACTCCAGACAACCTGGCAGCTTCTTTCTCCACCTGAGCTGCAAAATGGTCTCTCAGGATGGCCAGACATGAGTGTTCAGCACTAACGAGAACCCTGAGGTGGGGTGTAGGGAAGGAAGAGCCCCAAAGAAGACCCCAACATTGACCCATACTGACCTCAGCCAACTCTCTGTGAGCAGATACTACTTCCTTATATTTCTTTTCAACTACTATGAGTCATGGTGGGTGAGTTTTGAAAGCAAGAGAGCATGACACCTGCTGAGCATGCAGCGCACAGGCCCCATAGCAGTGCTGCTGCTCAGCCTGGGTCCTGCTGCTCAGCCTGGGTCCTGCTACAGCATCCCTCAATTCCATGGATAAACCATGTTCAAAAGTCATAAAGATATACACAGATAACATAACATGATGTTAAGCATAGCATGGGCTTTTCAATGAGACCAGACACACCTTATTGGTGAAAGAACCACAAGAAAGCATTCATAACACTCCATGAACCCACAGGCTATCATGGGGCTTGTGACAGATGTTTTCTTACCATATGAATTAAAAAGAAATCTGGTTTTGCAAATTCTGATTACAATTCAATCATATACTGGTAATAGCCTTTAAGAGCTTGATACAAGGCTTGCTGAATGCATTTCTATGTCTGTTATGCAGAAGATCAGGCAATGGTCCTTCTGTCTTTAACATTTTAGTTGATACCAGTGTTTGAACTCTCTAACTTTAGCCTAGACCTCCACCACTTAAATCATAGGCATAATTACCAAGCTATCTGTGAAACAGTCATTATATATGAACTTGACACACACTTTCTTAGTAGCTTATACAATTATTTGCTAGATAGCAGAAGAATTTTGGAGATCACGAATCCTGCATTCTCTCCTAGTTCTGGAAAAGTAGTATTGCATGGTGGTTAGAAAGGATATATTTGGATTGCCAGTCTGAAAAGGCATCTTGCCTTAATAGATATCACTTGTGTCTAGCATATTTCCATTAGTATTAATGGAAGTATTAATACCATTTTACAAGGCACTGGGAAAATGTAATCTCTAATATTGTATACAGTTCTGGTCACTCATTTCAAGAAAGCTTATTTCTAACTGGAACAAGTATGAGAGAAGGATGAGTGGAGAATCTGTTGTACAAGAATGAACTAAAAGGTCTTGGCTTATATAACCAAGAAAAAAAGGATAAGAGAGGATATAATTGCTGTCTATAAATACATCTGAGGTATAAACAGAAGAAAGAAGAGCTGTTAAAGCTCAAAGACAATGTCTGAATGGGAACAAATGAATATAAACTGGGCACAAATGAATTTAGACTGTAGATTAGAAGGTTTTTTATAGGTTTCATACTCCTATTAAACTGACACTCTGCCTGAGCTTATCTCTGCTTTTGCTACTAGATACATCATAATGTTTTAAAGGTCAAATATGTGAAATATGACATTTTTGATAAACAGTGTCTAGAAAAATCCATCATAGGCTATTCACTGTGTCCTTGTTCTTTCATCACTGCAATTTTAGACAAGTCTTGTGAAATGTTATCAATACTCTTTCAGATGAGGATAGTGCTATGAGAACCCAGAATGAATCACACTATTGAGAAGAAAGTATTTACAATAAGATCACAGACCATTTGCTGAACATTAATCAAGGCAATATGAATTAAACTGGGAAACTACTTTGGGTATTTGAGTGTCTAATTACAAATATTTAAAAGCATCAGGATATATTTCAGACTTATAAGCACAGCATTCAATTGCAAGATATATATGACTGAGTGCATCTACATGTGTACTTTAATACATGTGCAATAACCTTTTTATTGCACTTTAAAGCGGTGCATAAAAAACCATGCTATTATGCTAATATACAGTAAAATAGGCTACTGCACATTACCTGTCACCTAAAAAACATACACTTGTAGTACTGTGCATTAGGGAAGTCTAGTGCACATTTTTTAGTACCTCACACTGGAGGTACACATTTTAATGCACATTAGGAAAAGCGCATTAATTGCACTTGTAGATGCTCCCACTGACACTGAATCCCAAATAGAAGGAGGATTTGACAGTTAAATAGGAATGTATCCAGCTCAGATTACCTAAAGAGATAGGGTAAGGTGCATACCCTCTGCAGGGCCCATAGTACCCAAATTGTCACAGAGCAGAGTTTTTGGGAGAAAAAGAAGTGGCCTTCTGCCACAGCTATGTCCTAGAGAGTTGTGCTTTAGTGCCCCCTGGCTTCTGGCTTAAGCCACTACAGGCATGTGGCTGCATTTGCTGAATCAAAAGTGAATGTCTCCTCATTTGCTTATTGATTCAATCTTTGTAGCTTAGACCAGGGGTTGTCAATCAGGTGTACACATACCTCTAGGGGTACTTGGAAAGGTCCTAGGAGATATGCGCAGTTGGGCAGGGATGGAGCACCACCACCCATGCCACTATCTCCCAGAAGCAGAGCTGGTATGAGGAGGGTAATGGCACCCCTCTGTGGGCCACACAGGTGCCACCTGACCAACCAGATGCGGGTGGAGGCTGGAGCTTGCACGCAGCAGCCACTGCACTGCCCACCATCCCACACTGTAGCCACACACTGCTTTCCCATGGCCAGTCACACGCATGGCTGCTGATGGGGAGCAAAGTCCATCAGCAGCTCACAGAGCCGCACATCTGACTGGCCATGGGAAAGTGGGGCGCAGTGGTGGTGGTGCGGGGCGGTGAGTGGTGGTGGTGACAGCACAGGCTAGTGGGTGGGAGCAGCGGCTTTGGCTGCGTGCAAGCCCTTCCCCTCCACTCCATGTCCAGCCACTGCCACCAGAAGGGGTACACTTCTTAAAAAAGATTAAAAACCCTGGCTTAGACTAACCTGCAAAAACTAAATCAATTCAGCCTCAGGCTTTTTTACTGTCTATACATAACCTGCCAGACTGAAAATCATCCTTGGATTTCTCTTGGGGTGTGCAGTTTTCAGAGGAGAGGGGCTTGAGCGGGGCAGGGGAGGTAGGGGGTTCCCCTGAACTCACTCCAGTATTCAAAAAAGGGTTTGGAAAATGTTGTCAACATAGTTTTTCTAGCTTTGACATTAGAAATAGGCACAGCATTCTAGCAATAGCTACACTAATGCCATACACAAAGATAATGTCATCTCCCTCCTCCTACCTGATAGTCTAGCCATAGATCCAAAGAATAAATTCATCATCTTAGCTCCAGCATTGCTCTAAGAGTTCATGTCTTATTTTCTTTAAGTCCTTCTCAGTGTTGCAGCCTTCAAGGATACTGTCTCCCACCTCATTAGTGTAGCATATGTTCTTTGTTCCTATATGTACAATCCTGCATTTTGCTGTATTTTAAAGCTAAATGAATTAATTTTACCAAGTCTTCCATATCAATCTGTATAACTGTGCCAATTATTACCATACTACCTGTCAGTCCATTAGTTTCTTTTTCTTTTTTACCCAGAAATTATTTTACTTTGTTCCTGAACACTGATTGGATTGCACTGGGTCAGGAGCAGGTGATCCTTTCAAAATTCCAGCTGGAACACTTCTTTAGGATGATAATTACTCATTTTGAAAATATTTCTTGAGATCTATCATTTAACAAATATTAATCTCTATAGCAGGGTCAAATTAGTTTTGTAGAGTGCCTTTTTAACTAGGGTCAAGCAGAATAAAATGTAATGGTGATGATGCATAGATTTCATGAAAATTCTAATTCCATGAAAAGCAGTAGGAAGGTTGTGCCGCGGGGGGGGGGGGGTTGTTTTGTTTTTACAGAATCTATTTTTCATTAAACGGTGTTGCCTAGCATTAATTATGTTACTATAATTCAATTCTTTATGACTGCATTCCATAGCAATGATTTTCTGTGATTTCACCTGGGATTGAAGTCAGGCTTATCAGCCTAAAGGTTATCTGGGCTCATGCTTAAACTTTGACAAAATATTAGCTTATTTCCAGTCTCTTAGAACTTCCCTAGGGTACAATTGTTAAAAGCAGACATCGAGAGCTCCTCAGCTACTTATTTTACTACACTTAGTCAGTCGTCTAGTGCCCCATAGAATTACAAAAAAAAAAGCAGTTTTAGTGTTCAGGGCAATCTTTGCCCCCTCTCTTATCCTGACATCCTGTGATCTACATACCGTGATATCAATAGTGGTTTAACTAATTTTGATGGCATCAAACTAGTTCCAAGTGTTTACACAAATACATTTTTTCTGATGAGATATTTTCTCCTTTTACTCAGCATAGAAGAATATACTGGTAGCCTTACTGTTTGGCCATTTTATCAGGCCATGTCATTTGGAAAATATGGCATAGGTTTGTGAAAACAACAAAGTAGTTGAAACTTCTGGAAACAGAATACTTTTTCTTTTGGAGAGGTGATAGGCAGGTTAGAAGGAGAGGGGCACTGTACTTGACCTGAATACTGATATGTCAATACAGTTTTCAGTTTCCTTAAAATCAGTACACTAAAATAATAATGTCTTTTTATTATATTTCTAGTTTTACTTGTAAGGTTTTGGGGACAGATTTTCAGCTGATAAAATTCAGTATACTACACTTGTATGTAGCAATATCCATTTACAACAATCAAAAATAATGACCTAGATTTCTTATTTTGTATTGCATACAGTTTTTTCATAATAGCTCTTTTTACTTTATTTTTTTTTGGTTATAACAAAAAATCATGTTTTCTTTGTAAGTGTTTTAGGCTGCGTATTTCCAGGAATTTTTACTGTAGAAACTGGTCTTGCCATTACCTACATAAAACAACATTTGATAATTTTTTTGTTAAAGTATATAAGTCTCAATGCCAGCCCTAGCCAGCTTGCTTTATAGGCTAATAAAATCTGACAGAGGTGATATTTTCTATGCTCTGGTATTTCACTGAAGGTGCTATGACAACCAAATTGCCTGAGAATTGCGGACATCCTTAAAGCAGTGCCAGAGATCAGCTTTCAGGCTCTTTTATCATAAGCACATTTTGGAATCTGCTTCCTCCAGAATGTTATTTCAGGCCCGAGACTAGCATGGTAGTCGGAAATTCTAGGTCTTGTAATAAAACTGTGAATTTCCCACTGCAAAGGATGATGGCAAGTCTGGGTTTTATTAATACTATGGTTGCAAGTAATAACATTCCCCATCTTCTTTCACCACCTTTAGCTTAGTTACTTGACTTCCTAGGCTGCTTTCTACCACCATCTGAAAAGAATGGGTTATTTTTTGTTCCCTTACCTAAAATCAACTAGCCAGCCCTTACCTCAACTTAACCTTTTTTTTAACGGGAGTGCAATGTCCCTTTGGATGAATGAGAAAAATCTAAATCAATCCTCCTTCTATTCTTTTTTTTTTAAAGATTTTTCTGTCATAATTCATTCTTTGTTAAAATATTCTAATTTAAAATACTTTAGTGAGGCTGCTACAAGGAAAAATTGCATACGTGTTCTTTAGTTTATTTTGATTATATCTAAAATAGCTATATATTGTTCTCCTGAAGTCCAGATTCCAAGGCCCTTAAAGTTAGTTGGAACAATCCTGATTTGTTTCACTAGGGTTTGCATATGAATAGTTCATAGTTAAAGTGTTATATACACTTTGTGTGATACTAGGATATAAGAATAAATCAGTGCTTTGTTCAAATTAGCTGATCAGAACTTTTGTTGTTGTGCTAACATGTGTAATAAAATGTATATAAAAAAACTAAGTATGATATTCTGCTCCTCTCCAAAAATGTAATACCATTGATATGGATACCAGTGTTGGTAAATAAAGCTTTGGACATTTCAGTGGAATGTTAATAAATATAAATCCTTGCTCTCAAAATCTTATCACAAATACTTGTCAGAAGTGACCAGAGATCTAGCACAGCACACATGAAGGAGGGATATGAGCAGCATATATCTCTAGCAAACAAAGTTTGCTTTTTAACATCTAGCCATATTAGGTAAATAGTATGTTCAGGCATGATAATCATAATTTTTAATTATCCTGACTTCTGTGCATTTTAGTTAATGAAATTAATGTTGTATTAATCAGAGCCATCTCAGCAAGAACAGAAGATTCAGGTGTTTAGAGCCTGACTCAATGGCCATATTTCTTGCCACTCACTTTAATCATTGCTGAATAAGTCCTTTAATATTTTGCACTTAATATATGTTTTGCTTGGAAAAAATAATTTAAATACTTTTCCTACTATGTTTTATAGACTAAGAATACATCAGTTTGAAACAAGTAGTCTTATTTTTTAACATATGTCTGCTGCAGTCTGTTTTCTTTCTCCTCAGCAGTCCTTTCATGACTGGAGTACTCAGCAGTGCTCTCAAAAGCACTGTACCCGTACCACTTTTGTTATTAGATTAAGCTTTTTTATTTAATAGCTCTTGGCCTGGCTGTCAATGAAACCTCATTGAAGTCAGCAGCCAGCACAGTTTAGAATATTTTTAAGGACTTCCTCTATAACCCAAGCACCAGATCTAGCAACATCTCACTCAAAGTCAGATCACTTTTGAGTTTCACTTTTGATGGAAAAAAACTGACTTAATAAGGTCCCTGCCACTCATAAAATGATTTAATGTGGCAATGGAAGGAGAAAACCCCTCAAAATGATCACAGCAAGGAAACCCAGAAACTTAAAAATAACAAGAAATTAAATATAAGACTATTTTAAAAAATAGTAATAAAAAAATGTCCACAGTGTGAATTAGAATTTACCAGACAACTGGAAAATACTGGGATATGAGATAAATTTTATATAATCCACTAGCTTTTCTTATATCACAGCAGCAAAGCAAAAATTCAGAAGAACTGCATACCACTCTAGTAACGCTTTTGCTATGCCTCTATCACTTACAAGAAAAACAACTTCCTTTTAAATTTTGAGGAGTAACCATCAGCTTAATCAGAAGAATCTGGTATACTAAAATGGTATCAATACCAAAATTATCACTTTCTGAATATCCACAAAATGGTATAGTACAATTGAAGGAAATAACCTATATTGAGTTACTGTTGCCTGAACTACAAATGGATGATATTCCTAACTTATAATAATAAAACTTGAAAACATAATATTGGTTCATATTTATGACAAAACGATATTACTAGTAGTTTACATGTATTTTAGGGTATGTGCAGACATTACATCTAGATCAGTCTAACTAGGGTTAGTTTTATCTAAGTGCCAAACTGTACATGCATTTGAGGAGATTAATCAGGCAAAAAAAATGGCCAGCCCAATCTACTTTAGTTTACCTGAGGAGGAACACTAAGTTAGATCAGGCATAGGTCAGCCCAGTCTACCAAGTCTCTGTACATCTTCAGAGTGCAGCCTCAAGGCTGGGAGAGCCCTGCCATTCATCTAGTCCCAGGGCTACACTTTTCCCATCCTCCCACCTCCACCCTGACTGGGATATTTTTTAGCTCCCCAGCCCCTCCTCTGCCTGAAAACAGACAACCCCTTCTCTCTCTCCCATTAACCTACCAACACTACCCCTCCATGGACCTGCCAGCCCCCCAAATCCTGACAGCCCCCCTTGACCTACTCGCCCCCCCAATCCCACCCACCTCTCTCCCCACCCTGGCATGTTTCTGGCACAGTTCCCAGTACTGGTGAATATCTACAGATGTGGGACCCGATCTACAGTCACATTGTTTAAGTAAGCTGTGTGATTCTAGATCAGGTCCTGGGAATATCTGCATTCACCCCTATAGTGAGTTACTTTTACTTGAGCCACAAATGGATAACATTCCTAACTCAGAATAATACAACTTGAAAAAAATTATATTAATGCATAGTTTGTGTTAATAGGCACCAGGGATTTTACTAGTCTTTTATGTTTTTATCTATATTTTTTTCAGAGTTATAATTGACCACATCAAAGCAAGGCAAATAAGAAATTAGTTATTTGTGTTTTTAATACTGAACATATTAAGGCATCTGGAAAATTTCTACCACAGAATCATAGAAAATTAGGGTTCAAAGGGACCTCCTTTAGTCCAATGGCCTGCTCAAAACAGGACCATCCCCAACTAGATCACCCCAGCTAAGGCTTTGTCTAGCTGGGTCTCAGAACCTCCAAGGATAGAGATACCACAACCTCTCTGGGTAACCTGTTCCAGTGCTTCACTAGACTCCTCCTGAGAGAGTGTTTCCTAATAGCTCACCTAAACTTCCCTTGCTTCAACTTGAAACCGTTGCTCCTTTTTCTGTCATCTGCCGCCACTGAGAACAGTCCAGCAACAGTCCAGCTCCATCTTCCTTAGAACCACCCTTCAGGTAGTTGAAGGCTGTTATTAAATCTCTTCTGTCTTCTCTTCTCCAGAGTAGATAAGCTCAGTTCCTTCAGCCTCTCATTATAAGACATGTGCCCTAGCCTCCTAACCATGTTTGTTGCCCTCTACTGGACTCTCTCTAATTGGCTATATCTTTCTGTAGTGGGGGGCCCAAAACTGGACACAGTACACCAGATGTAGCCTCACCAGTGATGAACAGAGGAGAAAAACCACTTTCCTTAATCTGCTGACAATGTTCCTACTAATGAAGCCCAGTATGCTGTTAGCCTTCTTGGCAATAAAGGCACACTGTGGGCTTATATTACTCTTATTGTCCCCCGTAACCTCCCAGGTCCTTTTCTGCAGTTCTGCAATTTCACTTGCACTATATTTGCTCTTCACCAAACCAGTTTTAATAATACAGACACTTAAGGAGCAAAGCTTTTGTTTAAATTAACAAGAATCATCAAAAAGCTAATTTTGAATTACTTACTAAATGACCAAGAGTTTTCATTTCAAATATTCCACTTAACCTACAATTCATTCAGAAGTAAATCGGGGCAATACTTTCCTCATGCCACTCACTATCATAGTAAATAATTGAATATTTGTAATTAACAAATGATTATTGAAGTGCTAATAATTAATTATGCAAAATTATGTATAACAGAACAGTTTTTGAATTTGTTTGCCAACAATTCAGGAAGAGAAAAAGAGGTGCGATACATGATCCATCTCTATTTCAAAGACGGCTAATTTAAAACTCCTAAGGCTTCACTGTAAAATTTTAACGAATCATTCATGGTGAGGGAACTCTTTGGATGGTGATCTTGCTGCTGTGGTGTGCTTATGCAAGAGGTGGATGCATCTAATAACAGCTTTCAAAGCAATACACAGTGCAGTTTTTCTTTTGGTTTCTTGCACTTGTAATGCACTGCTGAACAGCCATTCAGAGAAACTAAATTTCTGGGGGAAATTTATGTCACAACATAGCCATGCTATACAACATGCTGTCTGTAGCAGCATTGTGTGTGCACTATATACGTTCATAGCTGAGAGTCACCATTAAATCTGGCATTGCATGGTGATATCAGTACCATAAGCAGGGTCAGAGCATATATTATGAATATATTGAATTCATATACTGAATACAGAGCATGTATTCAAGCTGAGCTGTGAAATAGAAGGAGTTCTCAGCTAGGAAGTTGCTTGACCATATGAATCTCCACATTCTTTTCTGCAGGATGTGTTGGTATACTCTGAAGCCACTCTGTTGGCATATAACTACAAAAATAGTAGAGTTTCCATAAATGGGCACTATAATATCTTGATTTAGCTGAATGAAGCTAATAATGCTAGTCAGCTGACCAGTGTTCTTCACTCCTTAGGCAGCTCCGATGCCCAATAGCTAAGCTATTTCAACTGTATTTGGCTAAATAGAGAACACTTACACATGTGTAATCCCAGTTACTCAGAGGTGCATCCAGACCTGAATAAGCTACCTATTTGCATTAATGTACCCATCACAAGTTAATTGCAAAATTAACTCTACCTACACTTGTACACTTCTCTCTTCTTTGTTGTTGCTCTGGCTTGCTCTATCTGCAGCTGAGTTAGTACCACAAAGCTCCTCACAAGCACACTGCTTCTGTAGAGAGGCCTACCTATTACAATGCATTTCTTACAGAAAGTAGGAGTCTACTAGTGAAATGTACTAATGACAAAGTTCTAGTCCATACAGAAGAGTATTGGAGTATTATTGATGAATAATTAGATGGCCTTGAAGTTTGGACTAATAGAAATGTAGAATAGAATAGAAACGGAATAAAGAGTGCAAAATCGTTAACTAGGAAACCAAGAATGTTTTCTGTAAGTTGGAAACTCAAATAGAAATTACTTAGGATGAACTGATCTATTAATAATCACAAGCCATCAATATAATGGGACCTTGAAAAAGACAAATGAGACCTTAGAATGTGTTTGGGAAAGTATTTTCTGTAGGGGCAGGAGAGTATTAATTAGCTCCAGTGAGCTCTCATGTCAAGTACTACATACAGTTATGACCATTCATATTCAAGAATGATGGATTCAAACTGGAATAGGTGCAGAAAAGAGCCATTAGGATAATAAAGGAAGTAAGAGCCAGCAAAACAAAGGCTGAGCATTGATTTTCCTGTTCTCTATACATACAATGCTTTGGGGGAATCTTAAAAAGGTAAAGGGCCATTTAAACAAAAGCAGCAAAAGCAGAATCTTGAGACAAGAACAAATGAATATCACCTAGCCATAAATCAGTTATGCTGGAAATCAAATTTCTAACCTGGCTTTGAACTATAACTCTGAAACAACCTTGGGGGTGGGGGTATACAATCTTACTCACAGATTTTAATAAACCTTAAAAATCAGTGTATGCCATAATTGGATGCAATAGCAAAAGATTGGACTTCATAACCAACAGGAAGGCTCTGTATTTCTTTCTGCCTAATCTCCCTGACAGAAATAAGCAAAATCATTATTACAAAGTCCTACTGCCTCCCACCCTGCAGCTCTGCACTGCCAACACAAAATGCACTATATTTGATCTGAGCCCACAAGAGGCCAAGAAGCAATAACCTGGGCAGCGTGAATATTCCTGGGTAGCCATAACCTGGGCAGTGTAAATATTCCTCATTTGTCAATGTTGTTGAACTTAAAATGAAAGCTTCTTTAAGAAGATTTAAAGTGAACAGAAAACCAGTGAAAAACAAGCACCTTCAGTATATGTAATGGAAGGCAAAATGCAGAGCCTAAGACTTATGTCATTCCATCTTCACAAAGCACCTGGAAAGACAGCTCAGTCAGGTCTCTGATGAGGCTTCCCCTCCTATAAAAATAACTTCTGGGTCATTTATCACCAGAATAACTAATTCTCTAACACTTCAAGCTGTACTCCTGTGGCAAGGTGCTCCTGTCCTTTGGAAAAAAGAAAACATAGCCACTGTATCCATGTACCCCAGGAATTCTTGTTGCCAGAATGAGTCACTGAAGCTGTAAACAGCCAGGCATAAACTGGAATAGTCTAAACACCAGGGACTTCACCAGTCCCCCATCTGGACCAATCATCAATGGTATGTAAATGTGACTTAAAGGCTGTTGTTACACTCTCCTTTTAGGTTCTGCACAGACTGGATCTTGATCAGACCAGGCAAAGGATTCAGGTAAATACAGTATTTGTTTGTTGCTTACAAAAAAAGAAGAAACAAAGGCAAATATCCAGTATTTTAAGGAACACAATTTACATATGCAGAAGTAAACAAAGATAATGATTGTTCATTATTTGGTACTTAGACCCTGTTTGGTACTGTAACAGGGACCCCCTGCCCCCATGACTAGGAATGGTGGGGGAAGAATATAGCTGGAAGTGGGTTGCAGGGAGGCTGGGGGCAAAGTGCCAGCAGGTGGGAACTGCCCAGGTGAAGTAAGCCATGGACTAGAGAAGGATAGGCTACTAATGAGAGAATTAAAAGCATCTGGGCCCTTGGGAGTGGGGAAAGAGGGTAGGAGACAGGGTCACATGACTGGAAGGAGGCTGGGCTTGGGTTATATAAGCGCAGACTCTGGCCATGGAAAGGGTAGTTTGTCCTTGGCTGTTATAGGATACAGAGATTCTAGTTAAGCTGGCTGCAGTTTGAAGTCAAGCCAGCACAAGAGAGGCACATGGAGACCTGGAGGGGTTCGTATTTGTGTTATGACCAATTAGATTCCCTTTTTTTTTTGTTTGAATTTGACTAGAGGACCAGGTTGTGGCCACAGAGAAGGAGGCAGCCACAGGTGGGATGCCTGGGAGGCACTTCCTGCTATTAGGGGTAGGAGTTAAGCCATAACTAAGGAGTCTGAGGCTGGCAGAGTGAAACTGGAGCCCCAGAATTGGCTGTAGCCAAGTCAGGGTAAAGGCCTAGGAGCTGAGGTCTCAGACAAGGCTGAGGGCCAGGGAAAAAGGGAGCCAAGGCCAGGATGGGTGAAGCCCCAACAGGTACTTGGAAGCCTGACAGAGTAACCACTTAAAAAGGAAGCACCCTGAGAACACAGATCCATAGGTATGAGTTTGACCTAGCAACAAGGACAGAGCTGGCTGGTGAAGGAACCAGAGGAGCTACTCCTGGCCCCATGATTAACCTCCTCAAACCAAAGAATAACATGAAAGGCATGGCAGGAAAGACACTGTAGGCAAAGTGGGGCCAGAGATAGGTGGCAGGTGGGTTTGACCTTAGGGAACACCAGGTGCCAGGGCAGCAGACCCACAAGACAAGCTACAGGTACAAATATAAAAATAAGCTACTTGGAAATATGAGCGGTCCAACTGGACCTTTATGAAAAACTTGGAACAAGGACTTGTTGAATGGAACTACCTCATCTGATTTTGGTTAGTGATAGAATGCAACTACTGAGCTGATCGTTAAAAAAAATAGTCACTCTGCCTTGAACTTACTAAATCTGGAATTTGTAGTACAACATAGTACATCAATCACTACTGGGCTGCTGAACCTTTATTCTCTAATGGTGAAACATTGCATTTAAATCAGAAATGCTGCTGATTTATCTAATGGTGTAGCTCTGCAAAGCAATAAATCTGACAGTTAAATCTGTTTTTGAGTCCAATGGCTGTACTGATATTTCAGCATTTCTTCTTGATGTTAAGTGGTGCTTTTCTGGCTCTTACTGTGATGGTATTTGACCAGAAAAAGGAAAATAAGTATATCCATAATGTTTTATCCTCCACACCTAAGCACATTCCCCACATCTAAGCATGGCCAAAACACTAGTATCAGTGGGACTTGAAGTTCAGAAGAGAATCCTGGAATAAATCAATCATATTTACAATGGCAGATATTTCAGCATTGCTAAATGGCTACGGGATGATGCTAAAAAGTTAAAAATTCTAGTAAGGAAGAATTTTTGTATAAGGGATTATTTATTTTATTCTGCCACTGCCTTTGTTTTTAAGAAATGCAGAAGCCAGAACTTTGGTTAATTAATACCCACTCTCCAAAATTGTAAGACAATTTTATTTTTTTACATATCTTATGAGGGACAGAAAGGACAAAAACCTTCAGGCTAGGGACAGACATTCAAAAAGCCTGAGCCTGAATTGATTCAATCATTGCAGGTTACTCTAACCTGCTTAGGTTGAACCAATTTGCAAGTGCACAGACATTTGCTCTAGACTGAGGAAATGTAGGCACATGTTTGCAGTGGCTCAGGCTAAAAGCCAGGGGGGCACTAGAGCTGCCCTCCCTTCCCTTCCATAATGAGCTGAGGGGGGCATGGCCAGACCTCAGCAAGATGCTCTGATTAGGAAGGAGTGTAAACCCCTACCCTCCAATGCACCTCCAGACTTTTCCCTGCCCACTGATCAAGAGGTGGAAGTGTTACCAGACCCCAGTCCCAGGCTAGCACTCTGAGGCAAAGGGGAAGTATGCAGTGCATGCATCTGCTGATGATACTGAGTTTCTCAATCTTCCTCTCCCTGCTTCTTTGCAGTGTCTGCAAACCTGACAGGTAAGGGAGCCAGCAGCCCATCAGTGTTTATCAGCTCATCAAGAAAACAAAAGCCTCTCTCATTACTTCAAGCTCTTCTTAAACAGCTTTTTCCAAGGAAGGAACAGAGGGACATTACCAGCTGGCTTGTTGATTAGTTCCAAAAAGCCCTAAGCAGACACTGTTCTGTCTGCCTGTCCCAGTGAAATTGGAGACATAAACATACACACACACCTCTCAGCATTAGCTAGCATACCATATGCCTAGGGTCTATGGGGCTGGGGTCCATGCTATGGGAGATGGAGGAAGAGAGAGAGGGAGAGGGGAATTACTGCTTGAGCAGCAAGTGGCAAGGCAGGTGGTGGGTGGGGGAAAGCTAAGCAGACCCTGCTGTGCCTGCAGCCTCTGCCAAAGCTCTGGCTAAGGAGCAGCGGAGTGTGGCCAGCCCTGTTCTCTGGAGTAGACAGCACAGCACAGCCCAGGACTGCAAAGCATCTGGGATACTTGAGGACTCTGGTGTAACTTGAACCAGAAAGGGGTCTGGGACAGGTTTAATCCAAAACAGTTAAGTCTGATACTACGTTCAACCAGGTTTATCTTAAACCAATTTCAGCCATTTTGAAACTGGTTTATGTGCAGTCACTTTATGCTCTGTTACAGGCTTAAACCAGTTTCTGATCTCTTAAACTGGTTTCTGTGTAATGTCTGTCTCTAGCCTCAGTGTCCCAGGGACTGCCTCATGGAGTCAATCTCTCTCAAGGGATGGACTCTTCCTCTTTCAGAAGAGCAATTCTGTTACTTTTTCAAGTGAAGTTTTGATTCCCCGTCTATAGAGTTTTGACACACACTGCCATTGCTAAGTTTCTAAACTAATATTTCCACTGAGGCGTATGAGGCAATTCACACTCTTGAGAATGACTGCGTCACCAACGGGCCTTCTTGTACCCCTCCAGGGAGTTCTGTTTTCCTGGTTGGTAACTCTTCCCCTTCCAGACTGGTTTGTCTCCGTGGGTGATCTTCTCCCACATCACCAAACCCTGCTCTTTCCTGCCACGACTTGGTGTTTCTTTAGTGGGGCAGGGCTAGTGCACGGGTCCCTCGGTGGCCCGGGCTTGGCCCACCGGTTGCCCATGGGGCTCCACCACCCCTACACCCCAGCCTCCTGCCACCTCTGGGCTCCGCTTCTCCGATCCGGCTCCACTGCTTCCACCGGCTTCTCCCACGGCTTTCTTACTCAATCCCACAGACTGTAGGATGCCACTATACTGCTACCTTGCGGTCGACCTCCTCACCGTAACCTACACCGGAGCCTAATCTGCACCCTCTATCGACACCTCACCCCAAGCCCTTCATCCGGTGCGGCTCTTCCCCATGTCATCACTAACTATATCGCTATCCCTCCACCAGATCCTTGTTAGCCTGGGATGGGAGGGGAAGGGATTCCCCCTTAGTGGCCCTCCGGTTGTCCCACTCCTGTTCCTTGACCTGACGCCCCTGGGTCTTGGCGGCAATCCTGCCCTGATCTCCCTTCAGCCTGGGGATTCTCAGTCTTCCGCCCCTCTTCGGCGAGTCCCGCACCCACCATTGCTGAAGTTACTTCGGAGTCCCCGAACTCTTCTTGGATCTTCCCGCTCCATCGTTCACCCGATCTGTCGCTCCTCGCATGATCGGACATCGTCCCTGTCATCAGGCTTCCGATCAGGGTCACTTCTTCTCCCTGGCCTGCAGCTTGGTGGGTTCTGTCCCCGGGATCCTTTGCCGGCACTTTCCTGGCCCGCCTCACGATCCCCAAGGCATCCACCGCCTCCAAAGTGGCGGCTGCCATTTTTTAATCTCCCAGCCGGTGTCTGATGTCATCATCAGCTGCTGGCCGCAGCTGTACGTAGACGCGGCTGATGAGCCGCGCAGGTTCTCCCTCCACCGCGACGTTTCTCTCCGCCCACCCTTCTGGTGAGTTTTCCCGGCTTCTTCGGGTCCCGGGACAGACAGCTTCAGGAAGTGGACACTGCACCAGTTATACTTAATTTTCTAATGTTGATGTAACCGGGCAGTACTCCAAGAAGTGCCCCCTCTCCAATTGAAGGGATCAAAGCAGGTACGCAAGCGCTGTGGGGGGGTAGGGACTCTCCTCCCCCTATAGAGCAGAGCCAGACCACCAATGGGGACTTAACCATATACCTTTTAATACTGGGAACATAACAGGTATAAATCATAGGGTATAGTGGACACTACAATGCCCCAAGGGGGCAAGTTTCAGCAAAGGTTAGACACTTACAATCACTGACAAAAAACAGGGTTAACAAAATATAAAACACAAATAGCAAAACAAATTATATGGGTTGGTGAAATATAAAAAGGTACAAAATGCAAAATGTGAGATGAAAAGGAAATATAGGGCCTTGGTACCTGGATGGGGAGAAAACACAATGGCCCCTTTCCACTGCAAGAAGATTTGTTTCTTGTTAGCTCACTAACCCCAAATCACCTCAGCTGGGACTTGAACCCAGGTTTCCCACATGGTAGGCAGGAATGCTGTCACACAGCCACCACTGGCATGCTAAGGGTCTTGACTGTCCCAGAGCCCTGGCCTCACATCAAGCTGCCTAGCCTTTGATTGGAGGAGCTGAAAGCAGAGCTGTGAACCTCTCACGTCACTGCTCAGATCCTTCCTGGAGCAGGGGAGCCTCTCCTGCTGGCTGCAGCCTCTCCTCAGGGATCCTGGAGCCCAGTGGGGAGCCTCTCCTGCTGGCAGCATGCTGCGTTGCTGAGGGTCCCACTGGTGCCTACAGGGTCCTGCTCTTTCAGGCTGTTCTGGGGCACTGCTCCTGCCCCACTGGCTCAGATCTTGCCAGCTCTGTGAAGCTCCTTCCTTGTTGTCCCTTGCTGGTCTCTCCTGAGTCAGCCCACGCTGCCTTTTTTATCCCCCTCCAGGTGACCCAAGGGGCCAATCAGGGGACACGGGGTGGGGGGTGAGTCTCTGGGCCCTGATTGGTGTGGAAAGGGAATCCCAAGTCCTCCAATCATCTTTTGCCCTTTCAAAACCCCTGGGCTAAGTCACTGCCAGCTAGCCCATCACATTGATTTAATCATAAGGGCAAGAAAAGCATCTTTTAAAAGGAAATTGAAATTCTGGGTACAATTCTGAGCATGAAAAGGTGAATGTCATGGCAAAACCTGTTAAAATCACTGAATGTATTCAGCCACAATGAGCAAGTTGATAGGGCTGTACTACAATGGCAATTTCCTTGAATGAGAAGAAAATGAAATATAAGCAAAACCATGCACTAATATTTTAGCTCCACTGTGTTCTGAAAGAACAACCCTGTTCTGAATAGTTGAAGAGATACAATGTCAGTCCAAAAGTAGCCCCAATCAGTAGAACACATCTATTTAGAGTTCTGAAATGCTTCAGAAAATACTGAACCCCATTGTTTCTACTGGTTGGCACCAAGGCTATGGCATAACAATAGCCTTTCCTTTCTTCAATTCCCATTGTGCAAACAGGGGTTACCCTATACCTACCTGCTGTGTTGAGGTATAAAAGTAAGGAAAGGGTTGTTTCATGATTTCCCCTTTGGCCTACAGTCAGGACTCATATAATCTGACTGTGTTTGGAACACTCCTCTTTATAACAAGCAGCAGGTGGTTAGTCATTTTGCTTAGAGTGTTTTGTATTAAGGTGATGAAAAAAATAATATGGCATCAATTTGATTGCGGACAAGCATTTGAATTGTCATTATGAACAGCCTTGTCTTTTGTATAGTTATTTCTCATAAGAATAAGGCTCATACTTTTGGAGCTATAGATTTTCATAACAGGCTGAATCTAATGTAAATTGACCAGCCTTCATGCTGAATATGTATATCAAGTTATGTTAATCTGAAGAGTTATAAAACTAACAACAAGGAACCAGGAGCTTAGGTTATATGAGCACAGTGACAGTTACTACAAAAATCTATTTTTCACTACTGCTATTACAAGTGTGAGTGTTCTTCCATTTCAAGATTATTTATGAAATAATATTAAGTTACACATTTTTTCCATTGAACTGTTATGGGTAACAGAGTGCCAATTTAGGCAAGTCATTATTAAAGTTTTTGGTCCTCTTTATAGCATTTCAAAATGAATGTTGAATGAATACTAGGGAATCAAACCCACATTTGCATGTTCAAATAAAAAATTCTATAAGTGCAATTTACAACTTGAATTTAAAATATTTGAGAAACCTAATTACACACTGAACTGAAAACTGATAAGATATGAAAATTTGCACTAAAAAAAAAAGAAGAGTTAGGTTTCTTTGTTCATAAAGAATGGCTTTGCCATTTTTGGTTTATATTTTCCTCATAACCATAAGAATTTTTTTTTTTTCTGTTTGGGTATGGTGTATATGTGATTTTGGGGATAAAACATATAACAATCAGGACACTAAGGGATTCACAATATCCCTTCAGCAAAGAAGTCTGTCATGGGAAGTAATGGGAGAGAGAGGGGATAAATAGGAAAACTAAGGAAAAAGAGGAAAATCACTTACCTACAACAGGAGCCATGGCACAGCGGGGACAAGAAGAGAAGCCCGCGCAGCTCATCAGCCACATCTTTATTCAGCTGGGACTGGCTGGTGACGTCACCAGCAATTGCCAGCCAGCAAAAATAAAAATGGCGGATGGCAGAAAAAGTGGCAAAGGGGGAACAGACAGGAGCAGCGTGTGGCCTCAGGACCCACACCGGGAAGCCGTCAGGAGGGAAAGAGGTCTCAGTGAGGAGTCAGAAGAGACTCCTGGTCCTAAACCCAACAGCAGCAGCAGCAGACCAGCCACCAGCATGGGAAGTGGGCTGGAAACTGCCCCTGCGAGCTGCATCAACAGCAGAACACAGAGAGAAAGGCATGCCAGAACCTTCAGTACAGCAGGTGGGGGTATTGGGCACAGTTGGGAGGAGGAGGAGGCAACCGCAGCAGAAAAAGCCCAGCAAGAGCCCAGGGAAGGTGCTGGAAAAGCAGAGCACCTTCAGCACCTATAACAAGGTGACCAACCCTGCATAGGGGAACGGTGGAACACCTGGAGAGGAGACGCCGCAGGAGGGAGAGAAGTGAAGTGGCCTAGGCACATGTTAGGAGACAGGAAGGCAAAGTAGACAACCCACACAGGAATAGACTAGGATTGTGCTAGAAAGGGAGAGGTTTACCCTAGCTATGTTATAGGGGAGCTAGGCTTCCATGGCCTATACTGTGAGGAAACAAGGAAGGGAACTTTACTAATTCCTAGCAAAGCGAAAGAGGCAGTGTCTTGTGTTTTCCGTTATATGCTATTCTTTTGTTTTCCCCAAATGAAGGGGTTGAGAGAGAGGGCTGGAGAGTATAGCCCATAGGACGTCAGGTGACGATTTGAACCTGAGTGCTCAAGGTAAAGGGCAGGTTCTGTGATCAGGACCTCTGATCACAGAAGGCCCACAAAGGGGATAAGCAGAGCAGGCCCAAAGAACAGTGCACCAGTAAGAAGAAACTCGAGAGGCACCATAACCGTAGGAGCGAGGAGACGTTGGCTGAGAATATGGCTGGATCCATCAAGGTGGCGTGAGGATGGGGTGTAGGGGTGGTGGAGCCCTGTGAGTGACTGTCATGCCAACCGCGGGCTGCAGAGGAACCCAGGATAGTCAACCCCACCACTGGGAACATTCAAAGTTGTGGTGGGAGAGTTAGGGGAAGACAACTCCTGGAGGGAACAGCTACTCTGCCAATCATGGAAGCCAGTAAGACGTACGTCACCCATCACTCGGATTAAAGCCGCACGTGACAGGGTGCTGGAAACTCAGTGGTCACAAAGTCTTTTTAATTAGATGGCTGTCCAAATTCTAAGTGGCCAGGGGCTACATGTCCCATGGGTTGCACCAGTGGGAGTCACACACAGTGGGGGCTGTACTAGTGGGTGCTATGAGCCCCTAGGGTTCTATACTGCATCTGAGCAGGCACGCTTTCACCCTGCTTCACTGAGCATGCAGGTCGGTGGGTGCTTCTCCATCCCTTTCCATATGAGTGTAGGTAGGCATCGTGTTGCACCAAGTAGGTGGGCAGATGGGAGTCCTCCCATCCCACTGGATTGAGCATGCAGGCAGGTGATCTCACAGCCTGTTGTGGTTCACATGCTGGCAGGTGGGTGCTCTTTCATCCTGCTGCACTACATTTCTGCACAGCAGAGCATCACTTGTGGCTCCCCTGTAGCACTACACTGCACAGCTCCTTTGGGCTTGTGGGCTCCCCTGCACTGTAGGCTACACTGTACCTCCCTTCTTCCTGTGGCTTGATCAGGTAGTGGAAGCAGAGGGAAGGAGAGGGACTCTCAAGACCCCAGCAGCTGCTGCAGCTTGCAGTGATAATATCAGCAGCAGCTAGGGTGGGAACCATGTTAATCTCACACAGGCTACATGCGGCCCATGGGCTGCCAACTGGACCCTAGCATCTATGCCTTAATTCAGGGATGTCCATGGATGCTGCTTTCTAATGCTGTCAGGAATATAACATGAAAGATTTTACATTTAAAGATGGGACCTGATACTGCAAAACTGGTCAAAGTTTAATTAGTGATGTCTGAGCAAATAAATGAGAAAAGAAATTACAATACATAGGAATGTGACTATTTTCGCAAATCTTTCTTTGCTTTCAAAACTCTTGCCCTAGAGTTGTTCCAGCTGTCATTCATTTGCTTTAGAATTTACCAAAATGACCTAGTCTGGCCTTTTTAACAATTATCTTATTTTTTCCTCTGAACCACGTGAGAATGATTTGATTTTTTGCTGAGTTTCCAGGATTCAAGTTTGTTTCTAAACTGAATGATGTTATGGCTTTACCCCATGGAGGTTTTTTGTTTATTTTTATACGATATGAAATCTCACAGTAATTGCCTCTTCTATCAAAGGTAATAACATTTCTTAATTATGAAATACTCCTCTGATGGCTATGGAGACCTGTAGATCTCACCTGGACCCTTCCCCTTCTGTTTTTCAAATCTGCAAGGTGCAGATTTGTTCATGGGAGGCATTGAAATTTTCAGCGCTCATTCACACATAAATCTGCTCACAAATGTATAGGTTGATACATGATCTATATCTGCTTTCATATCCTGGGCACAAAGTTCCTTGTTTCAACTGACTAAACTACTCCACGTTCATTGTATCAGTGTGTAACAGAGAGCTAAGGGGCCCAAACAAATGTTGCAAGAGCAGGGCAGAGCGTGCACTCACAGAGACAGACAGGGCCAGGGGCCTGGCACCTGAGAGAGGAACGGCCAGACAGAGGCCAGGGGACCAGCGCCTGGGAGGGCTATACCAGAGCTGCTGCCTCAAAGCCAGTACAGTGGGTCTAGGCGAGAAGGCTTAGCTAAGAGGAAAGGGGTCATGGCTTAAGAGGCTGAAGCCCCTACAGGAGAGTAGGGCAGCAACACTCATAAGGCTTGGGGCATTGTGTAGGGCAGGAATGGAGCCACACAATTAGCCCTTAAGGCTATATATACCCTGCAGGGGCACGGTCAGTGAGGTGCAGCAAGGGGTCTGGCAGTAGCATAATTGAGACCAGTAGGATGCAGGGGAACCCCAGTGGGGATTGAGATGGACTGAGGCCTGTGGGCAGCCTCCCCTTTAACCCTATGATTACATCAGGGCATGGCAAGTGAGACAGAAGGGAAGTCATCCTTGGAGCAGAGAGAGGGTCACGGTTGCAGAGCCACGAGGGAGGGTCACAGCCACCCCTGGGACTCCAATATGGTATACAATGTCACTATAGCATTAAAATATGTAATAGATAGTTCACAGGTGACCATTGCAAAATATGGGTATAAATGAGATAGTTGTCTGAGTATGCTGAAGTTGCTATTCCTGTGGTTTAAAAAAAAAATGACCCACTGCATACAGTCTTCTCTGTAGACTGATTTTTTCTTTAATCTCTGTTTTTCTATCACTATGTTCACAAAGCATGTATTCCTCAAACACTCAACACTCCAAAAGTATTATGGAAGCTGATAATGATCCAGTACCAATGCAAATGAAAAAGACACTCAGCCCTATCTGTCATTATGATATATAATGTATGCAAAGACATAATAAGCTGTAAAAAGTGCTTCACTTTTGAACTGTAGCTTAATATTTTGGGACATATTATTCTTGTAGTAACTTAGGTCTGATCACAATTCTTACAGTTATTACAGGCCTATGTTGCAGAAATAATTTATTAGGTAACATTAGGTATTTCTTGATTCCTCTGGCCCTTTAGAGGTGTATATTTTTAAGAGATGATGTCAGGTGGATTTGCATCTATGTCTTTTAATGCCTTTGTCCTAACTGGTTATCATTTTGACAGTGTTGTACCTGACACAACTTATCTCAAATTTGTGACAAGCCATTTTTTCACAATGTAGGTACTTTGTTTTCAAGTGCTAATGTTTGCTTTGTGACCTTCGTATTGGAAAGGAAAAAAAGCAGGGTAGAGTTGCACCACCTAGGATAATTAAATGAATGAAATAGATATTCAGTTAGTCTGTAAGGTGCAACTCTACCCTGCTTTTTGCCTGACTTCAGAGTAACACAGCTAACTACCTCTCTTTTTCTATTGGAAAGTATATGTGTGGTAATACACCACTGATAATAACATGGAAGATGTGAGGAATGAACTTTTAAAAAGTTTACATTTTTTTCTCCTCGTTTTTGAGCTAGCACTAATAGTTCCCATACATGCTTTTCCAGCACACCAACATACCTCTCTCATCTTTGCAGACCAGTAATTTGTCCTCAGAGACGAAGTCTGTCTTGCAACAGATCATCGAGGACATTAGGACCTGCAGAGCATAAAATGAAGGAAAGCCTTCCTATGTGGCTAAATCATGCTCTTTTCCTGGAAATATTTTGCATGGCTTTGGTATTCTATGCACGCTCTGCATTTATGAAACATAGAATCATCTGGGGAAGTGCTGTTTTCATTTTGCAACCTAGAGAAAAATTTCAATTTATTCTGACGATGTCTGCTTTTTGTTTAGAGACAGCATGTGGTGTAGCTTTCTAATGAATTATGTTCTTTAGAAAGTGTATTAACACTTGTTTTTCCAGAATGGTAAGTGAAATAAAAAATGCTCTCATTATGCACTATTATAGCAGTAATCTTTGGGTTAGAACAATTTTGATAAAATCATTGTCTAGCTGATCTGCGGTTCTGTAAAACTCAAAATGCATCTTTAAATTGGTCAATTTCTATAAAATGTTAATTAAGGAGAAAAATCTGAAGGAGAAAAGCCACAATAATATAAAAAAAATCTCCAAAGCATTATGATCTGAATTTGTTCAACAACACCTCCACATCTTTTTAAAAAAATTATAATATGAAATGTGTCAAAATAGAAATTAAATCATCTTTATAATAAATATTTCAGTCAATCTGAAGTGAAATTTCATTTATAAGAATTTAAGTTTTGCTTCAATTCAAAATGAAACAGGATTTCCAGCCCTTCCTGAAATGAAATTTGCATCTTCTACATAATTTGATGTAGAAGAATTTTATCCACAACCTGTTGGAGTCAATGAGAGACTTTCCATTCATTCATCTGATATTACATCAGGTATTTTGATTCTAAATATTTCTTATATTAAAAGATAATATTTTCAAAAGGTGAACTTGTCCATTTGCTCTCTCTCTCTCTCTCTCTCTCTCATAGTCCTCCCTCCCCTATCTCTCAGGGCTTGTTTTTACTACTTAAAAAACAAAAAGAGATTTTTTTTTAATTTCAAGGAAACTAGCATATTTATCCCAAGGCAGTAAAATAAGTAGAGACAAATCACTTTTGG
Source organism: Crocodylus porosus (assembly GCF_001723895.1). Lineage (NCBI taxonomy): Eukaryota > Metazoa > Chordata > Crocodylia > Crocodylidae > Crocodylus > Crocodylus porosus. The sequence continues at coordinate 9,136,070 of NW_017728912.1, read as the reverse complement.
TTTACTATAACATAAACCTGCCAAAGTCAACCTCTGGCATGAGCTTATTTTAGGCTAAAACACAAGTAGTGTAGCTGTTTTTTACTCTATGCTTGTTGATGACTCCAAGGTAAAAATACATTTCTTTCATGATTAAAACAAGCTGCCACAAAAGATAAGTAAGTGCATTATTTTTTTCTGGTTTCTTTCCCCACCTACCCTTTGGTAGAAAATACCCTATGTATTGCCTCACAGCTTCTGACCCCCCTAGATTAGTTTTCAAAACAATTGGATTAAGTGTTTTAAAGTATTCACACAGCTTTTCATTTTGCTTATCTCTTGAGGTTGTAAGAAATTCACGGGTGAATACAAGTTGACTGGAGGCATAATTTACGCACCTAACCTTCAATTTATGCACAAACAAGCTAGAAAATTAGGGGGGGGGGGTTCAATGGTTTACATAAAAAGAGAGAGACCAGTTCTATCATTATTGTCCTAGGGCTCATCCTTAAACCTGTTAAGAATTTTAAGAGAGCTCATTACTATATATGATATTTAGAGCTAATACATTCCTTACCAGATAGACATTCCCTTGAAACATAACTTATTTTAACATATCTAAGGTACCGTATTTCATGGTGTATGAGTCGAGTTTTGAAGCCCAATTTTTAACTCTTAAAATTCACCCTTGATTTATACACCATATCAACATCCCCTTTGAGCAATGCTGGGCTCAGCGCTCAATTGGCACAGTCCAGGCAGGCCACTTGTAGGGGATGTGGGTACGCTAGCTGAGTGCTGAGCCTGGCCCTGTCTGCTGTGAGCAGTGCTGCTGAGTGCTGAGCCCGGCTGTATCCCCTGCGAGTGGTGTTGGGCTCAGCACTTGACTGGCACAGCCAGGCTCATTGCTCAGCAGCACTACTTGCAGTGGATGGGGCAGGCTTGGTGCTCAGCTGGTGCAGCCCAGGCAGGACTGCTCACAGGGGATAGGGGCACACCAGCTGAGGGCCAAGCCCAGCGCTGCTTACAGGGGATGGGGATGGGGATGGGGCCAGGTTTGGTGCTTAGCTGGTGCACCCCCATCCCCTGCAAACGGCATCGCCTGGGCCACGCCAGCCAAGAGCTGAGCCCAGCCCCATCTGCTGTGAGTGGTGTTGCTAAGCATCGAGTCCAGCCATGCCAGCCAAGCGCCACGCTCTGCAATACTCACAGGGGACGGGACTGGGCTTTGTGCTTAGCAGCATCGGTTGCAGCAGACAAGACCAGGTTTGGTGCTTGCATGGCACAGCCCCATTCCCTGTGAGCAGTGCTGGGCTTGTTAGGGTAGCTAGTCATGTTTTATGCTTTAAAGTTGTACCTGTTTATAGAGTGGTGAATTATATCATTGTTCATAGAATCATAGAAGTCGGGTCAGAAGGGACCTTGTAGATCTTCAAGTCCGACCCCCTCCCTGGGCAGGAGAAAAAATTGGGGTCAAATGATCCCAGCTAGGTAGGCATCAAGCCTCTTCTTAAAGACCCCCAGGGTAAGAGCCTGCACCACTTCCCTTGGAAGTTGGTTCCAGATCCTAGCCGCCCAAACTGTCAAGTAGTTCTTACGGATGTCTAATCTAAACCTACTCTCCAACAACTTGTGGCCGTTATTCCTTGTTATGCCTGGGGGCGCTAAGGGAAACAAGGTCTCTCCCAATCCCTTCTGGTCCCCCCTAGTGAGTTTACAGATGGTCACCAGGTCCCCCCTCAGCCTTCGCTTGTGAAAGCTGAACAGGTTCAGGTCCGCAAGTCTCTCATTGTCAGGATCTGCCCTGTTGTCCCCGGATCATGCGGGTGGCCCCCCTCAGACCCTCTCAATGTTGTCCACATCCCTCCTGAAGTGGGGCACACAGAACTGGACACAGTACTCCAGCTGTGGCCTGACCAGCGTC
>NW_017728912.1:9128658-9133532 GCF_001723895.1 Crocodylus porosus | reverse complement strand
TGACCTGCCCCTAATGAAACCGTGCTGGTTGCCCTTGAGCATCATCTCTGAGGCCGGCCCATCACAGATGTGCTCCATGATGATCTCAAAGAGTTTCCCTAGGATTAAGGTAAGACTGATGGACCTATAGTTGCCTGGGTCCTCCCTCTTCTCTTTTTTAAAGATGGGGACCATGTTGGCTACCTTCCAATTATCTGGCACTTGGCCTGAGCACCACAAGCACTTGTAAAGCCATGCCAAGGGCCCTGCAATAACCCCTGTTAGCTCCCTCAACACCCTGGGATGGAGAGCATCTGGACCCGCTGATTTGAACACGTCCAGCTCCTCCAGAAGCTCTCTAACCTGGTCCTCCCCAACCTGAGGTCTAGAGGCATTCCCCTGGAGTCCGTCTTGCATCATGATGGGAAGGTCCTGGTCCCTGCCCAAGAAAATGGAGGTGAAGAATTGGTTAAAGAGGTCTGCTTTCTCCTCTGGTGCAACCACCAGATTGACAGAGGATCTTTCAAGGGTCCCACATTTCCCGGTGCTTTCTTCATCCTCCCTATATACTTGAAAAAGGACTTTTTGTTATCTTTGATTTTGGACGCAAGTCCTAGCTCTATGTCTGCCTTAGCTTTCCTGACAGCCCCCCAAAAGGCCTGAGCAGAGGAGGTATACTGCTCTTTGGAGATTGCACCCCCCTTCCACTGGTTGTACGCCGCCTTTCTGGCAATCAGGCATTCTTGTACATCCTTGATCAGCTGGGGGGCTTTCGGGCACTCCTGCTCCCCTTGCTTTTTGTTGGGATGGTCACCCCTTGGGCCTTGAGTATCATCTCCTTAAGGAACAACCACTTATCTTGGGCACTGAGCTCCCCTGCTCTCGAGAACCCCAGCACCTCTCCCACTAATCTCAACTCATTGAAGTTGGCCCTCTTGAAGTCTAGAGCTACCGCCTTGCTGCAGGCCATTGACACCCTTCGCTGGATGGTGAATTCCAGCAAGTGATGATCGCTATCACCCAGGTGGCCCCTTACCAGGTCGCTGCCTGTGGCCAGGACCAGGTCCGACAGGGCATAGATTAATAGATGTTAGGGTCGGATGACCCCAGCCAGATGCCCATCCAACCTCCTCTTGAACTCCCAGGGTACAGGAGAGCACCACCTCCCTTGGGAGCCCATTCCAGATTTTGGCCACTCTAACTGTGAAGAAGTTCCTCCTAATGTCCAGTCTAAATCTGCTGTCTGCTAGCTTACGGCCATTATTTCTTGTGACCCCCAGGGGTGCCTTGGTGAGTAGAGCCTCACCAATTCCCTTCTGTGCCCCAATGATGAATTTATAGACAGCCACAAGGTCACCTCTTTATCTTGCTTGCCCTGCAAGCCCTTAACCATACGAGTGGCCCTTCTCTGGACCCTCTCCAGGTTATCCACATCCCACTTGAAGTGTGGCACCCAAAACTGCATGCGGTACTCTAACTGCGGTCCGACCAGCATCCAATAGAGGGCAAGTATCACCTCCTTGGTTCTGTTTGTCATGCATCTGCTGATGCACGATAAAGTGCAGTTAGCTTTGCTGATGACTTCGTCACACTGATGACTCATGTTCATCTTGGAGTCCACTAGGACTCCAAGATCCCTTTCTGCTTCTGTACTACCGAGCAGGTCATTTCCTAGGCAGTTGGTGTGCTGGACATTTTTCCTCCCTAGGTGCAGCACTTTGCATTTCTCCTTGTTAAATCGCATTCTATTTTTTTCTGCCCATTTGTCCAACCTGTTCAGGTCTGCCTGTCATTGTTCCCTGCCCTCCGATGTGTCCACTTCTCCCCACAGTTTTGTATCATCCACAAACTTGGACAGAGTACACTTCACTCCCTCATCCAAGTCACTGATGAAGACATTGTTTAAAGTTTCTTTTTTATATTCAGCCTGAAGTTTTGAATAGCCTTATTGTTATCTGAATATTTCTGTTTCTGGTGTTTGCAATATCAGCTGGCCTTGTTTCTTGCAAGCAGCTTATGGCCTTGAGTCTGCTCATATGATGTTTCTTTCCTTTTTCTATCACTGTGAGAAGTTTTTCTAACCCAACATAGTAATAGTTTTGTTACTAACTCAAATTAACTGAACTTGGCACTAACCAGCTGAATCAGAGGGATGAAATGATTGGATATGTTAATGAAAGGTGGTAAATGCTTAAAGTAAGACACCGGAAAAAAGGCCAAATTAAGAGTTGTGCTCGTAATGGGGATGTTGAAAAAGGAATATGCTGACAGGATAAAATCTGAACAATATGCTGACTGCAGAGAGATCAATCAAAAAGCAAGGAGTCATTAAAGGAGTCAAGTTAAAGAAAAGCATAAAAGGGGGAAGCAAGAAAGTTAAGTGTGTCATTGTCATCATCATCATTTACATCATGAATCCAGCTTTCAACACTTGTCTGGATCATCCCAGCCAACAATGCACCCTCTGCTTCAGGAACTGAGAAGCTGTCTTTTCTGTGAAGCAAAGTAACATCTGGGATTGGGTGAGATCATTGTACTAAGTATTTTTCTGTCTCAGAATATAGAAACTGCTGAGATAATACTTCTTGTACTAATAAAGTTAGACTTTGATTTTAGGATACTGAGTTGTCTGTGTCCATATTTCATGTTTCATTTAAGGGCTAATTGTGCTTTAATGATCCCTAAGCAAGATCTGCTGATCAGTGGTGCGAACAGGCTCAGTTCTCAGCTGGTGTGGCCCAGACAGCACCACTCGTAGGGAATGGGCCACACAAGCCAAGTGCTGAGCCCAGCCCTGTCCCCTATGAGCAGTGCTGTGACATATGGCCAGCCCCTGGGTGCCCAGCTTGCAGTGAGGGCATACAGGAGCTGGTATAAGTTGATCCTATATTTCTGATTCAAAAAGTTAAGTCAACTTATGCACCGGATCTATGAAATTCCTGACTTTTTGGATCAGAAAAAATGGGGTTGATTTATACACCACATTGTCCTATACACTGTGAAATACAGGAATTTTGCTTTCAAATGAGTGACTATACCCACATGGAGAAACACACAGTGAACATAACCTTGTGCTTTGTAGTGCTTCAGAGGAATTATTTTATGATATTATATTGCTCAGACCAACTGATACTAAGAGAGCAAGACTTTATTGAATGTGGAAGTTTCATTAAACTCTATTTATGAGCATCCAAGATTTTAGAGTTACTAGTGGCTTACAGTGCCTTAATTTTAGAGTGGCCAATACACAAAACCATTAGTGGCTATTATTTTTCAGATATACATTTTTTCACAAATGTGTCACCCCACATCTGAAGAACCCCAAATTGATGCGGTAAGAGTAAGAAGCTGGTAGGGGCAAGGGGCTCATGGCCCTTGTCCTTTTGCTTGGCTCTCTGGGAGCTGAGCCACAGCACAACAAGGCACAGCCTCTTCTTGTTTCTCATGCAGCGGATTGTTGTGTGTGAGAAGCCAGCAGGGAGCAGCTGACAGCAGCTTCTCTCCTCCTCTCCCTCCCAGTAGTTGTACCCTATGTCTTCTCTGGTCTTGGGTTGAAGTTAAATTATCATCTCCTAAAACTACAGTTTTTGCTTTGAGAGAACAAGCTAGAAAGTTTGTATACTCATGCTTTTGACTGAAAGTGCCGTGATTCTCCCATTAGAAATGGAACACCTGTACGTGGTCTGTGTCCCAGATACAAGAAAACACTTAAGCATGTCTGTAACTTTAAGAACTGAAATAGTCTCATGAGTTTTAATGGAACTTTCTTAGTGCTTTTTATGTGCTTAAGTATTTTGTTGGATTGTGGCCCTATTTGATACATTTTTGGATACATTCAAGTATCTCATGCTTTTTTGTTTAGGTAATCAATTCAAAGTCTTTTAATTGTGTTCTTTGAGAATTTCCTTTATTCATGACTTGCTATTCAGTATCATATGTTCAACGTTGCAGCTGTGGTACCTTGTTACAACCACAATCTTCAGTGATAGGATAAGAGTCATCCACTTAGGGCTGGCAGGACACACCCTAATCTCTTGTGTTCAGGGCCATCCTTGTCAAGCCAGATGTGCTTTATGTCTCCAAAGTCTCAATAGAGACCATGCATTGCCTCTGACATAAAGTCTAGGCATAGGCTCAGAGTTTAGACAATCTACCTAGCACCATCTTCTGAGAGTTGGGGTCTGCAGCTCAGTTATGAAAACACTGGCACTGGTGCCGACTCTGCAGATTCCCATAGGTTAAATGTACCCTCTCCCTGATTTTTCAGACCAGATAGTAGGTAAAAGCAAGCAGGCAGTAAGACAAACTACACAGGATTCTAAATCACTATTACGGTTTTCTTCTCAGTACAGGCCTGAGCAAAAATAATAACCCCACCTCATTTTCCTCACCAGTCACATGTATTCTTAGGATTTAATCCCTCAAGGTGATGTCCAAAGTCCTTTTGTTACAACTCATGGCTTCTCTTCAGAATCATAGAGTCTTTCTCTTTCCACCCCATGTCAACATGCTTTGGTCCTGGATAGTCCTATAGTTGACTTACATATCACCTATAACTCTGTATGGCTCTTTCCTGCGTAAAAATCTCGTGCCAGTCTCTGAATCTTTCACATTGCTTTTCCTTCATGTCTTGTTTTAAATACTTCTTTGTATCATTGGTATTTTGTCTGTCAAAGATCCAGTTCCCACACCCCTTCTGGATGTTTAGCCTTCTTTTCACTCTCATTTCCCAAGCCAGACAAATCAGACAAAATAGCCAATTCCATAAAAAGGAGTTAAAAGAGTCAGATTCTCAATTTCTTCGCATGTGCCAGCATCTGCTTATCTGATTTTACGTCACCTATGAACTGTCAGTCTCAAGTCTATGAACAACGCAGCTGCCTTCACCCCCACCC
>NW_017728912.1:9049986-9128558 GCF_001723895.1 Crocodylus porosus | reverse complement strand
GCCCCACTAACTATTCTTCCAACCTAGTTGGCCTTCAGCCTAATAACTGCCTGAGTGCTTCTCTGGCCCCCTTTTTTCCACAGTCCTAGCATGGTTTTCATCCTGATTGGACAATGGCGTATTGCCTACTTAACCATTTCCTTGACAGCCCCCAAGTGAAGTTCTTTCCACTTCCCTGCAAGTAAGTAGGAGAAAGCTAATTCTCATGGCTTCAGCCAAGTTAATAACTGTCCATTGTACCTGGCCCATTGGGCATGTCAGCAAATGGTGGGTTCCACGTACACTGCAAAAGTCCATGGTGCAACCATTCTTCATAACAACAGCTTCCTAACTTTAACTAGAATTTGTAAGTAAGCAAATTCCAAATATTCACATGTGATTTTTATTCTACAACTAGAGCAGTATAGTCCCATTTTTGGTATGAATGATCCCTGAAAGTAAATTTAAAGTGTGAGAAGGCAAAATTTAAGTTAAAGTTAAAGATCATTGGTAGTGATAGTCAACTATTCAAATATTCACAAAAATTAAACATTTAAAGGAGAAGAACATGATCAGGAAGCAATCCGTATTAGTAGAATAGGAATCACAAGACCTGAGTTCTGTTCCTAGCTGGGCAAGCCACTTTATCTGTTTCTTCTATTGCTGTTTAGATACAGGTTTCCCTTGCTTTATGCAGGTTCTGGATGTGCAATTTCACTGTTATGGAATGACCCTTTTATACCAAAAATTCATTATATGCAAGGTAAATTCATTCTTATGCGATGGGTGTGGTGGAAGCCCGCAGTTGGATGCTTTGTGTGGTGCATTGTGGGAGTGACACTCACCAAAATATAGTCTCCTGTGTGGATCTGTTCTCCTTGCTTGTTGTCTGTGACAAGTGTTTCTGTAGTTGCCATCCCCATTATGGTAACGTTCACCACCAACCTGTGCTTGTGTGTACTGTATGCTGTAGGCGAGTACCAAAATTGTCTTGTAGAAGTGGTAGAATGTGTCTTGGGGTGAGTACAGTCAAGGTCTTGGAACGTATCCCTATCCATTACATTGTAAAGAGGGCTCCCTTTATGCAAATTTGAGTTATGTCCTGTTTTCCAGGAACATGTGTACAGCATAAAGCATTATTTTCTCACATAGACAGCCTTTTGCACAATTCAGCTGTTGGAAACCAGGGTGTACATTTTAAACAAGAAAATATGGTAATCGCAGTTTCTGCCTCTTCCAGGAGAAAAGTAATGCTTCAGTGCTGCATACAGAGCTCCCTAGCTATAAGCTGTGGATTCTTTCTCCTTCCCACAACAGCAGCTCCTTCTGCACACATTGCTGCTCTGTTGCTTACTGCTACTTATTAGTATTTTCAAGGAAGGATCTTTTTTCTTTGTTGTCTTTTAAAAAAAAGGTGTACATTTTATTCCAGGGCATGTTGTATGTGACAGAATATGGCAGCAAGCCTTTCAGAGATGGTACTGTTTGCTATACAATACATGGCACAGTAGGGCCCTGATCTTGTTGGAGGCTTTGGTCAATGCTTAAATCAAGTTACTATTTGTTTTCCTTCTCTTTTGAATTTGAACTGATATTTATGCAAGCACTTCGCAGCGTTCGCCTAGTTTTGTCTAGATTTTAGAATATTAAACATGAAAAAAGATGACAAGAAATAATGGCATTTCAAGTGAAAAGCCAAAATACTGTAGTGCAGTGGTGCTCAGTTTTGGCCCCATGGGCATATGCATGGTACAAGGCCAGTCCATGGGGCACATTTGGCCCGGTACTACCCCACGCACTGGGGTCAGACCCTGGGGCTCAGTGCAACCCCTGCCTGGCAAGAATCAGGCTCTGGGGTCCTATGCTGACTCCACCCAGTCAGGATTGTTCTCTGAGAGCACTGTACTGCCCCCACCCAGCCCCCATACACCAGGATCCTGCACACCCCATCCAGTACATAGGGCCACAGCCTACAGATCTGTAGGGAGCACCACAGGTTGGATGAGAGATGCCAGGGCTGGACCTGGCCTGTGACCTGGAGGTTGAACACCCCCAGGTGTTTTTGTAGTTAAAGTAGTTCAGCTAGTTTTGCAAAACTACTTCTTGTGAATTAAAAAAACCCAAACAAACACGTTGTTGAACTGATTGCTCATTCTTCTCAGATATCATTTTATTTTAAAGGGTGGCTAAACAACAGATATTAAAACAGTATTTTAGAACCGAGTGTCAATGCATCCCCAATAGGTATTTTTCAGAAAAAATTACACTTCATTGTTAATCAAATTTATTTCAAAATAAATCAGCAGGAACTCTTTGTAATTATGCATGTGCTCAGCAATCTGCAAACTGTTTTATTTATAATTCCTCCAAGGATGTAGTAGAAAAGAGAATAGTTCCTCAAGGTTTCCCCAATTCAGAGTTTAACAGGATATAATTGTCTGCACAGATGTAGAACTCAGCAGGGTACAGTAGCTCTCTGTAATTTTTTTAAAAAGGACCAAAGTTGAATATTTTTTAAAAATGAATATCCTTAGTATTTTCTTTGAGCGCATATATTAATGCCTTTAAATTATAGTAGCCTACAGCAAAGCATATGAAAACTTAACCTATTCTTCAAAGTAGAGTTGTACACAATACTTTATTCACCTAACTGTTTATGCAAAGTGGAGCACTGCGTTTAATTGCTCTTTCCCCCAAGGTTTTATTACAGATTTCTTGAAGTTGCTGTACTAATTCTGTAACACTGGAGGCCGCTATTGTCATTTATTTAAAAAAAAAACCTATATGGGAATACTAAAAATGTCTGAGATTCTTTAATCTGAAACTAGATATGTCTTTCAAACAAAAGACTACCATTGGCATATTCATCATTATATGTATCTAACATTAAAAAACCTTCTGTTGAATCATAACCACTGGTATGTGTATAATGTTTAAAATTTAAATCATGTTATTAACTAGCAGCCCTCATATGTAAATCACAAACATGAGAAGGAATCTTTAAGATTATTAGCCTACTCAGAACAAAGAAATGACACAGGAAACAACAATTATGGCAATAGTTTTCTTAAGGTTGTAGCATAAGAGCTCACTTTGAAATTTATTTATTTATAACATTTATTTTAATTTTGCACTTGTACCAAACTCAACAGATAATGTGACTGCTAAATCTTTTGCTGTAACATAGCTACAGACATTCTAGAAAGTTAGAAATCATCTTTAAAATTGAATTATAATAAAAAAAAGTTTCATGCTAACCATATTACCACTGTAGTTCTCTGAACCTCAGTTACCCCAGTCTCCCTGTTTTCCAAAAGTCATGTTCCTAGAAAGCTATTCATTACATTGCAAACAACTACCTTTAGCCGAAATCTTGATTATGCAAATCTATTCAGTGTCCCCTTGACATTTGGATAATCAAGGCTGTACCATATAAACAAGCATTATGTGATTGACTTTTCCTGACCCATGCTGAGTAGTCCTTATTGCACCTGTTTTGATCCACAAACATGATGAAGCTATTTTCCAAAACTAGAATGAGGAAAAATCTTGCCATCAGGAAAAGGAATTTGTATTGTGATTTTTGGGCTGAGGTGGAAAAGGCTGCTGCATATGAAAATTGTGAAAGGTTGGACAGTGTCTCTTGCACAAAAATGCAAGACAATGGCTGGGGCAAGACTGGATTGTGGTAACAAGACTGCCACAAGAAAATCAAACTCTGCTAATGGCTTGCAATCCATTAGGCGTTGAGACAGTGGAGCTTGTGGTACCCAGTACCAAACCCATGCCAAAAATAATAAAAGCAATGGTTAAAATTGCTGTCAGAGACCTGACACACTCATCATGTGTATTTCCAAGCTAAGAAAGCCAAGAAAAGGCCAGGTGGGTGTAGCTAGTGAAGGCAATGCAACGGCATCTGTATTTCAGTTGACCTAGCAGCTAAAGAAAACAAAAGACAGAACATGCATCTCAAGAGAAATCTGTAAAAGGTATAGGAAAGATGTCCGGTACATGACAGATGCACCCTTTTCACATTTCTCAAAACAGGCATCCAATGTCACTCTAAGGTGTTACAAAAGTCTCAACCATTCAAAGTATGTCTGGAGTTTGGTAAATAAACCATCACCAGTACATGTTACTGCAAATTTGCCCCATTGATAAACAAATATCCAAAGACATGTGGGTAACCAATGCCTCTAAGCATCCTGTCTGACCAGGCAAGGCCCATCACCTGTAATTGACCTATAATTGCAGGGGCTGTCGAGAAACACCAGTCTTCACACCTAGACATCCAAAACAGGAGCCAGGCAATTTAACAATTGTAATATGATGGTCACCCTTTTCCTCCCTGTTTGTTTGGAAATAACCGGCCAGCTATCAAAGAAGAATGCTTTGAAGATATACAATTAAACCATATAAGAACTAAACAGATTTGCCAGCAAGGTATGTGCAGTCCAGGGAAGACCAAGAAGACATCCTGCCACCCAGCCAACAAATGAAGGATCCATGCTGTGGGACTGTACAAGAACTATTTCCTGCCCACATTGGGTAAAGTTCTCTTTGCATCTAAGATAATACCAAGGACTAATATTTCATTTTATATTGGGAAAGAGTTTTTTTCTGTTATTTAGTTTTCTAGTTTGTTGGTTAAAACAAGCCTTTCTGCTATTCATCAGCCGAGTGTTATGTCAATTCTCGGAGCACTAGATTTAAAAACCTGCTTTCTAAAGACAACAGTGACTATCCGCAATTGAGCAATATTGATTGGCAATACCAATATATTTTGTTCAAGATATGTATGAAGATAGCAATAATGGATGCAGTATAAATGTGTGTGGAATAGTGATTCTTATAAAACTGCTTGCAATTATTTTCCTGATTATAAAGACGCTAGATTATTTCTCAGTAGGGAATAGGATGCTTTTATGGTCTTCTAAATACTTTTAATTACCATAGTTGTAAATAGTTGCTTAGGAATCACTACTTACCTTAAATTTATTTATGATGCACCTATTATAGTAATACTTGCACATGTAATTCTGTTGCCTGTCTCCACAACTCAAACCAGCTAATTACCAGCAATTGGTACAGATCAGTTGCCAACTGCTATGCTGTCCCTCTTTTCCCCACCAGCGGCAAGTACCCTGGATATGGGCTATAAGGCTCTGAATCCAGTTCAGAAAATAATTTTATAATTTTTTGAAAATAATATTATACTGTCAGTCAGCAAGTAATTTGGCCTTCAAAGTCTCCTGACTTTCAGAAGGCTTTATACTAGCAGACTTACGATAAGTGAAAATGGTTCTTGCTCGATGCAATTCTCAAATAACTATTTATAGATTGTTTAAAAATCTTACATGGATTAATGTCCAGCTAATCACTGACCAAAGAGAATCCCCGTAAGGCACAATTACACACTGCAGACAACAAAATACTTCTGCAGCAATGTTCTCACAACTGTGTAACATGATCCGCTGGAATGGATAAGGGGGGTAGTTGTGATGACATGACTCTAGAAAAATAACAGTTTATGACTGATTATTTGAACAGAATTTTAAAGAGCTTAGTTATCTGAATGGCCTCTCACTGTTATTAAGGTTGGCATAGGTTATGTTTCATTGGGTGCATCTACATGTGCATCTACATGTGCTGATTTAAGGCACATTAGCCATTTTTAAGGTGCATTAAGGGCATGGGTCTAAACGTGCACCCTTAATGCACCTTAACAATGGATGTTTTATGCTATTCATGCCTAAATTTGATACCTGCAAAAACAGGTAAAGGTTTCCTTCAATTTGTGCGGGTTCTTTATATGTGAATTCACTCTTATGTGGTAAGCATATTTAGACCCATAATTTGTTACATGCGAGGTAAATTTGCTGTTGTGTGATCAGCATGGCCCCCCCTTCCCCTCGTCCAAGCAGGTAAGTCTGTGGGGGAAAGGAAATGGCCATGGCCCTACTCACCCCAGCCCCAGCTGCAGAAGCCCTGGGAGCAGCTGGCACCAGCTGCACCATACTCTACCTGTCCCCACCCCCATGCCTGGGCTCTGCTTGTCCCCACTCACCCCTGTTCCTGGGCTGTGCCGTGCCATGGTTCAGGCAGCTGGTGTCAGCTGCTCCTAGGGCCGCCCCAGCATGGGCTGAGGTGAGTGCAGACAAGGGGAGCCCTGGATGGCACAGGGCACAGACTCACTCCCATCCCAGCTACATCGGCCCCGGGAGTGGCCCGCACCAGCTGCAGAGGGAACTGTCACTGGGTGAGGCAGAGGGTGTGCCTCTTGCTGATCTGTGCCCCCTGAGAGGGCTGCAGGCCAGGGCTGCCTGTCATCCCACGTGCAGATCTGGGGGCATGCGGCCTCCAGGAACAGCCTGGCACAGCTCCCCAGCCTGCAGCTTTCCCAGGGGGCACAGAGCAGCAAGAGGTGCACCCACTGACAGTTCCCTCCACAGCTGCAACGGGCCATGCTCAGGGCCACTGCAGCAAGGGTTGGAGTGAGTGCTGCACCCCATGCTGCCTGGGGCTCTATTTGTCTAGCCATTAATGACCTCAGGCAGACCAGTCAATGATGCCCAGAGATGAAGAGTCATCAGAGGGGGAGAAAAATACAAAAGAAAGGATATCAGAGTAGAAAAGGGGCCCCAAGAGGGGAACCTGAGGCCACCATGGACAGGGGTCACACCACCAGTCAATCCAATCTCACTCACCCCACTGGGGGGATGGGCCTCAGCTGCTGCCATCTGACATTCAAGAGAGAACCTCAGAGTGAAGCTCTTCTACTGGCCAAATATACCGTGACTCTGTGAACCCTGGGACTGGTAGATATAGAATAGTTTGCATTATTCTTATCTGCTCTTACTGTATCAATAACATTACCCTATTATCAGATGGAGAGGTCGTGTTCAGTCCAAGGGTTTGGGTCTGCCTGGAACAAGGTATCTGGGTCATGAATCCAGCGCCAACAAATATGTCATCAGCATGTACTATGAGAAGCTGTTTGCATACTTCAGCAAACACTGAGGGAATTAAAAAGCTGTCTTCATCAAACGTTTTCTTGCTTTACATCATATTTGAGTTTATACTGATCATACCTATCTTATAATATTGATGAGAAGACGCTTCAAAGCATAACTACTTCCTAGTCCCTGGCTTCTTTCCAAACAAGCTTATTGCCTACGAGACTTATTATCACTCTATGCTAAACATTGTTTATATAAAAATGCAACAAGCATCATGAACTCCAATGAAAATTCAACATTGCTCTCTCTCTGTTTTGAAAGCAGAATGCTTTTAGTACATTAATATCAACTATCTTTCTCCCTAGCATAATCTGTTGGGACCACCTGACTTCTAATTTATACAGTTGAGTCTAATATCCTGTTTGCAATTTGGTCACTAGTTTTCTTCATTTCCTCTTGTAATTTAAGTTAATCCTGACAGATCAACTTTCTTCTATAAAAACACCAGCATTTTTAGAAGTTAAATGGACTTTGGAATGGTTTGTCCACTTCTGTTATTCAGGTCTCTACTGAAAAACTACAATCATTAAAATATTTCTATGAGGATATCTTTTTGAGATACCTGCCTAGAGCATCTGAAATTAAATCATATATGGATAAAGAGTATACTGCTATATTTCTTACTAAAACAACAAAAAACATGTCTCTGTGCTGGAAGGCCTATTTTTTTTTCCATATCCAATACATGATTTCCATAATTGAATTCTGCTACTTCCAATCAATTGAGAAATACTCTTTCCTTGTTCAGGATGGAAGATAATTTTTTTTTTGTCTATATTACTTCGTTGTCCCTGTGAATATTGGTACTTTTTTCTACCTTACCAGGCAAAACTACTTTTTTGAAACAGTATAACTTTGACAAAGCTCCACTGCAATGTAGGAATCTATAAAGCATTTTATAAAATCAGCTGCTGTTTATCAAATACTTTCCAAGGTAGTGGCAGGTGGCTGGGGAATGCAGAAGACAACTGCTATTTTTCTAGAGTAGGCTGTAAAGCTAACATAAAACTGAATCTAAATTCTACATAGTTATGAACCTAGATTATTGTGGTGTATTTTAAAAAATACTTTTAATAAATATGAGTATTGTAGTGTCTTTTTAAAAATACTTAAAAAAATAGTTGTAATAAAATAACAGATATATTTGAATATAGGATTAGTTTATGTAGTACTTAGGTGTGATTTTTTTTAACAGTACTAAACAGTCAATGTTTTTTTCTTTAAAAAAAACCTTCAACTTAGTTTTTGTATATAAACGAGCAAAGGACTGAAAATGGAATCAAGACTCAAAAAGAGAGAAATGTGCTTGAGAAGACTAGACCCTTGGCATCTTTGAATTACAGTTCAGAGGTGAAATCTGGACCCTTCTGAAGCCAAAGGCAAAACTCATAGGATTTTAACTCTTTACCCACTCTTTGGAGATATGTTGTTACAAAATGTTCTCCATATGGATAAGCTATGAATTCAATGTCACATATTTTTATTATTCAAGAGCAGTTGTGTTCAATTTTTTGTCCCTGCAGACTGGATAAGAAGTGCTATGTTAGTCTGAGTGCTGGATTGGGTCCCACATGCCAGGATTGGGAGCTGTCGAGGCCTGATTGGCCCTGCATGACCCTTTGCCACTCTCTGCTGGCCTGACTGACCCTGTGCCACCCCAATTGGCTCCATACCACCCCAGTCTTCTCTGTACCATCCCATATGGCTCCTGTGCTGTTCTGCTAAGCTCCATGTGGCTCTTGTGATGACCTGCTTGGTTTGCACAATTTTTAACAATCATTGTGCTTGCTTCCATTGGCAGACCTGAAGAAGAATGCCTGAATTCAAAAGATTGTTGAATGTATCCCAACCACGCAGTTGATGCAGAAAAAGAAATCACCAAAGAAATCCTTGCTTCTGGCATAATTTGTGGAGCATCATAGCTACAGCATCACTCTAAAGCCACCAAGTTAGTTTTAGACATTATAAACTTAAAGTTAATTCATCACTCTTATAAACAAAGACTGGTTTGCAATCCATTTCCTCTTGCACTCGTCTTGTTATTCCAATGCATTATACCTCATTTCCCTTCCATTGAAATGGTAAAAAGATTGTCACTTTGCCATTGACTGGCAAATTGTGTCTGCTTTTGTTTTCCTTGGCAGATAATGTTGTTGCTTTTCTCTGTTTATCTTGAAGTTCCATTCAAGGATACTGGCTTCCTCTTGTGCTAAAGTATTGGTCCCTTATGCAACAGTAACAAAAGCTTAGCAGTTATGTAAAATATGACGCAACCCATCTATTTTTATACTACAATTTCTTTTAAGCTGCAAAAATGGTGATCAGAGGTGAAGCTGAAAGAAGGAATAGTTAGAAACACATTTTTTTCCCTGAACATATGCAGGAAACATTTCTTGGCAGTTAGTGATCAGGCATAGCAGCTGTTTGGGAACATAAGAAGATGGGACGAGAAAGGAACTGGATTACTGAGTCCCATTCCCTGTTATCATAGACGGCAAGTCACATAATTGCTTTCATAAATTTATTGAGCTTCATCTTAAAGGTGTTTGGACCTTTTCCCTCTACTACTGGAAGAGTTTTCTAGAATCTTTGTGTTCTTATGATTAGAAACGTTCTTCTAAGTTCCAGTCTAGATTTATTTATGGCCAGTGAAGAAGCCAATAAATAAAAGCAGGAAATCTGGAATAGTGCACATTTCCTGAGTCAAAGACATGAACATATCAAATCTGGAGGCAGGGGGAATCTTTTGTATAATTGAGGATAGCAGTTTCCTTGGATTTGACCCAATGACACTAGTGGTAAGACTAAACAGTGGTTTGCTATCATGGCTGGGTTTCAAAGCTGTAACACTTTTCTATAGTTGTTTAGTGTCATTGTGGTCTTCCATAATGTAAGCCATATGTAGTTTATGGAGCCAGAGGGGAAAAGCTAATGGGGATGGGGCTATGGATAACCTCAGTACTTATAACGAGGGAAGTGTGCTAGCAGAGGTACTCAATCTTCCTTTATACTGAAATAACAGATTTGTACAAACTTATTCACTGAAAGCTCCTGAGAGCATAATTCTCAGTACAATTACACCACCATGACAATGTTTTATGTAGGTTATGTGTCACAAAATAGGCCTTGGAAAGGGAAAGGAGGCATGAGACAACCTAGATTTTTCTTTTGTAATCTGAAAGAATCAAGACACAAGCACTAGCATTTTTATCTGAGTTTCAGCACCATCTGCTGGCAACTGCAGGACTCCTTGGGCTCCTAGGCCCCATGGCTACTACATGGCTTGCTTCAGAAACCAAAAGTAAGTTAAATGGGTGTCACAAGACCTTGATTCATTTTAGTTTCAACAAAATCTTCTGTTCTCATCCTGGTTTTAAAAGGATGGTCTTATCCAAAGGAGTTGTGCTGTCAGGTGAAAGAGACACCCCTGTAGAGATGCAAGGCATCCAAATAAATGTTTTTGGCTTTTTACTGCTCTTTTAAAGGAGTGGTTCACAACCTGTTTAGACTTAAAGCACTCCACCATAACTCTGGTGAATATATTGGCACCCTGGTTGAGAACTACTGTTGTGCTGTGCCAGGTTACCTACTTTAATCAGACAAACATATTGCAGGCAGGAATGCTTGCTCTTGCTGCAGCTGCTTCCTAGTCTGGTTCTACATGTGCCTCTTTGAAACAGGCATGTAGGGACAGTTTTACCTGGCTACTTTAACACTCTTGAAATGGTTTTTCTGACAACCCAGGGGGCAGCAGTACTGTGTTTGAGAGCCACTGCCTTAGATCTTCATGTTTGTGTACAGGTCCTAGTGATGATGCTACTCCCTGAACTGACTTAATTTCAGAAATGCTTAGAAGGGAATCCCTAAAGAGATTTTTTTTCCCTCCAGGAGCCTCCTTTTCTAATGTTAAATAAAGGAATGGTTCATAAATGGCTAAGCAGCAGCTCTGCAAAAAAGACTCAGGGGATTACAGTGGACAATAAGCTGAACATGAGCTAACAGTATGCCCTTGTTGCCAAGAAGGCTAACAGCATATTGAGCTGCACTGGTAGGAGTGCTGCCAACAGATCAAGGGAAGTGATTATTCAGCACTGGTGGGGGCCACATCTAAAGTACTATGCCCAGTTTTAGGCTCCCCAGTATAGAAAGGATGTGGACAAATTGGAGAGAATCCAGTGGATTCCAGTGAAAATGGTTCGGGGGCTGAGGAACATGACTTATGAGGAGAAGCTGTGGGAACTGGACTTACTTAGTTTAAAAAAGAGAAGATTTATGGTGGGGATGTAATAATGGCCTTCAACTACCTGAAGGAGGGTTTCCAAGAGGATGGAGCTAGACTGTTCTCAGTGGTGACAGATGACAGAACAAGGAGCCATGGTCCTAAGCTGCATCAAGTGAACTTTAGGTTAAATATTAGGGAAAAAATTCTCACCAGACTGGTAGTAAAACAGTGGTTGTGGAATCTCTATCCTTAGAGGTCTTTAAGACCTGGGTAGACTAATGCTTGGCTGGGATGATATAACTGGGGCTGTTCCTGCCATGAGCATGGAGTTGGAATCAATGACCTCCAACCTTAATGTTCTATGCTTAAATGTATGAGTTGAGCAATAAATCATCCCTTTCATAAATCTCAGAAAAGAAAAGAAAGTTTGAAGGGGCAGAGTATTATGTTTTTCTTTGATTGTAGTAGTCAGTAATCCTGGGATGTAATCTGTTTATGCCTTGCTAGCCTCTGAAAGACAAAGCCAGCACATGCTCAAATAACTGAAAAGAATAGTGCTTTCAACCAACATATGCACAAAAGCTCACCTGACCAGTACCAGTATTTAGTCACTCCTAGTTATATTTGATGGCATTGTCAAATATAAACCACCATACTGCTCTAAATAATTAATTTCTATATTTCAAAAATAGACTTATGGTAACCATCTTTAATTTATACATGCTGTTTTTGATTATTTCATTGTTATGTCTATTGAAACAATCCCGGGACAGAAAAGAGGAGAACGGCTTAAATACTGTAATAGCTTTTCCTTTTACTTCTACGGCTCTGTCACAAATATGGAACAAGTTTCAATTCACTTGTATTTCTCTGTTTATGAAATATTTAATCATATAGAAACAATTATCTCTCAAATAGTGATTTATTCAAGCTCTATGACCTCAGTTGACAAGGAAACACACAAATTCCTAGTTTTATATTTTTTCAGGAAAAATAGGCAACAAAGCGCAAAAAATACCTTTGCTTTTGAATTTTAAATATTCAACAGTACTCTTTGGTATACTTTATTTCTATTCCTCTCATTTTGGCTAAAAGAAAATTGGTGTGTGTGTGTGTCCACGTGTGCACCTCATTACATTTACCTACGTTCATCTGAATGTGAATATAATAGGGAATATTTTTGACCAACTTTCCCCCTAATTTTTAAAGGGTTTTCTGCCTTAAAAATGAAGATGAAAAACACACAAATGTCTCTTTTACATGCCTAGCTATTTGTACATTTGCAAACATCCTTCTGAATCAGTAACTTTAACTTCCAGCCCCAACTCTAACTCCCAGGCTGGCTGAGTGGTGCAGAGTGGTCTGCAGGCCAAATCTAGGATGGGGTGAGCATTCAAGGTCAATCTGTATGTGTGATCTGGCATACTAGCCCTGTCCTGCACATCAGAATATGGCCAAGATATGGCCCCTGCACACTGGCCTGGCACCATGCACTGGATCTGTCTGCAAAAGGGAGTGGATGTGGATAAGTTGGAGAAAGTCCAGCGGAGAGCAACAAAAATGGTTTGGGAGCTAAGGAACGTGATTTATGAGGAGAGGCTGAGGGAACTGGGTTCATTTAGTCTGCAGAAGAGAAGACTGAGAGGGGATTTCATAGCAGCCTCTAAATATCTGAAGGGTGAGACTCCAAAGAGGATGGAGCTGGACTGTTCTCAGGGGTGGCAGATGACAGAACAAGACCCATGACAGAACAATAGTCTCAAGCTGCAGCAAGGGAGGTTTAAGTTGGAAAAACTGTTTCACAAGGAGGGTGTAAAGCACTGGAACAGGTTACCTAGAGAGGTTGTGGAATCTCCGTCCTTAGGGCTTTTAAAGACCTGGCTAGACAAAGCCCTAGCTGGAATGAACTTGTTAGGGATAGTCCTGCTTTAAGAGGGGGGTTGAACTAGATGACTTCCTGAGTTCCCTTCTAACCCTAACTTTCTGTGATAGGTATTCAATTAAAAGTTAGGTCCATGTGAGGAGCATTTGTTTTGCTAGGTGTATGTTAGCAAGTAAAGGGGGTGGGGCAGGAATTTAATAATGTAAATATAATGTAAATACATGTAATAATGTAAATGTGAAGGTGTATGTTAGCAAGTAAAGGATTTGTTAAAGTTACAAATACATACAAAACATGTAAAGCCATCATGATTTTAAATGATTTTACATAAATTGTGGTATTAGAATCTAGCCCAGGAGAAAAGAGGTATCACCTACTGAACAGTATTGTTTATATGAATTTTATAGTTCTTAAAGGGTCCAACTTGTCATCTCTGGAGACCTAATTTCTCTGTTTATTCATAGAAAATTTACAGCATGGTGAATAGTGTCAGTACAGATTTCCACCAGATGTCCCACCAATGTGTTCTTACCTGACTCTGGAGGGGCCACCTTTACAAAAAAGCGAGGAGCATCCACAGCTGTTTGCTCTCTTGGTTGAGACTGCCTGTAAAGGTGCTAATTAGTGGTCAATATTGACTTGGACTGATTTTTACACAATGACCTTGAGGCCAAAGACTCCATATCCCATCACAAATCCCCTGATCCATGCAATCCATACTGAGGATTAGACAATAGAAATGGTGCCATTACAGATTAGATCAATGATCCATCATAATTTCCTGGCAATAAAGTTTCCAATAACATTTACATTTTTTCAACATTATAAGTAGTCTCACTCAGCAAGCAGAAAGTGTTGCATTGTAATCAGTAAGTGGAATATATACATGTTTGCAGGATATGGCGCGCAGATTATGGCTGAGAACTCCACCATTGCTTGTCTGGAACGTTTAATTATTTACTAAACATAGACACCAGTAATATTTATTTCTTTTTCTTTTTTTAGCTATATAGATAGGTAGTCAAGAATTTGTAATGAGATCAATTCCTAAATAAAACATTTCTATTCAGACATATGTAGGTGTTCTTCTTAAAACAAGTAATTTTATTTTAAACCTCTAAATATTGAAAAGGCAAGAGGCATATGATGAGAAGGAACATTTGAAACAAATGTTTTCATTTAAATCTGTCTCTAAATATTTTAAAGTGAAAACAAATCATAGTATTTCAAGTTATACTTATTGTTTTAAAATATTTCTAGTACTTTAAATCCATATGACTTTTGTTGTTTGCAAATATTCTCTTCTTACAAACCCAGCAGAGGAGATGATATATCAAGAACTGTGGCATTAATGTTACATGTCATTTAGAAAAGTAGCTCTGTTTCATCTGTGAAAGAGTGAGCCTTCACCAAATTAATTGTTAACTGTATTTAGAAAGGAAATACAGCAGATTCCCATGGAATTTTTGTTCAACTAAAATGAATTTTATTTGGGTTTTTGTTTTCCTCCATTTATCAGACTAACAAGAATAATGTCCAAAATAACAACATTTAATAAAATTGAAATGCAAATGGATTCCGAAGAATGTCACTGTTGTGTGTGTGCACTCTATAGATGCTAGCTTTTTGAGGTGAAGTTACTTTATAGGAAACTGCTTCCAAATATCATTCACATTAGTGGGAATGCTTTATTTCAGAGGAGTTGTAATCTAGAGGTTGGGTTAACAGCTGTATTGTTATGTCAGCGTAACTGTGTATTGATGTCAAGCTTGTAGGTTCTTTATCAGTTGTCTGCTTCAGCATATTCAGTCTAGAACAAACATCTTGAAGGCTACTTCACTTACAAAACTCCCTGTGGAGCTTAGAGTTCCTAGATACTATCAGGCAGTATCAATAGACAAGAGTATAACATAACTAATTGAAAACTTATACCTCTATCTGGACTATAGGTATTTGTGTAGCACTTACACTTCAATTCTCTTCAGTGCTGCAGTATATGACCTGGCAGAAATATGGGATCATTCACTTTTGTATAATTTGCTATAGCTGTCTCTCCAACAATACTATAAGTAGTGTCAGGTTTTTCATAGCATAATGAGAAAAAACAATGTCTATTTAGGAATGCTTTTCAGTTTTTAGAAGGAGGCTCCTAAGTTGTCATTAATGGCAGCCTCTATCTTACATAATTCATTACCAAATCTAACAGTGGCTACTGGTGCAGAGTTTACTGAAACAAGAGCTGTGAGAGCTCCATAATTTGTCTGGAACAATTCTGTCACTCGGAGGCAAGACTGAATATGAACATAAAAAGAAAAATGTAGGCCTAGTTAAAAAATGTATTTTCTGTCCATACTAAAGTTTGACCTCTTAAAATCTCAAATCCAAAGTAAAAATTCTAAATATTTAGTAAAATTAAATTCTGAAAAAATACTTTGGGTCACTTAAAACATTTCAATGTAAAATAAACTGCATTTCAAACTGAAAATTTGTTTCAAAGTAGGAAATCGAGTGTGAGTCCTAAATTGCTGAAATTATTTAATAACATTCATAAAAAAAATTCCAAAACCAAATTGTTTTGAAAATTATGTCATCTGAGTGGAAAGGTCAAATAATGACATTTCCTGACAGAAAACTTACTATAATAATAACAACAATGAACACAACAATAATGATAATGATATTTTGCAATTGTCTTGGTCTGGCTGAATAGTAAGCATAATTATCTCTGTTGTTGTTGGTCAGGGATCTTGGTTTTCTCTGCTGAAAAATAGCAAAATCTCTGATAAACCCACAAATTCTCTGATTTAAAAAACCCAAAACCCACGTTTCCCCATGATTAAAATGAAATGCAACTATATATGTAATCAGTTGAACGCACAGTTTTATTGATGTATTTACAATTTTAAAGCAATTTGGAAGCCTACCAGTGTCTCAAACACTGTAACAACAAACATTCAAAATACGTATTTTGGTGTTTGATTTTGGTTTTTGTATTATAGAATATCAGAATGCCCCTGCCTGCTTTGCTACCATGATGTGGGTCCAGCTGCGTCTGTCATCCTCGCTGCTTTGTGGTGCTGCCCCTGCCCAGGTTGGTGCCCCTCACTTCCAATCCAAAGCCCCCTAGTCCTTCCAGTGCCCCTCACTCCCAACCCACATCTCCCTACCCCTCCAGGTGCCCCTTACTCCTAATCCACAGGCCCCCACTTCCACACCCTTGCTGGTGCTCCTCACTCCCAACCCATGGTCCCCCATCCCTGTAAGTGCCCCTCACTTCCACCCCTCAGCCCTGCTGGTGCCCCTCACTCCTGACCCACAGATCTCTGCCTCCCCAGCCCTGCTGAAGGGGACCCCCAGCCACTATGGTACCAAAGCCATGGCCGGCAGCCCCTGGTACCCCCTCCAGCAGCACCCAAGCTCCAGGTGATATGTGCAGGAGGCAGCAGCTGCTATGGCTAGAGTGGAGTGAGGAGCTTCAGCTGGCCCGTGGGCAACACAGCTGGAGCAGAACTAAGCAGAGCCCATGGTGGGCAGGAGAGGATGCAGGCTGCCCACTTCAGGCTCAGGGCTCCCTGCCCCGCTGCCCTCCCTGTGGGTACCTCCACAGCCCAGCAGGTGGGACTGGGCACAAGAGGGTGGGGAGGCTTTGTGCTGCTGCTGATGCCACCGGGAGCCCCATGCCAGCCATGCTGCCATGGTGAGGTAGCCCCTGCTCTCCCAGCAGCAGTGGGGGAAAACATTCTACACAGCTACCCCACTGCTGCTGGGCAGGCAGTGTGGCAGGTGCAGGGAGTCTGGCAGTAAGAGCAGTGGTGGCAGCACCAAGCCTCCCCCTTCTTCCATGCCCAGTCCCACCAGCTGGGCTGCAGAGGCCCCCAGGCAGAGGGCAGCAGGAGGGGAGTCCCAAACTGACAGCAAGAAGTCCACATCTGCCCCTGCCCTGCACACAAATCTGGTGGGGCACATCTTCCCCATATCCCCCTTCCCAGGAGTACATGCAACAGTGGGGAGTCAGCCACCCCCCCGCCGTGCCCTGGAAGAGTCACCTGTGGCCCCCTCCTGCTCCCTGGTTGGCCCCATGGCCTCGCATTCCCATATGGGCCCCAGGTCTCATGCACTGTCCCAGCATCTTAATCTGTCCCCCACCCCGCTGTTCTCCCCATATCCCCTAAGCACCCTCCCATAGACTTACCTGCAGGCAGCTGGAGAAGCAGCTCTCCACTGCCTGGCTGTATTTCTGGCAGTGTGCATGTGTGTGTGCACACACATGCACTTGGAGCCCCCTGTGTCCCGTTCTCCCAGCCCCCAGCAGCCCCTTGCAGACTGGAACTCTGCCAGCCTACAAGGGGAAACCCACAGTTTCCTGTGTCTTTAAAAGAGAAAATCTATGTTTTTCAATGGTGAACATGGCAAAAGCCTGTTGATAATTAACTCAGTTGGGCTAATTTTGATACCTCTAAAATACCATGGGCTTTTAAGAATAACATTCAAGTGTTATACAGGAATAAATCTCTATGTGCACAGAACACATTTGAAGGATTTGCAGCAGAAATGTAAAACAAGAACTGAAAAGAAAGAAGTATAAGGAGAGAAAACTTATAGAAAAGCATGGGTGTTCACATGCATGCCCAGGTCTGTGAGGTATTCTATTAATCACAAATGTTACTTCTCTCTTACTAGAAACACGTATTTGTAACAGAATCACTTTTTTGCAGGAAAATTACTATAACTTACAGGAAAATAAGCTCAAGCTCTGAACTCAAAAATAGTTTGGGAGTGTTTATGAACCCCCAGACTCAGTGAATTAATACTACAGTGGAATGGCTTAATACCAGACACTAGTTTCATTAAAGTGGTTTTCTTTATAATCAGGACCAGAATTTGATGTGTGACCTATAGGATGTAGTTCACACAAAAAGGTGAATTTCGGTGTACAAAATTGCTACATCTTGAAAAAGCTGATTGTTTATACCTACCATGTTACTTAGACATTTCACATGAACATTAGCACGTGTATGTGTGAAAGAGAGAGCAAGCATGCATGTAATTTTTTTTACTTCTAATGTTCTGGTATTTTACAATACTCCAGTCCCAATTTTTCAGCTGCAAACAATAATACATTCTATGTTCAGGACCTGACATATGACACTGTGAGATCGAGCCAGCAAAGGAGAGCAGCTGCTGTTCAGGCCATGCATCTGAATTCCCACTGCTCTCCACCTCAGTAGAGAGCCAAGTGATTCCATTTAGTGAAAGCAAACACATCCCATGAGCCTGCTGTAAACATGGCTGGAGAGGAAGCAGGCCACATGGTTGTGTGAACGACCGATGCCAGAACAAAAAACAGCTTTTCAGCACTCAGAAAGCAAGAGGGCTGAAGTACTGTTGTGTAGGGTTTCCTTGTACACTTCAAAAAATGTTAAAACTTAAAAGAAGAATGCTGTTCTCTTCATTAATATTCATTATCATTGCCTTTCTTTCTGTGGCTGGTTACTATTTATTGAAATTCTCAGTAGAGTAAGGTGTTTTACCCAAGCATAAAAAGGGTCCTTGCAATATTTTAGCACCATGTCGTATTTTGTTTCTTTGCTGAAATTGTTTCTTTGCTACATATTTTGTTTCTTTACTGCAATGAGCAACAGCTGTGTCTAAAAAGTAAATCAAGCAGAGCAAGATCTTGCTGATGATCGTCACAGCTGGCACGTATTTCTTCTCTATATAATCTGAGAAAATGAACTTGTGTCACTAACTGTAACAATGCAGTCTGGTGAGACATCATGGTCTTACACTCAAACCAGCCCTTTTAAAAGAATAATGTAACTTATAGGCTCATAAGCTCTAATCACATCCTTAACATTGCTATTTGCCTTCCAGCAACATTATTCCAATCTGAACTTTTCAAAAAATGTATAGATTACATTCCTTTTGTGTTTTTACACTCTCGGTGACACAATGATTGTCCGTGTTTGGGTTCTGTCTTTGAAAACAGTATTTTGAGGTCTAGGTAAAATTGTTTAAAAATCTTCCTGTATGATCTTTCTTACACAAGAGGGAGCCAGACTAGACTCTCGGTATGGGTTCTGTTTTCTGTTTCAGGGACTACTTAGATACTCAGGTCTGAGTCCCTGTTTATTGTTCCTGACCTCCTGGATCATGGTTCTGTCATGGTGGCTGTCCATATCTAGGCCCATTACAGACTTTGTCTTCTGAATGTCCAGCTCCTGATTTCCTGCCTCATGACTGTTCACATTCTGGTTATACTCTGACACTGGAGGATGATCTAGAAGGAGAGGGAGACTTTGGTAGGGTGATACAGAATGACTAGGTACTGAGCAAGAAAGTACTTATAGCTGGTTTACAGTAATGTTTATCCATTTTACATTAGATAATCTTTGGACACAAACAAAAATAACCCTGGCATGAAGCACTAGAACTGAGGACTGCCTCTTTTCAAAGAATACCCTCATCACTGTGTTCCAGTGATGCCTAGTTGCTCTGACTGGGGCTGTTCTGGGCATATGAAGAAGAGAAGCCTAAGTTTCAGCACTGACAATGTTTGCAGTGCAAACACTTCAGATGTCAGTTGTTTTGCTGCTTTTCAAAGCCAGGAAGAAAGAGGAAGAATAATCAAAGCAGTATCTACTCCATTGGTAGATCTCCTCTTGGGAGCATAGCCAGAGGGAGAAAATAGTATTTAGGGAGGCCGGGCATGTGCGTGCTTGTGTTGGGTGTACCCCCCCCCCAAGCAGGTAAGTCTATCATAGAGAAAGGGCATGGGGGTGCAGATCGATGCCCCCACAGTGAAGGAGGGAATGGGGCAGGGGCAGGGAGTGGGGGGAATGGGGTCCTGGAGCCGAGGCTGGTGCAGTTTTGGGAGGCTTGGAGCCTGGGCAGCTCATCCAGGAGTGTTGGGGGGCTCTTGCCACTCCACACACCCTGGTGGAGGCCCAGGAGGCATATGGCTCTATGAAATATTGAAATCTGACATATTTAATGGGTAGGGAGAAAAACATTTGAGAAACAGAAGTTTCTAAATGCACACAATTCTTTTATTAATATATGTATATATTAACACGCACACACACTATATATAAGAAGTATGTGTGTGTGGGTGTGTGTATGCACACCCCAGTGCACCTCAGTGTGCATACACTTACCTCAGTTTTCAAAGCCAAGGTCAGTTCCTAGACTACTGCACCTGGCAGCACAGTTTGGGGAGAAGGTGAGCAGTTGACAATGGCAAAATAATAAGTTGGGGACTATTTAGAAAAGCTGGACATATACTATCCATGGGGCTGGATGCAATGCACCCAAGGATGTTGAGGGAGCTGGCCAGTGTGATTGCAGAGCTGCTGGCCATTATCTTTGAAAACTCATGAAGATTGGGAAAGGTCCTGGAGGATTGGAAAACAGCATATGTTGTCCATCTTTAAGAATGATAAGAAGGAGGATCTGGGGAACTACAGACTGCTCAGTTTTACCTCAGTCCCTGAAAAGATCATGGAGCAGTCAAGGAATCCATTTCTAAGCACTTGGAGAAGAAGGTGATTAGGAAGTCGGCATGGATTCTCCAAGGGGAAGTCATGCCTGATCAACCTGGTTGCCTTCTACAATGAGATGACTGGCTCTGTGGATACAGGGAGAACAATGGATGTGATATACTTTGACTTTAGCAAGACTTTTGATATAGTCTGGGGAAGATAATTTATGAGGAGGCTGAGGGAACTGGGTTTATTTAGTCTGCAGAAGACAAGATTAGGTGGGGATTTAGCAGCAGCCTTCAACTACCTAAAGTGCATGGAGGATGGAACTAGACTGTTTTCAGTCATGGCAGATGACAGGAGAAGGAGCCATGGTCTCAACATGCAGCAAGGAATGTTCAGGTTAGATATTAGGAAAAACTCTCTCAGAGGGAGGGTAGTAAAACACTGAAACAGGTTGCCCAGAGAGGTTGGAATCTCCATCCTTGGAAGTTTTAAGACCCATCTAGACAAAGCCTTGGCTGGGATGATCTAGTTGGGGATGGTCCTGCTTTGAGCAGGGAGTTGGACTACATTACCTTTTGAGGTCTCTTCCAACCTTAATTTTCTATAATTCTATGACTAACTCAAGGCTTATTACCCATCTGTAGCTCATACATTTTGTAGAATACCCAGAAATTTGGATTTTTTCCAGAACAAGGCTATTATTTTTATTTCCAGATCAGCACACATTCCTTCCTTTCAATTAAAACTGAGAAACCAGTAGTCATTTGGTAGAGGAGTTATCATTATCAGAAGCTGTGCTTATCCCAGGTGTAGCTCATCTGTCATGGTTTCGATTTATTGATCTCTGTGATTTCCAAAATGAAGGAAACTTGACTGCTTAATTTAATGGAGTAAGGTATCTTCAGTCATACTTTCCTTGGAAAGAAAAATTTGCAATTGATTTAAAACAAAAAGTAAAAATAACATTGATCGTCTCAGTATTGTTGTTGGATCATAAGGTAATATGCATATTAGGTCTGATTCTTAGCTTATGTATTAATGAAGAAACTACATAGTCAGGGGATCTATGACTATTCAGACCAGCTGAAAAACTGGCCTGACATTTTATTTAAATTGTTTACATTCATATTTGTAGGCATTGAGGCCATATTGCATTATCAAGTATACATTTTCATATTCCTCCATGAAGAAGATGAGGCTCTGTGGAAAGAAAATTCCATAAGAAATACCTAAGCAATAATTTCAGGGAAGTCATTGTTAACAGGCATTTTGACTGCTTTCTTTGTTAACACCATAGAGTAAATCTGAGGTTAACTGTGATAATGAATTATTTTAGGGAAATTATTCACTATAATAAACCACAGCCATTAGATCAGAACAGCATGACTGTCTCATTAAGGAAGAAAATGAAAGCTTTGAGGAAAAATTGGTCATTCCCTTTTTGTTTGGAACTGATTTTTTCCTATGGTAGAAAGCAGAGTGTGTTTTCTGCTTGCATTTTCTTAATCTATATTTAAGAAAAAATAAAAATCCAGCATAAAAAATGTTAGGTCCATTAACCAAAAGACAGTCTTTGTCTTGAAAACAGGAATGATTATTATTTTTGATTAGAATATGTAACACAAAATGACTCCAATCTAATATCCAACAACAGCAGTAGCAAGTCTACTGACTTCAGTAAACATTGATTGTAAACCAAATATTCTTAAATTAGTAATGCTTTCAAATTGTAGTTTTATAGATTATATTGTTGGCAGTTTTGCTAAAGTTATTCTGTGTAGAAGAAACATTTTCTTAGGCATGGTATTCTAAAACTGAGAGGATTCTATGCCTGAGTTTATTCAGTTTTATGCCAATAACCTGAGGGAAACAGTGTCTTTAAAGGAACTAGTCCTGACGAATGGGTTCTTCGCATATATTAGGATTATGTATTTCTGTTTCTAACAGTACATGTAACCACTCTAACGTTATTTGTCTATAATTTAAATAGCTTGTAGTGTTATTTTTTCTCAACTTTACAACTTGATTCTTCTAACTGGGTAAATGTGCAGTTTTCCATTGTAAATCTTGGATGAGGTACTATATTTTTATGTGGCTTCAGCCTCTCTGTTGGTTCCAAATATATAGAGGCTCAGCAGCCCCAGACCTTTGGTAGATCTGATATGTAACATATAAATGATACTTACATGACAGATGTAAAATATTACAGCTGAAATCACGTGAAACAAGAGGGAGTATTTTTTATATTCTTTTCAAAATTTGTGTAATATACACTGGTTTTCCCTCATCCCAGACTGTGTTACAGAATCTTCCATAAACCACAACACACAGGCCACAAAAGAAACAACACATGTGCACAGATTTTTGATGGACTTCCAAAAAAAAAATCAAGCAGGTCATTCTCCATCCTGCAGACACTTGAATGAGCATCTCAAATAAGCCCAAAGTTGGAACAAATTTTGACTAATAAAATAATATCAATTGACCTTATTTGTAATGCAACTTAAATAAAATCCAGAACTATATTTTGAGAGTCCTGGGATATGCAAAAGCAGGCATGTGAAGAGAAACAAGTATTTTTCTAAAGGTTTTTAAAGGATATCGTGATCTTTATTAACTTATTCCCACATTTGCCTACCAACATAGTATTTGCAGAAAAGGGTTATTCTTTAAATGACTATCAAATATATAGTCAAATATATATCATATAAATACACTATAGTAAAGATGACTTTAAATACTTTTGAAGAACAGGCCTTCCCCCCACCTTTTTTATAAGGTTGTTAGAACATGGCATGGCTTTTTATTTAATGTTACCAGACTGGATTTGACATGTCTGAACAGGATTGATTAGTTTCTGACACCATTTGTAATAGGTGTTAACAAAAGCTAGAAATGGTAGAATGGTAGAAAGCATAACTTCATGGATAAGGTATTAGATTAAGGCCTAAATCCAATTCTTTTGAACATTTTGGCCAGGTATAGACCTTACACTTTTACCTATGTATGTGGTTGGAAACTGGTCTAAACCCATAAGATGACAGAAGTTCAGTGCATATAGACTGGTTTCAAAATGGTAGAACCTCATCTAAGATAGACCTGGATCAATGTGCACTCAAACTTAATTGATTTAGATTAGATCAGAGAATAAAACTTCTGTACCAGATCCCCTATTGATTCACATTAGGTCAGTGTCTGCTGGCATCCCAGGTACCTTTGCAGCCCCCTACTAGTGTCCCCCTCACAGGGAGACACGATACTTCCATGCTCAGCTGCTTTGACCGAGTGCTCAGCCACCCCTGCTCTCAGGCTGTCACAGAGCCAAGTCAGCACAATAGCTTATGATGATGGGGAGTGAAGGGGAAGGGGTGCTCAGTCATGCCTTGCAGCTGGTAAGGCTCCCTGGGACTGTGCCCACTTATGAGGGAGATAGGAGTCCCTGGATGGGTGTGTTCGAGGGTACCCAGGTACCCCAGGCCTCTGCCTCCCCCAAGCGGGTACAGCCCCAGGAAGCACACCTGTGCTTCAGGGGATGACTGAGCTTTGATGCGTACATTGCCTGACTGCAGCTGACATGCCTGTTGCTGACAATGATGGTGGGGAGGAGGAGGAGGTGCTTAGCAGTGCCCTGCAGCCCAGTCAGGATCCCTGGGGTTGTGCCCATTTGTGGGGAGCACGGGGATTGATCCCGAGTGGGTGTGCAAAAGAAGTTTGATTAATCAATCTAACTTAAATCAGACTCCCATTCCCCCTGCAGCTATGAGCAGGTGCAGCCCCAGGGAATATGAATGGACACAGGGAATGGACAAGCTTGGGTACCTCCAATGCCTGACTGCAACTAACAGATGCCTGTGGCTGACAATTACAGTGGAGTTGGGTATGTTTCCCTGTGCCCAGCAGACAATCAGTGTGGTCTGGCTGCTCAGGTGTGCTCAGCTCCACTCAGCTGTGCTCATTGTCCAGGGAGCTCCTGGAAGACATACAAAAGCGTCCCCAACCTGCTGTGGCTCGTGCTGGCAGCTTGTATGCCCACCCCCGCACTGTACTCCACCAAAAGGTGATTGTGTGCTCTGTTCTCTCCTGGGCCAATGCTTCTTACAGAAACCTACATAAGTTTGATCGATTCCGCCTTGGGCTTTTTGAACATCTGTACTTAGGCTCCACTTAGTGCACCACTTTTAGATCCTACTCCCCCTGTACAACTCACCTTGCCCTTCTGCATGTGTGTAGAAGGGATCTGTTCCAGCCCCTTGTGCTCTGTAGTGGTCCTAGGCAAGCATGTAAACTTGTAAGTCCCTAGAATGCTAGCCACAGAAAAAAACCCAGCTCAAGATGGGAAGGGGAAACAAAAAGACCTCCTACCTTATAGCTGAATAGCTTACTAATTGGGGCACTTATCTACAGAATACCACCCCCAGTTTCTAGCCCCCATTTCCCATGTCCAGGAGGACTTGAAATGATATCGAACATTTCAGCAAAGTGGAAAGGAAGTCTCTGGCAAGAGTACCCTTCAGTCACCTAGGTGAAGCAGATCTACTGGGTAGCCAACAGGGAAAGGTGTGTGGGACAAGAAAGAGAACAAGATAGAGGGAGTGTGGCTCAGTATGATAGCTACTGCTGAGGAATGGAGTCTTGGGGATGCTGGGTTCTGATCCCTGCATCTGACCCCTATGAGGGAAAACCTACCTCATTGCTGTCTACTTATTATTATCCATTGATTATAAATGAAAAATGTGTTGCAAATAGTTCAGAGGACAGTTTAAATGCAAACAGAAAACTCTTCAATACATTCAAATAATTAAAATATCCTTTTCCCCTTTGTTTTGCACAACATCTACAATTTGGTCTATGTTACCAGTTAGTGTCTATTTAATTCTCTGTGTGGATATATCTATAGATATATAGATAGATAGATGTGAGACTGACATACACAATGTATGTTTATGTTAAAAATGTAGCCAGTAAAAACTTTTTTTTATAAAAGGTTGTGCGTGTTGTGATGAGTGTTTTGATTTTTTTTCCTTTTTTCTTTGAGTTCCTATAGTTGCTTTGATGTGCATCTGGAATAGCGCCTTATGACCTAAAATTTTATAGCAAGTCCAATCAAAATAATATGGTAGAACTAGACAAGCCGACAACATGACTTGAAAAAGAAGTGAGGTTTGCAAAACCTTGTTTTGCACAGCTTGTCTGATGGTCTGTTCTGTCAAGGAGGCCAAGCTCAGAACACCCTCTGTAGTCATTGTACGTTCCAATATGTATGATGGATTCTGTCATAAATAGCTTGCCAGTGGCTTAATGGCTTGAATAACTACTACTATGGACCTCACAAGGTCAGTGCAGCTGTTTTAAAATGTCTTTAACATCTTTATCATGTTCTTTCCTATCTTAGTTTTTGGACACTATTAAGCTATTTATTGTACTAGTGAGAAAGATGTAATAATAATTGTATTTATGATTGTGATTTATTTTATTGTATTTAATGGTCCTCAGTGTATTAATCCATATATAAACAGATCATTACTGTGTCCACCCAGGTGCTATGAAGCTGTTGTTTCTTGCCTTACATTTAATTTGCAAGGTCTTTGGGATGGAGGCTTTTTCCATTATGTCCCTAACACAAGGGGAGTGAAGCCTCTTCATCAGTCCGTCAGGCAGTGTTGTTCATGGGGAGTGAACAAAGTAAGCAGTCATGATGTCTGTAGTCCAAAAAATGTGGGATCTGGGAATAGTGGAAATCCATTTGGGAGTCCATAATGACTGAGGGCCTAAAATGTCTCAGGAAAAGCAAACACAAGAAAGTATTCTTTGACATGGAAAGGAAAGGGAAGAAGGAGGGAATTCCCTGGAGATGATTCCAACTGTATAGATGGACCTATTGTTGTACAGGCAGTGGGGAAAACATTGGCCTTTCCACCCAATACACAGATGCCTAAGGAAATAGGCATGCATTTTGACCAATACACCTGCAATTCCAGGACACACTGGGAGATGTACATTTGCACTCCCTGCCATAGGCAATATAAATCCTGCTTGATTCCTCTGGTCTCCAGAATGTCACCAGAAGCCAATCACAGAATCATAGAAAATTAGGGTTGGAGGGGACCTCAGGAGGGCATCTAGTCCAACCCCCTGCTCAAAGCAGGACCAGCCCCAACTAGATCATCCCAGCCAAGGCTTTGTCTACCCAGGTCTTAAAAACCTGCAAGGATGGAACTTCCACCACCTTTCTGTTCCAGTGTTTTACCACCCTCCTTGTGAGAGTTTTTCCTAATATCTAACTTAACTTCCCTTGATGGAACTTGAGACAGCTGCTCCTTGCTGTGTCATCTACCACCACAGAGAACAGTCTAACTCCATCCTCTTTGGAACCACCCTTCACGTAGTTGCAGGCTGCCATTAAATCCCCCCTCAGTCTTCTCTTTCCCAGATTGAATAAGTTCAGTTCCTTCAGCCTCTACTCAGCAGTCATGTGCCTCAGCCATATAAGGAAATAATCACTTCCCTCCATCTGCTGGCAATACTCCTATTAATTCAGTACACTATATTGTTATCTTTCTTGGCAACAAGGGCACAGTGTTGGCATATATGTAGCTTATTGTCCACTGTAACCCCCAGGTCATTTTCTGCAAAGTTGCTGCTTAGCCAGTTAGTCTCCAGCTTGTACTATTTCATGGGATTACTCTATCTTAAGTGCAGGACTTCATAACATTTCTTTTCGTCCAATCCTCCAATTTGTCAAGGTTTGTTTGAATCCTAGTCCTACCTTCCAGCCTATCTACTACTCCACACAGCTTCATGTTATCTGAGGGTGCACTCCCTCCCATCTCCCAGGTTGTTGGAGATATTGAACAAAACCAGTCCTAGGATCAACTCCTGGGGCACTCCACTTGATAACAGCTGCCAACTAGACACCAAGCCATTGATTACTACCCTCTGAGCCTGATGATCCAGCCAATTTTCTAACCACCTTACCGTCCATTCATCCATCCTGTACTTCCTTAGCTTGCTTGCAAGAATATTGTGGGAGACCCTGTCAAAAGCTTTGGTAAAGTCAAGATATAACATGTCCACTGTTTTCCCTGCATCCACAGACCCAGTCATCTTATCATAGAAGGCAATCAGGTTGGCCAGGCATGGCTTTCCTTGGTGAATCCATGCTGACTGTTCTTAATTAACCTCTTTCTCCTTCAAATGCTTAGAGCGTGTGGAACTCTGCTGGAAAGTTTCTTCCTGGAACATAAAATAATTATGCAGCTGACCTTCTGATGTCTCAGCAGCCAACAGGTTTGGTCTCATCATAGTTTTGTTCTCAGGGTCCTAAATGCTCTGCTAACGATATGTTGAGACAAAATTATAGGTTATTTCAGCAGCTTGTAATTCTTGCTGTTTGTTACAGTGAATATATGTTGATGATGACACAAGTTAATTTTATATACATTGGGTGGCTAAATAATGAGACATTATTTCCATTGTACACAACATCTGGGGTTACAGTAAAATGTGTTAATTCTGTTATGTTGTCTTGTGTTAATCTTGATTCACTTGTTTCAGTATTATGGATCTTACAAGGTCAGTGCATCTTTTTTAAAACAATTACTTTGTGACTTGATCATCATATTGAACCTTTTTTTAGAAAAGGTACTGCTTCATTGTTGTGTTTTGTTCCTTGGAAAAATATCACCCTTTTGTTAGCAATGAAAAAAAAAAAACAGAGATCACATTTCTGTATTAATAAATGCATATGATATACAGATCTCTCTCAATTCAGTAGAAGCTTTAACATTTCTTTTAATTCAGTGTTGCTTTGTGTGGAGGAGGTCTTCAACAGTAAAGGAAAGCTAAAAACATATGCCTGGAAAAACAACAATTCCTTGCGTTCTTTTTGCCTGGCTAGTACCAAAAGAAAACATCCTCAGAGGGAAATAGAGTTGCAGAAAATAGCCTGGTATGAAAAGAAAACTGCACAACATGGAAACACGTGGGATAGAAAATTTCTTGTATTTTACTAGATTTAGACCTAAAGTTTCTAATGCACCCAGAAGCAGCTGCATGTTTTAAACAGAATCAGTATTGCACTGTTTTGGGCAATAAATGAACCATTCATCACATTTATTATTTTGGTGCATGAACTGATACAAATGCATACATTAATTCCTTTTTCTCATGATCTTCTACAGATTTAGGGTTACACACACCAATTTGCAGGGTTGTGCAAAGGTTTATACTGGTCTGAATATTGTTCCAGTTCTTTAAAGTCTAATGAATTATATTGACCCTATCTAAAGGGGGGCTCTTTAGGTTACACCTACTTTGTGTAATACTTGTTTACTTTCTTTTTCAGGAAGAAGTAGTACTTATATGGCAAAAGAAGTAGAATAAACACATAAGGTAGACACAGCTTAGTTTGCTCTATACAACCTAAAAAAGTTTGCTTGAGGGAAGCACCCTTCTGTTTCAGATAAAAGAGCTCATTCTCCAAAGCTAAGGGAAAAAGCTGTCTTCACCAAATAAAAGGTCTAATGACCCTTGTAAAGAGAGCCATATTGTGATGCTGTAACATGATTATAGAGTAACAGTCGCTTTGTTTTCTTGCCGTCGTTTCAGTAACAGGAAAATAAGGTGTTCTGTAATAAACTGCAGAACTTTTTTTGTAAAGGTTTATTGTCCTTCACATGATTCCGCAAAATAACCCTGGAGGTTATTCAGTAAAAGTGAAGTGATTTTTTTTATTTAAAATTGTCATATTGGCTGGGAGAATGGGGTAGGAAAAAATTGAAAGGAGATTGTTCCTTCGATGCCAAAATTTTTCTTTCTTAAAAATTATTGCTATGTGTTCCAGGTCAGAAAGGAATGAAGCATACTTCACAGTAAGAAAGCAGATTTGAGGCCAGATTCTGAGTGGTCCCTGCACAGAAGAAAGTGATGGAGTATGCCAGGATCCACCCTTCTTGTGTGGTCAGTCTTAGTGAGAGTGTCTCTGCTCCCATGCTTCAGGGGCTTAAAAAGACTGTTCTGATTAATTTAGAAGATGACCACGAAACATAAAATATAAAATTATACAGGATACTGAATGGTATGGAGAGTAGAAATCAAGAAATGTCTCTTAAACTGGTTGGACATAAGATTTTGTGTTGCCATATTTCAATCAAAAGAGATATTCATTCACATGGAGGCCTGTGGAACACATTGCCTGAAGATATCATTGCTGGCCACTGTCGCGAATAACCCGGCAGAGCTGGCAAGCCAAGCTCGGGGTCGCGGTCACAGTGGTACGGCCAGGTGGTGGCTATTGGCACGGACAGGTGGGAGTTTGGTGCGATGGAGTCTGAGGCACGAAGGCGTAACGGTTGCAAATAAAGTAGATTTATTGACTTACGCTTTGAAGGCGTAGGTATTGATGTCTTCAGTTACAGTTGTACAACACGAATACAACAGAGGGGGTCTGTTGGCCCAGTCCAAAGACCTACTCCCAGGGCTGGTCAACAGCTCATAAACTGGGATAAAACGAACAGGACGTAAACTGTAAGACACGGTCGTGACGCCAGTCCAGGATGGACAATCGGATGATCGATGAATGGATGCCGAGGTCGAAGAGCCAGTCGAGGTATAACGAGAATTCAAAGGGTGGTCCGAAATCGTAGTCGAGTTGAATGAGCCGAAAGTCGAATGCCAGTAGATCAGAACCGAAAAGCAAAGTCGAAACGAACCGAGAGGCAATCAAGGAGGAGACCAAAAGACCTAAGGGTCTAGCTAAAAGACAGTGCTGTGACAAGCAGTCACTGACTCTAGCTACGCGAGTCATCTCTGGTACAGTATCTGGCAAGCCAGTCTCTGCCACAGAGCTCCTGGGTCTCCCCCGAGGGAGGGGCTGACTAACTTTTTAAAGGAGTCCTGTGGCCAATCAGGCTGCTTGACTGAATGAATTTTCTAGAAGGGTGACCTCACTTCAGTTGTTCTCTGAGCATGCCCAGCTGCCAGCTGTCTGAGGCAACTGAGTCTGCACCAGAGAAAAACTAGGTCAGCCCTGATTGACAGGCCAAGAGGTCACACAAAGGACACCTGCAAGGCCCGTCACCATGGCGCATGCCTGGCAGCTTCTGTCTTGGCAGCATACTCAGAGCAAATTTCTCTGACAGCCACCAATTTAGCAAGATTACAAAAGGATGCCTATCTATATGCATGGCAGAAACAAGTCCAAATTATAATTAAAAAACTGTCAAAAATCAAGCGTTTTGGAAAGAAACCATCATGGCTCAGGTCATAATCTAACTTCCAGCTACTTAAGTAAGAAGGAGATGTTCTTGGGGTTAAGTTGTTCCCCAACTACTTGTCTAATTCAGAATTTCTTGTATCTTTTCTCTAAAGCAACTCTGAGACAGAAGTCTCGACTAAATGAATGTCTCTCATGATCCATTTAGGAAATGCCTTTGTCCCTGTGGCTTTTGGCTGGATTGGCAATGAGCTACATAAGCTTTCAACTGAGTAAAAGTAGCTTGAGTAGCACCTGACAGCTGCACACTGTCCTGTGGGAAATGACATGGTGATTACATTTGTGGAAAATATTGGTTTTGCTTTCTAAAAAATTGCTGTGCCTGTTAAAAAGTAAAATTCCTCAATTCTGTTCCCTCCTATCAACATTTATCAACAAGTTACTGTATAAAAAGAGCTAAAAGTACACTTAGGGCTAAGTGGGACTTATAGCCTGTAGGGGAAGTTACTGGCTCAGTTTGGGGAGAGCTTTTAGGTATACAGCTTAAAGACTTGCATTTTTGTTCTGATTAAGTACTGGAGGACTGGATGTGGTTGATAGGGGAGAGAAGGAGCCACAGGAGTGCTTGAGGGACATGTTAGGTTTTGAACCCTGCCAGGGGCAGGGGCACAAGGCATAAGCAAGCTGTGTCCAAGAGGGCTAGGGCCTGAGCCCTGAGTGGGCAACGGAGGTGGCCGGAAGCTGAGAGGGCCAGAACTTGAGACCAGAGCGGGATACGGAAGTGACCTGAGACCATCAAGAGGCTGAAACTGAAAAGGCCAGACCAGAGCCAATGAGTCTAGGCTACCAGTCTACAGCCAGAGTAACCTGTAGGGTAAGGTTAAGAAAGCTGAAACCTATAGAAAGGAGTAACTAGCAACTGAGTGATATCTGTAAGTCATGGCCATGACTGGAGTGAGGAAAGGAGGCCACAAATAGTCCTCAAGTTAACTGGTGCCCAGGGGTAAAGATGGTGCTAGGACTGCCTCACTTAGTGCTTCTGGGGAAGGACTGGGGTCAGCTGGGTCGGGAAAGTGCCCACTGGTCAAAGAAAAGATAAGGGCTCACTCTGCGACCTTGGGGCAGTCTCCCTATTTACAATCACATAATTCCATCAAGGCATGGCAGGAGAGTGGAAGGAGAGTGTACCTGAGGAGCCAGAGCATGGCAGGAGCCATGTGACCACCAGGGGATGTCACAACCACTTCTGAGGCTCGGTCCTGCGACAGTCTTGATCCTGTATCTGTCTGCATCACTCTTCATTTATGGCCAGTGGTGAGGAGGAGAAAATAGCATTGAAAAGTAGATGGGATAGAAGATGTTTTTGTGGTCATGTTGATTTGATAAGCATGCATCAAGTGTTTTGGAGACCTGCACAGTACCTGAAGACATGAATAAGAATTTTTTCTTTCAACAAAAGGAAGACGTTTCAAGAACATTTGGTTTTGTTGTGATCAACAACATCTAGAACACTTTATATTCCTATTATTTTAGAGCATTATGAGAGAAGCTGCTTTGATTGACTACTTTTTCGTTACCAGGAACAAGCCAGTCTTTCTATACCTCAACAACAGTACTCCATTTTCTCTCTCCTGTTGTTATTTTTTTCAATTTGTAAGTATATTGAGGCAAGGACTGTCTTTCACTCCATCCTTACAGTACAGTGCCTACCACCATGAGGTACCAGTCTAAGAACCTCTTGACACTTCTATAACTATAAATAATAAACTGTAAGAGTTGTGCTTTGTTTCCTCATGACTGAGGTTTGTTTTTCCAGGTGCAGCCACTCTCCATTTTAAACCATTGTGGTAGGGTAGGTGATGTGTTGTTGGGTGATTTGTAGTAATGTCAGGAGTGAAGCAACAGAACTTGCAGAAAACTAAGAACCTTTGCTAGTATGTATGTCTAGTGAAACAGATGCTAATTGTTTTGTGTGCATTATTCACAGATAATGAAAAGCAAAATTTTGACATAAAGTTAATTACAAAAATAAGAATGCATTAAAATAGCTAATTACTAACCATGTAAACTGACAAATGGCAGTTTCCTAGTTTCACAATTAATGAGCTGCATCTGAAAGCCTGAATTAAAACCCCATTCTAAAAAATTAAATCAAACCCCACAAAAATAACTTTGTAATAAGCACTCACAGCACTTATATATTTCATTTCATTCTTTTCCCCCATCATTAACGCTTCTTCACCCCACAAAAGTGAGTAGTTTTAATAAATCACCTATTTTGGTTGTTCGTTAAATCTCCTACTTCGTTTTCGTCTTTTTTGATATCACAGCAGGGCACTTCTCTCTGTGAGATCCAGTAAGCATAAGGAATATAAAGAGAATATGCACAGCACCCAAAACTTTCCCTTGGAGAGCTCTCACAGGCAAGTCAGGAAATGAACAATTAAAAAAAAAGACACAAACAAGGTTGAGTGTGGCACCTTGCAGACTAATTTAGAGAGGAATGAGCCTACAGTCTACTTCATCAGGCACTTTGAAACAGAAGTTAATGAAAATAAAAGGACCTAATTCCTCTTTCCTCCATATTAAAGTTACTTTATTTCAGGGGCTGTGCAATTCTCATTAAGAAGAACACAAGGTATGTCCTAAAGCTGATATGGGCAATTATCTTCCCTAAGTGTGTCACTATGTGCACTAATTGAGGACAAATAAAACAATTATTTCCAAGAAGAGTGAAAGCTCCCTATTGTATTTGTTATTTTAGACTCAAAGTCTGTTCTTGGCAGATAAAGGGGGAAAAGGTGACTTGGTTTTGCTGCTGTATTGTTTTAAGATAATATTCTTGATGACCTAATGAAAGCGATATGTGAAATGTGTCAAAGAGAATGCCTTGTTGCCAGTGCCCCCAGGGATTGTCTCTTTTCCTTCTTTCTTAGATTGGAGTAACAATACATCATCTTGTATTGTATGAGGGGTATGAAGGAAAGAAAGCAATATAGTATCTAAAAGTACTGATCACAAATGCCTTGTGATACAAATGTAATAAAGCTTTAATAGCACATACTTTTAATTATTAAAAGTGCATGAAGATTATTATCCTGTATCTTAATAACATTTATTTTCCAACAGTGTATCTGCCACTTAAGGCCATGGCATGTCTATGTATGGTCTAACACCAAGCAAAAAGAAGGTCAACTCACATCTTGATTGTTTAAAATGTGAAGAGACAGTTGTCATTTTGCTCAGGCAGCCCCTGGCATCACATTGGAAATGCACACATTAATGACCTACTTAACAGCTTGTAATCCCAATGCTTTTCTGTACAGTTGTAGGATTTCCTACGTCTTGTAGTGATTTTACTACTTGAGGAGATTTTGCCTCTGAGTAGCATCACCTGCTTTAAACCCCAATATTACTTCGTTTTCAAAACTTAAGTTGGTAAATAGAGATGTAATGGTAGGGAAAAAAAGATTGCACCGATAATTTCAGGGTAAGTAAGCTGAAAGAAAAGGAGCAAGCCAGATCTGGGCTTATTCTAACTTTCATCCATTTACAATGGCTGTTTTCCATAGCAGCAGGAAGTCAGTGATATAAGTGGAATTTCCTCCAGCAAGAGTAATAGGATAATAGAGGTCAACATCTGAAGATTTGAAACAACCTTAAGTGAGATCAAGGATTTGATTTACCAGGGGATTAGACTTGCTTTTTATTTTGCAGCTAGTATAAATCTTCATTACCTGATTCTAGAAATAGTGAAAAATTTGCCAGTAGAACTTTTGCCCTGACAATTCATTTTAGATTAACTGCTAACTGTTCTGTTTGGTCTGGCAGTTGCTGCATGTAATAAGTGTACACTTTATACAGCATTCTGAGACCTACGGTGAATGTGGTTATCCAAATACAACATATTACATAAATTATACCCTCAACGTATAAACTCCTTCCTTGTCTAAGAGTGGTTTAGCTAGCCTGGCAGCATAGAAGTTTAAAAGGTCATGTGTGCATCCTTGCATTGGTCACCCATATCACAGGTAGCAAAACAGGAGGGGAAGCAAACTGTACTGCTTTCACATTCCTACTAACACAGATGGCAGGAGGTAGAACAGAGACAAGGAGCTCGCCTTTGAGCAAACTACCAAGAAAAATAGCCAGGCCAGCCTACCAAGGAACATGCACTGTCTCACCGATGCACAGTTTACTCCCTCTTCAGAGTAGGAGGAGGATCATGACTCCACTCCTTGAACATTCCAGCAATACTCTTTTACTCTGAACTCATGGTGAGGCCAGTGCAGAGTCCACCACTAGTTGTTAGATATGGAGAATTGTAATGACCATGCTATTTCCACACATACAATGTTCAAAGCCATCTCTTCTCACCAATAAGTGGCCACGTCTACAAGAGATGTTTACTGCAGAGTAGACCAGCTCTGCAGTAAATGTCAGGCATCTACACATGGGGTTTCCTCAGACAATACAATGGATATTTGTCAGCAGTGTGCCCTTGTAGCCAAGAAGGGCATATTGGGCTGCCTTAGTAGGAGTCTTGCCAATAGATCAAGGGAAGTAATTATTTCACTCTATTCTGCACTGGTGAGGCTATATCTGGAATACTGTATCTGGTTTGGGGCTGCCCATTACAGAAAGGATCTGAACTTTAAAAAAAAAGTCAATGCAGGGGGTGTGTACACACACACACACACACACACACACACGTGTAATAAGTATATATATATATATACACACACACACCCTGCATTGACTTTCTTTTTAAAGTTTTCTTTATAAAATTCTATATTCTACATTTGCATATTAATAAGATGCAATAAATTCCAGTACTTCTCTCACCAGAGTTTACTGCTTCCAGCTGTATTCTTTTCAAGTACACCAGGGACTGCAGCATGTTGAACCAGGTCAGAGCAGCCCCAGCTGGCAGAGGGCCCCAGGGGTCAGCCTGCCAGCCCAGGCCTGTGCCTCCCAGCTCGATGACCTACAGAGGGGCAGGCAGCTCCCGCACTTAAGCACCCTCATGCCCCAGCTAAATGGGGCAGCATCTACACATGCATTACTATGGAGTAAAAAACTCTAATACATATATCAGAGATATGCCGATATATCAGTCCAATATTGGATCGGTATTGATATAAAAAATGTTCTATATCAAGGGTGGAGCTGGAGCCAGGGCCAAAGCTGGGGCCAGAGCTGGGGCTGCATGGGGCTTTTCGTGCCAGGGACTTGGCTCGAAGCAGGCTCTGGCACTGCTGGGAGGAGGCTGCAGCCACCCAAAATTTCACCACAGCTCCGTTCCCAGCCCCATGCTGCCACAGCCCTGGCTTTTCCCGGCACTTGGGTGGAGGCAGGGCATTTAGCCAGGGCTGTGCTGGGTGGCAGCGCAGGGCTGATAGCAGAGCTGTCGCCAAATTTGGGATGGCTGCAGCCTCCTCCCAGTGCTGCTGGAGCCCACTCTGAGCCCAGCCCCCTGCAAGAAAAGCCCCATGCAGCACCAGGTTCAGCTCCAGCTCCAGCCTGCACCTCCTGCCCATCCTGTGCCATGCAGATCCAGGAGCACACGCTCCCCCACCCCTACCTTCCCAGGTTGCAAGTAGTGGTGGGAGCTGCTCCCACACCATGAACCGCACCTTTGTCCTGTGCTTCCCATGCCCCAACTGGGCAGCACCTGCCCCTGCCTCCTCCCTCACCACAGGGGGCATTGATCTATGCCCCCACAGCCCTTCCCTCCCTGCCCTTCCACCACTATGGACTTACTACCTGATAGCAGCTGTATCAGATATCAGGTCGTTATTGGCCGATATGCTTCCTTAAAAATCAGCTATCGGTATCAGCGCCGGGGTGTGTGTGTGTGTGTGTGTCTGTGT
The DNA here is from genome assembly GCF_001723895.1 of Crocodylus porosus. Classification (NCBI taxonomy): domain Eukaryota; kingdom Metazoa; phylum Chordata; order Crocodylia; family Crocodylidae; genus Crocodylus; species Crocodylus porosus. The sequence goes on along the minus strand of NW_017728912.1, from coordinate 9,091,883 downwards.
CTGTGTCTGTGTGTGTGTGTGTGAGAGAGAGAGAGAGAGAGAGAGAGAGAGAGAGAGAGAGGTTTTCAAGTGATCTGCAAACCTGGGGGTCACAATCAACTGGAAGATGAATATGAACAAACAGTGTGGTGAGGTTGCCAGCAGGGCAAATAGAACTCTGTTGTGTATCAGCTGATGTGTAGCCAATAGATCCAAGGAGGTACTCCTCCCTCTCTATTTGGTATTGGTGAGGCCTCAGCTGGAGTCCTGTGTCCAGTTCTGGGCACTGCACTTCAAGAAGGATGTGGATAAACTCAAGAGGGTACAAAGAAGGACAATGCGTATGGTCAAGGGCATGGAGGAGAGACTCAGGGAACCGGGCCTGTTCAGTCTCAGTAAGAGAAGGCTGAGAGGCGACTTGATCGTTACCTACAAGTACACCAGGGATGAGCACCGAGAACTAGGGGAGAAACTGTTCAGGAAGGCACCTTAAGGGAGGATGAGGACTATGGGGCATAAACTAATAGAGGGTCAATTCAGGCTAGACATAAAAAAACCCTTTTTCTCTGTAAGAGTCACCTGAATCTGGACCACACTCCCAGCTGAGGTGGTGCAGTCACCCTCCTTGGAGGTGTTCAAGATAAAGCTGAACAGACACTTTGTTGAGCTTGTCTAAGCCCAATAAATTCCTGTCTGTGGCAGGGAACTGGACTTGATGATCTTACAAGTCCCGTCTGGTTCTATGATTCTAAGAAACCTACCGAACAAGGCTCACTTTTATGAGGTAAATTGGATTCCCTCTTTAGATAGAATGACTGTCATTATTGTTCCTTCCAGGACACTCTTTTGTAAAATGCTTTTGGTTTTCCAACCCCTTCCTCTGCCCACACTTCATAGTCTCATCAACTGGAATGCCACTGCCTGCTAGGGGTTTATACAGCCCCTAGGATGGCAGTCCTCTGATGCTTGAGGACACTAGATGCTAGAGCAGCATGAAATTATTTATAAATAATAAATACATTCACAGGAAATGCATTACTTAAGGCTTTATATAACTTTGTACTATACTTGGAGCCCCATTCTCAAAGAAGAACAGAAAAGTATTTTTGAAAATTTGAAAAAACACAATCATTTTTTAATTTAGGAGAGAAAATGTTGGGGGGGGGTAATAAAAAAAAGAAAGAAATCCCAGTTACCCTGTAGTCCACTGAGGGACCTGTACTTTAGAACAAGATGTTGGCTGGGAAACTTTGCAGCTGATTGTCTCCGCTTACACATGGAGGTGCTGATGTTGCAAAGGAAACATAGCAAACAATGTGCAATCTAGGAGGATATGATCTGACCACGTCAGCAAGCATTCAAGGCAAGAGAAAAGCCCTTTAAAACATGCGCATACTGAACAGCACACAGAATTCAGAAAAAAGTGCATAATCTCATTCACCATTTGCTTTATTTTGTTATTCAGTGTTTGCTAAGTGTACAACTTATTCATTCATAAGGAGTAAATAAGATTTTATTTATAACCTGTCAATTATCTTCAGCATCCCTCTACTAAAAGCAATTAGAACAAATTATTGTTCCCTCAGTCCATGTCTTGTAAAGTGACAACCTCATAGGCTCATTATTTTTAGACCCTTTAAATAGGTGTCTGCCTTGGGTTTTTTTGCATAATTTATTACCTGTTTCTAGCAGGACAGACACCATTTTCAAAGATTTATTCCCATAGGGCATAAGAGGCTTTATTTTTCAAACATCAGTGCAATAAATAAATAAAATCATTCCCACTATAATCATATAGCCATCTGTACATGGTAGAGCCCACTGTCTCCTGATGCATGTCACAAACATAGGTCTTGAGAGCAACTATAGGGGGCACCCTCTGAGTGGCTTCACAGCTCATTTCCAGATATGGCAGGTAAACTGGGTGTCCACAAGAATGTGCCTTCATGATGGTGCCAGGGATGCAGTATAGATGTGCCCCCAGTTTCTCTGTTCTTCTGTCTATAAGCTGGGCATAACACTTCTTTCCATACTAGAGGCATTGTGAGGACTAACTCTTCAATGCTTATTCTTAAATATTTGGTGAATGGAACAGAATAAAAATGCTGCATGTATTAATACTAAAGACATGAGTTAAGGATCTTGATTTTTGCATCTTCTCCAAGACATAATGCCTTAAGTAACATAATTCTCCCCAACATCATGCTGGGGCATTGGATTAAGATTTGTTCAGAAAGGAAAATGCCGCCTACTAAGTCACCAACTTCACTTTGCCAAAGAAAACCCAAATATTTTAGTGTCTCCCCAGTACAGATCAGTCCTGGTGATGCATAACTTAAATATTTGAAAGTTCATAGCCTCAGACCATATAGCTGAAACACATGTTACTATCAGCAATCATCATCACACATTACATTATAAATATAGTACAGCTTGTTAGGCCATGAAAGGTTGTTACCTTTGTGACATTCTCTCTGTTTCTTTTAAATCTGGTTAAAATAGACAAAGGTTTAATCTTTGACTTTATGATATTTAACTGAAACTATAAACTGAATCTAATATCTGATGATTAACCTGTTCGTAGCAGGCAAAATAGGAGGTACTGCAAGGGCTAATCCATAAAAATAAAAAGCAGATTCAGAATAAGCAAACTTCAGAATTACTGGAGAAGCTGGAACTGGGATAGAAAGGATAGAAAGAAGACAGATGACTGAGGGTACATACAGCCATTTGTAGCAGCCTGCACACTCCTGGCTGTAGCCTGCAGATTGGAAGGGACTACAGCCCATCTGTGGGCAGTAAAGTCGGATTGCAGGCTGCCTTGGAGGACTGAGCAGCTGATGCAGATTAGTAGCTGGCCACAGGAAACTAAAGGCTCCTAGGGAAGGGGGCTTGGGATCAAGCTGATAGAGTAAGGGAATTTGGCTGGTGACTGCAATACCTCTCCCAGGGTCTGGCAAAAGAGCCAGGCCTGCAAGGAGACCAGGAGAGGGAGCTCACCTGAGAGAGAAAAGGAAGAGTGTGCTGCCATGCTAAGAAAGCAGCACAGTCAGCAGCACCTTCTTGGGGCCTGGGAAGGGACTCTGGGACTGCAAGTCACCCCTTTATGAACTGTGTTTAAGAACTATATCATATTTAAAGACTCAGTGAGCTAAGCAATAACCCTGAACTCACTACACTGTTACGTTTAAAACAAGCTAAGCAGGATTTGGTTGATCTAAATGGCCAAGCATGCAGATGTTCAGAGGCATTCATTCAGGTAAAAAAATGACATGCCCAATCTAAATTTAATTCACCTGAGTAGGTGCACTAACTTAGATCAGGACTGTGTTAACCCTTTCCTAGATCGGGACAACCCAATCTCAAATACCTGCATGTGTTCACAGCACAGTCTGAGGGCTGGGAAAGCCCAACTGCTTGCCTCAGGCCCAGGGCTGTGCTAATACTTCCCTCCCCTGAACATAAACCCCAAGTGGGCTACTTTTAGTCCCCTGGCCCTTTCCTCATCCTGACCATCACTCCACCCCCCTGCAATCCCAAACTCTCTCTGGACCTATCCACCCCTCCTCTTACCCTGACTTGTTTACACTGGCTTTGTCCCACAGCTCCTAGAAATGGCAAATGCCTGTATGCAGCTCCTAGGAATAGTGAACTGCCACATGTTCCCACTCCCTGTCTAGGTGTAGGCAACTTAAAGTACTTTAAGCCACCTATACCTAGACTAGCTGTGGTGAATGCTTGTTTTCACCTTAAGTGATCTTCTTTTCACCTTAAGTGATCTTCACGAGTAGAATAAGGAAGGGGTCTAAATAAATGAAAGGTCTGCAAATAAAGCAAATAGGAATAGTGCAAAAACCCAAAGTAGATCTAAATCAGAAAAAAATTACCAACTGGGATCATATTTCAATGGACTAGAAGACTCATAATTGCTAGTAACATTATCTGACATGGAAAAAAAGGGTTTCAGAAAAGTTATTAGATTGAGTTTGGTGAAAAGAAATTTTCTTTCATAATCCCTACTGCACTGCGAATTTCAGGGGCCAGACTGTCAGCTAGAGGAAAATATCACCACTTCATTGACTCAGTCAAGCTGTGACAATTTACACAAGTGAAGGATCTGGCTCCAGGTGTCTATGAATGTTTATGGTGTCCAAGCTACCCTTCATTTGATGCATGGGATAATAGACAGCATTGGCAAATGACCTTTTATAACCAGAAGCTATGCAATGGAAAGCAGCAAAGCGCATAAAGGAAAGTACCTTTACTTTCTGTGTCTTCCAGTTTTGTCATTACTAAGAGGCTTTCAAGTGCAATTACAGTATTTTGCACTTGGCAAGAAAATACCTTTGGGCAGGTGTAAGAAACCTTGGAAGAGTCAGAAAAAATGTGGCCAGGAAAGGAAATGAATTCAGTCCAGAAAATAAATCAGGACAAGGACATCAAGCAGCAGACACAGGGCTGAACCAGAAAGCATACTATTAGGGAAACAGAAAAAGGATGCAGAAGAAAGATGGGATTGTGAAAAGGAAGTGTATGCTCAAAGGGAGTAATTAGGAAATCTTGGATACAGAAAGGAAATAGAGCAAAACTAAGCTGAACTCTCTCTCTCTCACTTTTTAGCCATAGGAGCAATTGCAAGCTGTTCCAAAAAAGAGAGAGTTAAACCTAAACAAATATTTCTGGAATCTCAGCTTCAAGTGAGGATTTTTTAATTTTATTCACTGCCACTAGTCTAGGAGATTTAATAACAGAGATGCTAGACTCAACTAGTTTGTTGCTTATTACCCTATGCTTGCAGGTGCTGCTACAATACTAAATAAATGCAATTCTCCCATATGATGAACTATAGCAATAATCCTCAAGGATTTAGAGGGAGCTTTCTTTTAAATTAGAAAAATAACTTCAGCATTGGAAAAGCAGGTTTTCTTTCCAAGCAGTAAATTTTGAAATAGAGGAATCTTCTTTTGAGTATTTTTATGATGTACTAAAAGTTATAATTTTATACTGTTATTTAAACAAAAATTAGTGACAATTCAGGCTATGCCAGGATAACAAACCAGATCTTAAATTCAAGTCTGAGTTTTACCAGATGGGTCTTTGAAGCTATGAGTTGAATTGGTTTTAATACAATGAGAATTAAACAGAAACCTCACTTTCAATTCAGAATTTGTCAAAACTCAAAGCTTTCCGTATATATTCAAAATAAAGTTGGTATGCACAGGAATAATAAAACAATCATAGGATTATGGAATCACAGAAAAATGGAAAAATATTGTACTATTTCCGATAATTTTTCTTCTTTATTCTCTATGCAGTGTCTGACAGGAACTAGTTGAGAGAAGCTGTAATAAATCCTTCAATAGGCAATTTAGGCAATTATAAGATGACTATGATGGATTTAATAAAAAACAAAATCAAAACAGTTAACTTGTATCTGTCCCAAAACAAAAAAGTTTGTGTCTTTTACCATGTTTTTCATTTGTTTTTGTTGCAGCTCTATAGAAACTTTTTATGGAGATGGACCCAACTGGAACTCTAGAATTTAGTACTCCTAAACTTTGCAATAATCAGATCTGAATCTAACCTGCATAACAAGAGCTCTGCTCGTTTGAAAAAACGAAACGCTTCATTCCCTTCTCCTTATTTCAGAAGAAACTACAAACTAAGCAAACAAGGTTTAAATTAGGTTCATACAAGATAGGTTCATAACTGGTTAAAATTCAGTAAAGAAGTCAGTACTTTACTATCAAGAAATTATGGACCCTGATATCAAAGAATCTATTTCTAGGCACCTAGAGGGCAACAACGTAATGAGGAAAAGCCAATATAGATTCATCAAGATCAAGTCATGCTTCACCAACCTGACTTCCTTTAACAACAAGGTGATAGGCTTTGTAGATGAGGAGAGAACAGTAGATGGACTTTTTAGAAAGGTTTTCAACTCTGTCTCCCATTATATTTGCATTAGCAAGTTAAGGAAATACCTTCTAAATTAAAATGATGTAAAGTGGGTACATCATTGTTTGGATCATTGTGCTCAAAACATGGCCACTGAGGCCTCAAATTCTTTCTGAGAGGAGGTATTAAGTAGAGTTATCCATGTATGTGTCTTAGGTTAGGTACTGCCAAAACCTTTCCTTAATGATTTAGAGGATGGGATTGAGCATGCAGTTAGCAAATTTGCAGATGACCCCAGGCTGGGTAGAATTGCAGACACTTTGGAGGAGAGTACTAGGATCCAGAATGACTTTGATAAACCATATAAGTATTCCAGAATTAACAAAATAAAATTATTGAGGACAAGTGCAAATTTGTGTACCTGGGACAGAAAAATCAAATGCACAATTACAAATTGCGAAATGATTGGTAAGGCTGCTGTACTACAGAAGACAACTGGGAGGTTATAGCTGATGACAAGGTGAATATGAGTCAACTATGTGCTCTTTCTGAAAAAAAAAAATCAATAGCATACTGTGTTATATTGACAAGAATATCACCTGCAAGCCAAGAAATATTCAGAACTATTCTAATCAGCACTTGTGAGGCTTCACGTAGAATACTGTGTCCAGTTTTGAGCACTGTGTCCAGTTTTGTGTCACACAGTTTTGAGAGTGGAAAAAATTCTATAGAAGTAAAAGAAACTTCATTTTTAAGAAGAGATTGGAAGAATGAGGCATTTTTAATAGAATGCCATGCTTCAAAAATGCATATAGACAAATTGTAGAGGGTCCAAAGGAAAGCAACAAGCATGATAAGAGGTTTAGAAAACCTCCAAGAGTCTTTAAGAGGTAAGTGTGAAGGAATTGGTTTTGTGCAGCATACAAAAGAGAAAACTGGACAGTCTTCCAATATTTAAAGGCTGCTGGCAATAAACTATGTTCAAAGAACAGGTTCAAAACCAATAGTCTTCTAATATAGCCTTTTTCATATGATTTCCCAGGCTCTCGGAAGGGGAATATGTTTTAATGGGTACAGACTCTTCTGCCAATTCCCCTAAACCTGATTGACTGTTTGTGCCCTGTCCCTTTCAACCAGTTCCTGTCCCAATACTTTCTCTTCCTCACCTCTGCCATCTTATTTGGGTCTGAGTTGCATCTTTGGGCTTGCTGTCCAGCAACCAAGACCACCGCCCACACAGTTTCTTTCCATCCCCTCACCATGCAGTGTCCTTGCCCAGCCAGTCCTCTAAACTGTTCATTCAATCCTCTTTTCTTTCCTCAGTGCCACATCTCAGGCACTTAATTATACTTTCCTTTTCTAGACATTGTTTCTAATTTTGCTTCTCTCTCACCCTTAGCTCTTGCCCCTGGTTCCAGTCTCTTTGTTTGACCAGTACCAATTTTCCAAGTATCCCAGATATCAGATGTATTTTCTATCCTCTTTGCTTGTTTCTCTCCACATTGGTTGTTAGCCCTAGACTCCTGGTATAGTGTTTCTCAGTCTCAGTCTTTCTGCTCTGACAGTTGCTCATCTGATCTCAGTATTCTTATCCTCACTCAGCTAGCTTTAAACCCTCTCCCCTCAATTTTCATCAGCAGCTCCCAATCCCAGCTTCTCTACCCAACTAATCCTAGCCTCCCCTCAGTTCCAAGTCTCTGCCACACCAGTCCCTATTACTTCCTTTCCCTCCTTCATGATCTAGATTTAGTCCCCTTTGCAAATCAGATGGCTTCCTTTTCTATGCTACTAAGGACATAACTGCACAACTTCCCGAGCACTGCCAGGGGTGCCCACTCATAACATGTTTCCTGTACACCTACAACCCAGAAATGTGCTGGTGAAGCAGTCCCAGCTGAAGGCTAATATCCAGTTGGTCTGGGGGTTTGGTTACAGATAAGACGTGAAGATGTTAATTCAACTTATGGATAGTGCATGATAATCTGCCTAGGGCTAGGAGCTGTAATAAAACTCTATCGAAATCCTGCATGGACTAAATTTTGGGGAATTGTCTCTAGCAGGTCTCTAATAGGTATGTGCAAACTGTAATTTTTCAAAGCCTTATAATTTAGCAGATTTTAGGCAGATTTTCATAGTGTCAATGACGGGAAGATTCTTGACAAAGCCTCTCTCCCCCTCTACATCAGATTTCAATCAAATCTGTCTCCCAAAGCATGGGTAGGCTAGAACTTTTCATAGAATAGGTTGCCAAAACAATTTAATATAGGCAAAATGCTGTATCTTTCCTTGTCTTTTTTGTTGTTATTTTTTTCCTAAATTATTCTGTTTGAGAGTAATACCCAGCGTGGATGACTTCAGAGAAGATGGTTTACTTTTGGTAACCTCATGCACAACTAAAAACAAGGTTTTAACATGGGTAGCATTAATAATATGTAGTATTGGCTAACTACCTATAACATAACTTATGGTATTTTTGCATAAGTTTGAATATGGTTAGATCATAAACTCATCTGGTTTAAATTGACAATGAAACCATATCAATTTACTAGAGCTAAAGAACTGGCCCATCATTTTTTTTTGCAAGCATGCAAATCTTCTTTCCATATCCATCCATGTAAAATTCTAGTGGAACAATAAAGCTACAGCTTCAATCTAATACATAGCTTGTTATGTCAGAATACCTTCCTTAAAGATTACCTGCCTCAAAGTACTGTATTGTCAAGATATTTTCGCCAAACAAGGGTACCATTGTTCATAGAGAGCAGTCATAGGAAGCAGTCATAGGATGACTATCTTGTACACAAAGGTATACTGACAGTTTATCAGATTAACTGGATATGTGTACCTGATACTTTTAAATTGCTATTTTGAGGTTTGATCATAAACATAGTAATTGGATAAGTGGCCAATTTCAGTGCAAATAATATTGTGTGTAGAATAAAAAAACCCTACTTGCTCAAGTTGGGTACCATGTACCTGTGGCTCGCATGGGCATGACTATTTTTTCAGTGCATATGTGAGGATACAAGTAATGTAGCATGATTCTTGGCCAAGATTGATGCCAGATGGATAGTTCTGCATTTTGTTAATTTTAATTGTAATAGAAATTCCTTTTTATAAAGAACATAAAGTGAAAGTAGAGAGCTTTAGGCTACACTGTTACTATAAGGACAGATCTGTAGGTATGGCAAAGCAGAACTAGACGTAACTCAGAGATGGGTGTCTTTCTGATATCTTTGTATGCCTTTCCAACCTTGGGACTTCCGGGGACCAGTATGAGCTAAGACACAATTTAGAACACTTACAAGGTTGTTCTTATAGCCCTTTTGGGGTTGCCAGGATAGTGAGGTAGTTGGAGCACAAAAGAGATGAGAGGTCCATCTCTTCTGCTTGGGAAAAACCTCTGACATAATCCATATACCAAAACATTGGGAAAGGTGGCTGTAACAGGGGGCCTTCCCAGGGCTAGATCATCAGTTAGCCTGCCCACCTGCCTAGTGCAGTCTACCCTAACTCGTCTACCACGACTTGAATGTTTTCATAATATATTAAGTGGGAGGCTGCCAATTCACTACCCCAATGCCAGGGTGCACTATGTAGAGCTTTGAACCTGCCCTAAACTGTGGCCCCTGCCTCGTACTCGGCATCCAGAATATATTATTGCTTCCCAGCTTTAGGCCGGGTGTGATGCCTGTAGGTATTATAGGGCTTGCTAGTACTACCCTACGCTCGTCTGTTTACAGGTGGTGACAGGGTAGACCTTGGCTCTGGATCACCAGGTCTGCCAGGGAGTGGATCTTATGTTTTTCTCACCTGCCATGGCTTTGATAACCTATATATTCCCGGGAGGCAATGCCCACGGTGATCCTGCCTGGTCTTGATCCCTGTGTCTTCTGCGGGGCTCCAAACCTCCCCTTTACCCCAGCCTAGCCTCTCCAGATGGTGTTTTACGATATTCTTCCGCAGCCAGGTTCCAGTGCTGCCTGTTGTAACCTTATTTGCTCCTACCCCAGGGTGTCCTAGTGCCTCTTTTGGGTACACCAGGGGCCAGTCTTGGCCTGTCCTCAAAAAAATCAAAATAGACAGCAAAAAAGAAATCACAGAAAACCCTGGCTGCTTCTCAGCCTTCTTGTTAGGCTCTGGCAATGTCCCCTTTTCTCCTGATCAGGTGCTCAACCTCTCAATCACTATAATTCAGGCAAACAATCCCTTAGTCCATTTTTTGCTGTGTGCTAGCCTGCCCTACACCCCTACAAATGTTCACAGTCTCTTTGGGGTTTCTCCCCTGTGCAGGAAGCCTCTACCTGTGACTGTAGATTTTCCTTCAGGCCCTCCTTCAGATCTTCAGTTGGAAAATTCCAGTCTGGAGATTCTCTCAGGCCTTGTGGACTCCCTCGCTCTGGATCCTCAGCTGCAGCTCCGCTCCGGAGATTACCACTAGCCACTTGTTTGCAGGCCTCTGCCTGCCTCAGGGTCACTCCTGCAGTGTTCCTCAGGCACCTTCTGCAGTTTCTGCCTGCCGAGCTACTCAGCTGCTCCTCTCTCCCTGCCTCCTGTAGGGAACTGACCCCTCTCTGAGGCCAGAAATACCTTTGAGCAGCCTCCCTCCGCCAATCCTGAGCGAGATGCCACTCTGGAAATTGGGTGGGTATTTTCCTTCCTTTCCGGGCTGCACCTGCAGCCCTGCTGGCCCTCCATGTTGTAAGTTCTGTCTCACTCCTTCACACCGGGCCAGACTCAATCCATTGTCGGGCCTCTTCTACAGTCACACTCACTGTCCCCTTCTCACTAGGGCCTCTTGCACTCCACCCCTCACTGGGCCACATACAACCTGCCCTGCTTACTTGAGCAATCTCTCTCAGTCATCAAGCTTGCCTACTAACTCTCTGGCACAGCACATGAAGCACCTTCGGTTTGGTTGTGCTCCCCTACTCCACATGGCCTGACTTTGTGCTGAACACCAGGCTGATTCTGCCCCTAGCCCTTCACCGGACAATTTGTTCCTGTTCTCACTCATGGGGTTGGCCCATGTACAGCCCTTAAAACTGCCCTTGCAGCTGTACTCAGTACAGTCCTGGTGCAGCCCATCAGGCCACCCTCAGCAGCCCCACTCTGCACCTGACATACTCAGTCCTTCAGGTGCCTCTCACTGTGCCCTACTCTGAGCAGGCCCCCATATCACCACTACCCCCTCTGGGGCCTCGGGGGTCTCATACCCCTGCAGGGCTTAGGTGCGTCTCCAGGTGTGCCTGGCCCTTCTCATTCTCAACACTCACCCACCAGATGGTGGGGGCTAGGGTTAAGGCACCCCTACCCGCCTTTCACTGGGAGCAGTAATCAGTCTGGTATTTCCTGGGGGGTGTCCCACCACAGACAGTTCTGCCAGACCCCACTTCTCTGGCAGGGTGCAGTTTTAAAGGTCATGCCCAGGACAGGAGCCTCCAAACCTCTCTGTAGCTCCTGTCCTCTTCTCCAAGATGTTCCTGAGCAGTAGCACAGCCAGGTAGTGTTACTCCTGCGGTGGCTGCCAGCAAACTGCTGCTTCTGTCTGCCTTGCCAAAGTTTGAAATGGCCACCTTAATCAAGCACTGGCTGGCTGGCTGCCTCCAGCCCTTAAAGTGGTAGGCACCCAAAGGTGTACTGCCACCATGGCACAGAATTACATTCATACAGATGAGCTTCTGGATGAGGAGGAGCAGCACAAAGAGGACTTAATGCATGCCGAGTCTCTGGTTCTATAATGTTTCAATTTTTGCCATAAAATTCACTTTTTTCTGTGAACATTTTCTTTCTTGAAAAAGAATCTTCAGAGTAACATCTGGTCAATTATGTTTAAAACATAATGCTATTTATTCCTATTGAAACGTTGGAATACATTCATGCTCCAACACAGGTTTTAATATATTCTGATTAAGATTTTCTTCTCTCTCATTATACATACTTATATTTTTGGAAGGGTTTTATCTCCATATGTTGCTATTGTAAATCAAGACTGACCTAAATGAATATGTGGTAAATTATACATCAGTTATATATACGCACATATACTAACTTCCTTCAACCAAATAAAATGAGGAACTATGAAGATCATACCCATTACATAAGATGCAAATAATAATATTTCATATTATCTTCCTAAAGAATTCCCAAATGCTGTAGAGTAACAATGAGCTACAAACAGACCTTTGCTGGTGGAAAGCAGCAGACATTATCTGTCAAGAACACTGCACACTGGCCTGACAAATAAAGTGAATTGTAGTGATTTTGGGGTTTTGCAGACAAAATTTAATTGCACACGCTAGTTGGGATAACACAACTATTTTACTACCCCACTTGAGAAAAATATCACAGGATTTACATGAGACAGATATTCAGGAACGTGAGTTTATACTCATCCAGAGACTAGCAGTTTTCCATATCTGAACAAAGGCAAAACCAACTTACCCATATTGGTACTGGAATGAATATACAAAGTATAGGTATAAGACAATTTGTGATATTTTTATACGCACATATTTGGTATATTACCATTTGCTATTTGCAAGTAGATACACAAATGCCAGATGTAATATTGTTATACTTTGACAGTCCTACAGCACCTAAGTGGCTTGCCACAAATAGTGTCAAACTTTACTCAAAGTACAGCAGAAATGGTAGAGCTTTTGTCCAATGACTTAGTAGAGAATTGCCTTGCTGGAATAAAAATTAAAATGCTAATTATTGAGAATATCCCTAAACTTGATATTGCTCACTAATTTGGGTTGGGAGTCAGTTACACTGTGTAAAATCAGAGTGAGGGAGATAAGTAAGTAATGTTAGTGAAATCTCCCCCCGCTACAGAGCATCTATACAAGACTTTCAGGACTGTGAAAGCTTCCCAGTAGCCTAGTAGAAATAGAAGGAAGGCATCCCAATATATTCTGAATGGAGAGGTGGGCTTCCAGCCAGATCTTAACAGGCGGCTTTGAGGGGAGATTTCAAGGAGAAGCCCTTTGTATTTGTGAGTATGCAAAACAACTGGCTGGGAAAGTCTTCTGTGGTGATGCCAAAGGTAACAGCTGCTACTCTAGCCCAATGGCTGAAAAAGCAGACGCAAAGTGGCAGTACTGAATCCCCAAAGCCTGCCCTGGGGCTTTCTGGAAGGACTGACTGCGTCTGTTCCATGGCACATGTGAGACATTTACATGAAGCCAATTATTTGGGTAGTGTATCAATTTCTTTTACTGTAGGAGTACAAATAATCCAAATCTTTAAAAACGATAATATTTTTCCATCTGAACAGCCTTAAATGCATGAATATTCCAAAATAGCTGTCTCGTCTTTTATGGCTTATTAAAACATATTTATTAGACATTATTATTAGCAAAAATAATAGTGAGAAAGGCAAAATAGTTTTTGAACTTTATACAATCAGTTATTAAATATGAAAAACATCAATGTAGAGTCAATATAATGTAACTGTAAATACTCTGTTCTGTATTGTCAACCCCTTAAGATTAGTACAATATAATAAAGCAAAAGTAGTTCCAAAATCTGCACCCTAAGAATTGCACAATGGGAGTTCTGAGTTACCTTACAGACTTTCCCCCCTCCTTTTTAAATTCCAGTTACAAAGGAGGATCAAGTTTAATTATGCTCATAAACTCACCTCTATTTAATTAAGCTATTGATAATATGGAAATGCAAAGATTCACTCTGAGTTTGATCACATAAAATATTTTATCTAAATCAGCTCATCCAGAAGCACCAATCAGTAGAAAAAGAGGGTAACACAACAGATGTATGGAAAACCAACCGTTGAAACAGTCAGTCACTACAATCTGAGCCAGCTCTGAATTTTCTCACAGTTAGTATTACAACAAACTTATAGCCTGTTGAGTTTTGTAAGATCTCAGAACAGAAGTTCAGATCTAAAGTAGACAAATTCAGCAAGTTTGGTCACTGAAAAAAATCAGCTATGATTTCTTGTAAATTGCTGTTGAAAAATGATGCTCTCTCTCTTCTCTCTGACACACACACACACACACACACACACACACACTCACTCTCTCGCAGCACTTCAGAAAAGACTTCATCACTTTTATATTATGGTGGGCTTTACTAACATAACCCCTTAATCTTGTGATGAATTTAATCAGACAATTCTCTACGAAGAAGAGAAAGGTTTCAACAGGTATGCTTTCAACACTGCCTTTCTATTCTCTAGGGTTGTCAGAGGGTTGTGAATGAGGGGAGTTTACCTGCTGATGATTCCATTTCAATCTGTTAGGGATTATATCTAGATTTTAACTTTAATGAGATGCTCACATGAGAATAAAAGGATTTGGAACAAATAAATAAATAAATGTGGGAATAAAAATGCCATATCATATTTCTCCTAGTTGTAATTTTGATGGAATTTAAATTTAATCCTCGCTACTTGACTCCTTTGATATCTTTACTTTTTTTTCTGCATAGGTGTTACACAGTCTGGTTCCTTTCTAGGCATCAAGGGATATTTTTTTAAAGTAATACCAAAAGTTATTGCTCTATTTCACTTTGATGCGTATTAGTTAATCTACCCCTTCTCTGCATGAAGCAGGTCACTGGAATGAATAACAGAAAGTCACTGCCTTCTGCTCTGAAATATAAAAGCTGATGTAGAACGAATCCCCCTGTGTCCAGACCAGTTATCCAACAACTATTTTATTTTTTATTACTATTCTTTAAAGCCACACAAGTTGAGACCAAACTTATTTTTGTATATCACACAAGAGTGTAATAGACTTTCATGTAAAAGTCGTGTGTACTAGCCACAATATACCCAAAGCAATGAAAATTAGGATCTGGAGAGTTCAGAAATCTGTTTGTTTCCTAAAAGAGATATTACAGCAACTGTAAATGTCAATGTTTTAAACCTTTTTTATGCAATTTGTGTTCATTTAAATTCAAGGCATGGGCATAATGTCTGTGGATCTGGATGTGTTTAAAATAATTTTAAACAGAATTAGTCATATGTGAACAGTTTTTGACAAAAATAGGAAATAATACTTTCATCTGCTGATGCCAGGAGTTCCAGAGGAAACTTCTAAAATGCAAATGTGATGGGCTAAAAGAAGGTTAATTCCCCTGAGTCATAGAGGAGCAAATGTCATGTCCATCAGGTTGATTTCCTCAGATAACCAGAATCACCCTGGATTTTTTTTATGGATAATTTTCAACCATGGTGCTTTCATTGAGTCAAATGTCAGAAAATCCTGTTTACCATATTGTTTGTGACTGATACAATGAAAACAAAGTTGTATCTGTGTGCCACATCAGACAGAATTCTATTACCAGCTCCCTGATTGGAGGGGTGACAGGATGGAGTTTGGCATGACAACATAGGCAGATGGAGAAAGAATTATTTGGGGGGGATGAGCATGTGTGTGCATGTACCCCCCAGCAGCTAAGTCTGTGAGCCCCAGGGCTGTGGGGTGGGGGGGACCATAGACTGAGGCCTCCATGGTGAGGGAGACAGCGGGACACAGGCTGGACGCACTCACCCTAGTCCCTGTTCCTGCCTGTGCCCTTCTCCCTCCCTCACCACTGTAGTGAGGGAGGGAGTGGGGCTAGGGTAGGGAAAGCCCTGCACAGCTAGGGCAAGGCGTGAGATGCAGTCATGAATGGCTTGTCTGTAGGGCACCTAGCATGCAGGGGGGTGGTGTGTCCTGCCACTGCACACACCCGGTGGTGGGGGTTGTGTGTCTGGGATCTGTGTGTGGAGTGACGGCATGCTGTGGGCTGGGGCTGGGCTTTTCCCGGCAGTGGGGCAGGGTTGGGCCTTGTTGTGCTTGGGGTGGGTGGCGGCAGTGCTGGAAGCAGGGTTCAAGGAGCTACGGTGAAGTTTGGGGTGGCTACAGCTGCCCCCCTATAACCCTATCTCCCAGCACCACTGTTGCCCATTCCAAGCTCAGTGTGGCCCAGAGCCCACAGTGGGAAGAGCCCAGTGCAGCCCCAGCCCCAGCACAGCCTGCCCTCACCCCAAGTGCAGGTCCCCAGCACATGGCCTCCATGCCTTCTGGAGTGAGCTCAGCAGCAGGAGCTGCTCCCCCCCAGACAAGCCTCTCATGGCTCAGTCCCATGCTCCACCCTGGCTGTGCAATACCTAACCCAGCCTTAAGCCCTACTCCTTCTTTCACCACTGTGTGTGCACCCCTCCCCACTTCTGCTGCAGCCATTGGAAGCCTGCAGCCAGGCTGCCTTGTGGCCCTACCACTGCCCTACATTTGGGGGGATAAACACCATTAGCCACCTCCTTCTGCCACCTATGCATGACAATCTCTTCAAGGTGGATGACTGGTTATCTGGGAGACATCCCTTGAAACTCCCAGTACACAGATGAAATTCACACTTCTTAAGCTGATCACCCATTCAATTCTGCAAGCTAGTGCAAGTATGAGAGGAGGAGAAGGGCACACCATGACTCAAATTCTTTGTCACTTTTTTGAGACTTCAAATCTGTATGGCCCTTATTTGGCAATGCAGTAGGGAACTTTTCCTTGCTGTGCATCCACTTGTGGCCCAGGTAGAATGTAATGCTAATTAACAAAGGCAATTTTAAAAAATTCATAGGTTTCATGCTGTATTTCATGAGCAAGAAGAGAATAAACATTAATTGACTATATTATTAATTAAAAATATTTGTACATCTCTATTAATTATCTGTGCAAGAACACTTAGAGGTAGAAAGCCTTACATTAACAATTTCCCATTCTATTTCTACATTTTCATTTTCTGTCCAATCTACAGAAACAACCTTGGAATAATACTTTCCAAAAATGAGAGTTCCTTTCAAATCAAAAGGATACTTCCAAGAATAACTTCACCTCATCTAAAGTCTTTTAATACTAGAATTTCATTGCTGTCTCAGATTCAGAGCCCTGGAACTCTACAGTGCCCTACAGAGGAAGGCAAAAATCCTCACAGTCCATACCAATCTGACCATAGAATAAAATTCCTTCTTGACCCCAGATATGGCAATTGGTCTGACATTGAGTGGAGGGACAGGGCTGTTTAGCCAGAAACTGTAGCCAATACTCAATGCCTCTGGGGAGGCTTAAAAGCACCCTGACACATAGCAGAAAAAAGAGATATTGGGGGGGGGGGGGAGGCAGAGAGGAACAACCAGCAAAGCCCAGAAGCATGGGAAATACCCATGGTAGAACATAGGCATAGCTATGCCTAGATCATCCCTAGAGACCTAGCAAATAGATGGTGGAAGTAGAGTGTGTAGCATCTCCTTTCATGTTACCCCGATGCCACTTCACCTTCTTTGCATCTTCTGTTAAGAGTTTTCTCAGATGAATTAACAGTGGACCCACAGTTTTCTTGGTCCTTCTTTTCTGGCCAGCATACTTACAGACCCTCTTCTTGTTGTTCTTAACCTTCTTTGCTAGGTGCAGCTCATTCTTTATCTTTGCCTTCCTGATTTTGTCCCTGAAGATTCTTGCTATTTCCTGGTGTGTGTCCTTGATGACCTGCCTGTTCTGCTATTGCCTGTATGCTTTCCTTCTGCTTTTGAGGCATTCTAGGAATACTTGTACAGCCACATATGCCTCTTGCCATTCTTCTTGTGCTTTCATCTTGTTGGGACAGTTTCTTGTTATGCTTCTAATACTGTGTGCCCCTTAGAAGCTCCCAGCCCACCAAGATCCAAGACAAGGACAGGACAAGATCCCCTAGTTGTATCCTCCACTTTCTGGAAGAGAAAGTTGTCCTCATCACAAGTTAGGAACCAGCTTGACATTTTGTGTTTGGCTGTACTGTTCTTCCAGCAGATGTCTGGAAAATTGAAGTCTCCCATCAGTACCATTCTAGTCCCCAACTCCAGTGCAAGACGCATGGGTGTAAGCCCTCTGTGCCCCCGTGAGCCTAGGGACCCCAGCAGAGACCCCAGGACCCCCAACGAGCCCCAGCCTGCCCGCAGGTAAGCAGCGGCCCATGGAGGGAAGGCCCTAAACAGCTGGAAGCGGGTTGAGCGGTGCCAAGGAGGGTTACACCTGACAGCTCCTACTTGGCCCAGCCCCCTAGGGAGCTGTGCAACTGGCTGTTGGCACACAAACCAGGCTAGGGGGTGAGTTTTTGCCTGTCCCTTTCCATCGGTGGCAGGGAGAGACCCTGTAGTCCCCACCCTAAGAGCAGTGAGGCACTGGCCAGCCCTTCTGCACATGCACACAGTTTAAAAAGGGCCCAGCAACAACAAAAGCCTCATTCTGTTCCCCAGCTCCAGTGCGGGACGTGCCGGTGTAAGCCCACTGCACTCCCATCAGCATACAGACACCAGCAGAGACCCCAGGACCCCTCACGAGCCCCAGCATACCCACAGGTAAGCAAGGGCCCATGGAGGGAGGAACCTAAACTGAGTGGGGCTGAGGAGGGTCATACCCCCCCAGCTTCTACCTGGCCCAGCCCCCCAGGGAGACGCACAACCGGAGCCTTGCAAACAGGCCATGCAAACAGGCATGCTCCTGGGCCCAGTGAGTGAGTTAGCATAGGAGTTTGCTCAGGAGGGTGCACAGGAGGGCCCACGGCCCTGCCTGTGAGCCCCCCAGGGTAGACAGTCCCAGCCACAAGCGGCCTACTAACAGCATGCCATGGATGGGCATGTGCCACACCCCAAGGGTCTTGTCAGGGTCTGCAGCCCCCCACCCACCCAGCACCTCAGAGACTGCCACCAAGATGGAGCCCATGGTTCCAGGCTCCATGCAGACGGAGCCTCTGGCTCTCAGCTGCAGGGGCTGCCTTTCACTTTTTCAGGCTCTGGGGCCTGGGAGCATGGCCACCTCCCCTTGTGAGATCTGCTCCCTACTGGGGTCTCTGTCACACCAGCCGGAGGAGCTCCAGGCCACAATCCAGAGACTACATGCCATCAGGTACTGTGAGCAGGAGATCAACTCCTACTGCCAGGCCCTTCTCCCTCAGGAGACAGAGGGTCAACCACGGTCGCCTTCCAGGACTGGGGAGGACTCAAGGACCTCCCCTGCTGTCCAGTCCAGGGGTTGGACCAAGATGGTCAAGGGCCCCAAGGCCCACTGCACCAAGGGCCCCCCACCGCTGAAGCTTTGCAACTGGTATAAACCTCTTGCAGCCCCAGCAGAGCCTGCTAAATTGCTATCTCCTGCAGGCAACACAGGCTTGACTGTAGCTACCACCCCCACTCTCTCTAAGACAAAATGCAAAGAGTTTGTCGTGGGAGACTCCATCCCGAGGGAGACTGAGGGGGCAATCTGCCACCCTGGCCTCTTAGGCCGGGTAGTCTGTTGCTTCCCAGGAGCCCAGATCTGAGACATTGTGGAGAAGATCTCTGAACTCCTCCAGCCCACTGACCACTACCTTATGCTTCTCATCCATGTGAGCACAAATGACATGGCTTGGAGTGCTCCCAGACAGGTCCTGAAGTGCTACAAGGATTTGGGAGTGGGGCTTAAGGGGTTGGGGGTGCAGGTGGTGTTCTCATCGATCCTCCCACGGGCTAAGGAGGGAGAGGAGGATCTAGGTAGTGAACTAAAGACTGCAGCGCTGGTGTCATAGGGAAGGCTTTGGCTTCCATGACCGCAGTCCACTCTTTGGAAAGCAAGGCAGTGAGTTGCTGGGAAGGGATGGCCTCCACCTCTCTCTGCTGGGGAGGAGGCTCTTCTCAGCCAGACTGGCTGACCTGCTCCACTGGGGTTTAAACTAAGGCTGCCAGGGGATGGGGGGACTACCACCACTGCTGGCCAACTGAGCAACCCTTGCAAAACCAGCCGGCCAAGGCACTTAAGGGACCCCACCCCTGCCCCAGCCCTGGAATGAACCGTAGGTAAGGCAAGGGCCCCCAAGGGGAGAGTTGCATGCTTATACACAAATGCCAGAAGCTTGGGGAATAAACAGGAGGAACTTTTCCTCCTGCTAAACACAAATAACTATGATATCTTGGGATAACAGAGACCTGGTGGGACTCCACCCATGACTGGACCACAGGTATAGATGGTTATACCCTGTACAGGAGGGATCAAGTGGACAAAAGGGGCAGGGTCTAGGTCTCTATGCCAAGGAAAGCTACAAATCCCTGCAAGCCACCACTGGCACCCACGGTGGATGACTTGAGACCCTCTGAGTTAAAATCCAAGGGGAACACAGCACAGGGGATACTATGGTGGATTTCTACCACAGATCCCCTATCCAGGGTCAAGACCTTGACCAAGAGTTTACCAGGGAATTGGCTGAGGCCATGTGCTTCCAGTGTATTGTTGTCATGGAAGACTTTAACTACCCAGACATCGCATGGGAGAAGTGCTCAGCCAAATCCGAGCGGCTGCAAAGCTTCCTATCGTGCGTGGATGACCTCTATCTGATGCAGGAAGTCTACAGGCCTACAAGAGGTAAAGCACTGATCTACCTGGTACTGGCAACTGGGGGTGACCTAGTCAGTGACCTAATGATTGAAGGGAAGCTGGGTGACAGTGACCACAAGCTGATCACCTTCACCAACCGTTGTAAAGCCGGCAAGTCAGTCAGTAATACAGAAGTCCTTGACTTCAGGAAAGCTGATTTTGACAAGCTAAGGAGGCTTGTCAGTGAGGCCCTAAAGAGCCACAACCCAAATGGGAAGGGAGTTCAGGAGAAGTGGTTGCTCCTCAAGGGAGCAATCCTGGATGCGCAAGCAAAGTCTATCCCATCTTGGAGGAAAGGCAGCAAAAGGGCACAGTAGCCCCCTTGGCTCTCCAGGGAACTAGTGGACCTCCTACATCTTAAAAGGAAGACCTATAAAGAACGGAGGACTGGAATCACCACCAAGGAGGAATACTCTGCTCTGGTCTGGACCTGCAGAGAGCAAGAAAGCCAAGGCTGCAATGGAACTCCAGATAGCTACAAATATCAAGGATAATAAAAAGTCCTTTTTCAGATATGTGGGGAGCTGGACGAAAAGCAAGTGCAACATTGGACCCCTGCTAAACCAGATGGGACAACTGACAGCCGATGTCCAGGAAAAGCAAACTTGCTAGATGAGTACTTTGTGGCAGTTTTCCACCAGTCCCATGGGACGCTCTTGCCCACTGTGGGACAGGGAGGCCTGGGTAAGAGAGATTCCTTACCCTCCATTAAATCTGACCTTGTGAAAGGAACACCTTGAGAGGCTGGATACCTTCAAGTCAGCCAGCCCTGATGGTTTGAAGCCAAGGGTACTCAAGGAGCTGGCAAGCATCATAGCTCATCCCCTGGCACAGATCTTTGAGAGCTCTTGGCACTCTGGTGAAGTGCCTGAAGATTGGAAGAAGGACAATGTGGTGCCTATCTTCAAGAAAGGGAGGAAAGTAAATCCAGCAAACTACAGGCCCATCAATTACCCTGACCTCTATCCTGGGGAAGGTCTTAGAACAGATTATCAAAGAGGCCACCCTTAACAGACTAGCTGACGGCAATATCCAGCATGCGTTTGTTACAGGTAGGTCTTGCTTGACCAACCTCATTTTCTTTTAGGACCAGTTGACCTATCACCTGGATAAGAGGGAAGGGATTGATGTCATATATCTTGACTTTAAAAAAGCCTTTGATTTAGTATCCCATGATCAAAACTGGTAATTGGCAAAACTGCAGCCTCAACCTGACCATGATCCACTGGCTGGGGAATTGGCTCCGCTGTAGGACCCAGAGGGTGGTGGTGGACAACCAATCTCTTGGTGCGCAGTCTCCAGTGGGGTCCCTCAAGGCTCTATCCTAGGGCCTATACTGTTTAACATCTTCATCAGTGATGTAGACATTGGTGTCAGAAGCGGGATGGCCAAGTTTGCCACTGACACCAAACTTTGGGGTAAAGCATCCAAACGGGAGGACAAGAGGGTGATCCAGGCAGATCTTGACAGGCTCATGAAATGGGCAGAGGAGAACCTCAGAGTGTTTAACACTGAAAAATGCAAGTTTCTCCACCTTGGGAGGAAAAACCTGCAGCATGCTTATGGGCTCAGTAGTGCTACTCTGGTTAGCGCTACAGATGAAAGGGACTTGGGGGTCATGATTGACTACAGGATGAACATAAGCCTTCAATATGATGCTTCAGCTAGTAAAGCAAGCAAAACGCTGGCTTACATCCATAGATGCTTCTCAAGCAAATCCCAGGATGTCATTCTCCCATTGTACTCCGCCTTCATGAGGCAGCAGCTGAAGCACTGGGACCAGTTTTGGGCTCCACAATTCAAAAAGGATGTGGAGAAGCTTGAGAGGGTGCAGAGGAGAGCCTTGTGCATGATCGGGTCCAGATGAGAGGCTATGGGATCTGAACCTGTTCAGCCTCCACAAGAGAAGGCTGAGGGGGGACCAGCAGGCATTTTACAAACTAGTCAGGGGGGATCAGCAGGCACTGGGGGAGTCCCTGTTCCCCCAAGCACTACCAGGAGTGACAAGAAATAACGGTCACAAGCTGGTAGAGGGTAGATTCAGGCTAGACATCAGGAGGCGCTACATCACTGTCAGGGCGGCTAGGATCTGGAATCAACTTCCAAGAGAAGTGGTGGTGGCTCCTACCCTGGGGGTCTTTAAAAGGAGGCTGGATAAACACCTGGCCGGGATCATTTGACCTCAGTACGCTTTCCTGCCACAGCAGGGGGTTGGACTTGATGATCTGCTCAGGTCCCTTCCAATCCTACCAAGTATGAAACTATGAAACTATGTTGTAAAGATAAAAAAAAGAGAGAGAGAGGAGGGAAGGGGGGAAAAAGGAACACTACAAGAACTTGCATGCTAAGCATCCACACGAGTGTCCTCGCCCATGCTCCCACCCACCCACACTCTCCTGCTTCCTGGCTCCCTCCTGGGTAAACTCCCTGGACAAACTCCTTCTTTGTTTGTTGCCATCTGTTTGCTTTGACAGTCTTTAATTTTTATTTACCCCTGGTGAACAGGCAGATACAAACTGCATTGTTCATTCAAGAATAAAACCATAAAAAGCATAAAAAACAGACTTCAGGGTTACATTCTCTGAGATTTCAGAATGTTGATTTCTTAGGGGCAATACTAAAAAGCTGCAGATGTGAACAGTGAATAGTCCTTACTCCTGTGAAATTTTCCTGCTGACTTCAATGCAACCTTAATTTGCCTGAGCTGTTATCTGAAATCCCTTGGCACAGAGTCTATTTAGTATCCTTGATCCAAGATTGTGGAACCTAGTCCAAGTCAGAGGATATGGCTAAACAGCAGTCAATATTTTTGGAAATTCATCTCACATAGACATATGTCTGTAAGTCATTGGTGTTGTCAGGGCAGAATCCATCAGGGTTGTTATCTGACTTCATTAATGCTGTTTGTGGGTGAGGTGTTAGGATCCCTCACTTTGGATAATTTGTGTGCGTGCTGTAAGATACCATTGATAATGTTGTGTCCCTAATGATCTCGCTATTACAAGAAAGAGACAGAAGGCTTCAGTTCTTAGTGACAAAAAGCTTATAGAACTCATACAAAAGATACAAGCCATCTTATATTGCAATGTGCATTCTTGTATATGATTTCAGTTAAATATGATTATGTAGAAGTGGAGATTGCTGCTCTATAGCTTCCCAGAGAGCAATGAGGAGCCCATTGCATTGCAGAAGGACCCATACTCATTAGCAGCTCCCTGAGACACAGCGAGATCCAAAGAGCAGCTTTTAGTAGTCTCCTGTTGAGTAGCACAGGTCCCCCAGAATTAACCTATGGGTGATCACCCACCCCCCATGTCACAGAATGGATGGAGTCTCCCCAAAAGGAGTGCAAATTAGAGACTGTATTTTGTAGTTGGTAGTGCTGTAAATTGCTTTTGGTGTTTTCCTTGCCTTTGTTTTCTGTAATAAACCTGTCCTCTGTGCTTACACTGCTTGCAAAGAGGGGTTTTGTTTATGCAAGACACCCCAGCCAAATTCAGTAATCCCAGATTTCTGGGTGGGGGCTTGAGCCACAGTGAAAACTTATTGGGTACCCTGAAATATGACCCTGCCCCTTGTTGTTGCCAATCAGTGCCCAACAGAAGGGTTACACTTAGATAGGTTTATTTGTTTACAAACAAACCTAGACACTAACATCCATGAGTCATGGTACCAGCTGGGTACTTTGCAGGCATGGTAAAAACATGAACCTAACCCCTAAGCCTAGCACAAATACTGAGGGTTTCAAGGCCCTTTTTTATACTCTCATCTAAACAACTTCATTTACAGTTTACTTATCCTAATTCTCACCAATTACTAAAACATCTTTAGGTGACATCATCTGTATCCTACTTCTTACTGACCATAAAGAAGGCTGACCATAAAGACCCACACAGAACTACCTGGAAGACAGTCACCTCATGCTCCAAGAAATGCAGGGCCAGAGCTGTTCCTCCCCTGGTACTGCACAACAGCTATGCTCCCCTCCCCATGAATGAGGAGGCTCCAATGGTGACACTGGGGGAGGAGGAGGAGGGGGTAAGCAGTGTGCTGCCACCCTCAAAAGGAAGTGCAAGGTGGTGGTGGGGGGGGACTCCCTCCTGCAGGACACCAAAGGACCCATCTCCCATCTGGACCCCCTAGCCTAACAGGTCTGCTGCCTCTCTTGGGCCTGCATCTGGGATGTTGTAGAGAGGATCCCTAGGCTCATCTGGCCCTCTGACTACTACCCCATGCTCCTCATCTATGTAGGAACAAATGACACAGCCAGGAGTAATCAAGACTTGGTCATGAGTGACCACAGGGCTCTGGGGGCTGGACTCAAGAGGTTGGGGGTTCAGGTAGTCTTTTCCTCTGTGCTACCAGTTGTGGGCCATTGTTCTGGGAGGGAAGGATGCATCAAGGAAGTGAACTGATGACTCCGATGGTGGTACCACAGAGAGGGCTTCAGTTCCCTTGACCACAGTGTACACTTCAGGGAGACAAGACTCCTGGGAAGGGATGGTACCCACTTCATGCAGAAAGGTAAGGCCCTGTTCTTGGCCAGGATGGCCGATCATCTAGATAGGGCTTTAAACTAAGATTGCTAGAGGACAGGGAAATGCTGGAGCATGCCCAGGGACCAGCATACAAGAAAGCTCCATAGATGGGCACACTAGGAGATCCACTCTCACAGGAGCTGAAGGGATAGTTCTCCTTCAGCATGACAGGAAGTTGATTGTCTCAAGTGGAGGAGTCAGGTGCCTGTACACTAATACTAGGAGCATGAGGAACAAGCAGGAAGAGCTATCCCTCCTACTGTCCAGTGGGCATTATGATCTAGTAGGGATTACGGAGACCTGGTGGGCCTCCTTACATGATTGCAATGTAGCCATAGAGGGCTACCTCCTGCACAGAAGGGACTGAGTAGGGAAGAAAGGTGGAGGTCTATCTCTCTATGTGAGGGAGCAGTACTCCTCCTTGGAGGCCGACGTCAGCTCCAAAGAAGAATGGCTTGAAACCCTCTGGGTCAAACTGGGGAGGGGGGAGAGCGGGGATGAGGCATGGCAAGACAGACCTAATTGTAAGTGTATACTACAGACCACTAAATCAGGGGGAGGGGAGGACCTTGATTTGGAATTGTCACAGGAACTGACAGAGGCCATTAGTGCACAGGACATGGTTGTCATGGGCAACTTCAATTTTTTCAGACATTTCTTGGGAGAAACACTTGGCCAAGTCAGATCAGT
Organism: Crocodylus porosus; assembly: GCF_001723895.1. Classification (NCBI taxonomy): domain Eukaryota; kingdom Metazoa; phylum Chordata; order Crocodylia; family Crocodylidae; genus Crocodylus; species Crocodylus porosus. Next base: position 9,066,385 of record NW_017728912.1, on the reverse strand, counting down.
CACATTTCTTTCTGACCTACATCAAAGAGCTCTTCCTGACTCAGGAAGTACAAGGCTAACCAAAGGTAAAAAAGAAGCAAGAGGTGTACAAACAATGGAAGCTTGAGACATCCCCCAAGGAGGACTATACAACAACAGCCTGCATTTGTAGGGAGCAGATTAGGAAGGCTAAAGTGGTGACTGAACTTAAATTAAAAACTTAAATAAAGGACAACAAGAAAGCCTTCTTTAGGGATGTAGTGAACAGGAAGAAAAACGGGAGTTTGGGGCTGTTGTTCAACAACGCAGGACAGCTGGTTATTGACACTCAGGAGAACACTGAACTCCTGAATGACTACTTTGCTTGGGTATTTCACCAGGCCCAGGGGAAAATCATGTCAGATAAGGCACAGACTGGGCATGGTGGGAATGACCACCTTTCTACTATTGGCATTGAACTGGTAATCAGTTAAAAAAATAGACATATATAAGTCAGCAGAACCAGATGAACTTCATCCGAGAGTGCTGAAAGAGCTGTCGAAAATCATCGCAGAACCCTGGTGAAACTCTTTCAGAACTTGTGGTGCTCCAGAGAGGTCCTTGAGGACCGGAAGAGGGCCAATGTTGTGCCATCTTCAAGAAGGGGAGGAGAGAGGACCCAGGTAACTATAGGCTAATGAGGCTAACTTCTATCCCTTGGAAAATCCTGGAAAAAATTCATTAAGGAGTCTATGTGCAGTAGGCTTGCAGAAGGTAGGATTCTGAACAATAGCCAGCATGGCTTCATTGCAAGCTGGTCTTGTCTTACCAATCTTATCTCCTTCTATGACCAGGTAACTCACCACCTGGAGGAGGGTCAACATTGTATACCTAGACTTCCAAAAGGTCTTTGATCTGATATCCCATAATGTTAAGCATGGGAAAATTGGAGGATTGAGGGCTTAACTACATGACAGTCAGATGGGTAGGAAGCTGGCTGTGGGGTAGGACCCAGAGAATCCTAATGAATAGATCTGTGTCATCCTGGTGAGAAGTGGCCAGTGGTGTCCAGTTATTTTCAACATCAGTTATTTTCAACATCTTTATCAATGATTTGGAAGTGGGGGTGAAGAGCTCACTGGCCAAGTTTGCAGATGACACCAGGTTATGGGGGAGCATGGTCATACTTGAAGATAGGCTGCAGATACAGGTGGATCTAGACAGGCTAACAAGTTGGGTGGATCAGAACCAGATGAAGTTCAACATCAAGAAATGTAAAGTGCTCCACCTGAGGATGAACAATCCCCAACATACCTACAGGCTTGGCAGCACCAAACTGACCAGCACCACGACTGAAAGGGGCCTAGGGGTAATAATAGACCACAATATAAATATGAGCCGTCAGTGCAACAGCTGTAGCCAGCAGGGCAAATAATACTCTGGCATGCATCAATTGATGCATCTCAAGTAAAACCAAGGAAGTTATTCTTCCACTTTACTCAGCATTGGTGAGACTGCAACTGGAATACTGCATCCAGTTCTGGGCACTGAGCTTCAACAAGGATGAGGTAAAGCTTGAGACAGTCCAGAGAAGAGCCACCCATATGATCAGAGACTTGCATAGCAAGCCATACAAAGAAAGACTGAGGGACCTGGGCCTCTTCAGCTTAAGAAAGACAGGGCTGAGAAGGGACTTGGTAGCAGCTTACCACTACATCAGAGGAACACTTCAGGGGCTCAACAAATAACTGTTTACCAGTACACCCTTGGGGAGAATCAGGAGTAACGGCCACAAACTCTTGGAAGATCATTTCAGGCTTAACGATAGGAAAAAACTTCTTTACAGTTAGGGTGTCCAGCCTGTGAAATAGGCTCCTTCCAAGGGTGGTGCAATCACCTGTCCGAGAAATCTTCAAGAGGATACTGGATGGTCACCTTGCTGGTGTCACCTGACTCCAGTTGTCTTTCCTGCCTAGTGCAGAGGGGCTGAACCTGATGGTCTTGCAAGGTCCCTTCCAGCCCTTACAATCTATGAATCTCGCCAATTAGTACAGCCTTCCCACTAGAGAGGGAAACCTGTTTGCCAGATCACTCTGTTCTGTACTGGTCTTATTAACTGACTCCTTATCTGTTGGCCTTTGAGGCACCTCTAAAACTAATGAGTTACTTTTCTAGCACTTGCAGGCACCTCTAAGTAGCTCATTGTGCAGGTCATATAGGCTAGGGACAGACGTTCAAAAAGCCTGAGCCTGAATTTGCAGTTTAGTCTAACCTGCAAAGCTTAAAACAATTTTGAGATTGACAGACATTCCCGTTTCATTCCAAAAATAATGCAGGCACATCACTGCAGTGGCTCAGGCTAGAAGCTGGGGGGAAGTGGGGGGCTCTAGAGCAGTTCTCCGTTTCCTTCCACAGGACTAAGCTGAGGGGTCATGGCCAGGCCCTGGCAGGATCCTCTTATTATTCCCCCGCTCCTGAGCAGGCCAGCAGGGAACATTTATTACTCCTAAGTCAGTGTTTATCAACCCATTAAGAAAACAAAGCCAGTCTCCAAGCTCTTCCTAAATAGCTTTTCCAAGGAAGGATATTAAGCTACCTGTTGATTAGTTTCAAAAAGCCTGTCTAACTTTGTCATCTCCGACAGCAGGGACCATAGCCAGCATGTGGTCTGCTAGATAATGCTGAGGTGTTTGCATAAGGCAGAGGGGTGGGGGGAATAATCCCTGCTTAGCTGGGAGAAGCCAGGTAGACACTCTGTGACTGCAAGTCTCTGCTGGAGCTCCAGTGAGGGAGCAGAGGGAAGGAGCCAACCCTGCTGTGGAGCAGAGAGCTCCACCCAGCCCAGAGAGCCTGCCAGGGTGCTGGGGAAGTCTGATTTATCTTAAACCAGGAAGGGGTCTGGAACAGACATTACATAAACAGATTTGAGTCAAATCAGATACTACTTTTAACCAGATTTATCTCAAACTGGTTTCAGCCATTTTCAAACTGATTTATGCACACTGAACATCTGTTCTATTACAGGTTTAAACCAGTTTCTAATCACTTAATCAGGTTTATGTGTAATGTCTGTCCCTAACCATATAGTATGCCTAGTTTTTAATTCACTGAGGCCTACTTTGGTTCATGCTATTAGCAGGGCATTCGTATGATTTGTACGTGCACTGACCTGTAGTTGTATTAACATGGCCCACAATGTTCTCTCAATTTCAGTTGGTTAGCTTGGGTACTGCTAGCAATATATCCAGATCAGGATAAAGCTTAGCCTAGACTAAGTAAGTTTTGCAGCCACAGTAGTGCAACACAGTTGGGGAAGCAACTGGGGCAGCAGCCCTTGCTGCCAACCCTGGGTTGGGAGGGGATTTGACAAAAACCAGCAGCATCTATGCTGCCAATATGGCTGCCCCTACACTGCCAGCAGAGCCACCACTGCCCCATGAGTTCCTACCTAGAATGCTCAAGCATCCTATTGCACCACTGTGCAGTCAATGTCAATTTCTTGTTGTTAAAGCCTGTAAACTGAAGTCACACCTAGACTTCAATGTGGCCACACCCAGCGTTTTACGTTCTGTGCATGTACACTAGAATCATGTGTGCAAACATATCACAGTCACTGTTCTTGAGCCCCTAAAACTTTTCAAGGTTAAGTACCAACAGGAGCAGTAGTTTTCAAAGGAGTCAGACAAAGAAGTATGTATCAAGAGCTTGTCACAGGCCAGATTACTCTGATTTGTATCTCCTCAGTATGCCTGGAGATTCTGTGCCTGACTCTGTAACAATATTTTAGGAGCACTCACTGCACAAGAAAGCACTTCTTCCCATCTTACTACAAACCTGAGAGCAACATTTCTGAGCTAGACCTGCTTTCTGCTAGTAGATGGATTATGACATTTATTTAAATCTGGTTCTAGCCTACTACCCTGCCCACAAGAAAGTTAACAGAACTACTTATATATCAAGGTATTTCTCAGAAAGAAGGGCTGTAGAACTGGACCAACAGCTAGCAAAGACATAAGCATGTAGTCCAGTTAACAAAGCAAGACTTTTAATGTTGATTAATGAATATTAATCATTGTAGAAGTGTATATTATTCAGTGTTACTGCTGTGTACAAAATAGAATCTGCATCCATGTACATCAATAGCCCATTTTCAAATTCTCAGTACCACATCTACACCCCGATTAAAAAAAATCAATCTCCGCACCTTTCCATAATGATGCTTATGGCCAGATTTAAAAAACAACACATTTTAGTACACATTGTGCTGAGCATCATCAAAAATCTGATAAATAATTTTGGTTCTTGAGCTCTGGAAACTATAGCCCTCATCATGGATACAGTTTGAAGAGCTCAGGAGATCAGTTTTTCAACCTTTTTTCAGCTTATTGTGCACTAAAATCTTTCAAAATCATATAGTTCACTTCACTGAACACAGAAATAATGGGTTAACAAATGCTGAATATACAAAATACTGAAGGGATAAATAGTGGTATTTTACAAACATCTTGTTCTGAACAAGGACCAACATAGTGATATGGGGAACAGTTTAAAATGACCTCACAACTCTTTGCTGTGGTGGCTACATCAAAGAGCAAGGCCACATCTCGGATGATTTACATGAATAAGTAAGTCCCTAAATTTACTGCTTTTTTCCTTCATATATTGCCTTTGATGTCTTCATCTTGGCTTGCAGGTGCAGGAACACAAATAGCCAAAAATGATATAAAATTACTTACACTGCTGCCTAATGCTTTCACAGTGAGGTAGGTTTTGCAGGTGAAGATGACAGGAACGTACAAATGTTAGTGCCTCCTGTTCCTTCTGCATAAACTGTCACAGATCTGCACGGGTGGCCATACACTTGGCTGGCCTTTTTGTGTTTCTCAGACATGCAGTTCTATGTAATAGGCCATAGGGAAAGAAAGCTTCCAAGCTGAATATAGCTCACATATTTTTCTGGGATTTTTTTTCTTTGGCTATACTAATCATGACATCATTGTGTAATCTAATTTTATCTTGTGAGTTAGACCAAGGGCAAATATACTGAATTATTTTTGCAAGATGGTTTGTATCAGTAGATAGAGCTGTGCTACTTTGGCTTTTTAGTTTAGACATGTTGAATGCTATGACTTAATTGTGTCAGACTGAAATGTGAAAACTTTGGCACTTTGGGGAACTCATTCTAGAGAATGTTCTCCTAAGACATTCTGATTTGGACCTCATTCTCATTTCCTTGAAAGAGATTTTTCATTTATTTTTTATCACTTTTGTCTCCCATCCCCCAGCAAATCTTCAAGGAGTTTATCTTCTTTGTTCTGGAGATTCCATCAGCTGCAAGTATCTGGGCTATGCATTATTTATTAGCCATGTAAATCATATATGATAATCTGACTGAGCTACATAAACTATAATAATTCAAGACAAACAAGGATAGATTTTGTTCATTAAAAACTGTTCCATGGTCTCTATATTTCTTGTGGAAAGTAGTTTAATTTCTCCCTATTTTTCAGGCATAATATTAGAGGGTCTCAAGGCCAACCAACTTAGTGTATTTAGAAAAATCACCTCCTCTTGCTTTTGGTGTATTAGATAAATTGTATATATGCATTTCTAATAAAAAAAGGTGGATACAGCTCAGATTTAGGATTTTAATGGCAACAGAAATAATAATAATGGGAGCAATTCTATACTCCTTATGCCTGGTGAGTAGCAATTATTCGTGGAAATAGGCTCAGTGAAGTAAACGGCTTTTAAGTAGATATTTCTAAAAGTAGATTGAAGAAGCAGGCACACTATGACTAGTAAAATTTTAGAACTATTTTTATCATTAGCAAATACTAATTATTATTAATGATCAATACAAAATAGTTATTCATTTGTCATTTTTCAGTAGAATGATATTTTTAACTTTCGCTTTGCTGTTCATGGATAGCTAGTTGATAAATAGTTGATTTTTTCCCCCAGTTTGTCAGTTTGGTAGCCCCTTAGCTTTACAAAATCTTCATTTATCTAGCCATTTAGAACCTGATCTCCAAACACCACCTGTGCTTACCACGAAGAGTAATTCCATTAAGGCAAAGGTCTTTCTGATTATCAGTAATGTGCTGAAAAAACTGGAGCAGAAATGCATCATTTTAATATAATTAATAAACTCACCATCCCTAGTGGCAACTTGCTTGCTTCAATAAAACTGTGTTCATAAGTAATTTGCTAAATATATCAACATCTGCACATAGATATATGGAGCCTGCACTTTTCATGGATTTGGATTTGAGATAGGTGTGGACAAGAGACTTGTGATCTACCTCTGTTTTCCTAAACTGAAGAGGCATTCATCTAGTATTCTAGCTTCGATCAATCTTTTCATGCCACTTATCTGCTAAGCTGTATCAGATCTTTCACAAACTGTGAGAGCTTCTGATCCAATATTTTAATTCAGGTCTCCAATCTCAAGTTTTACAATATCTAATTTTTAAAGCCCACCTCAGTCTGCATGATTTTACCTTGGCGTTTGGAGTTCCTTTCAACCTAGTATAGAAAGGGTGAAACTCAAAATGAGTTTTGTTCAGCTCTTTGCATGGCACCTGGGTTTGCCAGGTTTTTCAAGAAGCTGACTGGATCCAATGGCCTACAAACATGACCAAAGCTCACAAGTTTCACTCCCAAATAATAAGTCTTGCAAAACTGCTTGAAGTCTAGAGTAGTAAAGAAAAGGTAAAGTAAAAGGTAAAAAAGGTTGAGTTATGTCTATGTTCAGATATGAGACTAATCGTTCCTTATTCTTCTGTGTCTTATTGTGACTTTTCCCTCTTTATTATACCATTTTCCTGGAGAATTAAAAAAAAATTGATATCAGCTACATATTGCCAGTAGCCTCCTATCTTTTATTTCCTCAACTGTTCTATGCATTCTGAAGATCTCATTTTCTAACCTTTTGTACACTACTTCTATACAATGTCAGAAAGTGCTACAGTGAGGTATGCCATGCCCATGCAAGACGCTCTGCTTCCTGAAATGGAAGTACATCAGATCTCTGGCATAGCAACTCCTCTGCTCCTGGTGTGGATTGTATTATGTTGCTATGACTCCAAGGTGTTGGTTTTTCAACATGAACAAATGTGAGCAAAGATAGACTATTAGCCCAGATTCGTTTGGGAAACAGGCCAGGAAGCTGGGTCACATCTCAAAAGAACAAAGACCTCCAGAATACATCTCATATTTGTGATGTGAGCAGCCTGACATCTTTTTTGGGTAAAAGAAATATTTTTCAGTATTTAAAAACTCCCCTTATGTTTATTTTATAGATAGAGAATGCAGAGGATTATGAGAGCAGAGAACTGAATTCCACAAAGTATAGATTTTTCCATACTTTTTTCTTTTATTTAATAAATTTTAAATGTAGTGCTCAGACAACTCACTGAATTCTTCCCCCCGCCCTTTAACAGAACATTTAAATGCAATAGTCTCCTTTTTCCACTACCGTTTCATAATGATTCTTTTCAGATATTGCTACCGTTTCAATTCCTCTCTCTCTTTATCTCAACACTGATGCCTTTGATGGTCCTTGTTTCTCTCTCCCCTACCTCCTTGGAATTAGCTTTAAATCACACAGCTCCTGTGATTGAAAGCCATCAGCTGTGTAAATTGCAGTAGGATCAAGTGGTAGCAGGAGGCTCCAGCATAATGTCGCTTAGCAACATGGTTACTGGGCCCCATTTTGTGGGATTATTCTCCTCCTGCATACAAGCAACCAAGCAAAGATATGAATGGAAGCATATTATTATTTGAAAGCAGAAAAAACAAAGAAATAAACCCTCAGCTAACATTAATGGGCTGGAAAAAAAAAATCTTACAAGGAACTCATGGCATTGGTAGGTGCAAATGCTGTTTCCTTCCATAAATATTTTGAGTAGATTTAAGGTCACAAAAAGGTGCATTTTGGCTTCATAGTTCTACCTCTGGAAGGCAAGATGTGAGGCCTGACCTTTGCAGTTGCACATGGAAGAGCCTGGAAGCAGTCTTGGTATTATCCATAATCCCCTTTGTGTTTGATACAGAGGGAGATACTGGACTTTCGTCATGAGATAGCAGCAGTAATAGCAGAGATCCAGAGTCTGTTGCTAAAATGGATTCAGGAGAAAGGGTATAGCAGAAGGTAGCGTGGCTCCATCCAGAGGGGACACAGTGGAAGAAATGCACCGCTCTTTGAGCTGACCCCATGGGAACAGTAGTTGAGGACCTTTCTAACAGTGAAGAATTTTGGATTATATATATAACTATAAGAATTTATTTTTTATTTATATACATATACATGCACACAATCTAAATCTGATTTGCTGCAACTTCAAGCCATTGGTCCCTGTCTTATTCTCTGCAGCAAAAGAGAAAAGGTGTTTTCCCTCATCTTTATGGATGCCACTCAGGCATTGGAAAACTCTACAAAACGTCCCTTCTTAAGCATCTTTTCTACAAGCTGAACATGCCTACATCTTTCAGGCTCTCTTGCATGACTAACCCTCCAGGCCCTTTATCATTTGTGTAACCCACCTCTGGAAACTCTCTAACCTGTCTATATCCATGTTTAAACTGTGGAAGCCCAAACTGTATACTAGATGATGCCTAACCAGTGTCGAGTGGAGCACCCAACACTTTGATCGATGTATTCCAAAACTTAATTCACCTTTTGTGCAACTGCATTACAGTCCACTCTTACTGAGTGTGTGATCTACCAAGGCTCTCAGATCCTTCTCCATAGTGCTGCCATCCAGCAAGGTGTCACAACTGTGCATTTGTGTTTTTGATTATTCTTACTGAGGTGTAGCACCTCGCATTTATCAGCATTGAACTTCATCCTGTTAGCTCCAGCCCAGCTTTTCAATATGTCAAGATCCTTTTGAATTGTGCTCCTGGCCTCCATGTTCACAATCCTTCCCAGTTTTATGTCATCTTCAAAATTGGTAAAGAAGCTCTCTATTCCAGCATCTAAATTTAATCTGCCTAACTGTCCATCTCTTCTATGTATCTCTGGCCAACAGGGTTTTTGCCTTCACGCTGTCACATCTATCAGTTCTGCAATTGCCCAATTTAGGGTTATTTATCTTTAAGTGTCCTATAGATAAGCTCTGGAATTATGTCACTGTGACATTTTACTGGCACTATTGTGATCAAAATGTAAAACTTACAGCTGAACATCACACTGTATGAGAGTGATGAATGAGCCAGAGAAAGTATTTCAGAACATTTTAACTTCCCACAAAATTTCTTTAGATTGTCCTAATGAAAGGAGGTTGATGCTGGAAAAAATGGAAAGGTTACAATGGGAATGCTAGCCCATTTCTATGTCCTAAGGTTAATGAACAAGTTTGATTTGCAAAAAAATACCAAATAGCACCCCACTGAAGCCTCTTGTTATTTGTGTACGGTATATCAGTGTCATTACAGCAGCTGCCAACTGGGGATGAACACTCTGGCTGCCTTAGCTTTGTTCTCTGCCATTTCAATTTGAGAGAATTTGCCTGATTTTTTTATGTGATTTATATGCTTCCCTGTTCAAAAAAAGGCTCAGGGTGGCTTAAAATTAAAAAAAAATAAGGTAAGTCATAAACACAGGTAAAATATTAAAATAACGTGATAAAGCAATTCTACAAATAGTAGCCCCAAACTTAACCCTATCTGCTAAAAGCCTGCCCAGATACAAAGATTTGGAAAGATGTCTAGGCCTGAGCTCAAATGTGCATCAGGGGCATGGGAAGATCCAGTGATGAAGAGTGACTACTAAGAATGACTTGCCACATATTTTTGCCAAACAAACTTGGCACACAGATGGACCTTGCAGGACCTTGCTCTTGGATGATTTGAGGGATCTTTAAGGGATGAGGCAGTCACTTAGGTATGTAGGGCCCAGATTTTTTAAAGCACTTTTTAGGCTATTGCATGTAGTAGCTATTAAAGTCTAGTCCTTATCCCATTGATATTATATGTTTTTCTATTGAAGACAATAGCAACAAGGGAACTCTTATTTTGCTGTACTTGAGAGTCAAGAATCACAGAGACTCTTCACTTTATCTCTGATCATCAAAACTAGCATTTTCCATAGATGAGCTCAAATATAGCTATGGGGTTAATTAGTTAGAAATATTTTCCCAGGAGAAGCTTCTCTATGGCTGTAACAGGACTGGCACGCTGCAGCTTTTCTGTGGGTGGCTCCGCCTCCCTGTCTTGGGCCAACTGCCTGCTTACTCTCCTGCCACGCCTTGATCTTAATTGATTGAGTGATGTAATTAGTGAGAGGCTGCCCACTTTATATGCCCGGTGTCAGGGGGCGTTACCTGTGGCTCCTTTTCCTCCCCTACACCGCAGCCCAAGCCTTGCAGATGTTACTTGACATGGTTTGCCCTATGTCTTGGCCTTCTTCTTTACGGTGCCCCTCTCTGCCTCCCCTCGCTCGGGGGCTCCCTGCTGCCCCCTCTCGCTTGGGGGCTCCCTGCTGCCCCCTCTTGCTCCGGGGCTCCCTGCTGCTCCCCTCTCACTCCGGGGCTTCTTGCTGCCCCCTAGCTCCGGGCTGGGGACAATGCGCCTCTAAACAATGCTGCGCCCTCTCCGGCGCCAGGAAACCCCATGCTACCGTGGCATCCCTATGAGGCCTCCTCCACCCCTAATAGCCTCTCCCAGTCTTCCGGTTGGATAGTAAACACAAAACACAAAGCCCCTGGGCTATAACGTAAACTAAACCGCCCGGTCAAAAGTCCATGTTCTGTCCCTACCAGGGTTTTCCTCCACCCAGTCTCGTCACGCCACAACTGCTCAGGCTGTCCGGCTTCCCTGCTCTGTTTGCTTGAACAGGGTTCCACCTTCCTTGGCTGCCAGAGGAGAACTGCCCTCCTGGCCTTATGCTTGGGCTTAAGAAGGGGCCAAGCCCTGCCCCTTCCTGTCAGCTGACCCCCTTGGTTTCCCTGGCAACCAGCACCTGTGCTGCCCTGGTGACTGGCGGTTGAGCCTCCCCCTCCTCACCACTAGGGGTCTCTCCTGCCAATTCTGCTTTTAGGCGCAGGGCGCCCGTGTGCACTGCGACAATGGCCTTCTGCCAAATTAAAAAAAAAAAATCACACCTCACTATCAAAACAGTGCCGATGAACCCCTACATTTGCAGGCGAGGTCTAAAATAAGCTCAGTTGCTACACTCCCTTCCATATAAGTTACAAACAGAAAAGATGACAACCCTGCTGGAACATTGATTTTTATTTTCAGTATTCTCCAGCATGCTTTTTATTTCTTAGTCTGAATCCTTCTCTTCCCAGTTCACCTATCTTTCCAGGTGTGTTTTTATGGTTTTTGTTTTGATTATGGCCTTACAGAAGGCATGCATTGGTTAGAAAGCATTTGATTCATCCTTTGTGATCTCTTTGCAGCAGCAGTCGAGCTATGCACGTGTAGTGCTCGGGAACGAGAATTAGACAAGGCTATGGGGAATGTTCTACTAATAGCAAATGATGAAGGGACTGGAAAATTAGCAGAGCTTTAGTACGATTTTTACTTTACTGCATAATACAAAATGCATCATCAATATTCCCAATGTAGCACTGTCATTTACATTACTGCACAGATGGCTCACATATTTTAAATTGTAATTTAATTACTCTGTTCATGATCAGGCTGTGTTTGAACTTCACTGGATTTTTGGCATGTTTATGATTATGCAAATATTTTATTGGAGAAATGTGGCTTTTATACTGTAGTCCTCTATACTAATTGTCTTTTTTTAATTCCATGCATGTTTTGGGTCATAACAGAAATTACTTTTTATATGCAGCATATAAAACTCAAACATTTGCATTTAAAATAGGGCTTTGTTCTCTTAAGTTTCCAAGTCCATATATTGAACTATGACAGAAGCTGTTGCATTACTTAATAACCTGAAGTGAAACGACAGATTGGAATCAGCAAAGGGACATCAAAGGAGCAATACAGTCCTTCACTTCATTGTACAAACTGAGCCCTCAGTTGTGCTTAGGCTGAAATTCTGGAAATTGCTGCCTAGCCTGAGAAAATAGCCTGTGTGCTAAGCCATGGCTGAATAGCTTTGCAGAGCCTAATCCTCAACCATTGCCCTAGGCTGCTTTTGCCTGTGTGCATGTATTTATAGACAAATGAGTTTATGCAGTTTGGTACAGTGTACTGGCCTCATCCATTTCTAATCTCACAGTTTGCTCTCTTTTCCAGTCTCCTGAGAGTACCGATCCAGGATCCCTTGACCAGTGACACTAACCAAGTGCAGAAAAGTCAGAATCTTAGTCTTTTTCTTTCCAGGCCTAAGTTTCATTTCTTCCAAACAGAGCAGTTTAACATAGAATTCAATCTATGTGCTTTGCCTTTTCCTTGGCTAGTTGTTTTATTTCCCACAAGAACATATCTACTTTCCAATGATTTTTTGTATGTAGGGCTACCTTTGGATATCAAGGTGAGCTTGTCTTCTGCCTTCTACTGGGTTTTCCCTCCGCAAAATTAGTTTCCGTTGTTCCTAACCTATTCCAGGATCCTCTGCTTCTAATTTGCTTACCACAACCAAACTGTTTTTCTCAAAGCTACAATCATATGACTTAAGAAGTTATTCTGTTCACCTGGGAAGATGGGCCACACCTGATATAGGGGGAAGCTGAACACCATACTCCTTAAAGGCCATCTTAGGTTGAGAAACATCCCTGGTTACTTTGTTTTCAAATACTAAGGACTGAGGTATTCCTCTCCTACTAGTCAATGTCATAAGGATTGTTAGCAGGGTTTAGTATCTAAAAATAAAATTTTCTGTTATGAATGTAGTGAGATTTGTCTTTTGGACAAAATAAGTAGCTCGTTCCATACAGTTTTGAGAAATCAGCGCATAGAAGGAGAAACAGCATTTTCAAAACTGAAGGACTGAGTTGAGACGGCTTTAGCACAGTCCCATATTTAGTTGAGGGATGTTCTATTTTTTCTTAACAGGTGAATTTTCTACCAAAAGTACTCAGAATCCTTATATGAATTACAAGTGAACTAAAGTATGGGTCATACCTGCACAGAATTAATTAGGAACTGGAAAGGCCTTTCAATAACTATCAATCTTTACTAAGATGATTACCAGATGATGGATACAATTTTTTCTGTTCCAGATTTATTAACATAATTTTCAAATATTTCATATTGTCAAAAATAAGGACAAAACATTAGCTTGCTTAAAAGACTACACGAGAACTAAAATTTACTCTCCTCTTTAAATATTTATTGTAAGTTCAAAGTGGAAAAAAATACCAATCTTTCTTTTTTGTGCACCTTAACTTTCCCTTTACTGCAAAATTTGAGGAAGAGACTATATTTGCAATTAACACACATTGCTGAATTTCAAACACTGCATTTTAAAATATTCTTTAAGAGTTATGTCCCTCTGGAACCAGAGGGTTCCAGAGGCTGTTTCCTATAAAATAGCAGAATGAAAAATTTCACAGTATAATGCATTAATTTTGTGAGTTTTCAGTAGCTTCATTCTTTTAATGCCAGCGTTTTGCTTTTGTAATGTAACTAAATCACAGGTGGGCAAAATATACCCACAGCAGCTCACCAAAAGTCCTACAGTAGCCCTCCAGCCAAAATAATTGCACACCCTGAATTAAATTGATACATAATATTAAAACTGATATAGTTGTATTTGCATACTTATTCATCGTGGCTATGCCTCATGTTCCCAAACAGGTCAGGAGCCCCTACCTGATGATGCACAGTGGCAGGGAACACCATATATTCATGTCTGTGGTACTAAAAGCATGGCATTTATGCTTTGAACGTGTGTCAGTATGACTGAAATCCCGCTCCATAGAACTCAACAATAAAATTACTTTCACCTTCCACGGTACATGAGTTGGCCCAACTGGCTTAGTGCAGAATTCATTGAAGTAAATGAGACACTTCCTGCTGACTTCAGTTGCATTTCAGTTGACTTCAGGCCCTGTATGAGCATTCCACTAAACTATGAGAGAAGAAAGCTGTCATTCACTCTTAGGAAAAGGCAAACTGTTACTCTGCTCTGTTTAGGGCTCTCATAGATGCATGGGATGTTGTTGTCTCCTTGTTCTGTAGTGCAGCAGGTAGTCAGTAGCAAATGCTCCTGAGCAGCAAGACAAGCTACTCAAAGTACTGGAAATTTTCCTGGGAACTGCAGGTGGATGCAAAGTAGATTTGTACCTTCTAGGGCCTGTCTACATGTCACTGTCCGGTGAGGTTGCTACAGCGCCGTGCTTTAGTACTTCCTTTTCCTCCTTTAATAACTGCCTGTACTGGGCTGTGCACATGGTGCATGGTTAGATGTCACTGTTACGTTGCCATAGTGGGATGCTAAAACAGGGGAGCGCACCACTACAGCAATGTAGCTACCAATCACGTGTAGACCCAAGCGATTGCTACATCACCATTGTGTGCCATATGGTGACATAATGCAACATGTAGACACAACCATAGTCTATTAAACAGACGCCTTTAATTGTCAAAAGTGATCTCTGGACAACAGGATAGGTACTATTGGTCACCCGCTATACTATGGACCTGAATTTGTTTTCTGAGCGAAGCTGTAAGACACTGAGATCCTATGACCTACAAGTATGGATATAAACGATGTTTGAAGACTAATTCAAAATGGGTCCAAAAACTAGCAGATACAGGCTCACTGACTCCTGTGACTACCTGCAGGCTCCTATTGTAGTTATCAGGCAAAAGATACGTTGTGGAATTCTCTATTAAAATAACTAAGGAATTTTTAACTGAACTTCTTTTAGAAAGAAAATGTAACTGTTTCTGCAGCTACGAAGAAATATAATAGAAATAATCATAGAATATAACTATAAAATAGTAGAGTGATAGAAAAAAATAGTAATATAAAAAGGTACAGTAGCCAGAAGTGGAAAAAAGAGATTTGCATTAGCAACCAAGGTAGAGAGGAATAATTGGAATTGGTGACAGGAAAGGAGGCGACAAAGTGAGAGAGACTGAGAGGCAAGCAGAAAGAAGGAAAAAAATAAAAATAGGAAGTAAAAATCAATGCTGTCATATATTGCAAATATCGTACATCAAAACTGAATCTAAATGGAAGATGGTGGTGTATCTCTGGGGATCCAGGTAATATTCTTCTGTATTTTGGACAAGCACAAGTCTACAAATCCCAAATATAAAAAAAACAACACCAAAATGCCTGGCTTAAAAATATATTTTTAAAAATAATAAATGTTGGGTTCTGTTCTCATTTCTGATTCATTAACCTTTACCTAGTTCATATTTTCAAGGTTTTTCTTTGGAAGCATGAGGGCTAGAAACATGAAAGCTAAAATTCTTGCCTTATCACTTTATTGAGGGATTTGGGGCTTTAAAATAAACACCAGTGACTGTGAGCCTTGAGATAAAGTCATTATAGTTTAAATCTTAAGGTATAGTTATAGTAGGATATTGCACTATGTAATCCAATCAGATATAACTTGAAATCTAAGGCCCCCTCTACACATTACGGATATTGGGCATTAACCGATTAATTGCACAATTACCTTAAGACCTTACAAAGTACTTACCACGCAATAAAAGCTCCAGCTAGCTAGAAAGTTAGACCTCACAAATATGTACTGACTTTATAGGTGGTTGGTATCCAGCTTCATTTTGCACAGGTAGCAGCATCTCCCCTATGGCTGGGAGCCCAGTCAGCTGATTGGGTTTGCAGCCACTGTGATGCACCATACCCAGCCAGGGCTGGAAATACCACCATCAAGGGGACTGGCAGCTGAGGAATTTGGGGCCAGGGCGTAAAAGGGTATGAGGCAATAAGTTTCCAACCTCATACTTGTCTATTCTTTTAGATCTTAGCAGTTCACGTTGCTTTGGGGAGCACAGAAAGTCTGCCCAGTCTGCTCCCATAGAGAGCCTCAGGACAGGGAATGGGTGGAAATTGAGTCCAAAGAAACTACTTAGAGTTTATTGTGGTGAGACCTAGACCCATAAAAGGCTTCAGTGCCTATATCCAAAACTGTAATCCTGGAAACCCTGACTGAGTGGCCATCTAACCCTGTATCAGTAAGTGCTTTCCTGTTCTGCAGTAAGGGCAGAACAGAGAACTTCAGAGCAGCTCAGTACATCTCACACAGCCCCATCAGGATCATAAAATTAGGCATTTCTCTGACCAAATCTTCAGGCTCAGTCTCATGGATGTTTTCAGATCCTAATACACAACGACAAAACCGGACTCCATACAAGATACTGAGGGGGCTCCTGGGTTTTTTTTTTTTTCTTTCTTCTTTTTTTTTAAAGCACAGTCTCTTTCTAAAGACTACAGGAACTTTCTAAAATTCAGCCCTCACACTCAATGAGGTTTGGACGATGGGGTGAAAAGCAACCTGTTTAAATTTGCTGATGATACCAAAATTTGGGGTGAGGTGAG
>NW_017728912.1:8997410-9049886 GCF_001723895.1 Crocodylus porosus | reverse complement strand
CCTCTTTGGGTACTTGTACATATGGCAGGGTTTTAGTTCTTACAGTTGCATTTTATGCCCTCTAAATTAAAATAGTGGGTTTTTAATTAAAACAGTGGGTTTTGTTTTTCTCTCACTGTATATACATTATTGGCCTAGAGGCTGCAGAAGCCTGCTGAAGGCAGAAGTGGAGAGAGGCCCGATTTTTTTTTTATTTTTGTTTTTTTTGGCAGAGCCTACCCACCTCTCCCGCAGCCAAGGAATCATCAATCTGTGCCATTAATCTGTTAGGTCAGCCCCTCGCTGCAGGACAGGTGGGCAGGCTCTGCAGAAAAAAAGGATTGGGCCCCTTGCCACTTCTGCTTTTTGCAGGATCTTGCAGCAAGCAGGATGCCTGGGGCCACCCAAGAATGGATTGACTTGCCCCCGGAGGTAACATGGGGAGGCAGCAAGAGGGTGTCTGGGTGTGCTGGCAGCCAGAGAAGGTGGTGAGCATGGTGCATGGGGAACTGGAAACCTGAGTGGGCTTGGGAAAGCTAGCACCTACCCGGACAGCCTTGAGCCCTGTGCATGATTCCAGCCACCGTCTTCAGCAGCCAGGATACCCAGCCACCCTCCTGCTGCCTTTCTGAGCTGCCCCAGGGGCAAGCCAGTCCATTCCTGGATGGCCCCAGGTATCCTGTCAACTGCAGAAGCCTGCTGAAGACAGAAGTGGCAAGGGGCCTGATCCTTGTTTTCTGCAGAGCCTACCTGCCTCTCCTGCAGCCAGGGGGTGAGCTGACTAATGGCTGCAATGCTCCAAGTTGCAATGCTGCCTATTAAGCTACACTGGAATGTAGTATATTTTGCAATAAGGTAAACTCATGTAAAATCCCCCAAACTTGTGTATCTATAATGTGTGATACCATTAAGCTACAGTGAGGGAAATTTTTGTCAGGTGTACAGTGTGATATCATCATGTGTACAGGAGCCCTTCATGGGCATCTCTGTTTTAATCATTATTGCTATTTTTCTCCTGTCAGTTTTTAATATTCATTCTCCTAATTTTCATAGCATTGTTTCAGTTTCTAAAAACTTTTAAAATCTTTATTTGTCGTTTCCTTTTATGTTAGCTGTGCATATCAGAGGGTGCTAGTATTATTACACAGACATTACCACAGAGTTAATAGTTATATTTTTGTAGCAGACACAGGAAGTAGGAAACTAAAGGTTAAAAGTTAATGAAGGAGTAAAAAAGGAGCTGATTATAGTCATGAATGTGGTCAGTATACAGAATTATTCTGAAACTCAAACTGAACCATTATGTATCCCTATAGAAAGAAGACCATTCTACTAATGTAATGGTATTCATAAATAATGATATAAAAAGGAAAACAATTAAACACTTACTCCAAAAAAGGACTACTAGTTTAAAGTAATCTTGCATGCAGTTAAACTGTTTCTTTTAAAGTATGAATTCTTTACTATTTCATTCAAATTGTAAATGAAACAAAAATGTCATTGTACAAGCAGAATAATGAGCAGTGTGTGCAGTCACAAAGATATGTACACATGTCTCGGATGCTAAAGTCACTTGGCCTTCAGTTCTCTGCTTCACAGCACCCCTGAGGCATACATTACATATCTTTGCAAATGCATGCTTTGTCTTATTTTTCCCAATTCCTGTCTCCCTCTGTTATTTGTCTTATGATTGAGTATTTTAATGCAATCACCATAAAATGTCTGTCCTTTTTTCAGTAATTTACACAAAATACTGCCATCTGTCTTATTTAGAGTATGAACCAAAACCCAGTGAAGTCAATGGAAAGACTTTCATTACTTTAACACAGTTCTGGATTTAGTCCCTTAAATTACCAGGGAATTTTTTGACCCTCAGGCTATTCAAGATGCTGGGTAAATCTACATGAACACAGATTACATATTTTGTGCAAGTGGGCATTACTCATGGGAGTAGTCCTTTGAACATTAATAACCTAGAGAAGGACTGCTCAGCTGATTAATGGAAGGAGGCTTAGACCTGTGCCCTGGGAGTGAAATCTTGGCTTCATTAAACTGAACAGCAAAATGCCCATTGACTTGAATGAGGCCAGGATTTAATTTTTATTTCTTAGTGCCTTGTCCATAGTGTCTTCATTTATTTTTCTTTCTTACAACATTTAGAAGTAATTGTTACCCAGTACAGTGTCTATACTAGGGCTCTCCAGGTCTGACTTTCCTGCCATGCCTTTGATGGGAGAATTTGAAGAAAAGAAGACTCAAGTGAGTTGCCCCTTTAAGGAATGAAAAAGCTGTTTACTAGGTGTTTAGGTTTACTAAAAAGATCCAAACTTGCCAGCCACTCTGAAACAAAGTAACTAAGAATACCCATTACCACATATCACTGCTGTCCCTCCCTTTCTTTTATTTCACAATTTCCTGTAGTATACTTTTAGGGATGACTTCTCCCTCCTCATGCACAGGGACATCTTGTCCCTTTCTTACAGGTCTGAACTTGTCGCCTCGCTGCAGCTGCTGTCCCTGCCGCCATGTTCTCTGTCCCCTCCAGGATGCTGGCTCCACTACCCATGCCAGATGCTCATCCTTCATAAAGCCCACAAGAATGATGGCTCCACTTCCCACTCCTGCCAGGCGCCACTTCCCCCTCCTGTTAGGTACTCTGTCTGTGCCAAGCCCACTGTGCTGGCAACACAGCCCATGTCAAACCTGCAGGGATGTTGGCTCCGCTGCCCACACTGGCGGGCACTCTGCCCATGCCGAGCCTGCTGACACTCGTTCTGTTTCCCCCACTGGCAGTGTTGCCCCTGTCAACCCCACCAGGACACTGACTTTACTCCCCACACTGGCAGTATCCCCTTCGCTGTGCCAGCCACGGCTTCTCCCTCGGCCAATCCCCAGCCGATCCCAGCTCCAATAAGTATCCCCTTTTGCTTTCTGTTAGCTTTCTTGTCATCAGCCTCTGCTTCAGGGTTCTCAGACCCCTTTCTTCTTTGGCCTCTTCAATCTCCAGCATCCAGCCAGTTCATTGTTTCTGGTCCCCCCCTGCTGGGGCCCTTCTCCTTCTTGCCTCTGGCTTTTATCCTATAGCTTCCCCTCTTATCCTGTACAGCTGTGGGTGGCAGCAGCTGTGCTTAGTTTTGGTTTCTGCTCTGACCTATAGATGACCCCTGCCTGGGGTGGATGATTTCTTCAGTAACAGGGTCTTCTGACCCCTGCTACAGTAATAAATATACTTCATAATACCCATGGAACTGGCAAAAAAATCCCAGGTACAGTATTGTTTGATCTGGCCCTTGTGCTGTCAAAACATCCATTAGATCCAATAATGTAATATGGCAGGGATTTGGGATAGCAACCCTGGTTGCTGCCTTTGTGGGAGAGGTGCTAAAATAGCTGCCACCGGTGACAACTGGCTGCAGCATTTCCCTGCATGCCATGGCTGTCTGTGGAACAGAGCTGCTATGCTACACCTCTGATTAGAGCTAATAAGAATCTTAATGCTAGGAGGACTGCAGGAACAGATCCTCATATGAGGAATTCCATGAACAGTCTTCAGAAATTCCCAGAGTTTTCTTTAAAAGCTCTCAATTTTCAGATACCTATGATTCAAGCAAAAATTCAGTTTATTTTTCCCACTTCTGTGTGTGTGACCCTTCCTGTCCTGTTCCCACAAATTTGCTTGGGACTGCAGCTTTGTCTAGTTTCTCTGAGTATTCCCCAAAGCCAGCTAAAGCATGGCTTCTATAGTCCCTGGCTCCTTTTGCCTCTGAGACCTAGCTGTTCAGTCCTTGAGATTGCCTGAGTACCTGTGGCCTTTCCTCAGGGACCTATCTTTCAGTTCAGCTTCTAAGAGAGGTACTTTGCCTCTTTAAAAGGGAAAGGAGTACGTACACCCCAAAGTCCCAAAAAGAAAAGCAGATGGCTCCTCTTCAACAAGGGCATTTAATTGGATGAATTCAGCGCAACAAATAGCCCTTGCCACACCTATGAAATCTCCAAAATTAGCTTTTGGCTTCCTTTCCAGGATCCCTAACTTCTAGTCCAACACTCTCCTTTTCAGGCTCTTCTTTTCATCTATACAGATGCCAGCTGTGCTCCTCCATCAACACAGACACATCATCACTGGACAAAATAACATGGATTATAACTTCTGAGGTTCATTCATGTACTCTTCTACAGGTGTTGTATATACCATCACCTGCATACAGTGGCTTCTTCTGTCTAGGTTGGACAGATGAGGCAATCCCTACATGAAACAATGAGGTACACTGATCTTACATCAAGTCCAAAAATGCAAGCCACAAGTCTATGGCAAAACATTTTAACCTTCCTGAATTGTCCATTGCTGACCCTAGAGTAGCTGTTCTTAGACAGTGGAGCTTTAAAATGACTTGAATATGAAACTTCAGAACAAGAAATCATCCACAAACTAGACTGTTATGTATGGTCTAAATGGGGACTGTGTATTTTTATTCCATTTCCCCTGAATAGGTTTATTGATCCATATGTTCCTATGGGTTTATTTATTGCTTTGTTTGCCTTTCTGTTTTTATTCTTTGCCACCCCCACCCCCACCATATCCTTTCTTTTTGCGTTCAGATCACCCTATTAGATAGCCTTTGTTTGCTTGTCCATTCATAACATCTGGTAAAGAGAGCTTACAAAAGCTTATGCATCTCTGATTTGATTGGTCTTTAAGGGCTTTAGACAGATGTTACACTGATAAGTTTGGAGGCTTAATTCAGGTTAACTCAGTGATTAGATAGGTGGTGGGAGCTTGATCCAAGGCAATTCAGGTTGGGAAAGTGGTGGGCAGCGTCAGGCAGGCTATCAGGGTCTGTGGGGAGGCTGGGTTGATTGTGGGTGCCTGACAGGATTGGAGAGCCTCTTTGATCCTGCCAAACACCCCCAGACTCTCCCTAACACCAGGCTTCGTGATGCCACTGAACCACCCCTGATTCTGCAAACCACTCCTGGTGCTAGTTTTAGTGGCATTCACTGGTTCCAGGAGACAGATTGAAATAAGCCATGGTAGAAGAGGAATGGGTGGATGGAAGGGCCTTTGCAAGGGGTGTTGGTGGCATGCAGGGATGGCTTTCTTCCCCCAGACCAATGGCTATTTTTAGCCCCTCTACCCTCAGCTGAACAGGTCTCCCAGGAAACCAATCCCCTCAATCCCATCTTCACTCCCTCCCACCTGACTTACTTTAATCAGCTCCTGGCACCAGTGATACTTATAAAACTGGCACCAGGAGTGGCACAGAGAATTGGGGGTGGGGGTGGCGGGCTCAGGAAGGTTGGCTGGTCCATGCCAGGGGGAGGAGGATTGTCCTTCCGGCAACAGAGAGGGAGCAGTTGGGGGGCTAAAAATAACCCAGTAGCAGGAGGGGCATGGTAAGAAAAGTGCAGCTGTGGGGCTGGGGTTAGCAGCTGGGCTTTCCCAGCTTCTGCACTGCACTTGGAATGTGTACAGAAGTTCAGTTAGATCTGTCTAACCATACCTGATGTAGCTTAGCACACCTCTGAGGTATAGTTAAATTAGACTGGATTGGCCATTTGAGATCAACATAACTAGGGATCTAATGTAATGTCCACACATGGGAAACTAAGTTAGATCAGGTAGCCATTTTTAATGTGATCTAACCTTCCCAAATGTCTGTACCCACCCAAGGTGCACCTCCATCCTCCTTCTGCCTGACTTCAGAATAAGAAAACTAACTAAGCTTTTCTCTTATTCGTTCACTTTATCTCCCTCTTGTCTCCTTATCTCCAGTCACCAGATACAGAAAGAGCATCTTTTCCATGTTTGTTGATGGGAATCCACTTGACTTGTCAACAAAGGCCATTCAGATCTTTGTTGCTGGAAGGGTATCCTGTTTTAGCAGATAGGCAGCCCTGTGTCCTAGTAAAATGAAAGCAGGATAGATTTGCACCTTAGGGATTAACTGAACTAGAGATTTTTATTGCATAAGGTTTGCATTTCTTCAGATGCAGTGAAAGGACATGCACAGCTTCAGCAGGAGATATTCCTAGTTCAGTGTGTTCTAGGAGCCTTTTCTGGTTTCTTGATTGCTTGTGGTAGCTTTTGCCATGGCTCATGCATTCTCTTATGTCCCTTAGGTCAGCACTATTCATGCCAACTTCAGGACTCAGTGACTTTTAAAACTGATCTTGCACAATATTCTTACGTTTCTCTTTGGCCACACAATCTTGTTCCCTTCCAGGCATCTTTCAATTATAGAAAAGCATGTATTCTCCAATGCTTTCCTAAAGAGTTGAATATTACAATGAATTTACAACATAAATCATTTTATGGCTTATCTTCCATTACTGGTTTATATTTGCCCAATAGCAGTGTTTAACTAACTACCACTTCTAATTCCTTCAATTTAAAATTTCTA
Organism: Crocodylus porosus; assembly: GCF_001723895.1. Taxonomy (NCBI): domain Eukaryota; kingdom Metazoa; phylum Chordata; order Crocodylia; family Crocodylidae; genus Crocodylus; species Crocodylus porosus. The sequence continues at coordinate 9,043,509 of NW_017728912.1, read as the reverse complement.
TTGAAAAATAACAAGTAATCATTTGGCACTAGACCATGTGAGTGATAAAGAAAATTCCTTTAATAACTAGCATGCAGTAAATTAAAATCTGGGGGGCATGGATTTTGTGAATAGCTTAGTCATAGATAAAGCTACATTTTAATTAAATCTAGCAGATGAGACAGCTTGTTAGTGTACTGGCTACATAAATCTTCATCAGAAACACAAGAAATATTCTGAACATGTGACACATAACAAGTGGATTCTAATTTCAAATTATAATATAATTTAGCATGCAGCTCATCTTTGCCGATGGCAAATTTGTGCGTGATTGCTTTATACCAAAATGAGGTGGAAGTTTCCTATCTTCCAAAAAAGATGTTAAAACTAGCATGCAAATCCTCAGTGTCCAAATCCCCTTGATATTATTGCTGCATTTCATATCAAGAAGAGCAAAGTAAGAACTAGGAGGCTTCATTACTCAGTTTATAATTGTAATTTCTTCATATTTAGATCAGGATTGGCTCTTTTTTCTAAAAGGTACACTTTGGTCCAACTTAAAGAAGCTGAAGCAGGCATTAATTTAGGAAATTCCAGCATCCTTATGTCATACAAGAGGTCAGACTGGAACATAGCAAGGGTCCCTTCTGGCCTTAAAATTTAGCTCTATGAAAGAACACATATGCTTACTTCTTCCATCAACTATTATATTGTATATGATGCACATGATGGATCCAACGACTTAATAATATATTAGAAAATAAGCTTAAATCATTGTTGTCATTATTCATCAATATGTAAATTATCATAGCTCATGACTAACCCAGTATTTCTTATTTCCCTAGCTATACTATCAACAATGCTGTTTATCTTTCATGAAAAAACAATGGTAATGAGACTGACATCCTACAAAGACATATACATGCATAATTTATGGACATAAATATCTTCGCTGTTTTGGCTTTTTTTTAATGGGGTTATTCCTGTGTGGAAAGTTATGTGTGTGTTAAGTCTGGCTTGGATCTGCGGCTAAATACACATTTGGTACATTCTGTTCTTTGCTAGTCTAATATACAGTTCCCATCATGTCATGCATGGTCAGTGGTAGATAGAAGAGATAAGGTTTAAAGTTCCTTTCCTTAACCACATCCACAATAATTAAAACCCATTTTTCATTTTAGCATCCCCTCAGGGCTTAGGATATGTTGAGAAACTTACAAGGATACAAAACATTCTTCAAGACAAATGGCCTACCCTTAATTTGAAAGGCATCCCTGGATACTAATTGAATCATTTGCTGATTTATGCAACTTCTTTTTAAATATGTTTTTTCATTCTAACATATTATAAGAGTAGAATTGCCTTATCAAAAGTCATATTTTAAATAAAAGCTATGCCTATTATGCAGGTATTTGCATTGAATATATACTGAATGGTCTTATCTGGAAACCTATTAAAAAGGTGTGTTATCAGACTTAAAGGGAATGGGAAAAGACTCCAGTCTCCCAAATACATTTAGCCTGGGTGTAAACTTTTTCTTGACTTTTAAAAACAAATTTTTACCTTTTTCTCAGCATCATAATTATACAACAAGTGTATTGTCTGCTTTAATGTTTATGGTACTGTACCAAGGATTTAGCTTGTCACATTTTCCTTAGGATACTGGCAAGTTATAAGGCAAAGTTGTATGTTGAGTCTTGATGATATTACATAATTAATCAATTAGGTCATTATATCAGTCTTTGACTGGGGGAAGGAAAGGCAGCTTCCTACTTCAGAGATGATATTTTTGTTCAGTGTAACAGGAAGGGTCTGTTGTATAAGAGGGAAGTATACTGGGCAGCATGAAAGGGAGAGAGAACAAGACATGGGTACAATGGCAAGCAAAGCTACAGAAAATATAATATATGGATTGTGTTTCATAAGTGGTTCTCATGGGTGTGCAGTCATGTTGCTTAACAGAGTCTTGAGGGACGCTAGGGGCTAGTTGTGTCAAACCTACTGTTGCTAAGCAAACTCAATGAGAAGTTTAGACAAAGGCCAGCTATGTAAGCTTGTTTCATTGAGTCTAACATACCACCTCCTGGACCATTGAGTCACATGTAGCTCAAGCTAGGACATGGAATTGAAACTTTAATACCACTGATTGATAATCTCCTATCAATAAGATGGGGACAGGCATTCATTCTCATCCTCCTGACCTGCTCTGCAGCATTCAACATGACTGACCATGAAATAGACAAGGTTCATTGAGTGAATCTGATATCTTTTTTTAGACCAACTCAAATAGTTGGAAAATGTCTTCTTAACAAGCTTTCAGATTTAAAAACCCTTCATCAGGCAGAAGAAGCATCTGCAGTTGGTGTTTGCTCTTCCTGGATGGAGTGAATAGCAAAGAAGCCAGAGGCTGGGCTGCATGCAGGGAAACCATTCTGTGAAGATGTAAATCGAGGAGTCAGTGGATGAGAGACAGGCTGGGAGAGAGATACCACTATTTAATGAACCAGCACCTTTATGGTGATTTATAACTAGAAACTCCCACAAGATCATACATTTTTTTTTTATTAGATGTTATGTTCTCCAAATGTTTTAGAACAGAGACAACCTAAGATGCCACTGAAATCCTGCCAGGGAGAAGGAAATGGGCCCCATCATCATACCAAAGGCTATCTCTGTACTCATCTTGCTACATAGCCACGTAAAAGAAGACACCATGAAGGATCATCTGGTACTCCTTTTCTTATCCAGAACTTGTATTTGTGAGTTTATAAACCCTGTGGCCAAATTCTTTCCTCAGGTATGCACATGCAAGGTCTGATTTGTGCACTTTGAAGTCAGTGGAAACTAGCTGAGGCTCAAGATTCCTAACAACTTTAAGAGTTCTGTGCATTTACCAAAGGAAAGCAAATGGCTCCATAATGAGGAAAATACTTAGCTTTAATTGTGTCTCATTTAATTGGGCTACTAATCATTTTTTGTTATTTTTTCCACGTTGTTCTTAATAGATAATATGCCTCTTTTGTTGTTGTTTAAAATATAGAAATAATTAGCTGACATATGGTATAATTGCACTAATGGAAAAAGTTATTAGGCATTTTCATAAAAGGAGACTATTAACAAGATGTGAATTTATGACCTTTGAAGTACGAAACAAACACTTCATCCATGAGGTCACGCAAACTTTCATCACAGCCTGTGAGAATTTATGGTCCCTGATTATTCTTTGAATGTAGAAGCACATTGGAAATTATAAGCTAAAAAAACCAATAAACTAACTATCAAAGATGGGGTTAGGGGAAGGAAACTTGACCCTACTATATGTGAAGAGAGGCAGATACAGGTGGGGTACAATGGTAGAGTCACACTTCCATTTACTACCAGTTTGCTGCTGAGTGCTCTGGCCTTGACTGCTGGACGCACATGCAGTAAGCTCCTTGATGCCCTCCTCACCGCTCCCCAGCCCCATTTTTTTCCATCCTGGATCTGCTACTGTGTGAGGATCTGTATACATACCACATTCCCTGGAAAAAAAAAAATCAGACCTTATCTGTTATGTCTCTCTAGTTCAGTTACCAGAAAGCTGGATGATACAGAAGGATGTTTTTCACCCTCTATATGAACTCATAAACATTAATTTTACGTACATTATAGGTGATTCTGGTAATGAAATAGCACTGCTGGGGACAGTAGTTCAATAAGAGAACAATTTGCTGGCTTGGAGAAAAGCATGGAGAAAACAAGCTGGGACATGCACAGCTGATTGAGACAGACATTTGGTATCTGGAAGTCTCACAGATACATTATTGTTAGGATTGTGAGGGTTTGCCCATTCTGCACCCTCAGCTAGCCAAGGGACTAAATGGTAATGAATGAATGTGTGGACTTTAACAGTTCCAGCAGAGCCTCTGGGTTTGGGAATCAGTTTGTTCCTCCTACATTCTTTTATAGGAAAGGGGAGCAGATACAAGATAGAGAATAAAAATCCAGTGGGTGGTATCTTCATAACAAATCCTTCTCTTCAAGTGCTGACCTATATAGACTGTAACATCAGTGCTGTTGCAGTCTGGAGTTACTGCTGTGAGATTCGAGCTTCTCTTTCCACATTCCTTTTCTGAGCACTAGTAACTGCCACTGGCACTGCAAAGTAAATTGTAATCTCCACTCATGGCTGAGTCCTTTGCTTAATTTACAGGAGCTCTGTGCATTCTATACCCTTCCCTTTTTTCTGAAAAGCCTAAAACAATTGATGGTACTTATTTTATTTAGCCTAATTATTAACCATAGTGTATGCAGTATAATACCTTATATATTTTTTCTCATTATTCTCATTTTTCACATATGAAGTTCCAATATCATGCCACTTGTCCCATTAGCTATGGCAGGCTAAGTTGGAAGCTGAAGCTGAAGAGGATACTGAGATTGGAAGTATTTTTGTGTTTAAAGTGGTGAGTCAGGAGAATTAGTTTTAGGAAATGTAAGACATTCTAGCTTCCACTGTTGAGGATGCCAAACAATTCCCCAATGAAGCATCAGTGGCTAGAGTCAGCATCTTTGTAGACAAGATACTGTCTTAAGTGTATGTTGTACATTTATGATGCTCTCTTATGTGATAAAAAGAATTCCCATGCCCATTTCTGAAATCAAACACACCTTCATTAAAACTCACTAAGGGCACATCTATACATATGCTTAACTGCAGAATAGACTAATTAGCTGTGGATTAAACTGTCACTGTCTACACATATAATGGTATTGGGCCACAGCAGATTAATGCCACAGTAAGACAGTATTCTCAGGGACATCACTATATTGCACTGAGGTAATTTACTGCAATTAAATACATGTAAAGATGCTGACCATGGGCATAAATTACATCTGGTCACCACAGCCAGCTGGGGGCCAGACTCCTGCCTGCTGCCTAGCCACACATATTTATTATTATCCCCACTTTCAGCACCCTCATGCCTCAATCAGCCTTTCCACTGCCCAATGCCACCATCCATGGCCTGGAGCTGAGTGGCCATGGCATGAATTGGTCCAGCCTGACTCAAATTGCTGCTGTCCTGCATGCATGTGTAGATGCTGTACTTAAGAGTAGCTTATTCTGGCTCAAATTGCTCCAGAGTCTATTATTTTGAATGAATTGCATGTGTAGACACATGCCAAGAGGCTGTCATAGTGCCTGCTTTAGATTTCAACAAATTTGGGTGCCTGTTGCATATTTACTACAAGGTGAGATGAGAGCAAAATTACAAATATGTAACTTAACAGCAGGATACTCACACAGAAGTCAAAGACACTGCTGTTTATCTGTGAAACTATTTTACAGCCAGCTGTCAGTTGGAAGGATCCCAGTGCTGTCTGTGGGCCAGAGAGTTTGTTTAATGACAGGTGGTTAAAATCTCACACAACAGAACACATAATTCACATACAGCACTCAGAAACCAAAGATGACCTGAACTATGCTGTAACTATGCATGGCAGTTTTCAATGTTTTTCAGCTTTTGTTTCAGCTCTTTTTTCATATATGTGTCCCACACATAAATAGGAAAATGCATTATTCCAAACAGTTTGGAATACACTGTGAGCAGAGGCAAGCTCTCTAAACTAGCCCTTGCCTATACACATATAAATACACTGGACAAATTCATTCTTGGTGCAACTCACTGTGACAAACTCCAACCCTAGGTGCAGCCAGGTGCACTTTAGAGAGACTCTCAGAATTTTCTCATGCTTTCAGGAGTGTCTTGGAAGCTCAAATTCTTCTCTTCCATCTGCTGCTTGACCACTGAGAACAGCCTGAGATGCTCCAAAAGTTACCTCCCTGACATACAGCACCTCAGAGTCCCTTGTCTCACCAAGTCTTGCTAACTCTCAGCAGAGGGGATTTTGCAAGCTAGAAGAATTCCACCCTCACCTGGTCTTGTGCTTAGAAAAGATGGATCCCTTCTTCCCCTTTCCCTGCCTGCCCCCACCTCCCCGCCCACATCCAGAGAAGACGTCTGCATGTAATAATCCAAAATTACACTTACCTTCTTAATAAGTAAGTTACAAAAGATGTATTATAAAAGAAGATCAAACATAAGAAATCAGTAACCACAAGTTGAGATACAGACAGAGATACAAGAACAAACAAAAGGAAATATCAGAAGAATAAGCTATTCTTACCCCCCATCATAAATCCAAGAATGTAATTTCTATTCAGCCCACTAGCTAAGGAACTCACTGTTTCCCCCTGCCCAGGAAAACTAAGACTGTATATAGACATTTTGGGAGGTTAGATCACATTAGAACTGCTTACCTGATCTAACTTAGTTCACCTAGGTGTGGGCCATACACTAGTTAGGGGGATCTACATGTGAGCTGTACTGAAGTTCAGGACATTTACATTAGTCTAAAAATGGCCAACCCAATCCAAGTGCACTTCTGAGGTAGTCTAATGTAGCTCAGGTCTGGTGAGACTGATCTAACTGGGCTTTGGAAAAGTTTCCAGGGCTGGGAAAGCCTAGGTGCTGGCCTCAGCCCTGTGGCTGTGCTTTACTACCCCCTTCCCTGGCACTGGGCTATTTTTAACGCCCCCCCAGGCTCTCACCCCCACCCTCAGATGGGCAACTTCCCCATAGACCAGTCTGCCCCACATCAAGGCCACCAAACCCCACCATCCCACATGCCACTTCTGGTGCCAATTTAATCAGTGTTAGTTGATGCCAGGAGTTGAGGAAATAAGTTGGGGTCAGGTGAGGGGCAGGGAGGGATATGGGGTTGGTTCACTGGGGGGGGTTGTTTGTCAGGGGGGAGTGGATTGGGGGGCTAAACATAGCCCTGGTCCTAAAGGGCATGGGGGGAAAGAGGCATGGGGGGAAAGAGCCTCCCATCCTCCCAAACTCCCTGCTAGCCACCCATCCCAACCTACCTTTGATGAAGTGGCCATTTTTAATGTGATCTAACCTCCATGGATATCTGTACACAGCCTAAAAGACAAGGACTTGCTCTCAAGGCAAAAATTAAGTATGGTTTCTTATTTGACAATTTACATAAATCACCCACTGGGGAGCCCACGCTATACATATAACGTCTTGCCCTCACAAAGATGCATTTTTACCAGAAAAGTTTTTCCTGACCTAATTAGGACCCAGAGAATATTTGCCTCCTTTCAGATATAAAGATTACTAATCCAATATCTTAAATATACTATCTCTCACTCAATTTCCCCACTTTAAGAAATGTCCTTATTTGGATAGCCAGAATAGCTGTCTGTTATTCTTAATGGCCCCTTCTTTTAAAATGTTAAGTTGTCATTGGTTGGAAAGGCATGTCTATTTAGCATACCCATGTTGGATGCTGATTTTCAGACATTACTTCTCTTCAGGTGTTTAGGTTTTGAACCTCTCTAGGTGTAAAACTCATTATACAATCCTGGCCCCCTTTTATAATGTATCATAAATACATTTATACCAAATGCTACAATTTGTGTAAACATTCAGATGATAAGGTTCAACACAGGAAGACACTACTTATGTATAGAGACTACACATGCCGTATCAGTCAAACAAACTCAAGAAAACATGCATGACATCTTAAGAACCCCTCAAGCATTTTAGGTCCATGACACTCATTAGAAATCAGTGGAGTTACCACAAGGAGAAGAATTGTGTTAAATACCTTAATATAGCTATACATTGGCATACCTTCATTGGCCTTCACCTTCTGGGGATAGGGCCTTTCCTGCTCAGCATTGTAGAATTGGGAGTGGAAGGGGAAAGAAAGAGCAAGTTTATATTAACTAGTATTTATTAAAGAGAAAGATGAGGACCAAATCAATTCTTTTTTGATGAGATACTGAGTAATAGAAGGCAACTTGTGTTCTGATTCACAGGAAAAAGAAGAACCTTGTATAAACAGATGTGAACACTATGACCTCTAAAATGATCTAAACCATTATTTATTTATTTGTGAAATGGAGGAATGGGCTGCTTTGTTGAAGACTAAGTTCAAACACTGGTTGCTGACCTCAGATAAATATTTGCTAATTGGGAAAGAGAATCTGTACGTATCTGTTTATATGTGAGGTCTGCCACTCTTGTTCCTGCTGACTATCACTTCCTCCCCTGAGTTGCCTCACTGAAGCTTCCTTTATGACCAGCCTTGACTTTCGGAAATTCCTCTTATCAACAACCTACTTATCTCATTTTCCATCAAGGTGAAAACAAAGGACATGTTTCACCACTGTATTTTTTCAGTATTACAGCAGCAAAAACTGGAGAAACCCAGTGACAAGTCAGTCTCACAATGAAGCTGAAATGTCTGTTCAGTTAAGTAAGTCTTTCTTTGCATGAGGAAGGTACTAAAGCACAGAGTGATTACCATTGTTAATTAATTGTTAGTAAAGCAAAGCACAATGAAGGTGCAACTGTTAAGTATTATTAGCAGCCACACTTTTCCTAAGCAATATGTAGAACATGGCATTTAATAAAAAAGTTCATTTCATCTCAGTTTTATTATAGACTCATTATTCCCTGGATGATATTAAAACTATACAATAAAAATTACCATGTGGAGAATGAATTCTTCTTAAATAATCAATCCTACAAATCCTTATTCATATGTGTAGTATTACTCACACAACTAATTCTATTGATTCACTCAAGATCAAAGTCTGGAAATGGTATTTGATGCTCACGTGACATCTGTATGGAGCTTAGACCAGATCTGGGAATTTGAAGCAGTTCCTAATGCTCAGAGTGACACTTAAATGATACTCAATACCCTAGTCAGCTTTTTTTTTTTTTGCAGAACAGAGGTTTTCTCCCTTTTTTTCTGTTTTTTGTCACAAATCTGGGAAAATACTGGGATCTGAAAGCTTAATCCCTATCCTAAAGAACACACAGGCAATATTTATAACGGAGGTGTTAATCTTGAATGTCTTGATATTGGAAACATAAATTATACTCTCATCAAGTGGCAAAAGAATATTATATTTCAGGTAGGTTTTTGGATGAGTTGTTTCTTCCCTCTACATTTAAGCTTCTTCTACACAAGGGTACTTACTATTGACAGCCTAAGTCTCCATTCCCATGATGATTGTCATGCTAATCTCTTAAGCATATTGTTCCTTTAACATCCACCTTGTTATAGATTGTTTGATGTACAATGATCCTTTTTCTGCTAAAAATACATCAGTGCAGAAGTTCTCTAGGTCCAGACAAAAGAGCAGCTCCCCACAGGAAGTGCCATGAGTTACGGTGATCTTCCAGACCCAACAGACATTCACAATTGAGTTCCAAGTTTGGAGAATCAAGCAATGCCCCTCCCCACTCCTAGCCCCAGTGCTGTTTTCAGAATGGGAGAAGGAAAAGGGATGGAAGAAAGTGGAGAAAGCTCATTCAGGGGGTAGTCTAGTCAACCCCTCGGGGTGGGGGGCTCCAATCCACCCACCCCACCTTCCACTGACAGCTGAAAAAACTCCCAGAGCAAACTCCCTGTGCTCCCTTCTTCCCATCCCATTCTGAAGACAGTGCAAGAAGCAGGGCTGAGCAGTATTAGCCTGTTGGCTTAGAAATGGTATTTAAAGGTCTGTTTTCTGGGAATTGGATTATAGGTATAGATATATGCATTATAAGGGTTCAAGAAGGGCAGCAGGGTTTAATTGGATTTCTAAGAGCTTGGGTCTGACACACACAGATAATTCCAGCCTTGGAAGCAGGTTGGCTGTCTAGCATGACAAGGCCAACAGATGGACACAGCCTGAGAATTGAGAGGGGCATGCTATAACACAAGACCACAGCCTTCAAGGCAGACAGGTCGTCCAACACAACAAGGACACACACAGCCTGGGAACCAAAGAAGTATGTAACCATACTGTCCCATAACACAAGATAAGTGACACCAGCTTCAAGACCGCAGAGCAGAGTGGGGCCTGAGTCCCAGTTTTGGGAGAACAGACCAAATTAGGAAAAGGCCCGGAAAGCTACATGTAACCATAGAGAGACAACCAACCAGAGATAGCCACAAATGAAGGGTCATCAGAAGCCATCAGAGGAAGAAGAATACAAAAGCAGAGACTTGAGATTAACAAAGAGTCCCTCCTGTCTCCACCTGTTCCTTCTTGTCCCTCCCTTTGTCCTGTCCCTCCCTCTCCTCCCCAAGAGGGGTCCCAATCCCCATCCCTGTTCCCTGGGAAGGGTCCCTGAGGCTGCCATGGACAGAGGGCACACACCAGCAGCTCATCTTATCTACCCCACTGGATGGGGGGCTATGAGCCTCAGCATCCTACCTCCAGACTGCTGACACCTAAGAAAGAGCCTCAGAGTGGAGCCTGCATCTTAACCAGATGTACATTGACTCTGATGACAGCTCTAGGATTGATAGATAGAGAATTACTTGATTGTTTGTATTGTTGATTTTCTGTTCTTACTCTATCAATAAATTTGCCTATTATCAACTGGCAAGTGTTGTGGTTGGTCTGAGAGTTGTGCTTACCCAGAACAAAGGTATAGGGGATGGGTCCAAATCCAGTGCCAACACAACCCAGCCCTGCTTCCGGTGTACACAGACACAAGTTACTGAAGGCACTGCATTTTGAAGAATCTTCATCCGACTCATTGCATGAGGATTCAGATTGTTGTGGGATCAGTCCCTTTGCACTCTGCAGACATACACTTGTGTTTGGTGAAGGCTGTACAGCACTTTCAGGGACCAGATCAGGTGAAAATTGTCACTTCTCTCTGCGCCTTCTGTAACTCTATGTCTTAGTTATGATCCAGTAAGTTTCCTTCACTTAAATACAAAAATACTGTCAACAGGTTGAGGGGGCCAGAGTGATGGAGCTGCATCCATTTACACCAGGTAAGGATTTTGCTCTTTATTGTGGAGCCTAAAGAAAATTCTTCTTGGATTTATTTAACACAAGATGGCTTTTGGAAGCAATGTTGCTCTCTTGCAGTAGTGAAGGTCTATTCTCAGTAAAAGCAATGGAATTATTTCCATTAACTCCAGCAGAAATAAAATGTCTAAAATATTTTTGAATGAGACATGGAGAACCGTATTTTCAGATGCCCTCTCAAAGCTGCAGTCATGTTATTATTCACTGTCCCTTCTGACTCTTGATCATAGTATTTGTCTTATGAATAGTGTAGATCCATGAGCTACCATACTATAGAAGCCAACAAAACCTGAAGGGTTTTTACAGGTTCCCTATTGGAAACACTGAACATAAATTGTCCTTATATGAAAAAAAAATGATTTGATTGGTATCTAATCAGCACAATATACAAGATTCTGTGCATCATTTCAGCTATTAGTTAGTTAACTTTAATTTAAGATGCTAGAGAATTGGTATTGTAGGCCAAATGACCCAGTGATGGTAATTCCCTTTTTATAACTACATGCTGCCTTTCTGGATCATGGATAGCAGAGAAGAAAGGGAAGCAGGCTCTACAGAACTACAATTTTCTACGTGGGGAGTGGAAGCAGGCAGTTGGCATAGCCTTGACACAGTTTCCCCAAATCATTTAGCAGTGAAAGCCACAACAGAATGTGCTACAGTAAATATAGATTTAGCATGATTTACTTCCTCTGCAGAGTAAATGAGAAACAAAATGGGTAAGGCAAGGTTTATTTCCCAAATCACATCACCCTCCCAGGTTTCCCTAAGTACACCATAAAAATGAGCCACTGTACACAATAGGAAGATAGTGATGGATTGATTGAGCCCATTTTATCATTTCCTTCATGTGCAGGATGAGCCCTTTTTTGCTAAACCAAGATTAGTATTGTCTATGTCAATTATTTAACAATCCATCTAGTACTGATCAGTGACACAGGTCAAATATTGTTCATTGGAGTAGTGCTTTACAGTATCCCAGATCTTGTCTATACTGCATTCCTGCTAAGTCAAGAACCGCTTTAGAGGTAATGAGCACCACTTGAACTCTGCACATGCACAAATGTAGCTATTAGTGACACAGCTAGCTTAGAGCAGTCCAGGCTTGGGAGAGTCTAAGAGCTGCACTGGATCACATACCTAGAACCTCACTCCTATACAGCTCAGTTGCCAGCCCTCCTCACATTCCTTTGTTGTTTGCTTTCCTTGAACACTGAGCAATCAGATTTTCCTCACAGGAACGGCTGTGGAAAGTGAATTTTAAACTCTCTGGCTAGGGACAGAAGTTACACATAAACCAGTTTAAGTCATCAGAAATTGGTTTAAACCTGTAACAGGACAGAAGTTCAGTGCACATAAACTAGTTTCAAAATGACTGAAACTGGTTTAAGATAAACCTGGTTGAATATAGTATCAGACTTGACTGATTTGGGTCAACCCAGTTTATGAAACTTTTGTCCCAGACCCCTTCCTTGTTCAAGTTAAATTAGAGCCCCCCCCCAGCATGCTTTCCAGTCCTGGCCTGGGCTGGGATGTCTGCTCCAGGAGGGAATGGAGGGAGGGAGAAGGAGAAGGGAGAGGGGGAGGAGGAGTGGTAGGCAGAGACTGCCCCCACCTCCTGACAAACCCCAGCTTGAGGGCTGGGGCCAGGGAGGGGGGTTAAACTCACCTTCCACCAAGTACAGAGCTATCCTGCCCTGCCCTGCTAAAAACTTATTTCTGGCTGCAATTGTGGACTACACATCTCAGGGGCAGCTGGAAGAAGGCAGAGGAAGTGATGAGCAACCCTACAGAGTCCTGCTGCTGTAATTCTGGACTGCAGATCCAAGACACTTCAGGGGCACCAGGAAGAGGAAGTGAATACGTTGCCCATGCTAGCTACATGCCAGAGAGGTGTGATCTCAGTGCCCCCCAGCTTCTGGCCTGAGACACTTCAGCCATGTGGCTGCATTTCCTGAATCGGAAGTAAGCATCTGTCCATTTTTTTCTCAGTTTAATCCCTGCATTTTAGATTAACCTGCAAAGACTGAATCAATTCAGCCTTGGACTTTGTACTTAGCCTGTAGGTTGAATACTTCACCAAATGTTAAGCTTAAACACATAGATATTCACAATTAAAACTGCATATTCAATACATCGACCCACCTGTATTGGAAATAATGTAGTGTTTGCAGTATCCTAGTACTGAGACTTGAAGATTAAGGGTCATATTTTGATTTCAGTTACACTGATGTAAATAAGAATGGCACCACTGACTGCCAACAACAGCCTCTTGCAGATATTTTTAAGTCTGGAGTTTGGTACCAATCATGGAAGATAAACCACTCTTCATCCATCAAAGAGAAAATCTCAACTAGGCCTCAAGTGGCAGTGGGGAAGCATCTAGAATGTAATGAAAGTCTTAGGAGACAGACTTATTCTGAATATCACTTTCTAGCTAATTGTGGCACCTTTGCTTCTAAGCAATTTAGGCCAGATGGTCTGCATTCAGGTGAGCAGTTGGGCCTTTAATGGAACAGGCTAAAAACGATGACAATTAAAATGAAAGCTCCGGTGCTACTTGCTAAGCCAGTAAGAAACTTTGGGAAGGATATCCAAAGACTTTAATCTGAATGGATGTGCATCTCTGCACAGGTAACACCTGACAGTGATAACTTGAAATTTTGTGCTTATGCACTGTGGCAAAGGGCATTTTTTTCTTAATAGCATTTCACCTTCCCATGTTTTTAGACAATCAGGATCAATGTTGATTGAGTGGAATACTGCGAATTTCAGAAGCTTTATAGCATTCCTTGCCTTGTGTTTTACATCCTTAAAAGACAATCATTAAAAATAGTCTGCCAAGACAAATTATGAATATTTTGAGCATCTCTAAAATTTAGGTACAATACATGGAGTAGACATCTCATCTGATGCTCTGGTGATGAACAGAAGCCCTCCAATGAAAGAAGTCAATAGAATGGAAGAAAAAGAAATTATTGTATAGTATTATAATTTAATGGTATAAACTAATCAGCTTCTCAGAGCCCCTTACATTCCAGATTCTCAGATAAAATTAAGAAAAGCAGTTTGCTGCAGCAGGTCAGAATAACAGAACTTGCAAATTGCTCAAGTGGTCAGAATGAAATATCATTATGAGATGCATTCATCTGAATACTTCTCATTTTCTGCCAGAAGTGAGCTATCCAATCTTACTCTGTCTCCTTATCTGGAAGCAATCACTATGGTATCTCTGAATGTCATGAGTATTTAAAAACTAGACATAACAATAGCAGTCTTTCATTCCCTGTTCTTTCTAGTTATGTAGATGCTGAGCCTGGGAGCAGTTGACTCCAGCTCAGAGGTCTGGAATGTATTGAGTTGCATTAACTGAACGTGCACCCAATATTTCATAACTGGAAAGGTAGGATGAAATCAAAATATGGTATAGAAAAGCCTGTCAGATCTAGGGAAAGCTAAGATTCATTCACCCTTATAGTAAGTTCTATTTGTACCATAATTATTTCTAACATAGTTCAATAATGCAGTCTCCAATGTTACTATGATGCATCCTATATACTCTAATATTTTCATATATAAAGGTGCTTACCCAAGAGTTGTATGTTTTCATTTCCAATCATCGAACCTGAATTTTTAAGAATGAGCATTAAACATATTAATATATGAACAAAAGGGGACAGATCAAAATGAAAGGCAAAACTCCAGATAGCTGTGGCTTGTAATCTTATTCCATGACTAAATGATACTAGTAGAAGACACAATTTACAGCTTCACAATCAAGGAGACTTGGGGATAGGAAACATATTCATGCTGAGTATAACTCCAGCTGCCAGAAGTTTCAATCGTGACAGCATTGATTCCCCTAAGTGTGCAATGAGTCATTCCTCTGAGGACTGTATTTAATTTCTGATGAGCAGTTATTTTTGTTGGGCTTTACCTATACATTATGCCTAAACAAGTACTCTGGTAACTATTGGGTAAGCATCCTCAGATGTCTTCCGGGTAATGTTGCCCTTGGATCTTCAGTTCACTGCAAATTAGAGGTGTGGAGGGAACACAGATCCTATCAAATATTACTTATCTAATAAAATAATCCAGTGAAGGCTGGGCAAACCCCAGACTGGAGATCTCATTCTTCTCTCCTCCCATCCTTCAGACAGCACTGTAGCTGGGAGCGGGGGACAGGGCTAGGGCAGGGAGGGTGCAGGCATACAGCCTCTACCCCCCGGATTGACTCCAAAATGGAGCTCAATCCCTAGCCCCCCTGCTGCCCCCTAAACAGCAAACATCTGTTGGGTCGGAGGGTGGGGGATGGAGGGGTCACTAACTCATGATCCTTTCTGTGAAGCACCATGAGTTACAGTGGAGAGCTGCATGTCTGTCAGCATCCTTTGAGTTAGAAGCAAGTACAGTATGAGCTCAGTGCCTGATAGAGTCTCCCTTAGTAGGGGGAAAGTCTCATTTTTTTCATCTCTTAACTACTTTGATGGAAGGTTTAAGGCATGAACATGAAATTGCAAATTAATTGCAAAGCTCCTTCTATAATCAATGGAAGAAGAACTTACTTTAGAAGGCAGGCAGACATTTCACAAGGAGTCTGTGCTTGCCCATTGATGCTTTAAAACCACTGTAACTCCTGATATATGTGTGTGTATGTGTGAAAGAACTGAGCCCTGAATATCAAAACAGTGATGTATAACTTAATTGAATGTGCCATACTCTATTCAATATTTACATTAGTCTTACGCTTTAATGAAGATAAAGTTATGATGATAATATAAGCCCTCTCCTAAATAGTCTTAAATAGTCTTATGCAACATCTGAGGCAAAGAGTGAATACTCAAGACCTTGCTTAAATATATATAGGGAAAAAAAGGCTTTAGGAAATACTGAAGAAAATTCCTGTTCTGATATTGGACTGGTTTTTTGTTTGGTTGGTTTTTTTTGGGGGGGGGGAGGGAGTTGTTATTCATTAACAGTTCAGGGGGAAAAGTCCATTAAAACTGATATAGTAGCCAGCACAATTATCAACACAGGAGTGACAAAATTCAGGCATGACGCTTATGCATTCTTCACTTTTTAAATAGGGTAACTAAGAATAAGCAGTGAAATCACTTTTTTTTCCAAAGTGCTTGCTTGATAAAGTCCTACTTTTTAGAAAGTTATGGTGTTTCTAGTGGGGCTGAATTCAGTGTTTTAGTGACAGCACATTTAGTGCTGGTGCATTTAGTGACAGAGAAACGCAGTCAAGCAACAGTGAATTTGCATTTTTAAGAGTTTTAGTTTTTTTAAAGATCCTATGAGACTTTCATTGTCAGTGCTGTTGGAGACAAAAGCAGCAAGGAACATGGTTCAGCACCCTGTGGTGACACATTAACTTGCTCAACTAGTCCTTGGTTGTACCTTTTATGTTTTGCTAATGGGGACATTCAAATGCAAAGCACTTGAAGAGCACAAAACATAAGAAACAGGAATGGGCATAATGGCCAATTTTTACAATTCTCTGAAAAGTTTTAGAAATGTAACTTTCATTTCACAGTCACTCATGGGGAAAGATGATGAAACAGAAACATACTATATTAACAGCCATCACTCAACTCCAAGACAGATTCCCAATGAGCTTTCTACATTAAAGACACCGCTGGGTACTCTTGTGGAAATTTTATTTTTACTGTAATTGCCTGAAAACTAAAGGCAATAATAATATAAATGCTAATTGAATTCAATTACAGAACTCAAATGAAAAAGCCAGCATTTTTTATTGTGCTGCAAGTTGTGACACAAAGATCTGAAAATGTAAATTTAGCAGCATGCACAGAGTTAGATACAACAAAAATGGAAATGAGCCAAAAGAATCCAAATAAACCATGTCCAAAAGGAAAGTACTTTGTATTTTTTAACAGCTTATTCATGTGCAGTCAGTCTTTCAGGAGAAGAATTGCTTTCAGGTCATATTATTGGATATATTCTGTGGGAGAATTTTCATTTTAATATACAAATGGTGTCTTTGAAAAATTATAATTCCAAATATTCACTAAAGAGCCAAAGTTCAAGGTTGTGTGTCCTACCCCCTGCTCCAAACTTAAAGCACAGAGTCTGTCTGTTTTACATACATCGAGTAGCATCTGCAATGGCAAGCTGTCATACAGAACTGTCAGTCCGCCAACAGAATTACTTGCAGAACACTCATCTGGAGGAAAAGCTAAAGGAAAATATGAAATGTTATTAAACAACAAAAAAATGTATTCCTTACCCCCACATCTTGTGCCACTCCAGTTACAGAAGACAGTTCAGCATAAAAAAATCTAATATCATGCAGGCCAAATGAATGTATATTTTCACTTTGTGCTGTTTTTTCCTGGTAGCTCCTATCCATGTGGCAAGTGTTACAGGAACAAAGCCAGGGATTTCTACAGCGTTTAGCAGTGGAGCCAAGTCAAAACTTTGCAGCTCCCATCATCAACTTCCATCAACTGCAACCCTTCAAGGAAATAGCTGACTTGAAAACAAATCAACAGAGGTTCAAGAAGACTATTTCAATTAATTTCAGAAGGAAATGAGGAGGGGATTTTTTTTTTAATAGCTTAGACCAGAAGGCACTGAATCCATTATATTTCTAGTCTGAGGTTACCAAAGGCTTAAAGGAAAACTAAATGCAGTTCCTATAAAGATTTGAAATGTTATCTTCTGTGAGGAGCTCTTCATGCAGGTCTGTGCACTAAGTAACTGCCGGCAGGAGAAATGGCAGAGGAAAAAAAGGTGTCCTAGCCAAACTAATTTATGATGGAGGGGGGAGGGGTGCATGTGATACACTATAAAAAATCATTTTGAGGGGCGATATTTAAAGAGGCATGAAAAGTGAGCCACTGGAGAATAAAGATCAGAATTAAAGCACCAACTCAGGATTTATTTGTGCAGGACACACATCACATGCATCAAAAATGCAAATGATTCTGCTTTAATTAGGGACTAGAATTAGGCACTTAAGACCAGCAAATCATTTTTTTCCAGATACATTTTGGCACAATTGACCAAGTGCTGTAAGCATTCTACTTTAATGTCCAAAAAAGATTGGGAGGCAGAATGCAAAATAAATAAAAGGCCAACTGTATTGCTCATTACCTTGATGGAGAATTTACAGCTTTAGTAATAGCATTTTACTACTGTGTAAAAATGTTATTATCCACAGAATTTGTCACAGTGGGAAACCCTTTTAAGTGATTCTTGTTTCTTGATTATAGGGTTGTGCATAAACTTTACTATCAAGCACCTATCTGCCTTTTTTATGCAAAAACAAGTGACAATACAGGCAAGTCTAAACCCTATTAGGAGTCTAGTTACTTGGGCTTGAAACAATATGGTTTGAAGATTAGCAAAATGCAGGTTTTTATTAAATACTTCTCTAATCCATACTGTGCCATTGGTCTTTTAAAGTAGGCATTTTGCCATTGAATAACTAATTTCAACAGGGAATTCAGGTTCAACACTCATTATATGCCCCAAATAATTAACCATTATGCTAGTATAATAGTAACATATTATAGGTAAGTGTGGGTCGCATTCTCCTTGCAGCCTTACTGATATAAATCAGAATCAGTGGAGAAGTCAATGAAATGAGAGTGATATACGACCAATTGCTTCATTTAAAACAACAGCTAGGCCTGAACAAAAACTCAGAATATGGTCAGGGAAGTTTAATGTTTATGTGAATCTTGTTGATAATCTCCTTTTTCTTAAATGGAGACTATCCAAGTCTGTTTTAGGCCCATTGCTACTGAAATATAATGGTATACATGCTAGATCATTTTTTCTAAATAGCTATCACAGCAAGAGATGCTCCCTGCTTGATAGAGCTAAAACACATTGGCGGGTCCATTTGAGAAATGCAATTGATGCCCATATGTGTCTTTTCCGTGGAGAAATAGAGGGCTTTCAATTTTTCAAACTGACAGTATGCACTTTAAATTGTAAGCAGAGAGAAGCATTTACTACTACTGAGATGTTTTTCTTTTTGCTCAGGCTGGGGGTTTTGGGTTTTTCTTTTTTTTTTGTTGCCTTCATTTAGTAATGAAATCTTTAAACTATTTTATTTTTTTAAATGTAAGCCCATTAAAGTTAGTCAAAAATGAATGCTACTTTGGATTTGATCATAAAAGAATGAATCCTGCCAAAAAGAGACATGAATCCAAGAAGGAACTTGGGATATGCATTCACTCACACCTTCAAAATGAGTAAGTAACCTTATTTGTTGTCACAAGCATACTATGTTAAATATTGCACAAATTAGCTATAAAATAACAGTGAAATACCTATAATGCCATCATACCCTGTCTAAATGTACCTAGGAACTTTCAGCCTGACAGTGATTTCCTTTAGCTATGCAATATCAGTAACTGTAGGCTTTATTTATAACTCTGCAGACAAATGCATTGCCCTGAGCTTGCAACTGCTGTTGGAATAGGCACTGGAAAAACGTAGACACTCCCAGCAAGAATCTATGAACACTCACAAAATGATTTAGAGAGACTGCCTGCCAAGGATATAATACTTACTTGGGCCCCAATCATGCAACCATAAGCAGTAACAGAAGCTGTATAGTAGCAAGGAGTCTCATTGCAGTTTACAAGATTGTATAAGGAAAGGGTGCATGCTACTCTAGCTATTTACAAAACTAGGGCCTTACCCAGTAGAAGATTTGTCAAATTACTTGGTTTAGCACATGATAGCTGGAATTCTGGCCCCATTAAAATCAATAATTGTAATCTATCCCTTTGTGTTTTTGTGTGTGCAAATGTTGACATGATGATCTAATCCATTTTATTTGAAAATAACATATAAATGAAAAGAATGAACCTTCTTTTCATCTTGGCCTGTTGTCCAAGTCTGATTGTTCTTTGGCATGCACTTGTACTGTGAGAAATACAGTGAGAACAGCTGCTGCATGTGATATTTCAAAATGATAGCCATCTAATAGGAAAAGCAGAGAGAACGGAATGCAATGAGAGAATAAGAAAGGGACAAAAGGACAGAAAATGCAAGAGTAATAGTAAAGGGATAGATGTGTAGAAAAGAAACACAAAAGGAACAAAGTTATGCGTGCAAGTCATGAGGACAGAAGAAAAACTCATGAAAGCACATTCAAAATTTCACCCCCCCCCCCCCACATACACTGGGTTGTGCATTGTAGGATAACCATATATCCAGGTTTTTCCGGTCATGTCCTTTTTTTTGGTCCTCTGTCCCAGTGGGTTTTTGAAATGAAAGCAAATGTAAGCAGTTTTGCTCTGCCTCTGCTTTTTCCTAGTACTTCCATCTTGCCCAGCAAGGAGCTGTTGGGGCTGGGGACAGCAGGGGAAGGTGACTGGAGGCTGGAACATCAAGTGCTCAGCACGTGGGCCCTGGCAGCCCCAGGCAGGGAAGAGAGAAAGAGAGAGAGAGAGAGAGTGCATGTGTGTATGCATGGACAGCAGGGCTGGGGATGGGCTGGGGGCTAAGGTTTGGCTGTGAGGGGAACCAGCAGGGCTAGGTAGGGGAAGGGGACTGTGGGTCAAGAGTGAGGGGTATCATCAGGGATAGGGGCAGAGCTGTAGGTTAGGAGTGAGGGGCACCAGCATGGTCTGTGGGGGTCACAAGTAAAAGGCAGCAGTAGGGCTGGGGGGCGGGGGCGGCATGTAGCTTGGGAGTAAAGGGTAGGGACAGGACATTGGCATATCAATGCCCCCCACACAATCATATACCCCTTCCCCCGACCTCTTCCTCTTCTCCCCTCCCACAGGTATCCTCTTTTTTTAAACTGGAAATATGGTAACCCAACAGTGTGTGTGTTTTATATGGGCAAGATAGCCCCTGTTTCTTCTGGCCCTGTGCTCAGCATGCGGAGATCTGGGGCCTGTATCTGTGCAAAATATGTAAAACCCTCTGGTCTCATTGGCTGGAGGAAGCAGAAGATCCTCTAGGCAGATAAGCAGGAGAGAGGCTGGACTGCGGCACTCCCTAATTGGACAAGACTTGGGTGGTGTCACACCAGGATATAAGAATGACTCAACTAAGTTTTCTAGCTTTTTCTCCTGGGGCTGCCAAGAGCTGCACAGCTGAGTTGGGACCCAGAAAACCTGCTCCCTATGGGGGGTGGGGGGAGTCCTCCCCCATACTTCTCTGCAGAGGCAAGCAAAAGCTATGGGATGTGAAAGCCTCAGGTACAGGGAGAGAAAGTCTGTCTTGCAGTCTGAGGCTCCTGTTTCCTCTCTCTTTCCCCTTTTATCTTAAGTAGGTTAATCCCACAGAGGTATTAATCCCTGAAGCAAACTGCCCAGGAGTGGGTCCTGGCAGTTACTGGCCCCTGTGTTCGGTGGTATAGCTGAGACTAGATGTCCAGGTTGCAGCCACAGGCCTGGGTCCTTTTTGCTGTTTCACAGCTATTGTGTTTTGGCATGGCTGAACCTCAGCCATATGTTTGACTGGCAGATTCAGGCCAGGGTTCGGGTTAGGCATGGCAGGAGCAACACGTAGGGGGTGCACGCAGGTGCACGTGCATCCCCTGAGCGTGGCGGTGCACCCCTGCAAAAAGGTGCCGCTTGCCACCCAGCTGCCAACACCGCCAGCAGTGTCTGTGGGTGGTCCAGGATCGCTGCTGACCACCACCAATGATGCAGGTGGCACCTACGGGTTGCACTTACCACCCCACTGCTGACAGTATTAGTGGCGTCTGTGGGAGCTCCCAGCTTACCACCACCACGCTCCCACCACCAGTACAGCCGTGTCTGTCCCAACCACTGGGGGCATGTGCCGTTCATGTGGCATGGTTTGAGCCAGGGTGGGCTGTGGCACTATTTGTTGTTGATCCAGGCCTCAGTGCAGCATAGGGCTGGCCAGGTTTTTGCTGCTCAGTTCCCCCAGTGAGATAGGCCTGGGCCTCTTTTTTCCCTTTTGTAGTTTATGTCCCAACCAACTGATGTGGTTGGGTGCTAGTTGTAGTTCAGGCCCAAGCCAAGATAGGCCTGGCCTTTCCTCTGAGCTCTTTTGCAGCTTCCTGCCCAGCAGAGCTTGGATTGGGACTAGGAATTTTGGGGTGCGGTATGCTGACAAAAACTGCAGTTAAGCCTTGAAAGCCACCATGAGGAAGTGGAGGTCAGCTCCACTTCTCCAGGAGCAATGGAGCCCCTTTCAATGCAGAAGGACCCACGCTCTCAGTCAGCTCCCTGCAGCTCAGAGAAACCAAGGAAGAGAACAGGGCTCTCCAGTGTGGGTCCCCCTCTCCAGCCCATTATTGAAGGGCAGGTATAGGGGTGAAAGCCCCCAGAACTACCTGTTGGGGAACCCCAAGTCCCAGATGGCCTAGCTATGGTTGAAGCCTCCCCCAAGATGGTACTACCTATTGACTTTGCTCTGTAGTTAGTAGTGTTTTAAATTGCATTTGGGTTTTTCCCAGTTTTCTGTAATAAATTTGTTTTTTGTATTTACACTTGTTGCAAGGAGGGGATTTTTTGTTATGTGGGACACCCTAGTAATTCATTTAGTATTTCCAAGGTGGCCTGGGCAAAGGCTTGAGCCAAGGTAAAATATATTTAGTACCCCAAAATTGATCCCAGGCCTTGTTGCTGCCAATCAGTGCCTAGCAGAAGGGTTACAAAAATTAGGGGGGAAATTTTTCAATATATTATTGATTTTAATTTAAGAACGGGGAAAGTGTTAGTATCCAATGGCAAATGAATTGGATCTGACACTTTTTCTTGCAACTCATAATTGATTTTCCCAAAAACTGATGAAGGAAGGAAAAGAGCAGGTCCCATATTTATGGATTTTAAATACTCATCATTTCTAATAAGAGAAACAATACTTCTAGAATGACTCTTTACTCAGTCAACCCCTCAGCCAGGAAAAAAAATCTTAGCATGGATAGATCAGGAACATTCATTACCTGCATATACACTGAAGCAAATGTCACCATCATTTCTTTTCAGTAGTTCCTGAATTTCTCTGCACAGGACATCCAGGTTCCATTTTCAACGCCTCCTTTCTCCCTTATCAGCTCCCAGGGTATTTACCAAAATCTTGGTGGACAAGTCAGCTGACAATAACCATATTATATTATACCTGTACCCACATTTAGAAATTTACTTTTCACAGCAGAGGCAATCTCTAATTAAGCATGTCATGGCTTATGGAACATATCTGGACTTTACTAAACTAAGGGTATTTTGTCTTGCCCATGGTCAGTAGAGCTATGTATACATGATTTCCAAAGCAAGCCAGAGACCATTGCCAAGAAATAAGCCTCCTTCCCTTTCATCTGTGCTATGTACCCATGACCCTGCAAACTAGGCAAGTGTAAATGACTCAGAGTAATTCTCAGCAAGTGGCTAGCGCTTAGGGCTGCTCTGAGCCACTCAAGCCTACTCCTAAAATGGATACACTGCTTCATTTATAGGCTTGTAGGCTCAGCCACATACAAGGCAGACAGGACTTTTTTCTTAGCTTATTCTGGAGCCCATATAGATATTATCCAGATTGGGGCAGCCAGTCTGCAGCATAGATGCCTACAAGTGGCATGTGGCAGATTGGGAAGGGGACAAGCAGCATACTGGTAAATAAGGCAGGGATCAGAAAGCAGAGCAGCAGCTTGATAAGGGAGCAGGGAGCAAGAAGCTAAGTAGCATATCAGATAAGGGAAAGAGATCAGAGTGGTAACTGGGGAAGGTGCAGGCCTAAGTTGTGGCATGCCTACCAGCAAGTCGAAAGAGAAGCAGGGGATAAATGAAAAATTCTCCAAAGCTGTTCTAAATCATATCAGGGGCTTGGCAGGCCCCTGAATGACCTCAGAATATGAAGATGGTTTAAAGCTGTGTTTTCCCTTCCTGCTCCCAGTTCTTCATCTTTGCCCCAAATATAAGAATGGTCTGA
The DNA here is from genome assembly GCF_001723895.1 of Crocodylus porosus. Lineage (NCBI taxonomy): Eukaryota > Metazoa > Chordata > Crocodylia > Crocodylidae > Crocodylus > Crocodylus porosus. Next base: position 9,019,748 of record NW_017728912.1, on the reverse strand, counting down.
CTGATCAGGGTTTCATATTCCTCTCCTAGACCACATTCCTCAGACTGGATGTACTGAGACTTATCTTCCACTCATCCCAAGATATGCATATCAGGAATATATTCCTATTCTAGCAAGGAAGCACTGTGCTCTCCTGTTGTTTCAGTGGGACCTTTTTTTACCTGATGAACATAGCTTTTCATTTTCTCATTGGATAGCCTTAGCACAGGCTTAGGAATATATTGTGTTAGGACCTAGCTGGCTAAGAGGGCAGGTGCCTATTGGGATACTGTTCCTCAGAGGGCAGGCTCTATTTGAATCGGTGCATCTAATTGATGGAGAGACGTACTGACTCAACAGGGAAGAATCTTTCACTGCTCACCTTGGCCTTATCCACACATTTTGTGGACCTTGGGTTCCCCAGAGATAATTAGCGGTGGTGCACCTTGCACCGCTGCTGCTTATCCCTGGGGAATGCCCGTGCCATGAGCTCTCCGGCATCCATCAAGTTATCCCAGGAATGGTAGGCAAGGCTGAGGCCAGCACTGGGCTGGCCCCAGCAGCCTTACCTGGGATCCTAGGGGCCTCCTAGGGCTGCAGCAGTGGCAATTCTGCCACACAGAGATTAGCGGGCAGCCATAGTAGAGCTGCTGCCAGCCAGGCTCCTGTTTTGAGCAGCACATGCTGCCCCTATGTGCACTGTTCCACTTTTTTTTGCTGCAGGTTTTTTTTACCCCTGGATCGTGGCCAAGGTGAGCAGTGCAAGATTCTTCCCTGTTGAGTTAGTACTTCCCTCCATCAATTAGCTATCCAGGAGTCAACCCTCCCTCTCTTCCCCCGTGGTTTTCCCTTGCAATGTGTAGAACAATTGAATGTGTGGTAAGGGGTGCCACAGATGTGTCTGTGGCACAACATACTTCACGGCCGCACTCATCTGGACACAGCCAAAAGCCTAGTATCCAAAATCCTTATGTCCAAAAGCCTAGTTGTTAAAAGCACTTGCCTAGTGAAAGATCTGGATTCTAGGCCATCCTCAGCCTTAGGCTTCAACCTACATCTGCGGTTTCCTTGGAGGATACCTTAACTATCAGGTGATGGCCTAAGTAGGGCTAAGAGCATCCTCTACTTCTCCAGTGGAAGCCAAGAGTGAAAGACCCATGGGTCCAGGAAAGCAAGCAAGAGAGCCTAAATCTGGGCTCCACTGAGGTGGTCACTGCTCTAAGAGTGAAGGACCTCTGAATTCTGGCCCCCATTCATAATATATCAACAGCAAAGGGAATTCAGGGCAGTTCAAAAAATGGATTTAGCATCAGACAGCCATTCTTCATCTTTTCTTCTACATAAGGATTTGAGGATTTATGTAGGTTTTGTGTTTTCCCCAGACATAATAGGATTACAACAGACCGTAGGGGAAGGTATGTGCTCAGGTGGCTGTTCTAGATCACTTCTGAGCCTGCACAGTAGATAAGATATGTCTTATCACAATAAATAAGATCACATAGGGATCTTATGCTAGATATTCTTCTCATTGAATAACCTTTCCAAAAATATCAAATGAGATGAGATTGCACCTATTTGATGTTTATGGGTATTGTCATATCACAAATTATGATTCTGGTGTAAATATGTACCTGATGGTGGTTTAGAACAGTGATTTCCAAACTTGTGCAGGAGTACCCCCAAGGATATATGGCAGTTTGCAAAGGGGTATGTGCCTAAATTATAACAATGGAAGACCTAGAATCTATAATATACTAGTTTCACTTGCATTTTTGACGGATGCATCTGGTCAGAAACCAATATACTCACAGATAAGCTACACTTAGTGGTAGCCAATTTAGTTTGGAAGGATGAAGTTAGAGGGCATATAGTTCCACAGAATAAGGCATTTGCTAGATTTTCAAACACATTAATCCTTTCTATGATTCTGTAAAAATATTCCATTGATCTCCAAATCTCTTCTTAAAACTTTACTTTGCTAGTCTGTCTACTGAATGCTGGACTGGAATCCTAGATTTAGATTAGAATGCTAAAAGTTGTTAGTAGGAACAGCGCCTCCCTCCCCTCCCCTCCCCTCCCCAAACAATTCATAGAAATGAAGGAACATTAACCTGGAAATCTTTTATTCAAATGAAAGCACCCTTGGATAATGCGATGGATTCCAAAACAAAAAGATTATTCTTCCCGGTAAATTGCTTGCCAAGCAATGGATTATCTGACAAAGGACCTGAAATGTTTTTCGATGATCACCTGATAAAGGATGCTTCAACTTTTCAACAGGAAGTCTCTCTCATTGGCCTTCCTGAGACAGGGAGGAGGCCAGAACCAGTGGAAAGAGCACTACAAAACCCAATGTGAGCAAAAGCACCTGCCTAATCCTGGGTAAGCTCAAGGACCTGTTGTCCCTGGGGTTTTCCATCCCTCAGGAGGGGGTAAAAATCATTGGGGTAGAGTTTGGCGTAGAGCTGATGGGGCAGAGGGCATGGGAATAGATGGAAGTCAAGACCAGAAAGAGACTGGGGATATGGCAATCATGCTGCCTAGCAATGGGGGCAGGAGGGGTGCAAGGTATTGATGAAGGCAGTGCTCCTGCCAATGTTGCTACACACCACTCTAGTCTTTCCCCCTCTGCCCCCCAGATCAAAGGAAATCAAGGTAAAAAAAGTCAAGAAAGTCATTGGTGCATGACATGAGTCATTCACTTGCTGATGAACATGAGCCCTCATGAGTCATCATATTGGGACTACTAAAAGGACTGAGCAACCCAAAGAACTTTTGGAAGGGTGAGAAAGGTGGAGAGAGGGTTTGAAGTAAAGATTGTTATTTTTTTGATGAATCTGTACCTCCTATACTTTCTTTCCCAGTACATTGTATCTGAGTTTGAAGATTCCTTTGTATTGTCTGTGTTACTTGCTTACACTTTTAAGCAGAGTTCAAAGAAGAAAATGGTAAACCAGAGAGCCCACAGTTTCAGCAGACTCAGGAAAAATGCAGCATTAACTCAGAAGACTTGGATAAGTCACCATTACTTTCACAGCTTAAGCTATAGAACTGTGCTGCTTCCTGAGAAAAAGGAAGTCAGACCTGGAAACTGCACATAAAATTGTCTCTAAGCTATACAAAGAGTCATGGGCACAATATAAGTTATTCACCAGCAACCTAGTGAGGCAAGAGGAACCCAGGCTGCAATCTTGGGTCCAGAAAGGGGAACTAAAATCAGGTTGTAACATCTCTGGATAGTGCTGGACTGCCTGAGTCATGAGGAACATCCAGCCTTCACAAAAAAAAGCAGATGAATGTACACATTTAAAAATGATTGTAATAAGCATGTTTCGCCGTCACTGTTAACACTTCATTCCAAATCACAATAACTGTGTTGCTGCTGCATGGTGGGAAAATTGTGTTGACTAAGGAATTTTTGTAAAACCACAAAACCACTTCGAAGTTCAATTGAAAGAAAGCCTTTGTGTTCTGGCTGACAACATTCCGGTAATGAAAGGTTTGTATCCTGTGTATTCTGTCTGAGGTCTGTGACTCAGAAGGTCCTAGTATAGAATACAACGGGCTTAAAAGAAACCATAAGCTGCATCTGCTCTTCAAAACAAAAACCAAAAAAACCAAACATCCCCCCCCCCAAACAACTTTGCAAATACCACCACAGTTTTCCTAAGTTTAACAGAGTTCATCTGGGTCAACTGGATGATTGATGTAGGTAAATATGTCATATTCACAAAGCAGACTGCAGTGCTGAGCAGTGTGTACTGGTCACAACACAAAAAAACCACACACATACAATAGCAGGAACAGAATCATATTAAAACATGAAGAACTAGATTCCCCCTGCTGGTATAACTCTTTCTGGAACAAGCAGGGTAGAGGTACATGAGGGATTCCAGTTTTCTCAAGGATTGCTCTAACAACATAGACATATGGATGTGAAAATATGCCACATTGTAGCAAGGCAGCTTCATGTCCTGGGCAGCACTGACTGCCTCATTCCCCCTTTTCCAACCCAGTTATACTGGAAAATATGGCTTTGCTCTGGCATGATTTCCCCCCCACCCTGCTTCTTTTTTTCTCCTTGTCACAGCCTGTCCTACATACAGGGACAGGTTGTGTGACAAACTTGACTGGATTAACTTTTTCTCTGATTGACAGGTTTTTTTTCTGCTGGCTATTCATGGCAACCTTACTTATTACACAGGACATTGTAACAGGTAATCATTCTGTCCAACAGACAATAACTATAACAAATTGATCTTTGTATTAGAGATCAGCTCTAATCAGATCCACCTCTAATCAGTGCAGTGCAGCGGTTTTTTCCCTCCATATTCTGATCTAGGAAGAGGAAAAACAATAATTAACTTTCATAAAGAAAGCAATCTTTATCCACAGCCCTCAAATTGCTTTAGGAAGGTAAGCAAACATTCTTCTTCTTCTTCAAATAGGGAAAGTGAGATGCAAAGATCTTTATCCCAGGCTCCCCATGCACTGGCAATAAGGTAGCCTGGGATCTGATGCTAGATCCCACAATCACGCCTCCTGCCATGCACATATGGTGTGGCAGGAAGCATGATTGTGAGGATCATGTATCAGATGCCATCATGCCAAGATGCAATGAGGTGAAATGACTTCCCAAGTGTAACACCCCCACACACATGGGCTGTATATGGTAGTGTGTGCTTTTGGTTGTGCATTATGGGGTTTTAATGTGGGGTTTTTACGTGGGCAAGATGGCCCCTGTTGTTCCAGCCATGTGCTCTGGACATGGAAAACTGAGGCCTGTATCTGGGCAAAATATGTAAAAATCCTCTGGCTTGATTGGCCAGAGGGAGCAAATACTTATCAGGCAGATTAGTTAAGAGAAAGACTGGAGTGTGGCACTCCCTGACTGGACAAGGCCAGAGTGATGTCATGTGGAGGGACATAAGGTGAACTAGGCTGGTGTGCGGAGGGGGGAAGTTGGTAGGGGCTGCTGAAGAGTGAAGTCTCCTCCCAGGGAGAAAAAAATTGCAAATAGCAAAAGGGGAAACTTGGGTAAAGGATGTGTTATTCTCAAAAGACCAAAGAGTTAACTTTATAGAAAGATAAAGCTTGTTTATTCAGAGAGCCTTCTTAGCCTACTGACCTGCTGTTCTCTCCTGTTCCCTCCTGCAATCCCTAGGCCAATGTAACAATTTATACATAATACTCGTAAAGGTATTCAACACACAACTTCCCCATTTACATGTAATATATCCCTATGTAATACTAACATTGGAAGTTTTGTTCAACCCACTGTGAAAGCACATTTTAACAGGTCTCTATTAGTCTTTGTGTTGGCTTTTTAGCTTTACATGACCTTGTCACTTTCTCTGTATTCTCAGTCCTTATGGGTTCAGTTGTTGTTTGGTTTCCTCGTTCAGCTGTCTCTATTTCTGTGTCATTTTCAATCTTTGTCATTTCTTGTTGCTGTGTTGCTAGCTGTGTTTCCTTTGGTGAATCTCGTGATGCTGCTTCTTTTTTCTCTTTTATGAGCTACAAGTATTGTCTGTTCCTCCTTAATACTTGTCCTTCCAGTGTGACTACTTGATAGGATCTGGGAGCTACTCGATGGGAAACAAGTGTTTTCTGTTACCATGTTTGTCCATCAGAAATAAGCACCATATCTTTGTTGTGCAGTTGTGGTAACTGCCTGGAATGCCTGCCATAGTACCGTTTTTGTTTGAGTTTATCGAATTTTTAATGTTTTCATGTTTTGCTTTTCATTCTGAAGAGCATCATCCACAAGATTTGGCAGCCTGGGTCTGAGTTTCTGTTAAACAGTATTTCTGCTGCAGACATCTATATTTCATGGGTGTTGCCCTGTAAATTAAGAGTGACAAGTAAATATCGATGTGTGAATTTGTAGCTTTTTTCAACAATTGCTTTACTATTTGCACTCCATTTTCTACCAGACCATTAGATTATGGGTATTTAGGACTTGTAGTGTTATGATAGACTCCATATTTATTTGCAAACTCTTTAAAATCAAGACAGTTGAATTAAGGTCTGTTGTCTGTTCTCACAATTTGTGGAATTCCATGTCTAAAAAAAATGATCTGATGTGAGTTATGACATGGTTTGCTGTTGTGCTTTCGAGCAATGCAGTTTCAGGATAGTGAGAATAATAATCCAGCACTAATACATAATTTTTTCCTGCATGTATGAATATGTCAAAGCCCACTTGATAGCATGGAGCTATAGGCTCTTCCATGACTATCATGAATTCTTTTCTTCGTGCCATCTGTACTTTAGGCACATTGTGCAAGCCTTTACAGCATCTTCTACGTCGCTATTTATGTTGGGCATATATAGAGCATCCCTTGCACTGCCGGCACAATAAGTCATTAGACTTTGAACAAAATGCCATCCCGTACTGACAGCTCTTCCTAGAACTGAGACTAGAGGCTAGGTATATGTTTTTCAGGCCAACCAGCACAAATAGCTGTTATAGCTTTTTGCAATGTGGTAGCCTGAGCAGTAGCTTCTGCAGTTAGTACCCACATTTTGTCTGTGGCAGGAATCACTGTTTTAATTAGATCAGAGATTCCCAACCACCAGGCCATGGCCTGGTACTGGGCCGTGAAGGGTTGGCTGCTGGTCACAGCATGAGCTTTAACCAGCTCCCAGCAGCGGCAGCTTGGCCTTAACTCGCTTGCTCAGGTGCACTCCTCAGGTGTGCACCACCGCCAGCCGCATCCCTTGACCTGGCCCGGTCGCACGACCCCTTGCTCCCTCCCAACTTCGCTGCCAGTCCACGGTATAAAAAAGGTTGAGAACCACTGAATTAGATCAACACGTACTATGTCTGAGTCTGGAATTCTGTCATTTTATGTTGTATCGTATGTTCTGGACAACATATCTGCAATAACTAGCTGTTTTCCTTGCATGTATTGTATGTCTAGATCATACATCTGAAGTTGAAAAAAAAGTCTCTGTAATCTGGGTAGCATGTCTGATAACCCTTTCTTTGCTATAATTACCAAAGGTTTATCATCAGTTTCAGCTACCACAGGTTTCCCATAGATGGATATATGAAATTTCTTACAGCCATATAGCAGAGATAAACTTTCTTTCTTAATCTGTGTATACAGACACTATGACTTACAGAGTGCCCTGGATACATATGCTAACAGTCTTGAGCTATCCCCATGCTTTTGAAGCCAAGCCGTTCCAGTGCCTGCTTTAGAAGCATCAGTTGACATTTAATTGGCCATTTAGGGTCACAGTATTTTAGTACCAGAGCTTTCATTATTTTTCCTTCAAGTTCTTAAATTCAGTTTCATGTTCCCATATCCACTGAGCATTTTTTTTGTAGGAATGATCCAGTAAGGTGTTTGATCTGCTCTGCTAAGATAGATCAGTATTTCCCTACAGAATTGATCATTCCCAGTAATCTTTGCACTCCTCCTTTATCTGTAGGGGTGGCATGTTTGTAATGGCTTTAACCCTTGCAGGATTAATTTGTACCCCTTTCTTTTTCTCCCAGATATATTATTTCATTAACCCTGAATTTGCATTTTTGTTTCTTCAGTTTCAAACCTGCTCTGTAAGCTTTTTCTAGTGCCTTTCTCATGTTCTTCTCTAGTATTTCCCCAAAGCAATAGATCATCAATATAAACCATAGTTCCATTAAGATCTTCAAAATTTGTTGCACCTTTCTGTGAAATACTTCAGATGCAGAGCAGTCCATGAAAGCAATACCTTCTGAAGGGTGTATTGAAAGTGCATAATCGAGTGCTATTCTTTTCTAGGGGAACTTGCCAAAACCCAGAAGAGGCATCCAAAGCGGAGAAATATTTAGCTTCTGCCACGTTGCCAAAAACGTCTTCTCTGGTGGGAATGAGAAAATGCTCCTTTTGATGTACCTGTTCATGTGCTTAGGATCCAGACCCAATCTCAAGGATCAATCTTTTTTTCTATTATGACCAGTGAATGAACCCAAGCAGTTGGTTGCTCAACGTTTTTTTATTATGTCCATGTTAAGTAATTTATCTAATTCATTTTTCAGTTTCTCCCTTAGTACAAGGGGAACATTTCTTGGCGTATGTAAGGTGGGAGTATTTGGTTCTCTTAATTCCATCTTGTACTCAGTTGACAGTTTTGCTATGCCTTAAAAACATCATAAAACTCTTTTTTTCTATGTTCTTGCTTTCTAGTCTTTTAATGGCACCCATTCTCTTAATCAAACCTAGCATTTTACACATTCACAACTCAGTAATTGGCACTGAGTTTTATGCATTTCCCTTGGCTGTGTCCACATATGCGTGGATGTTGGATTTCCTGGGGACAACTAGCTACTAGGGCTATGCAAAGCTTTGAGTGCTGATTTGATTCGGAGGAGATTCGGCCTGAATCAAAGGACCAATTTAAAGGTCCAAATTGATTCAAAGCTTTCTGAATTAATTTGGAAAAGATTTGGAAAGCTTCAGTGATTTGGGCAATCCCCACTGGCTGCATCAGGGAGCTGGACCCAGACTCCATGCTGGTAAGTAGGGGGCAGGGAAAGGGACCATGGGGGGACCCCTGCCAGGCCCCACCCCCTGCATGCTCCCCCAGCTCCCTTGAGCACCTCCCAGACCCTGCCCACTCTCCCAGTTCCCTCCCCATGGCTGCCCTACCCAGCCCCAGCTCCTGGTTGTTTAGAAAAAACCTGCACTCACCAGGTGTTGCCAGGTGGAGGGACAATCCCCACTGCCCCCCACTGCATGTGGGGCTCTGCCACAAGCCTCCCAACCCCTACCAACTCTCCCAGCCTGTCCATGGCTGCCTCACCTGCCCCAGCTCCTGGCCCTTAAAAAAAAGCAACCTCCCCCCAGGCTTACTGGCTGCTGCAGCATCCTTGGGTCTTCTGGGGGCTTGTGGAAGAGCCCCCACGTGCAGTGTGGGGGGCAGTGGGGATCATCTCCCTGCTGGGCAGAAGCCAGTGAGTTCAGGGCTTTTGTTTTTAGTTTTTAAAGGGCTGGGAGCTGGGGCAGGCAGGACAGCCATGTGGGGGCTGGGAGAGCAGGCAGGAGTCAGGGGGCTCACAGCAGAGCCCCCCCCGCACATGGCATGGGGCAGTGGGGGGCAGCGGGGATTTCCCCCTGGCTGAATCAATTCAGGACAGTGATTTGAATCACCCAACTGAATCAATGTCCCCCAATTTGGCCAAATCTGAATCCAAAGCAAATACTAGCTGCTTTGCACAGGCCTAATGCCTATGCTTCATGCTTTCTGGCAGATGGAAGTTACCCTGGGTGGAATAGAGGAGGCTGGAGCCAGCACTGGGCTGGCCCCAGAAGCCTTACCTGAGGTTCTGGAGGCTTCCTGGGGCTGCAGCAGCCATGATCCTGCCACGTGGAGCCTCGCCGGAAGCTGGAGCACAGTTCTGGATGGCCCAGCTCCAGTTTTGAGCAGTGCATGCTGCCCCCACATGTGCTACTCTGCTTTTTTTTTGTGTGGGTTTTTTTTTACCCTTGGATATCTAGGAGCCAACCCCCCTTCCCCTGTGCTGCTCCCTTGCAGCAGGGAGAACTGAATATGTGATATGTGGCACCACAGGTGTGTCATACCACATGGCCATGCTTGTCTGGATACAGCCCTTGTGTCTAACATGAAGTGCAGAAACATCCTTGGTTGCAATCATGTTCCCATTATATGCTGTAAGTTTCTCTTTCATAGTACAGAGGTTTAGTTTTCATTTTTTGAATAATGTATTCCTGTATTAGATTGACCTGTGGCTCTGTATCTAATTTAAAATTTACAGTTAGTCCACTGGTGTCCAAGGTGATTGTCCAATCTTCACAAGAATGAAATTCTTCTTCTTGCATTGTGCCAATGAAGAATTATTCTTCTTCCTTGTTGTATAGAGCATTCACCTGCTGTTTCTTATGTGGTATGTCCTGGTTCTTTCTGCAAACTGTTAGAAAGTGACTAAATCTTTTGCATTTGTTGCAGGACTTACTAAATGCAAGGGCATTGTGTGGGTTTGTGGTAACCCCCAAAGCATCTGCAGCTGACCATTATTTCTTCAAGAAATTCTTTTTGGCCTCTGCTTGCCTGCTTCATAGTGAGGTCCTCCTTTCTGTACTGTTTGTGTGCTACCTTAAGTTTTTGCAGCCTTGTAACCCTGTGTAGTTCAGCTTGTTAGGCTTTTTCCTCCCACTTCTGTAGCCTGGCATTTGTTATCTGAGCCACTTGGCACATTCTAGCTGCCTTGTCCAAATTAAGCTCAGGATACTCTAGCAGTCTCTTCCTGAGGCTTGTATCCCTTCTACCTAATACTGTTTTGTCTCTGATCATGGACTCTTTTAGGTCTCTAAATCTGCATGTCTGGCCCAGCAATCTGAAGTCTCTGAAAAACTCCTCTGTTGTCTTATATTCTTTTTGCTGTCTCATGTGGAAATTATACCATTCAGAGGTTTCATTTTGTTCAGGTATACAATATTTTTCAAACGTTTTTATTACTGTGCCACAACTTTTCTGCTTTGTAGGTTATTATAAAGAGAGCTTATGGGCCTGCTATATTTAAAAAAAATAGCTGTCTTGAGTGGATTTTCCTTCTCTAGCTCCATTGGCCAACATATATATGGTAAAGCTCTGCTTAAATTTCTTCCAGTTTTCTGATGCCTTGTTGTCGATGTCAACTTTAACTGCTTTGGAATCATGAGATACTCCATTTTTCTGTCTTTCTTCACAACCCACTCCTGGTTCCATGTGTTATTCTCAAAAGACCAATGAGTTAAATGTATAGAATGATAAAGCTTGTTTATTCAGCAAGCCTTCTTAGCCTACTGATCTGCTGTTCTCTCCTTTTCCTTCCTACAGTCCCTGGGCCAATGTAATAACTATACATAACACATGCAAAGGTATCCACATGGAGGAAAGAAAGAGGGAGCAGGTTGCCATTGTATACCTTGACTTCCAAAAGACCTTTGATCTAGTATCCCACAATGTCCTTGCAAGAAAATTGAAGGATTGTGGTCTTAACTCCAAGACAGTCAGGTGGGTGAGAAACTGGCTGCAGGATGGAACCCAGAGAGTCATAGTGAACAGATCTGTGTTGTCCTGGTGAGAAGTGGGCAGCAGTGTCCCGCAGGGGTCAGTGCTCAGTCCAGTACTTTTCAACATCTTTATTAACGATTTGAATATGAGGGTGAAGAACTCACTTGCCAAGTTCGTGGATGACACCAGGTTATGGGGGAGTGTGGTCATGCTTGAAGATATGCTACAATTACAGGTGGGCCTAGACAGGCTAGCAAGTTGTGCAGATTGGAACCTGATGAAGTTCAATGTCAAGAAATATAAAGTGCTCCATGTTGGGATGAGCAACTTCCAACACACTTGCAGGCTTGGTGGCACCAAACTGACTAGCACCACAAATGAAAGGGACCTGGGGGATAATAATAGACCACAATATAAATATGAGCTGACGGTGTGATGCTGTAGCCAGTAGGGCAAATAATACTCTGGCATGCATTAATCGATGCATCTTCAGAAAAACCAAGGAGGTAATTCTTCTTCTCTACTCAGCACTGGTGAGATCACAGCTGGAGTACTGAGTCCAGTTCTGGGCACCACACTTTAACAAAGACAAGCTTGAGAGAGTCCAAAGAAGAGCCACACATATGATAAGAGTCTTACATGGCAAGCCATATGAGGGAAGGCTAAGGGATCTGGAACTCTTCAGCCTGAGGAAAAGAAGGCTGAGAGGGGACCTGGCAGCAGCTTACTGCTACACCGAGTACATCAAAGGCTTGGTAAGCAACTGTTCACCAAGGCACTCAGGGTGAAAACTAGTAGTAATGGCCACAAACTCCTGGAAGATCGATTCAAGGTCAACATTAGGAAAAATTTCTTCACAGTCAGGGTGTCCAGACCATGGAATAAGCTTCCTCCAGAGGTGGTGCAATCGCCTATCTTGGAAATCTTCAAGAGGAGACTAAGCAGTCACCTTGCTGGAGTCACCTGACCCCCAGTTCTCTTTCCTGCTTGGTGAAGGGGGCTGGACCCAATGATCTTCTGAGGTACCTTCTGGCCTTACAATGAATCTATGAATCTATGAAATGGAACCCCTTGCAATGAAGAAGGACCTACCCGCTCGAGCAGCTCCCCACAGTGCAGTGACTCCAAGGAGCAGCTTGTAGGATTCTCCAGTGTGGGCCCCCCTCTCCAGCCCATTGCTGAAGGGCAGGCCCCCAGAACTACCCACTGGGGAGCCCCAAGTCCTAGATGGCCTGGACATGGGTGAAGCTTCCCCCAAGAGGGTGCCACCTATAAGCTCTGCTTTGTAGTTAATAGAGTTTTAAAATTATATTTAGTGTTTTCTTTTGTTTTTCTTGTTTTGTTTTTATTCTCTGTAATAATTTTTGTGTTTATACTGCCTGCAAGGAGGGGATTTTATTTATATGGGATGCCCCAGTAAACTTAACATTTCCAGATTTCTGGGTGGGGGCTCGAGCCACTCATATAATTTTCCAAAATGTGAACCCGGCCCCTCTTGCTGCTGACTGGTGCCCGATAGAAGGGATACACAAGATTACAGCATAAGTCAGTGGCAGAATTGAAGATGCAACCTCTTTTTCAGAGTAAGGAAATAAGCAAACAGCAATTATAGTGAGATAAAAGGGAGAGGGACTTACTGTGAAACAACTGATCCGTAATAACTGTTCTTATTTCCATTTTCATCTTTCCCCCCTTAAATGAAAGCAAAATGATGGTAGCTTAACCCCGTTTCATTAAGCAGCATGACTTTACTAACCATGAGTAAGAGAGGGAACACAGCCAGTTATCATAGAGTGGATGATACACTGTAGATTCTCAGATACTTTTAACTCTCGGTAAACTGTTTGTCCATATCCTCATTTCAGTGGTTTACTGGCAATCTGAGTTCTGTGACTCAGGTATTTCCTTATAATATGCTAAACCAGAAGGCCAAATGGAGACATTTTCAAGCCTTGTGGAAGTTCATATCTGGATCCAATTATTAACCCAAATCTAATGCTTAGGCAGGTACTAAATTCTAGTAATATAAACTTGAATAAGAACAAGACAGTGCAGTAAAATAGCTACAGTTACTATACTGAAGGTACCAGATATCACTACACATAAGCAAGGGCATGACAAATTAAGCCACCCAACTATTAAAATGCAAAACTACCCTACAGCACAGACTGCATACCATCTTGACTTCCCCATATGGAAGCAAGGCTTGAAAAAAGCCCTTTTTACAAAACTATTTCCTCCAGGCACAACACTACATCAGTTTTCCTTCAATTTCTTTTCCCCATATTATGCTTTCTTTAACCTTTCCCTTTTTTTCTTTGGTGTAGCAATTTTGTTAAGCAACCTTAATTATTTCACAGCCATGATTGTTTGTGTTAATTTCCTTAGTTTTTAGATATTTAGATATCGGATGTCCCACTGACATTCACACTCACATAGTTCCACTTTTATTTTTACTTCTGGCCTGCTCCAATCTTAGAATAGTAGTTAAATAACCTGTGGGATGTCATAGGATCAACTCACCTTTCTGGATCCATCTATATGTAACAACCTACAAGATGACTGATTTATTTAGTAAGGAATCAGGAGAGCCAAGGAAACCTAGAAAGAGTAAAATCCTTTGTATTGCTGCATTGTATATATCCATACTTGAGTAACCTTAAATTCAAAATGTATTTGTATTTTGCCCTGAGCTACAAAAAAGTGTAAGTCTGTTTTTGGGGGGGGTGGTATTTGTTTTTTAGATTTTTACATATAAATAAAAGCAGAATATTGCTGGTGTCCTTATAAAATATCTGCCAGTTAGTTTTATTTCATCTGGTACACAATAAAAGTATTGATGTCTTGCATTTAAACTAAAGCATGCATTTCCAGTGGTGCTCAACAATACAATATTGTTAAAAAGTCATGTAGGGTAAAAATATTACTAAAGTACCACAAACCACATACTACTCACTTTGCTCAAGAATGTCATCCAATTCTTTGGAATGTAAGTATCCAGGTACATAAAAGGGTCTGGTTCCACTTCAATGCATTATTTATTTGATGAAAAAAGTCAGGTGATAGATACGAAGGTTTGAGTTCTGTTAACAAAATTTATGAGTCTTTAAAGCTATATTTTGACCCCTTACCATTTAGTAACTTGAATTTAAAAAAATGAGTTTTTTCTTTTAAATATATCTAGATAGAGATATAAAGAGCTATGATTCTAAAAAGAATAGGAATATGTTTAAAGTCTATTTATTATCTCCTGTAGTTGGAAAGTGAGCACAACAACAGGGTTTTTGGATTAACTCAACAGGTACATAATAATGTCATTGAAGATATACTCTTTCAAAAATGTCGTGGCACAATGTAGCACTATGATTAGTGTTCTGTGGAAGGTTAACGTGTTCCAGAGCAATGCTGATGTGGAAGTAAAGAAAGGAGGATGCATAGCAGGAGAAGGTATGTTAAAAACTGGCAGCATAAGATAAGAATTTTTTCCAGGAAATCCTGATTCCATTAAAATTAATTTATGGCTCAGTTTATCTACTGCACATGTTCATGATTCCCTTCTCAGTCAACCAAATCAATATCACATGTGATTTCTATCTTCTCAACTATAAAATCAAGTTGGTTATAAATTGGACAGCTGTAATAAGTCTGATAGATCATAATTTCACAACAAAAAATCACCTTTTAAAAAAGAGCCTGCCTTCCTTGGCCAGTTTTTTTATATTGTTTTTGATCAAACAGTCAAAAGTTTCACAGTGGCCACATCTACATGAGATGCTGACTGCACAGTTGTTACTGCACTTTCATTTAGTACTTGCATACACAAGTACTAAATGACTGCTCAGTAACCAGTGTTGCTGTGCAATAGCATCCCCGCATCACTTCTTAGTGATATTGACTGCACAGTAGCTTGGTGCGACTGCACAGTAGCTCGTTACTATTGCTTAGTAGTAATAATGAGCTACTGTGCAGTCAGCATCTCATGGCCATGTCCAGTATCTATTTACACAAAGCTTCTTTTAACAAAATGAACTTTATTTTATGTAGCGAGCTAGGCACCATGGAACCTCTTGTTTTACTTTTAAAAAGTAAGTCTTTCTTTTTTTATTTTAAAAAAGCACTTGTATTTTGAGCCACTGTTTTGAACCACTGGGCTTTTTATTCATGTCAGAGTAAGAGAGTAGGGAGAAATGGCTTCATATTGCTGTCATTTTTTTTTTCTGTGTCAAGAAGCTCCCTGGTGGCCCAGCAGTTCCCATGATTACCTTGTTATGAAACAGTTAGCAGACTGAACATCTGACTGATTAGCCAGCAAGCTTTCTGTTGGCAACACGGTTAGCTTCACATTTGCATAAATTCCTTAAAAGAGACAGCCTTCAAAGATGGCTGGAAAAACACTGGCAGCGTACATATTCAAATCATCTGAGAGAAATCTCCTGGGTTTGCTCTCCTGGTAGAAAAAACTTACAAAGAGACATCTGAACAGACATTCAAATCTGAGCCTCTGAGTAGCAGAGAGCTTGAAGTGCTGACACAGAGCCAGGGTAGGGGGGCTATGTACATAGCTTAGCATGCTCTGCAGGCTCCATCAGTCTACCTGGAGAGAAAATGGACCAGTACACAGGGTCACCCTGATTGTCTGACCCAGACTGGGTCACCCTGCACCACAATGTAGGGTCATGAAGTGGGGGAGGTGTTTGGCTTCCTCCTTGGCTGGAGCAGTAGAATGCAGCAAGTGACACAGTCTCCCTAGGGGAGGCAGGGAGTGAGGGGAGGAAGCACCCTGAGCTGGAGTAATGTACTGTGGTTTCTCTCAGGAGAGAATGTGTACAGACATTCAAACTCCCAGGAGGAACTTTGGGGAGTGATTTAACCTTTGCTGTTCCTAGGTTATTTTTCTCCCAAAGAGATCATTTTTACTCTGGGAGAAAAATCCTGAACATCTGTATACTTACGATTTCTCCAGGGAGAGCAGTCACTCTTCCAGAAGAAACTCAATATCTGTATAATGCCTCTGTTTATAACTTAGATATCCAGTAGCATACTCTAAAACAGTCAAATGCCTTTTTTCTCCATCAACTAGAAAATATTTGAGATGCAGAAACTTATCCTAGGCACTTGGATTATCCTTGTTTTAGAATATTTGCTAGTGACAGGAAACAAATATGAAATCACTTTTTCTTAGATACATAGAGTCCGTTCTTATGGACTATTTTCACATCTGCCCTGTCATTATTTCTTCACTGTAAGTTTGTGTTTTGTTCAGAGACACATTCAGATCTAAATGAAAACCATTTTCTTAGTTTCTTTTTAACAGCTTTTCATGAAGCCTCATTGTACAACAGTGCTGTCCACAATTTTAATGATGACATCTCATTTCGAACAGGCATGAGTTGAATCCCAAAGAATAAATTCATGAAGCTTAACCTCTCTGTGACCCCATTTCCACCAGTTTTTGATCTAGTCCCACCCCAGCTCATTAGCTCTCTTGACAAAGACAACCATAAAGCTTCACATCTGATCTCACCCATCCTTAAAAAAAGAGAGAGAAAGGTGGAGGAGAGCATTGTGTTCAGTCTGGAAACAATCTGCTGTGTTTTTGAAAACAAGCCATTTTTTACTGAAAAAGACATGCCAGGGTTTTTAAACTGAATGATGCATCCTGTATTGGCAATTACAATGGCATTATAATTATGCTCAGGCCTAATAATAATTTTTTTAAATGCACTGTCAGCTCAGTCAAGCTTATTAAGATGCAGACTCTGTCCCAAGGACATCCTGAAGATACTGAGTAAGCCAATGTGTGTCATGCTCCCGTTTTCTGTTGTGCTTTCACTGTCAGTATTAACACATTATTCGGTGCCCCCAAAAATAAACAGCCAGTTTTATAATCCCTTTGGCATTCTGCCAACTGTTGATCCCAGAGCCAAACCATTTTGAGATGCCCCCTGTTTTATACTCACATTCATGCTGACATTTGTGTTTGTGCAGGTAATTTCTTTGCCCTTTTAGCCCTAACCAAGATTACTCAGAAGCCTGTATTAATCACAAAGCAGGGAGAGCATAGTTTAAAATTCATTGAAGACAGTAAGAGTTTCTCCACTAGTAGCCTATGGATCAGGCCCATGGTTGCTGCTGTACTTGGCACAATGAAAAACCAGAAGGCAGAGTAGATTTGCGTCTTATAAACTAACTATGTCAGAGATGCATAAGCTTTCATAAATAGCAGTTTACTTCATGGTATCAGATGAAGTAAGCTTCTGCTCACAAAAGCTTATGCATCTCTGATTTAGTTAGTCTATAAGGGGCAAATTTATCCTGACTTCACACGAATATAGCTACCTCTCTCTCTCTCCTCCATCCCTCCTCCTAGCAATGCAAATACTCAGATAGACTGATTTCCCATTTACTATCACAGCCTATGTAATGGTGGTTCCCAGGGTGAAAACATGTTATTATCTGTAAGGTCTTGCTAGTCATCCTGACATGCTCAGTTGAGTCCTAAAAATCCTGTGTTAAGCATGACATTTTCTCTTCATTTTCTTTTACACTATGCCTTCCCCTCATACAGAAACAAACAAATAAAAAAATCCAGGACAATTATCTTTTTTTTTAACAGCTGTAAAACATATATCCTAAAACTAATCTTTAATAAAGTGGGAGATAGTTAAGTATCTCAAGAAATACGCTTTGAATAACCAATCATTATACTAGTCTCACATTTTGTACTAATTAGATTTATTAAGTCAAATTTATACCTATTGTAACTGAAATTATTACAATGAACTAAAAAAGTGAATTCTGATAATGCTTACTGATGCACAAATTCTGCTTTGTAACATATAAACTCCTAATTCTGTGGCAAGAGAATAGGAATTTTTCTTGTTGGAAGAGTAGGAATTTTTCTTGTTGTCTTGTATCAGGAAGTAGATATGCAAGGAATAAAGGAAATGGGGCGTTTGTTGATTCTGGTTGAATTTATAGTGAACTACTACAACATTAAATCTGTTTACAGGAGGTATATCCTGTTTACAGAGTGATTTTGTGGGAAGTATTCAATTTGTATTCTGACCATGTGAATTATAAAGGAAATCCCTCCCAGCCATGCAAAACAAAAAGATATGAAAAATATAACATATCTTCAGGCTGTTTCTGATTAATTATAGAAGATTTAGAGGTCTATGCTTTGAGAAAAAAAATCAAGACTAAAATAACACTCACCAAGCTGTGGAAAGATTTCACATGCTGAAAAAAAATGATCCCATTGTTAGTTTGTTTCTTTTTCTCTTCTTGCAAAAGTAACCTGTATATAATGAACAACTACAAAAAACTGAGACACGCTTTTTTTTTCATCTTATGGTAGCTGCTTCATCTGATTCCTATCCTCAGGCAACTTCTGTCATATAACTTAATAGGGAAGTTGAGTTCTGTAGCAGCCTAATGGAATCTGACTGCGAGCAGCCCCTCCTAAAGATCTGCTCTGATTCAGTAACATGTCCTTAGGTTTTCTAGTAAGACAACAGAAGAATCACAGACATGAAGAAATAGGGCATCTTACTTCAGGGTATGACTTGAATTTGCAACAGTAGGTTTTAGGAACCTATTCTGTAGCTCTAGGCCTTAACAATCCATACATCAAAACACTGGCTCTTTGTCTTTTGTGGCTCTAAATGGGATTCTCAATAGGGATTCAATGACCTCTTGGCAATCGAGACAACATTTGCGATACTGTAACTTCAGGTCTGATTCCCTTTACAGGGTATAATAGGTGTTATTTGTGTGTGTGTGGATATAGGGGAACTATCAGTAAGGGAGTTTTCAGTGAAATGAAGGAATTAGAAATTCAGTCATTCAGCAATGTATTTCTGGAGACCACTAGCTCTGCTATAGTGAAGATCGAGAAGCCCCATCTATAAAGGTAGACTATTCTGAATGCTTTAAAAATCAGTGTGCTCACTTGCATTGCCTTGAATTTGCTGTGGCTCATGAAAGCAGAAAGGAGGGCCAGGGATCTAAGTTTGGTGTTTTTCAAGCAACCCCTAATAATAATGGCATTTCCTTAAGGTTCATGGATCCTAATATCTTTCTAAAATCTTTCTCTCCTTACACCTAGTGCTCAAATTATGTTTTTTTCTAAACTTGATCTCAGTCACTTAACATTTATCCCATTTAGTGCATGACACTGACAGCTCCCTCGGGGAAGTAATATTGAAAATATTATTGAAGGAAGAGCACAGAGCTCCTTACATTTCAATGTGCTAAATACTCGAGCACCACACAAATTGCAGTATTGATGCTTAGAAAAAGTAGCCATAGGAATTTAAGGCTGGAAAGGACCTCCCAGCTCATTGAGCCCAGTTCCCTGTGATCACAAGCAGTTATATCATAAACATTTACCCAGAAAGGCCCATGAGAACTTCCACTAAAACTATTCCAGACACCACACAAAGGTCTCTGAAGGAAAAATTAGGATGTTTAGTATGAAGAAAGAAAAAACCCTATAATGTGCCACAGAAAGTGAGCAGGAGAGATAGGGGCACAGCCAATAGGGTTTGCAGCCAGTTAGTTTTCATGTGATTTAGGTGTCTTATGGGAACATGTTATTGTCATTGGACCTTTGTTATACAATATACTAAAATGTGTGCACATGTACAATATTTTGGTGGGCCCTCTTCCTCCTATTCCACCATACACAAGCTAGGATCCAGGGGACTTACAGGTAAAACAAATTAAAATTCTGTCAAACAAGAAATGCAAAGAGAACATACACAGCTGTTTATAGCTGAAACAAAAAATAGTATGAAGCCTCTCTTGAAGTTGTAACAGGGCTCCTAACATATTACTAGGGAGATTAAGTGGTTTCAATTTTGCTGTCCCTGCTGCACCACTTTTTCCCCCCATCATTTTCACCTCCATTTCTGTCCCTGTACACACACATGCTCTATCCCTTGACCTTACCATGTGGTCTGAGTTGGTGGGTTTCTGGGTACTGCCACAGTCTGCACACAGGCTGAGCATGTGAAACAAGATGGTCACCAGCTCCAGGTGCAGACCGAGCCCAATGACCCAGGAGGTAGAAGTGAAGGGACAGGTAGCCTAGAGCCTGCTACATAAGCCCAAGCCAGAGAGGGGTAGTCTGCCTGGGGAAGTTGCCAAGGGCAGAAACACAGACTGTGGCAGAAGAAAGCAGCAGCTGGGACCAGAGGAGGAGAGCCTCCTAGGAGCTGCAGCAGGCGGGGGCCATTCACTCCTCACCGAAGAGTAGAAGTAGTACCTGCCGAAGTATGATGGGAAATGTCATGCAGAGGAACAAGCAAAGTGGCCAGACATGTGTTTGTTTCCTTTACTTTTGATGAGACTCAGGTGCAATTGCATTGGGTGGAGTAAAACATAGTGGAGTACATGTGCCCCAAATCAGGCAGAGGGGGAGAAGAGAGGCCCAGAGAATAGCTGACAGACACTGGCACGCACTGGGGCAGTGGGACCAAGGACTGGCTCTGAGCAAAGTACCTGCTGAACTGGGTAAACAGCAAACCTGCCCAACTTGGTAGCTACAAGCCTATGATAGATTATGCTGGCTCTGAAGCCTGTGGCCTTGAATAGTGGGCCCAAAGATACAAGACCTAGATGAAGTAACAGTGGATGGGGGCAGTCAATGTGGACCCTTGTCCATACAAGGGCCACATACCCTGGAGCCTATTCTGCCAGGGAGACTGTTACTGTCAGCATATTCTATCAAGCCATGTTGGACAGCTGCAAGTCCATGGTTCATGTGAGGTGACCAATGTAGAAGGGCCTAGAGGGTCAGCACACAAGCCTCTGTAAGTAAGTAAAAGTACAGAAGGATGGTGAACTGGATGAGCCAGGTGCATAGTTTGGGAGGTCAAGCCCAAGAAAGGGTAGAGATTTTAATTTAATTGGAGGAAGCATGTGTAGCCCTGTGGGGTCAGGCCAACTCCAGGATCTCAATATTGGGCTGTTAGGAGGGTATAACACAATTGCACATATACAAACACACAAATCAATTAGGTACATACACACACACACAACCAGCTCAGGCACATACACATCCAAACCAGCCTAGGCACATGCATACCTACCACCAATTCAAACACATACACTATACTATACACCCCAGAAGTTTGACACAGATCACTAATTTGTATATCATGCACACAATGACACACACATATATATACACACACACATACACACACACACGCATCAGTTCACACACTTACAACCCACCTACACATACACACAGGTAAGTTCCTAACTTGGATGGTACAGTGTGTATGTGTTTGCGTGGGGTACCTGGGCTACTTGGGGGAAGGTGTAGGTGAGAGAGAGAGTTAAAGTGTTGTCTGAACCAAATTTTAATTGTATACTGGGTAACACAGAGTTAAGTCTGAACATGCGTAGACAAGCTAATGGAAACTTACAAGAGGGCAGACAAGCATGCCCAGCATGTTCCCCCTATGTGACCTTAGGACTTGCCAATCAATCTGTTCCATGAGGTAACCTGATTTGTTACAATGTGCATGCTCAGTTCTGCCAATAGCATGAAGTAATCAGTCCAGAAAATTCCATAAAGGAAGCAACCTGATTGGCTACCGAGCAACCTGATTGGCTACCGGGTTGTCTTAAAAGGCTTGCGAGCCCTCACCCAGGGGGGAGACCAGACCCGACCTGAGAGCAGAGGCTGCTACTGCAGGGACTGCCTCTCAGGAGAGCCTTTAGGCCCACTGGTCTCCTCACCGCTGCGGTTTCGTATCTTGTTCCTCATCGTCTTTGTATTGATTTTTCCATTACCGAACCTATTTCTGGCATCGACACTGACTACAATTTGACTGACCCAACTTGCAACATCCACCGGCCACGGCATCGTTACCTTGTTTTGGCATCGACTTTGGCATCATTCTCAACCTGTTTTCACCCACGTTGGACTTCCGTTACGTTACAGTTCGTTGTTTGTCTTTCCCGTTTATGAGCTGTTGACCAGTCCTGGGACTATTGAGTTGGGCAGCCACACCTATCCTCTGGGCTAGAAAGCAAGGGTTCAGCTCAAGAATCCCATGGACCAACAGACCGCTCTCGTTGTTCGTTAACTTGACTGTAACTGAACAAGCAAGCTTCCTGCCTACGCTACACCACCATCAGTGGCGTAAGTAAATAAAATCCATTTGTTTTGAAACTGCACATGTCCCAAACTGCTCTGACTCCTCGCCGCTAATCCCACCTGTTCAATCCAAACCCTCAGCCCACCATGACCTTGGGGCTCGATTTCCCAATAAGTGTATGGAGTGAAAGTTGCCAGAACTGGGATTATAAAACTGGTAGACTACAGAGAAGCTG
>NW_017728912.1:8986944-8997310 GCF_001723895.1 Crocodylus porosus | reverse complement strand
TATATAAAACCTGGGGGGTTGCTACACATGCAAAGGCTTCATTTGGTTTCTCAGCTGAGGCATAGAAGTGTGTTATCCTCTACCAGCTGAGTTATAGATATGTGTTATCCTTTACCATGTTGCTGCTTTTGATGCGTGTAGCATTAGACATGAAGGAACGACTTTTAACATAGATCTAAAATGCCACCAGGTTAATGGGTCAGGAAAGAGAGGATTTCCTGAACAGTTTGGCAGAGGAGGGTTACATATTGTAGGGGTTTGTGAGGCAAGGAAGTAGAGAGATCTACCAGTATACTTTTGTGTGTTAAGTTCCTGTAACTGCCAAGTAAAATGAAATTTTAGATTTTTCAAGGTAGGCCATGTATATGATTTCTCACATTTTTCCAATTTCTATCAGGAACTGAACCTTACAACTATTGCTAAATGTGACCATTAACTTCTTCCTAATAAATAAAAGGGACCACAAGAAAAACAAAAGAGTACTTAGAAATGACATAGTATCTTTAATCTTTAGCAAGACATGGTGATAACTGAACTGCATGCCTATGTAAGAATCACAGTCATGTGATCAAATGATCAGTAACATGCTGTAGTGCTTCTGGTGCTAAGGCAAAGTTATCTGCTGAGGCTTCCTGGACCCTGCCTTGTTTGCCCCCTCTGGCCTCCCAGGTTCCCACTTCTTTGTCTCATCATGCCGTGCCTTTGATGTTATGATTGGATAGGAAGGCTGCTCCTTTAGGGTTTTGTCTGGGTTGAGGCTCCCTGGCCTTGGCCCACTTCACTCCAGCTGGGCCCCTCCAAATCCTCCAGTTGAGGGCCATAGGCTTATGGGCTGTTTCAGGGCCATAGGCTTATGGGCTCCCGGGCCCCTTGACTTACCCTTGTGGGCTCCTGGGCTTTGCTATCTGACGTCATAATCCTTCTGCTAACAGCAGCACCAGACCCTTGAAAAGATCTAGAGTCTGGGGTGCTCTTGGCACCCTTTTGATGGCCTCTTCCACATCTACAGCCACAACCTGGTCCTCTGGTATTTTAGACACAAATGAAAAGACATGAGCATCTACTCTCAAACAAAAGGTTCCCCATCCTGTATTAACACCACACCTTGGCAAAACTGCCATGCAAGGCCCCAAAATACTTCTCTTTGGCTGCCTGGCAGTCCAGGATGGCTTATGCTCTTCTGGAACACAGAGATCAACAACATTTGAAGATAGTACAGAATATTTGAGAAGTAGTTTATGTGACTCCTGTGGCACAGATTGTAAGGCTTTCCCTCCAGAAAGGGACAGCATGTGTTTAGGTAAGTTGTACAGATCAGGAGCCAACTTATTCTTTACTTTAGTGCTGAACTTATAACCCAGAAACAACTGAGAATTTGTTAAATTTTAGAATTGCCAATGCCCCCTACAGGATCCTATCTAATATTATTCTTTCACTTGTCCATCACTAAACCCACAACTACTTCATATCCCACCTCCCCATTGTTAGTCCCCAGGGCAAGAAAATCTCAGTGCACTGTTGTTGACAAAACCTATGGAATTCAACTCTGACATGAGGCACAATGGATCTCTAAATGTACATATATACATTTTTCTTTTAACTGTACACATGGGACAGGGGTTATGCATGAAAAACAGTAGTATTGCAATGAAAAAAATCATTTTGGAGCTTTTTACTTTTTTGCACAAACAGATTAGAATAACTGAAAACAAATTCAGAAAATAATTTGATATCTGAAAAAATGGCAGCAAAGTTTTCATTTAGTTCTACTTCCAACTCACTCCCAGATCTCTACATCTGCAATTACAACTCTGACAAGCTACTCTGTCTTAGCCTGACAGTATTCAATTTAGCTTGATAACACATTGCATACAGATCACTTTTAGTAGATGTTACCCACCACAAAGGGGCAAAGTTAAGGTTGCACAGTCATGGATCTTTTATTTCCTCATTTTTAAAGGTTTGAATTTTTCTGAAGTCAGTTCTCTGGAAGGGCACAAGATAATATAGGCAATCTTAATTCTGT
Source organism: Crocodylus porosus (assembly GCF_001723895.1). NCBI lineage: Eukaryota > Metazoa > Chordata > Crocodylia > Crocodylidae > Crocodylus > Crocodylus porosus. The sequence goes on along the minus strand of NW_017728912.1, from coordinate 8,995,284 downwards.
GTTAACAAAGTATTTTCGCCATTGAATAAACTTGTATTTATCTTTGAGATTGGAGTACAACTAACATCTATGAGCCAGGTTCAGATTCCTTTAGTTCCCCACCCATGGGAAAAGGCACTGCTCAGTGTATGGGTATCAGAAAGAGCAAAAAACTAAATGTTAGGCTGTGTGCACCATAGCAGTTATAATGATATAGTCTATTAGGGAGTTTATCCTCCAATTTGGGGGTAAGCATGCGATAGAAAGAAAACTGGCACATGATAAAATCAGAGAATTCAAACAGGAAAAATGGGGAGTGAGGAGATGTAGAGGGAAAGGAAATGGGGCAAACTCTGTGGGAGTTTAGAGTGAGCCAGCCAATAGGAAGGATATATGCATGATAGCCCTACCTCAATCCTGACCTCTTTTTAAAAGTTTCTGACCCTTATAAATTCATGTATGAGTCCGTATCTTTCTCTGGACATCAGCGGGAGTTGTACATATGAGCCATAGGCAGGACATGACCCTAATTCAACAATGTGGACAGAGAAACAAAACAAAACATTGCCACCACCAACAAAAAGAAATATTGTAAGGAACATGGTTAAGGTTATACCCTGTGCATGTCAAATTAAGAAGTGGTAAACCTTCTTTTGCAAAAAAAAAATGGCTGGCCCAATGTAACTTAGTTTACCTGAGGAGGTGCACCAACTAGATTGGGCTAACTTGTGCCTGATTTAACCGAGCATGTGTATGCCTTTGGAGGGCAGCCTGAGGGCTGGGAAAGCCCAGCTGCTCATCCCAGCTCTGAGGCTGCACTTTTCTTCCCTCCCATCCCCCCTGGTTCTTTTTAGCCCTCGGACCCTTCCACCCCTGGAAGGACACCCCCCTCCCTCCCTCCCCCACACCCAGCAGACCCACCAACCCTCCATCATGGGCTTGCCAGCCCCCCTGATCTCACCAACCCTCACGAAGCTACCAAACTCCCTCATGGACCCAGTAGCTTCCTACAATTCTACCTGCAACGCTCCTGCCCCGGTCACACCTTACTTGGATCTTATTTCTGGTATATCTCCTGGAACTGGCTAACATCTGTATAAGTGAGACTTGATCTATAATCATGCAACTTAAAGGAAACTGTGTGATCATTAACTGGGTCCCATGAATGTCTGCATATGCCCTATGTCAATGCATTGTTGCCATTTAGATCCTGGTATATATTTAATTCAGCTACAGAAAAAAAGGTTTCCTTCCAAAGGAAAAGATAGTGTTCAGGCACAAAAAACCTTGATGGGTAATCTAAATATGCCACTGCAGGAACTGTAAGCTGATGTCAGATATAAGTAGCCTTTTGGGACTGATACGATTGGTGTTACAAAGGCCAGATGCCCAGAGAAAGTGTCACGTTCCAAGTAACCACAGCAACAGAATATTGGTAGAAAAGGAGCAAACATAATGACTGCACTTTTTAGAGATTAGGTCAGTTAAAACATTTCAAAGACGTAGCTCTGAGAAAGCAATAAATACAGGAGCAAGTCCTTAAGTCCTTGATCCATCAAAACAATGTCAACTTAAACTGGAGTTTTGACAAAGTAAGAGCTGAGCAAGAATAGCTGGTTTAGATTCATATGTGGTAGAATGAGTATTTTGTTGGCTTATGTTGTTTTACCTCCTGTGGATGTTGTGACTTTTAAGCTGTCTGTCTCAAATTAAGGGTGCTCTGCTAAAGATATCATTACTATCACATGGGCAACAGTATTTAATAGCAACCAGATTCATGGCAAATTAAAGGATTTTAGGGCCATGGAAATTCTTTTCTTCATTCTATTTTTTTCATCAGTGTTCAAAATATGTCAAGTGAATCCAAGAATAAAATTCAATTCCCTAGAACAGAATCAAACCCAAAAATTATCACAGACTTTCTTATGTTAATAGCTCTGCACTGCTGGAATATCCTGTCCCACAGAATTATGGCATAAAGCTATCAAAAACAAATGCAGGTCAAGGGAGAAATCCTAATGCCATTGGGGCATTCTGTTCCTTTCTTTGGTGGAGCTAAGATTTCATCCCAACCCTCTCCCTTTGTTCACGTTAGAGTCTAAATTTAAATCTAAACCTGAATTTTGCAAGTGACATTTCCTTTCTGAAGACAGAAAAGGTGTTCAAAATCTTAAACTGAAACTGCATAGCTCAAACTCAGAGCTTATAATCATGGAAATATTTGCAGTGACAAATGCATGAACTGTTTTCAGCATCTATGAAGAACATATAAACTTGAATCTCTTTTCTTGGGCAATTTGACTCAGGGCAAAAAGCCAGAAGCAATCCAGGGGTTAGGAAGCCAGAGTCACAAACAATAAGCAGGGATCAAACAAGCATCAGGGGTAAAAAATCAGGAATCAAGAGACAGATGCCAGGAGCAAAACAATCAACCTGCAAGTTGTAGCTATTAAGCACCCTGGAGACCATTGTCACAGGTGTGCACAAATAGGGCTCTGTTGCTCTTTTCACGCAGTCAACTCCCACACCTCAGCTGGGCAGGAAGACTACGCAGAATAAACTGTTAGGACTCATGAGTCAGAGTCTTTGGCTAATACTTTAATTTGGAGGTCAGATTAAATGAGAAATGTAATTGGTCAGAAGTTCTTCACAGCAGCTGTCCCAAACGATGTAGTTACAGTGCTGGTGACCTCATGTCTCCAAGAGGTTATGTTAGGAGCACTTCTCTCCTAGAAGTGAGTGGATTAAGAAGAGGGGTAGTTAACACTTTCTGTTTTAGTTCAGTTATTATTGATTCAGAGACCCTGACAGAGCAGGGAAGTGGTGGCCAGCGGCAAGCCATGTTGCTGCTGGCAACATGTCAAAGGTTGAGACATGTCAAAGGTTTGACGTGTCAAAGTTTCCAGTAGAAGCCTTTTGGAAGGAGGGAAAGGAAAGTTTGTGGTAGCACCGGTTTATTTTCTAGTCCTTTTGTGCATGTTAGATTGAGAAAAGAGACTATAACCTTTATGCTGAGCAGTGAGACACTTTTGCAGGAGATGCTATTCCCCATAGGTACTTTTCCTCCTTATTGTGCTTGTTCTCTCTCATATCATCTGCAATTTCAATTTTTCACTTGGTAGTGAAACCAAGAGCCCTGACATTTGGTGTCTACTAGGTATTTCAGCTGAAAGTTTATTAACTGGGGAGACCATTCTTATTATTAAGAATTGAGGGGACAGTGGTGATAGAAGCAGGAAAAAAAAGGGTGCAACTAAAGTAAGAGCAATGGTTACAAAGCAGCAGCTTCCCATGCAAGAGAGAGAGATGAGGAGAGGATATGACTATTGTTGTCAGAGGAACACACCATTCACATATAAACTCCTTCTATGAAACAGTCCTCTGTGGAGGAATGACCAGAAACTAGTTGCTGGGTATTTTGGAAACTCTATGGCCACTTCCTTTGGGAAAGAATCATGCCCATTTTATTTCAGGAGAAAGATCTGGAGATCTTTTTCTGACTTTTTCATCCAGGAGGCTGGAGGCCAAATGTCTACTAAATTTAAATATTAGCATCCATGATGGGTGTCAGCAATATGAAAGAAAACTTGCTTGCTGTGCAGATAAGAGGTCATGATTTAGAATGGCTTGAAAAGGGTGGGAGGACTTGAATACCTAAGGTCCACTAATGTAATGCTTGCCAGCATGTAGAAGTAGACCTTGAACATGGGACTTTCTTTGATTGAAGAAAGATCAGCATTACAAGAGTAGGTCTAGGCACTGGGTGCTGGTGTACAAGTACTCCTGGAAACATAATCATCCATATTCAGGTGTGTACAAAGGCTCATACATGCATACATATGGAAATTGCATTAGGACAAAGCAACATACAGGTTATAGAAAGACTTCCTTTGGTCCTATTCTTACATATTGCCAGCTCTTAAACCTCCCTCCTTCAAGTTCATAATGTAATTCTGTCTTATGCTCCTTTTCACTACTCTCAACTCCTACTTCTGACCTTCCTTAAACTCCTTTCTCTTCTGCCAATCCCCTTAATCTCATCCTCTTCTCTTCACATTACACCTCAGTCCAATCAGACTACATTTCCCTTTCCTCCCTGCTTCCTACATCCAGCAGGGTTGTATTGAGAGGTCAGAAGAAGCAATCTTTCTGCTCTCTATGTTTACACACAATTGCATAGGGGAAGTGAAAGTCCTCCTTGGTCTCTTCAGTCTCAAGGTGGAGTGCACACAGTTCAGTTCATTTAAAACTGGGTAGATTATTTTGTGAAGGACAAAAGGTACATCCATGATACCATGATAGCAATGATTCTGCTGTCAACCTTAAGACCCTACTTCAAAGCATGGAAGCAATAAAGCTTCTCAACAAATAGTGTGCAAGATTATGTATTTTTATCATGTCAAAGCAATATATTGTTTGCTGATGTAAGTCTCTCAAACCATTGAACTGTTTGGGCCAAAGTCTTCAAAACAAATAAATCTAAACCAAGGTGGATGCCCTGCATGTAAAATTTCAGCATAAAGGATTACAATTTTGAGCAGTTGAAGAGTAAATTGAAAAAGATTTTTTAAATGGAAAATAGGAGGTGACTTTAACTACAGATGTTGCTAACTCTGCCACTTAACAAGCATTTTAGGAAGCATACTAAAACAAGAATGTTTAGCTACACCATCTTTAAGACTACTAGGGGCCATAATGATCATAGTCTGATCTTCTGAATAACAGGCATGGGTCATTTTCCATCCGTAATACCTGCACTGAGCTACCACACTAAGCATTTATGGGATAGAGATTCCATATAAAAATAACTCCTCCTGTACTCCTAAAGAGTTGAGTAAACCCTGCAGATATTTTAGGAAATGCATCTACAAAATCAAAACTGATCTAGTTTCCTCTGCCTTAAGATAACTGAAATACTTCCTTTGGCTCTAGATTGCTTCTTGCACCTTTTTTCTTGGCTTTGTGCCTGACTGCTTTTCTTCAGTGTGGCTGGCAATTCTGTTTACTTGTTCTTTTTAGTTTCCTATTTACACTGAGACTTTAGTTATTTTAAGTGTATTTTTACAACTAGCATTCAGCTGTACAACAAAACACACACAAATCTAAATATTGTGAGACATTAGAACCAAATGCTTGACTAGACAGGCCCTGTTGCTTAACAAAGGTCATTCTTGGAAAAAAAAATAAGGACACCAATTTTTCAACCATGCTGTTTGTTTCTTTTTCTATTAATGTACAGAGTTCTGAGAAGCAGCCTGCTTCTATTGCAGCAAAACAATGAAGGTTGAAACATTTTGTCTGAAAGCTGCTGTCACAGCATGTTACCTGACTAATTTAGGTACTGATCCAATGCCCAATTCCACCTGAGATCAGTAACCCGGGATCATGCCTTTTCTCTGGCCTTTTCTAATTTGGTTGAAGTAGGTTTTAAGAATAATTTTGGTACCCTTTGTTCTTAAAATGGTGTTTCTATGAGGACCAGTTTCGTCCTACATAGGCTCCCTTTCTTCAGTAACAGTCTTCCTTAGCTAGGGGTAATCTCCATGTACTGACCAGGTAGGCAATACATGAAACAAATAAAATATCAAAGTAGCTTTAATCTTTATTTTCTAAATAGCAGCATGGCTACATATCTCGATGAATTTTTTTACACAGCCCTTTCTTCCCCCTGTACCCTCATCATTTTGATTGCTAAGGAAAATTTAAAATTTCAACTTTTCATTTGGTATAGGTTAGAAAATAAAAGTATATCTGTTAGTTACTAGCAATATGCATCATCTTTACTATTCCACACATTTTAAAGCATCCCAGACCCAATAACTGACAACTTGGCCTCAAAACTGTATAAAATGTAATCACAGAATTAATAATGTGGCCACATTGTTATTAATAATTAATATTTGGAGAAGCTAGTGTGTATATTAGGTATTTTGTTCCTTTCTTTTTCCCACTGAGAGAACTCAAGCTCTTTGTTCAGTCTCATAAGGACTGAAAAAAAGTAAATAAAAAAGTCTCAGATATAGCCTATATACAGATTCAAAAGTAGGTAAGGTACTTCTCGAAAGGCAGTTTACTGGAAGGTTTAATTTTAATATTCTATTCAGGGCCAACTCTTATTCCCAGTTAAGCTGATTTCAAATGATCCATTGACATGAACAAACACCTTGTTTGGCACCTATGAAATGGCAGCCTAGGCACGAAGATTATGTCATTATTTGTTTACTACTGAGGAAATTCATATGAATGTGTGTTTTTACATGTTAAAATATCAAGACTATGAACACAGTATTAGCTTTTCTTGGGACTCTTCATAAGGAAAATGGACAGTGTTAAAACAAATACAGAGTTAATAATAAATTTAAGTTCAACATTTCCTCTCGGACACGCTCTTTTATGTAAATTTGTCAGTATGTCAAATTTCTTTGGTTCTATTGATAAATCTGATGCCTAGGTTCTAAGTGGAAATCTGATGGATGCTTTTAGCATTTGGGGAAATGCCTAACAGAGCTAAGATGTGACAGGATGAAGTAGTTTATTACTTATAAATATTTTCCAGAGCTGGTACCTTATGCAAATTCTTGACTTTCAGTCTTCCAGAACTCCTTTTCTCTACCTCTATTTTTTCTTAACCACTTTTTAATCTTAAATATCTTGTCTCAGTTGGTCATATTCCACTGCATTTTGTGTCTTGTTTTCCTTAAAATGCCATAGTCTCACATATATTAACCTCCCATGCATTTAAAAATGTCCGCAGGATCCTTTAATTAAAGCTCATTCAATGAGCTAGATGCTCTAGCAATCTTTGAATTCTCCTTTGCCTGATGAAGGGTGTTTGGACCAGATGCTTGCAAAGAAGGAAATTCTTTTTCTACTATTTAGTTGGTTTAATAAAAGATATCACCTCTAGCCCAAGAGTTTTGTCTGCCTCTGCTTTTTAGACCAACATGGCTAAAACCTAAATCATTAGCAATGCTAGAGCATTCTAATTAAAACATGGAGTAGACTTGCAAGCTTAATTAATTGAGTCTGCTCCAACACGTTCTAATTAGAATGCATCAGAGCACATGTACAGGCACCCTCAGATTATGTTGGTTTTTTCTACATGAATCCCTTAGTATTAGCAACATTAGAAATAGAATAACAGAAACAGAATTTCATGGCTACGCATGTGAGTGAATATATATATATTTTAGATTAGATTATGGGGACTGAGATTTTGGGATTTGAATAGGAATAAAACTATTTCTGGATTTCCTTTTGGCCTATTATATCCTGCAGTTTGAGAGAAGTATCTAGGCTTCCTATTCAATGTAGGAAGAAAAAGGAATCTAGTGGGATGCACAAAACTTGCATGTTGCACAATCCCCAAGTTAGTTGATAAGAAACTGCGAAGGGAATTTAGAGGAGTTGAGCCTTATACTATGCTGTAAGGAGATGCCTACATCTGATCAAGGGGATTCATACCCCCTAAGGTCTAGCATACAGTTGTTTGCCTACTATGGCCCTTGCTCACAAAATGCAGGCAGAAAATGAGATGGTTCTCACCTTTTGTTCTAAAACCCAGTGGGGGCTAGAGTACTCAGGTTCAGTCCCCTTCTCTGCCTTCAAGAAGAATGACTTAAAATCACTACAGTACATGTTATTCTGGGGAAAGGGGAAAGGCCGGGTGGCTCTCAGTCCTGTTCCATATTGTACAAAAACAATACATTGGACCACAGACAGCAAAAGCAAACACAGCCCTGTAGCTTAATGATTAGGGCATTTACATGGGAAATGGGAAACCTGGGGTCTAGTCCCTGTTAGGGTGACAATATTTGGATCTTGGGGAGCACTGGATTTGCAGCTGAATAAAAGCTGCTGACCACAAGGCAGAATGATATATTAAAAGTAATATTGCAAGACTCTTAAGCAAGCATTTTCTTAACAATATAGTAGTGTTGTAAGATATATATATATATATACACACACACACACATATATAACTCATTATGTATCATTAGGAGATGAGGCAGATTTTGCTTATGAATGCTTATGCTGAGCCAGCCATTTGCTGATGCCAAGTAACCATCTTAACTGTGTCAACCATTTTCTGAGAAAAAGCAGCGAGTCTGTGTAAGTTTGTGTGTTGTGAATGAGGTAAAGTCTTAGGAATGTGGAGGATGGTACAGCATGGGACTGAAAAACAGACTAGAATGTGAAAAACAACATGTAACTGGTAATAGAATCCGGGATAAACTTATGCAAAAAGGTGAATGGTGACTGGTGAAGAAGCTTCCAGGTTTTTGGTCAAAGTCCACCCAGTGACCAAAGAAGTGGAGTCAAGGTCTTAGATATGTGCTCATAGCAAAAAGACATGTAAAT
>NW_017728912.1:8982410-8986259 GCF_001723895.1 Crocodylus porosus | reverse complement strand
AGCTGGAGGAGAGCAGATTTAGATTGGATATTAGGAGGAACTTCTTCACAGTTCGAGTGGCCAAGGTCTGGAACAGGCTCCCAAGGGAGGTGGTGCTCTCCCCTACCCTGGGGGTCTTCAAGCGAAGGCTAGATGTGTATCTAGCTGGGGTAACGTAGGCCCAGCACTCTTTCCTACTTATGCAGGGGGTCGGACTCGATGATCTATTGAGGTCCCTTCTGACCCTAGCATCTATGAATCTAATGTTCACTGCAGGTCCCTGGTTTGTTGGACCTTTGCCCAAAGCTGTCTCCATTCTGAATAAAGCTGTTGGCTAGCAATGTGTGCTGGTGTTTGCTCCCTGCTTGCTTCCTGAGCAACTGCATCCATGAGCAATTGGATCATCATCTCCCTAGTCATTGGGCGCTGCACTGAGTTGGGGTTTAACAGTCCCCACACTAATACCAGTGGCAGCTGACTGGAAGTTTTGAGAATCTAGATTTTGGGTTTAGTTGTGTCAACGATAGGTGCTATACGGCATTGGTCCTTGGTGTGTTGATGTTTTCCCTATCTGTTTGAGGAATAGAGAGGTATGACAATTACCTCTTGTAGCTCCTCCCTGATATTTTATGGTGCCTGCCATGCCTTTGATGTTTCAGATTATTATTATTGTTGGGAGGTAGGTGTTTCTCCCTGTTTGAACTGAGACCACCTATAGAGCCAGGTCCATGGGGCTCCTCTTCCCCTTCACCTCAGCTAGACCAAGTCTTCATTGTTAACTTAGTCAAAATAAAGGAAATGAAGGTCGGGGTGTCTTCCCCAACCTGGCTGTCTGAAAACTCTGCCTGGTCAATGTTCTGCAGTCTAGTCCAGAGCCCTCAAACTGACCCCACTGGGGCCACCAGCCAAAGTTAAAGCATAAAGGAAAAAAAAGCAAAAGAAAATCAAACAACCTCCTTCTGACTCCACAGAGCAGTCTTATCCACACTAGGGCTGAAACAGCCTCTGCTGGCTCTGAAGAGCCATCCTGCCCTCACTAGGGCTGACTGCATTGGCGCTTCCCTTCCCCCTTTTCCCATCTACTTCTGAGTCCTGGCTCCGGTCCAACTAGTCTTGCCATTCCTGTCTCTTGATGAGGTACTTCCTCACCCAGAGGTCCTCTAACATTCTTTGCCTGCTACTCAGAGCCATGAACCTGCTTCTCTGGCAGCAGTCTGGCATCCAAGAGAGAGCTCCCCAGCATCTCTAGCTCCTCCGTGTTGGGTTTACTCTCTGACTGCCTACTCCTCTCTGGGGCTGGAAGTACTTGGCACCACTCACCCTGCAACAGTCCAGAGTGAGTACTCACTCCAGAAGTGAGGTTCCTTGATGTGCGCACCTTTAAGGATATTCCAGTAGTCTGAGGTGAGTACCAGCAGGTGTTAATGTGCAGACAATACAGGGGTTAAGAGCTCTAGGAACTGCCCAAAATTATACTATAACAAGGCCCTTACCTAATATGGGTTTTGAGTTTCTCTTATGTTATATATCTCCATCCTCTTCACCCCTAAATTACCACCTGAATTACCCAAATTCATGGACTACAATTCTAGTTCTATTTAAATCCATGGACACTTCAGCTCTAGTTGGGACATGATTTCATGGACAGTATTGAATCTGTGATTCACTGGCTGCTTGTCTTGGAGCAAATTGTATTTCCCAGGCAGGAATGGAAAACATTAAAATGAAAATCAACATTATTTAAATGAGTGTTTGAGTTGAACTGCTTTTCCTTTTTATAGTTGGCTCTGGCCTGATGTTTATATTTTGGTACCACTACTTTTCTGTTATTCTTATAACAGCAAATACAGTTAAAGTGGATCCTTTAAACCTTTATCATTTATTATGAGACCTAATTTTATTTGGGTCTGGTTTTGGGGTACTTAGTAGCAACAAGCAAGTCCTCACATATGCTTTATAAACAGCAATGATGCTTTAGGTCAAAACTGCCAGAAATAGGTGCCTAGAGTTGCCCATATTTAGGTATGACACCTGGTTTGTTTGTTTTTTTAATGCTGAGGAAACTCCTCTGAGCTTCGTATATAGGGGAATGTGCCAAGGCTCACTCACCTTCCAACCCCTCTGTCTGATCATATATCTCAATAAGTTGTGTGTATGGTGGTGTGGGGAGGAGGTAGACTAGGAGAATGATGAGCAAGCATAGGCAGGGCAAAGACTACTATAGCAAGTAGCCTTGGACAGCAATACAGTGAAAGCAGAATAATCAGCTGGAGTCAGAATCTTACAAAGTATTTAGGTGCCTATTTTCATTTGTAGCTGCCTAGGAGGATTTTCAGTAGTTGGAGTTAGGCACCTATGCACCTTTTCAGATTAAAATCTTGTTAGACACACATCTACATCTACATCTTCAGGTCCCTTTACAGGTCTGCTTGTTAGGTATAGGTTCCAATAAAAGTTTGGGATGTGAATGAAATATAGATTGAGCCTCTAGGTATCAACTCAGAGTTTGAGTATATTAGTTAAATTTGTTTCTTAAACTTAGAGAAAATTGATTGGAAGGTATAGGACCAGCCTTGCAGCTATTGCAACTCACATAGTTTCATTAACTAAGCAAAGCCATGCCAATTTTCACAAGTTTGGGGATTTTGAGCAAATAATGCACACAGTGCTGCATGTAATTCTGGAAGACTCTATTTTCCTATTTTCTCACCTAATAAAAGGTCATATTTTACTTCTCTTAGCCAGATTTGTTAGCTGAGGTAAAGTAGTGTAACTCCAATAAAGACAATGGAACTATGGTGTTTTATTTAGCTGAGTACATTGTCTGTCACAACAGCAGTGTTTTTAGTACCTAAAAAGTTGCATTAGTCTAGTTCTGTGCCACTGCAACTGCTAATGGCTTTTATTTCCAAGCTTCTACTGAAAGTTTAATGTTAATAATTGTTTTTATGCTTAGGATTTTATATCCTATCTGAAAAAACACTTGGATGTACTCAGGTTATTAAAGAGAGTTGTATACTAAAGTAACGTTGTCCTTTATTAGTATAATGTCATAAGAGATAAATATTAGAAAATGACCCATTTTGAAACCTCATGATTCTTGGAAACAAACTCAAGCACCAGTATGTTACTCACATAACACTTAATAGTTAAGGGCTTTACAAACTGATGAGTTAAGATACTGTAATTAAAAAGGTGTGAAGTAAAATTAAACATACTTCTATATTTTGATGAACTACTCTGTATGTATTGTTACTTCTCTGCCAAAATATCCCAATGCCAAGCAAAATAAATTCCAAGATGTCAGTTTGAGTCTGGAATGCGAAACAACTAAGTTCTGGCATACACCAACCATTTTTTTAAAATAAAAATAACAAATTTATTTATTACTTCATCAGCTTCAGCATATAGAGACAGTCTCCTAGATACTATTAATTATGTTGTGCACAGGACAGCTCCAATGAGAAAAGTTTCCTCACACCACCCCATGGGTGTACTCTAAGAACATTTTGGATGGATCACTGATAGGCAGCATGGAATAATTTTTTCTCCATGCCTATTCAATCCTTGACTACTGTGCTGCTGAGGCTGCAGTTGTAGCTGGACTATTTATGATGCTCCTGGGAACATCAGCTTTTTGACCTTTTTACAGCCACCACAAATATCCACCAATCTATGATGAATTCACTAATGTAGCATAGGAGGAGCATACACTGAATTGCCAAGTTTCTTGAGCCATCAAACTCCCTTTAGTTTAAACCCACTTTTGTAACTACAGGGCTGCTGACAGAATAGCATTCAGTTATTGCTTAGTGATCATCTAAAGTGCTTGGATTTTAGTTAGTTCTTTTTACAGAATAAATTATTTCT
>NW_017728912.1:8977617-8982310 GCF_001723895.1 Crocodylus porosus | reverse complement strand
GAATAGCATTCAGTTATTGCTTAGTGATCATCTAAAGTGCTTGGATTTTAGTTAGTTCTTTTTACAGAATAAATTATTTCTAGCCCCTGCTAAGGGCCTGTCTTTGTAAAAAAAAAAAAAAAAAAAAAAGGTGTTTAGGATCAGGGGTTTAATTTCCTTCCTCTAAACTGGCCTAGAAGATCCATTTTTAACATTCAACAGGTTACTCCCTCGCAGATATAAGGGACTGGGAGAATGATATCATTAAGGATAATAAGGACCTAAGAGCTTACATCAGAGAGCCTTTATACATGATTTAGTCATGGAAAGAAAAGGTAGAACTACTTTTGCAGAATATGGTCTTCAGCAAAAGCAGGCTTCTTACCTAAGCATTAGGGAAATCCCCCCCATTGTTCCTTTGTTTCATTGTTCTCTATGAATTTAGACCAGTGGGATTAACATTGTTGTTAAATTCTCTTCAACTCAAATTCCTGTGAATATGAATGAAAAGAGAAAATCCCTCTGTGAATCACCTGGTCCAGCTCCCTCAACCTGTTGGTTTGTATCAGCTTTCTGTGGTTGTAAGCACTTATCCAGATGTCTATTTAACATTTGGAATAGATTTTTACAATAGGGCTTAATCTACAGACAATGGTTTTAACATGCAATGTACAATGAATCATCCACTTGTACTATTGGGGCTCCACTCCTAGACTAGCTGCCAACCAGGGTTAAATAGTCCAGTTTACCCTGGTTTCGCCTTCCTTTGCTCCAGCAGCTCCTGAGGCCAAGCTGATTCCAAACACACTGACACCTATCTTTCCTTGGGATTAAACCAGAAAGGCTGACACTGGGCACTGGTGTGTGGCCAGCTCAGTCTTGTGGGCAGCTCAGTGTCTCCATATACACTGCCCAGGCTTTTGTGCTCTGAGGAGTTCACTCCAGCTTTGCTTTATCTTTCAAGCAAGGATTATGTTCAGTGAGTGGATGTCTCACTTGGGGTAATTCTATTGTCTAGTGAGACAGACAGATGCTTACAATTATGGTTACTTCATTTTACATGTTTTTATTCTGCCCAACCTCAGCTTAGGGAAAAGAACAAGTATTGGCAGGGTACCCACATTAGCTCTTACAAATGTGATAATCAGTTAACTTGAACCTAAGAAGACCATTGTAATTATCCTGTGAATTAGTATACTAGGTTTTAATCCATCAGTTGGCTGAAACAGGGGGGGCAGCATCTGCCTAGTCTATGAAACCTAATAGGGCCCTTTAATTTAGTATCATGTAAAACTTGATTTATCTAATAATACAGGCATGACAACCTCACTTGCATCCCTGGGCTGGATTCAGGCCATGGGGCAGGATCCAGACAGCAAGAAGCCTCCTGGGCTGGATCCAGACCCAGCAGTTATAATGGGATGAGTGGCAGAACGGTGGCTAATAAAGTCATTGCTTGCCTTCTGCCTCTGACCATTGCCCCCAACAGGGGTCTATAGCAGACCCCACCACTACTTGCCCCACCTTTGAATTTCCTCTAGGAGCCCTGTGGGCCAGGGGAAATGGTTTGATTCCCCTGAACCAATAATTTTCTTGTTCTTGCCTTCATAACATGAGCATGCCCTACCTTCCTTTCAGTGTTTTGTCACCATTTTATCAGATGCCTTTGAAGGACAAGTCAAGGTCAACGGACAAAAAAAGTTGTAATATATTTACTCCATCTTTTCTTTTTATTTTGAAAATATAAAAGATTGAATGCCATTCAGACTATATAAGGTTTGGATAGATTCTTAAAAGATTGTCAAGCTTACAGAAGTAGCTCTCAAATTTCTTTTGAAATATATATTTCCTCCCTATTTATCCCTTTAAAATGTTGGCATCTTGTGCAGCTTTACCAGAACAGCTTTGGCAATTATTTTGGATTAATTGTGTTAATAGATGGATGAGATTACCATATGACAATTCCTGCTGTTGAAAATCTTTTTATTTTGAACTGCCAAAATGCAGTGTTAAACTGAAAAGATGCATCATTAAATTATGCAGTGACAGTGATGAACAAAAATAAATTTCAAACCTTCTTCAAACTTAATTGTCAAACAAATGTAATATTGGCAATGCTGCTCAATTTGTCATTTGAGGGGAGTAACATAAAGCCAGCCTTCTGTCAACTTTTACTGTGGTTGATAATTAAGCATCATTTTTTTTAACTGAAGTCAAAGACTATTCCATTTTCATTGCTACAACATATAAGTTTACAGAAGTAAAAAAAAACCCCAACAACCTATGTTCATAAATGTATTTACTGCTACTAACTGATATTTTCAGTTTGGCTGTTAGGACAGAATTACTAAAATTATTTTTAATGTGTTTAGTGAGAGACATTTCACTGAAGAACTATTAAGGAAAAATGATTTTATTAGTATTAAGGGAAAATAATACACAGTACACTGAATAGAATATAGAAATGATACAACATACTGTTTAAGGAATACATATGAATATAAAGCAAAATCATCTGTTTATAAAAATTCCAAAGATTAATGCACCTATGGGACTTCTCAAATTATAGTTAAACAAATTATTTTCTTTTGTAGATACCACTCTAAATGTCAAGACTTGGGCAGGATTCCACCATAGTAGTACTGGAAAATTTGTTGAGAAAGTAATATAAACAAGGAATCTTTTCTGAGTGGCTATGTTTCTATTGGAGTCCCACAGGCATTTTGATTTGGCTCTTAGCTACGAATTTAACATATTTTATTAATCATTTGTTTTTTGCTTCAAGTAATCGTATTGCTGATAAATGTTTCAGATGACAAAAAGGCTGGAGCAATGGTTAGTGAAAAGGATAAATTGTTAATATAAAACAATTGGATTGTTGTAGAAGATGGCTTCAATCAAGAATTTATATTGCAGTGGGCATGTCTTCAGAAGATGCTACTGCACATTGCATTGGTAAGCACTAACAGTGATGCAACACTCCTGTGCAGTGGTAACAAGCTACTATGCAATGGATCCTATATAACTAGGGGGATTTCAGTGGGAATATACAGGTTACAGAGCCCTGGGCACTAAAATCCCTACCTATGCTTCTGCTTATTGGAAATAGAAATGTGATATTCCAAGGGATTTCAACCTATCAGAGAGACTAGAAAAATTTAACCACATAATGGTCACTAAGTACTAGAACTCCTTCCTAGTGTTGTGGTAGATTGTCAAATAACTGGATGTTTTTTAATTAAAAAAAATTAAACTGGGTGATTTAGGTGTAGTAAACTGTTTGGCTTTAAGCAAGGCAGTTTTATGGCCTTTGCTCTGTCAGAGGTCAGACTTGATGACCACTCTGGTCCTTTGTCATATTAAAATATATGCATCTGTGATACTGAACTTTCTTTGAATCAAAAATAAACAACTTAATCATGTAGATGTGGTCAAGCAAAACCAGGACTTAAATGTGCTATGTTAAAACATTTATTTTGGCCACATAGATGTATTTTGTTTCATTGAGCATTTCACTAGAATATTAATCCAGCAGGTGAAATACTATCTGACCACTGGATATATTCCTCTGTTTAGCCCCCCAAATACAGTAATACTTTGTGTGATAATTGCATACATATGTTTCCAATTTCATATTTGAAACATTACATCTAATTTGTAAAAGCAACAAAAATACATTTCATTTAAGCTTACTAAAATGGATGGATATACATTTGAATGTATATTCTGCTGAATAAGAACTGAACATCTATACATTTCTATACACATAAAAATGCAATCTGTTATGTGTGGGCAGAATCCTACATTAAATTATCCCAACAAAAAATCTTTTATTCCTTTTCAAGAAATGGTGTAGCTTTAACAGGAGAGATAGAGAATGTCTTTAGCATTACCCAGCCCATAGCCTAATCACACTGATCATGAAACAGTACAGAAAAAAAAGTCATGGAAGTCAACTGGGGATGACACTGCCTGCTACAAGTCCCTCAAAAGATTCTCTTCTTTCACAAAAAAATACAGGCTCAAATTATTTTAAACAGTGAGGATAATTAATCCAAGGGCTGTGATGGATTTTTCATCTCTAAAAGTTTAAGCTGACTATTAGACTTGGCTAGTGTTATCATCCATACAAGCACAATTTATGATATATTGGTAAGAAGTTGTTTTTAATCTAAGTGAATTAATCTAAGGAAGGTAAAATGAGCATTGCAGGAGCAATACTGCATAAAGTCCTGAAAATATTCATGGGTAGCAAGTAGTAAAAATGGCTTTTATGGTGATATCAAACATATACAG
Organism: Crocodylus porosus; assembly: GCF_001723895.1. Taxonomy (NCBI): domain Eukaryota; kingdom Metazoa; phylum Chordata; order Crocodylia; family Crocodylidae; genus Crocodylus; species Crocodylus porosus. The sequence continues at coordinate 8,978,035 of NW_017728912.1, read as the reverse complement.
GAATATCATCATTCTTCAGGGAAAAGCTTAAAAATATGTATAGGAATATCGTCATTCTTCAGGGAAAAGCTTCAACATATTTAAGACACTAATGGCCACAAGAGAAAAAAAACACGCTGCAATGTACCAATTTGTCTGGGACTCTTCTTTAATTTGCTGTAAAACAAACATGTATTCAAACTAAGAAAAAGCTCCAAGAAAAAAGCAAAAAGTCCCCAACTCAGCAGTTTGTTACCCTGCTGCACAATCAAAGTAAAGCTGGATAGAAACCAACTATAGAGTTTTACATATTTTCAAGCACTAACTTTATAGCTAGTTAGCTTGCTTTATAGCTGGATAGTCATTTTTATCATGTGATAATTACTTGGCACATGTGGCTGGGCTAAATTTATTGTGTGATTAAATCAGTTAATTGTGT
>NW_017728912.1:8929306-8977360 GCF_001723895.1 Crocodylus porosus | reverse complement strand
TTGGGTGAATATGATATCTTTTATTAGACTAACAAATAGTTGGAAAAAAAAATTATAGCAAGCTTTCAGGTTTAAAACCCCTTCTTTTCTAACTGAAATAGTTGGAAAAAAACCCAAACATTTCCAGCTATTTAAGTTGGTCTAATAAAAGATATCATATTCACCCAACACACCTTGCTCGCCTATGTCCTTAGACCAACACGGCTACAACCTACATCCTTGAAACTCTTCTGCATTCTTATTTATAAAGAGACTGTCTTACAGCTTATGTTGTTCTGTGTTTTTTTTAAAGAAAGGATTTATTAAGATAGACATTTACTGGTTTGACTTTGAGATTTTCCATACCCTCTGTCTCACAGGTTCTCAATGAGATAGAGATCCCATGCCGTTATTTTCAAGGGCAGGAAGAAATAAATGAAGACAGTGATTCCAGTATTTGCATTTATCAAGACAAATTGATTAAATGCTGTTTCATTTCTCTCTGACTTGCATTTTATTCCAAACTTGTATAGTGGGAAAAGACTACAAAACTATTCTGGAATTGTCCAAAATAGAAAATGTGACAGATGGCAATAAAAAACATAATGGGTCCTATTTTGTTTTATTTTATTAGACCAAGGTTATTGCTGCAGTTATGATCTTAAATTTTTATTTTTATAGTGATGATGGTAGTTTACATTGCCTTTGCTTAGCCAGCTGCCTGTACTGAATCAAATGTCTTTGGCTGCTTAGTTCAGTCAAGCAGTGGAGCAAATAATATGGTTATTGCTCCACTGCTGGTTCAAAATCAGAAAGGGAAATAGACTGAATTTATTTTTTAAATACCGGGGAACAAAAAAGTAACAGACTGAATGGGTTCTTTGAAAAGCATATTGAATTGACAGAATTATTTACATCAGAAATCAATATTAGTGAAAATGAGGGGATTTTCTGTGTGTAGTGTTCTTTTCCTATAGAAGAAATAGAACAAAAAAATTGAGACTGTTAAGTGAAAGGCAAGTCAAGGGAGACAAGCTAGTTGTTATGTCCTCATGACAAAGAAACCTACTTAATATTCATAGATGAACATTCTTCTTTTCATGTTTCTGCACCACATTTGACCATTTTTGTAACACATGCTTGTGCTAATTTATTGTACTTTGCAAGATCTTTCATTGTACGTGCACCAGGCATTGCAGCAGATGTTGAGCAGTCTGAGGCTCTGTGCCTCAGCCACAAGTGGTTGAACCAATGGTATAGCCCCATCACTTTAGTTCCTTGGAGCATCTGACTCCAAGGTGCATAAGCAGTTGAGACATTGCCACCTTTGCTGTGGTTCATCAGTATTATTAATGGCATAATAGTTTAATATTATTCATGGATAATGACATTGTAAGTCTCCATATAAACTACATCATAAAGCTACCTATGAGGTCTTTATAACATGTGGAATGATCATTTACAGATGGAAGCAATACTTGGACACTTCTCAGAAAAGCCACTGTAGATGCTACAATAAATATATTAATACTTTAATATATTAACATCTTTCCTTTTCTTTGATATACAACTAGCATCCTATTGTGCAATTAGATACTATTGTGATGTTGCTGCCACATTGCAGCAGATGTCCTGATTATCTGAGACTATAAAACATATATCATAGTAAGATTAGATCATTAACAGATTACAGAGGCATAAAAAACTATTGATCATTTTCCTTCATTCTGCTTCAAGAAGGACAGTATACTTGTTACATGTACCCACCATTGTTATATTGCTGTTCTTCAGCTATTTTGGTCCTTTCCAACATAATTTACTCATGCTATCTTGATTCTACTTGGATACTGACTCGTATTGTTACCTGAGCTATGTGTGCAGTCTCTAAGTGATGCAATCTGGAGGAAATACATTGTTATAGATACTGGAAACAAGATAGTACCTCACCACTGACTAATTCTGTCTGCTTCACAAACAGAACAGAGTAAGAAGGATGTGATGCTTTGTCTTAGTACTTGACCATGGTGAGCTGCTGACAGTAATTTCTTCAGATCTTCTCTTGCTTTTTACAGAAAGCAGCCTTTGCTAAGTTTCCTGTTAGTTCCTCTCAAAGCCACTGTGAGGTCTTTTCTTCATCTTTTCCTCCATAAGGAGCACATACAGATGAGTGTGGATATGCAGCATGCGGTGCTGCAGAGCCGTCTCTGGCACTGGATACCACACGTGCCGCACATGCAGGCATTCCCTGCTTTGCTAATTTGTAGCCACGGGGGGAGTTTGTGGGGGCGAGTGGTATTTGATACTGGAAGATCCTGGTATCAAAAAAACCCTATCCCTTAAAAAAGCAGGGTGGCTCATGTAGCAGCAGCATGCACCATGGGAACCTGGTTGGCCAGAGCCATGCTTTGCTGCTGGCCAAGCTCCATGCTGCTGCATTGCCATAGCTGCAGCTCCCAAAGGCCCTCAACACCCCACGTAAGGCTATTGGGACCAGCTCAGATGCTTGCTCCAGTCTTCCCAGCCCCACCCAGAGCAATGTGCCAGAGCGTGTGTGCGTGGACGTTTCCTGGGGACAAGCAGCAGTGGCACATATTGTGTGAAATGCATAGTCCCGCTCATGGGGACCTGCCCAAGGTGGATAAAACTTATTGTCCAAAGTGCCCTTTTCAATAGTTGAAAAAGTCTTTTTATCTTGATTTTTTTAAAAATTCATGATCACATAACTCATAATGCCTGGAACTTTGCTCTGATAACTCTCTAGCAAATCCAGATTTTTGCCCATGTCCAGCTGAGCCTTTCAATGTAGAATACAGCATCTGAAAATCTCATACAAGAGAAGGATACAGTTTGGCAGAAGTTTCACATTTGAAATAACTGAAGCTTATGGAAAGTAAAATGAGGGGGATATATTACTATTTTATAAGGTGTGGAAATCTCTCTCCTTGACAGAAATTTCTATTTACCAAGTTTAACGAGGCTCAGCTCTGCAATAAGGTATTTCATGTATGTTATTATGGACACCACACACACATTTCACAAAGTGCTGGTGGCAACCCATATAAATAATTTTAGGCAGTGTCCTATAACTTCAAACTAATTATGCAGCATGTGAAGAAACATGACACAAGCGGTTATAACTTCAAGTAAGTCAAGCTATTTCCATCTCACTGTGCACAGATTAAAAAAAAAATTGCAGAGACATTCTCCAAGAGCTTCTCAATCCCCATTGTTCAAGTTGCCACCTTTTCATTTTCCATGCAAAAATACCTATCAGTCTGAATCAGTAAAAACTAAATGTTGGCAAAATAAGGAATGGATATTTAATTCTAAAGACTCAACATCCCCCCCCCGAACACTTAGACAAGCAATTTTCCTATCCCTGTGAACAATTCTTAGCATCAGAGCTCTTGTAGTCTTTGTGGTGATGCAGCCTATTAATTGGTTTTTGTTCCCTGCATTCTTGGTTGAATCTGTGCATCAAAATTTCGATTGCAGAACTGTTTCCCTCCAGTTCTCTTCAAGTGATTTAAATTTCAAAACATTTATGAATTAATGAATACTTAATGAAAGCTTAGCACCTTTCATCTTACTGTTTGTAAAACATTTCTTCAAATATTAATGAAACTTCACCCCCCACTCTGTAAGGTGAGTAGTAATACTTTTTTCATTGTACAATCTGGAAATGTGGCAAGTAGTGAGGTGGTCCCCAGTAAAGAAAAAGTTCATTCTGAGTCAGGTATCCTTAGTTTGGAGCAAGTAATCACAAGAAGGGCTGCTTGAAATACTGTATTACTGCATGCAATACAATAAGCCCATACAGGTAATTTTTCTTTTAGTCGACCCTATTCTGGAAAAACATTAATTTTTGTTGTACCCAGTTGCTGATTACACAAATTGCAAATGAAATGGTCTTTTTGAGATGGGAGGCAATGTGTCCTGTGAGTTATAGGACAGAATCCAACAATGTCTATTTCCAGTACACAAATGTTTGCTCCTCTATGATTGTAATAGCATTAGTATTATTTCATCTCACTGAAGGAACATTAATTTCAGTATGCAAGTTCAAATCACAATTAGTTTTTTTCATAAGCAATTAAACCAGATGTTAGCACCTGTCTTATATAACCCATATATTTTTAAATTGGAAATAAACCACAGAAAGCAATAAAAGAAGTAAATTTAAAATGCTGTTCTCCTTTCTGTTGGTTATGAATGATCTTTGTATACATTAGACAGGAATGCAGACCTATAACTCTACTAGGCAGATCAAATTTTATATTACCTTAAAATAAGTTAGCATATGGTAAATTAGTATCAGCTTACTGAACACTATGCTGTTGTGGTGCACTGAACTTAGTAGCACTAGTCTGCATCATGAAAGTTTATTCCATTGGTTCTGTGTGTAGGCTGGAGTTAATAGGATATTAAAAAAATGTTTAAAGAATATCTTGTTCTTAGTAATGGCAAAACTAACTTTGGTATGAAAGGGACAAAAATAAAATAAAATAAACCTGTCTTGAGAGAGTGGCCAAACAGAATGAAGCAATTTGTATGTGTGTGTTAGGAAACCCCCAAAGCAAAATGAATTTGATTTAAACTGTCTAGAGCCTGAAGAGTGTGGTAAGCCCTGCTCCCTTTGTTCCCAGGAGGTGGAATATAATCAAAGCTAGGGAAACTATTCAAGTTTGGAGGGAAGGAACAAAGGGCACAAAACGGCTACAGTGTAAAAATTGATGTGGGAGATCAGGGGAAAATAATTCAAGTGGCCTGATGGGCATTGTGAAAACCTGAAAACCAAATAAGAGAGCATTATGAAAAGTAGAGGTAGAGGTGTTGTCTTGGGAAAGGGCATCAGAACCAGGCTAGGGACTTGAGAAATGAAGATGGAATTGAAAAGCTGGGAACAGGGAAATGTAGATTGTGAAATAGAATATGTTCAGACAAAGAAAAATGGGGAGGGAATGAGAAAGAAAACAACATACAAAAGTTGGAGGAAAAAAAGTGTTGGCTGCAGTTAATTTTAGAAACAGTGTTTTAAGGTTAAGAAGGCAATTTTGAATCTCTCTCCTTAAACACACTGAACCACAATTGCTCTGATTCTCCCTTCTCTATATCAGTTTTGGAGCTAGACTAACTTGTCAGCTCTGGCCCTGGGCTTACATGCTTCCAAGACCCTGCTCACTTCTGGTCAGGAGGCTACCCTGTCCTCCTGAGGTTCTGGTTGAATTTCACCCTCCACCTTTTTGTTTTTGGTCACCACATCCATGGCCCCACCAAGTCCCAGGACCTCCTGGTCAACTTCCTCCTTGTCCTGACCAAGTGGGCCCTGTAATTGACCAGGAAGAAGGCTCTGGGCAGGAAGGTGCCCAGAAACTGCAGGGCCTCTTTCCTCTCACTTGTCTGTGCACGTTTCTGGCAGAGCACCAGTTGGTGGTATCCACCAGTGCCTTGGATGCCTCTGAGGACCAGTGGGTGCAGCCTGGGGGGCTCTGCTCAGTGTCCCCTTTTCACATTTTGACCCTTTGACCCTCACATCACTCCTGTCCTGTTTTTTTGCTTTTGTTGTCCCAAGTATTTTGTTGTAGCATTCACCCATTAGCCTCCATACAATAAGGGCTACTAGTTAGCCAGGTGGGCCTTACAGCCCATGGTATTTGAATGTTACAGATAGACAGGAGGCTATCCTGGGCTGCCTGCAAGTGCCTGCTAAATGGCTTCATTGCCTAGTTGCCATGGAGAGAGAGAGAAAAAACAGAGAAGAAGAAACCTTGTAGGTGCACTGAATCTAAATAAATAAAAAATAAAAAAAATTTTTTTTTGCAAATATCTTGTTGGTCTAATAAAAGATCACACCTCTGCCATGAGTTCTGATTCCAATGAATCTAACATACTTGGGTGATTTATACCATGTTGCACTTTCTCTAAGATGCACTCTTCTTGTTTAACCTAAATATAATCTGAAATGTGCAGTGTGACAGGGCACTTAGGTGCCTGCTCCTGGAAGAGCAGAAACTGCCTGGGGAGAGCCCAAAGATCCAGACAGGAGCCCAGGTGCAGGTTGCCATGCCAACTAGCTACTGAGGAAATTAGCCTGCACCTGCACCTAGTCAGCTGGCTAGAAGGGACAGAGCCTTGGGCCCATATACGCCCCAGGATGGGGACTAGGGAGTTCAGTTTTCTGCAAGTGGCCAAGGAAGAAAGAGTCCTCCTAGAGCAAGTAAAGGGAAGAGGCCTGACTAAGTTCTGCTCCGGGTAATGTAAAGGGGCCCAGCACACCTTATGTAGCTTGTGTTATGTTATAGCCCAGGGGCTCATGTTTTGTTTGCTGTTTTATAAGACTGGGAGTTTTGGTGAGGCTATTTAGGGAAGGAGGAGGCCTCATTGGGGGCCCACTGCAGTGTGGGAACCCCAGTGCCAGAGAGGGCGTGGCATTTGGGGGCACCGACCCCAGTGCCAGAGAGGGCACAGCGACAAGGAGCCTAATTATAATGAGGCCTAGGCAAGACAATGCCAATACCATCTGCAATGCTTGGGGCACAGTAAAGGGGTGGTTGGAGCCATGCACAATAATCCATAAGGCTGGGGTGTCTCGGAGCACCTATTTTGAAACGGAACCCATGGGGTTCAGGGAAATCCATCAGGTCCGTGTCCAACAGGACATGAAGGCAGCCTCCCTGTATTACAAAAATACATCAGGATATGGCAGGTAAGAATAGAGGGTGCCCATTGGCCCGAATTGGCATGGTCGAGGGACCTTAGGAGATCATGGACATCCTTAAGGACCCTATCCCGTGACATGCAGCAAAGGTGTAACAGGGCAGCTTCACTGCACAAGGAAGTGCCAGTTGCCAGCAGCAGTGGCACGGTTAGCCACCAGCTGCAGCAGCAACTATTTTTGCTCTCCAACCTTCCCCCAAAAACAGTACCAGGGGCTACTGCCTCAGTTGCCCAAGCTCAGTTATGCTACTGATGTGCAGCATTTAGAGAACAGTATTCTGGAAAAATGAGGGAGCCACAATAAGCTCTTCTCAACTAAGAGTATACAAAAATTGAGATATAAGTTGTGAAGTCTCTGATGGGAGAATATTTTTATAGGGCATGTCCACACATGCAAGCACATGCGCTTGCAGCAGCTCAAATAGAAGCGGTGCAAATTTGAGTCGGGGCTTTTTGCTTCAGTGCACATGCTTGGGCATGCACTTTGTTGTGGAGCAAATTGTGCCACTTGGGGCACAATAACCTTGCCTGGCTCCTCCCAGATCTTCAACCAGGAGGAGCTAGAGCCCAGGACCAGCACCTGTCCTGACCCCAGCTGTATAAAAAGCTGCCCTGGCAAGTAGCTCAGGGCTACTAGCTCTCAGGAGCTTCTGGGGCCCAGCCAAATGGTAGCTGGGGATACTACCCCTTGTGCCAGCTGAACTGCTGCAGCAGCAGCCCTGAGTGTTCCCTGCACCCTCTACCCACTGCAGCAGGCTAGCGGGGGGGCTGCTGCCTGGCTGTGACCTGCTGTGCACCTGCCAAACTTGGATGGGGACTGCAGAGCCAGTAGACGCATCTGCCTCTCTGGGCCAGCTGCCAGTGGATTGCATTTTCAGGGTTGGCCTTTGTGCGGCCCTACTGCCATTTGTGCCCCTGCCCAGCCATCTGGGCAGCTATTGCCCAGAAGTTGTTACCGTCAAAGTATGTCCTCCTGGCTCTATTTGGCCAGGAGGTCAGCCACAGCCAGATGGGTCCAAGGTGCCAGCTCTGAGCAGGCAGGATCCTGCCACTGCCCTCCCTAGCAGGAGTTCTGGTGCTCCCTATTTCAAAACTGAAAAATCCCTGATTAAAAAATTCCCTCCAAATCGCTGTCTAAAATACCCCCAAAACCATGTTCCTCCATAAGTAAAACAAAAGACCACTATAAAGAGAGAGAGTAAGGCAGAGACAGTAATCAGTTGGACAGTGTTTTATTGATATATCTTCCAGTGTTAAAGCAAGTCTCTTATCACAATAAAGTAAACTCTAAATACATAGTTCATGAATACATGTTTTGCTGCACTTCCACAAGACAGTGGCCCCCACACAAGGGGTACGGGCCCCCAACAGGGGCCAAATAGCTGCCACAGGGGCTACCACCTCCTTGCAAGGCCCAAATGCCCCACCCATCCTCACCCCCCCAACTTGCACCCCCAGGTCCCCATGGCTACCCCCACAACACCAGGCACCATCACTTAAAAAAAAAAACCAGAAAAAAAGGGAAAAAAAGCCTCTTCTTACCTTAGAAGCAGGGATGGAGGGGCTCCAGGGCCTCCTGGCAGAGCCCCCAAGGCAGCACAGGACAGCGGAAGGGCAGGAGGGCTCAAGCTGGGGCTGTCAGCCTGCTCTGCACTGTGCGGGTGGGGCCCCAATCAGCTACATGGCAGCTCTGACTGCCAGTAAGTGCCGGGGTTTCTTTGTTTGGGGTTTTTTTCAAGTATGCAGTGGGGGGCCAGGGATGGAGGGGCTGAGTTTGGGTTTGATTATATATTAGAAATAAAACACAAAGTACTCAAATATAAGTGAATTTGAGTAGTGTAAGTTTTCAATCTGAAGACGTGAATAAAAATTGCATCACTTGCTGATATCCTTGATTTGAAATGGTGGCATTTATGGAATTTTTGCTTGCTTAATATTATTTTTTTTCTTTGGTAGCTTTGCACATTTATAAGGGTACATAATATAGTTGAATGTTAAAACAATTGCTGGATGTTGTTAAAGATGTAAAATAACAACTGTTGAATGAAAATGTGTATATGAATGAAAAAAACAGCTATTACGCAGTGCCTTAACTGTCTCAAGCCATGCCTACATAGCAAATGTATGGTGCTAGACAGCAGTACCCTCATTGCAGCTCTTGTGGCAATTCCCACCTAAATTAGAAGTAGTGTAGAAGTATGGGTTGTGTAGAAGTAGTGTAGCTGCATTTGTAAGGCGGACTGATAAGCTAATTGGCACCATGACTCAGTAGTTACATAATTATTGTAACTCACCAGAAGCATTGTAGATGGGATTATGTTACTTATCAGTTAGGTGGCTGCATATGAGGCATAATGTTCTTGAGCATCTAGCTGCCTAGCATGGTAAGTTTGCTATGCAGACTTATATGACTATGAGGTTGTTTCAGAAAGTACTGGCAATTTTGAAATAAAAACCACTTTGTGCAATGATTGTTTACCCAATCACATCACTTCTCTACATAGTGGTAAACAATGGGTGTGTTTGATAATGCCACCATCAGTGTTCCCTGCTGCTGTGTAGTTTCTCACTGATACACACAAAATAGTTTTATTTTGAAATTGCCATTATTTTCTGAAATCCCCTTCATAATTTATCTTGACAGCTTTGTGTGTTTGTATGTAGATAAATGGTTGGGTACACTGAATATACAGCTTCTCTGCATAAAGACATTTAGTGTGAAATCCTCACCCCTATGAGGTCAATAAGAGTTTTTTGCCAATGAACTCAACAAATTCTTTCACCCATAAAGAGGCAAGTCTATATTTTGTTTAGCAGTGAAGCCATTATTCTAAATGAAGTGAAACCAGGCTATAACAGGGACATGGACCTGAGGCTAGATATGAACTCTTGAGTACTCAATATTTCAATTTAAGAATGACATGTTTTATTCTAAAAGGACAAAGTTATGGGGCACAGTTTTAACAGAGATGTTATTTTTCAAATGGCTTTATAAAAATGATGAATAAATGACTGTGCTTGAAATCTGCCACATCGACTAATGGTTTACTGAAAATAGTTATAATAATATAATTGACTCACTTCTAAAAAAGGCACATGGGTTCCATAGGGATATGAATTATGGATGAAAAAGGCCAAAGAATGAGAGGGAGAGAGAGATTGAGAAAAGCTCCAAATTAGCTGAATTGTGGTACGTGACCTACCCATTATTCCTTTCACTCTTTTTGCTAATCCCTCACTTTTGTAGGAGAAAGAAATAGGCAACATGGTCCCACAAGGCTCTGGGGGCTTTGCTCATCACTTTCCTGTTTGCTTAAAAAGATCATTTGTAGCTTCTGCTGATGTGGCTCTCTGCGTTCTATCCACATGCAATTTCTATACCTGTTTAAAATCTTAGGTGCTATGCTGTTTTCTATAGGATAGTTTTTTAAAAACTCAGTAAATGGTTGTGATCTGTATTTTGATGGCAAACTTGTAATGGAAGGGGTGACCTGTTATGCTTTGCTTACACAGCCCGATGGGGGTCTTTTAAGCACTACCACAGAACAAGTAGTAGTATTTATTTATTATTAGATATATATCTGGTCCTATCTGAAAGACTCAAGAGCAGCTTATAATAAAACAAACTGCTCATGGATAGGATTCACCAAACAATGCCCCAAAACCTGCGCACTCCAATTCCCCCTGCACAGACCTGACGGTTTTATGGGACCTGCAGGCTGGCAGGGTTGTTCTTTTAGGTGGCTGCAATGGTACATATGTATGTATATTGTGTATACAGCCTATTTAAGAAAACAAACACAAATCTTGTCATATATATAGATACTATCATCTGTGCACCAACACATGGAAAAAGTAACATTATTATAAATGTGATTTTTTTCAAAAATGATTTAGGCACTTAAGAAACAAATGGCATAATACAGGTTGGTCCCTTTGTTGCCTACAGTTAAAGCATCACAGTGCTTAAGATTTAGGTTTTTGGCCCCAGGAGGATAATTAAAAAAGCAGGGTTAGGTGCCTAGATTTACTCATCAGTCAATATGGATATAGAGGTGCCATCAAAGGGCAATTTAGGCAGCCCAGATCCTGAGTAGGGAGCTGCCTACAGCCAGCCAATGGGAAATGCTGAATGCAGGGGTATGTCTGAATCTCCACCACACCTCCATCCATTCAAGATCCAGAACCAAGAGTTGCCTCCTGAATGAACAGCCAATGGTACTCCCCTTTTGCATAATAGTCCAGGGCGTTATCGATGTGCTCTGATGCATTCTGATTAGATTGAGTCTGCTGAAGCATTCTAATCAGAATGCTCCAGCATGCTATGGAGTTTCATGTATGCATTGCCTCCTGTTTTAAAATGGCGGTGGGCACTCTTTAACGTGTTCTCGCCATCCTTTTCATAGACATTAGGGCTGGAAGGGTCCTCAGAAGATCATTGAGTCCAGCCCCCTGCCCCAGGAGCAGGAAGTCAGCTGTGGTCATAGGATCCCAGCAAGATAAGTATCCAAATTTCTCTTGAAGGCGTTCAAAGTGGGTGCTTGAACCACCTCCGGTGGCAGGCTATTCCAAACCTTGGGGGCTTGGACTGTAAAGAAGTTTTTCCTTATGTCCAGCCTGAAACAGACCTGGAGTAGTTTGTGATTTACCTTGTCATCCCTTGAGGTGCTCTGGTGAACAGTTGTTCTACCAGATCCCGGTGAGCATCCCTGATAAACTTATAGGCAGCCACCAGATCACTCCTGAGCCTGCACTTTTTCTGGCTGAAGAGTCCCATAGCTCTCAGCCTCTCAGGTCTATTTTCCTGACCTCTGATCATGCACGTGGCTCTCCTCTGAACTCTCTCAAGCTTCTCCACATCCTTTTTGAATTGTGAAGCCCAAAACTGGATGCAGTACTCCAGCTGAGTATAACGGGAGAATGACATCCTGGGATTTGCTTCAGAAGCATCTATGGATGCAAGCCAGCATTTTACTCACTTTACTGGCTGCAGCATCACATTGAACGTTCATGTTCATCTTGTGGTCAATCATGACCCTCAAGTCCTTTTCGTCCATAGTGCTAACCAGTGCAGCACTGCCAAGCCCATAAGCATGCTGCAGGCTTTTCCTCCCAAGGTGGAGAACCTTGTATTTTTCAGTGTTAAACACCATAAGGTTCTCATCCGCCCACTTCCTGAGTCTGTCAAGGTCAGCCTGGATCATCCTCCTGTCCTCAGATATGGATATTTTATCCCAAAGTTTGGTGTCATCAGCCAACTTGGCCAGTCTGCTTCTGATACCACTGTCTACATCACTAATGAAGATGTTGAATAGTGTTGGCCCAAGGACCAAGCCTTGAGGGACTCTACTGGTCACAGCACACCATGATGATTGACTTCCATCAACCACCACTCTCTGGGTCTGAGCACGGAGCCAATTCCCCATCCAGGGGATCATAGTGAAGCCAAGATCGCAGTTGGCCAGTTTTGCTAAGAGGTGATTATAGGATACCAGATCAAAAGCTTTTTTGAAGTCAAGATATACATCAATCTCTTCTCTCTTGTCCAGGTGATAGGTCACCTGGTTGTAAAAGGAAATGAGACTGATCAAGCAAGACCTACCCACAACAAACCCATCCTAGCTATCCCTCAGGATGTTGCCATCAGCCAGTCTGTTAAGAATGGTCTCTTAGAAAAGATTATAAAAGACCTTTCCAGGGATAGAGATCAGGCTGACGGGCCTGTAGTTTGCCAGATCCACTTTCCTCCCTTTCTTGAAGACAGGCACTACATTGGCTTTCTTCCAATCTTCGGGCACTTCAGAGTGCCAGGAGCTCTCAAAGATTCATGCCAGGAGCTGAGCTATGGTGCTTGCCAACTCCTTGAGTACTCTGGGGTGTAAACTGTCAGGGCCGGCTGACTTGAAGGTGTCCAGCCTCTCAAGGTGTTCCTTCACAAGGTCATCATTGATGGAGGATAAAGAATCACCCTCACCCAGGTGTTCCTATCCTGTAATGAGCAGGACCATCCCTTGGGACTGGTGAAAAACTGATGCAAAGTACCCATTTAGCAAGTTGGCTTTTTCCTGGGCGTCAGTTGTCAGCTGCCCCATCTGGTTTAGCAGGGGTCCAATGTTGCCCTTGCTTTTTGTCCAGCTCCCCACATATCTAAAAAAGGACTTCTTATTGTCCTTGATACTCAAAGCTAGTTGGAATTCAGTCACAGCCTTGGCTTTCCTGGTTCACTCCCTGCAGGTCCAGACCAGTGCAGAATATTCCTCCTTGGAGGTGGATCTAGTCCTCCATCCTTTGTAGGTCTTTCGTTTTAGACAGAGGAGGTTCGCTAGTTCCCTGCAGAACTAAGGGGGCTGCTGTGCCCTTTTGCTGCCTTTCCTCCAAGACAGAATAGACTTAGTTTGTGCATCCAGGATTATTCCCTTGAGGAGCAACCACTCCTGAATTCCCCTACCCTTTGGGTCATGGTCCCTTAGGGCCTCAATGACAAGCCTCTTGAGGTGGTCAAAGTCAGCTTTCCTGAATTTGAGGACTTCTGTATTGCTGGCTGACTTGCCAGTTTTATGGAGGATGGTGAAGGTGATCAGCTCATGGTCACTGTCAGACAGCTTCCTTTCAATCATTAGGTCTCTGATTAGATCATCGCCCATTGCCAGTACCAGGTTGAGCAGCACTCTAATTAAAACACATCTCCCCCACTGCTACCAGAGCATGTGTATAGTGATTAAAGTACTTAAGAAGTGGTAAACTTGGGTTTTAGCTTGTCCTCAGCCTTCTGGGATTCAAAATGCATCTCTCTCACTTCCCAGGAAGTAGGGAGAGCCCTGGGTCCTTGTTGTTCTTCTTATTCCCAGGGTAATTTTGTTTTTATTCAGTGATTTATTTATTTTTTTTAATGTATAAACAGTTCTGGGGAAATGAACCAGACCCAAGTTCTCCATGCTCCCAGATCACTGTTCTAATCACTAGATTACAGAGTCAGGGTCCCTCTACTTGTTCCCTTTCTAGTTCCGTGCCTGCTGTACTCTTGGCCCTGCTTCAACAGGAGAGGTGCAGAGACTGTTCCTAGACTGTTTGTTTGGTAGCTTGGTGAATAGGCCACTTTTCTGCGGGGATAGAAGATGTGGGGTTCAATTTACTAACTCTGGGGGGGGGGGCTCTAGCCCCCCTGGGTGAGTGCTCTAGCCATTACACTATGGATGCTTAGAGCAAATTACTGTGCAGTAAGGGTCTGTGTCTACATGTGTAGACACTTATTGAGCAGTAATTGGCTCTAATTATAGGTAATTTTGGTACCTGCAAAAGCAAGTAGCAGATTTACTTGTGATTAGTAACTGCACAGTAGTGCATGTGTAGATGCCTGATGAGGAGCAAATGTGCTCCTGGTCAGCTGGGCATTAGGGAGAAGGAGATTGCTCCCTTCCCGCAGGAGCTGCCTGCTGCCAGGGTGGGCTCTGCCACTGAAGCCTGGGCAGGGACAACGTCCCCCTGCCCCAACAGCAGGGAGCTCCCAGTGCCCACTCTGCAACCCTAATCTCCCAGCCTAAGTCCTGCAGTCACAGGGCCTGGGATGAGAGAGCCTTATTTCCCAGCTCCAGCTCTGTGATTTCAGGGCTGGTACTGGGAGATTCTTCTCCTTCAGCACCAGTTCTACTGTTGTGGGGCTTGGGCTGGTAGATAAGGATTTCTCAGCCTGGGTCCCAAGTGCCTGGGAGTGTATACTCTTGAGAAGTTCACTTGACAATAAGCTGCTCCTGGATTATTTACATGTGTAGACACACCCTTCAATACAAAAGCTAAAGTGATTTGTCCTAAAATATCTACACATTTGACGGAGCTTAAACTCCTCAGTTATTAGCAGTGTTTCACATGCTAACATGTACCTCTTTCATCTTCCAAACAAAATCATGAAAACAAGGAAACTGAATGTGGAAAAATGAGAAGGAAAAGAAATACAATGGTCTTTGTGGCTACAATGAATCCTTCATTCCACCTCTTTCCTACATGAAGCAAATGGCATTATCATTCTCTGTATCATTATCAGTAGTTGGTTCAGTAGTATAACAGACTGCAGCTGCAGATATTTAGTACGCAAGTGTTTCAATTTATATTTCCAAGCATTGGCTAAAAGCAGAGAAGGGAAGTCTCTGTTGTTCAGCTTCATTTGAAAGAAACAATATTATGCAGCAGATCAAATTTGTCTCCTGTCTTCTCTCAGTGATATGTCTTTATGATTTCCTTTACAGTTATTTTCCTGCCATCTGTAAGCTCCTGCAATAAAAGCTATTCTTATATTTTTAACTGACTTTTTAAAAGGGCCTTTAAGGTATAACACTGTAACTAAGGAGAGGAGATTTTAAGCCACTATCTTGACTGATTTAATAAATAAACTAATTCCATAGGCAAAGATGAATATATACACAAATATGTATAACTCATTATACATTGTGAAAGAGTAATACTATCCTTAGAAGAAAAAAACAGACACACACACAGAAGAAAAAGATCTTGTTTTTTTTCAGAATACAGGATCCTGTTTATCCAAGGAAGCACCATGGTAGTTTGTGGCTGGTCTCTAGTAGATATCAAAAAAGATGGAGGGTACAAGAAACCTTTCCACCACTGTACTATATTCTCCTACTTGGACATGATTTCAATGTCCAATAACCTTGGTGCCAAGTTTACTAATAATGAATGCCAGTGGGACTTCTAGCCCCTTCAGGGCTTTCAGGTGGTCTACTACTGATCATAAAAAAGAAACACTGTCCGTTCCTAAATGGACAGCAGATAGCTTACATCTGGGCTCACAACTCTTACCTTAAATCTGTATTGTAGAACTGACAAGAATCAACATACCATAAAATTTTAAATACCAAAAAGAGCTTTCCTTTCCCAGAGAAGATTTTTTTTGTACTTTATACAGCCCACAGCATGGGGTACAGCACAAGAAACCTTCCTTTTTGCTTATTCTGGCAAGATCTATATGAAGACTAGGTAGAATTACAGCCTGTAGACATTGAGACAATTTTCCTACAGCTTGCTTTGTCTCAAAGGCACGTTCTATTCCTGAACTTTCAATTTTGAACCAGGCACATTCATGAAACAAGGATAATGACACCTGTAAACCTACCAGTATGTGGTAACCAGTCTAATATATTCTCAGGCTATAAAGAACACATTTTTAATACCTAAACTATCTGATAAGGGAGTCCATAAGAAGAAACAACTGTGTATAATAAAAGCAAAAGCTTAGGGGAAAATTACATTTTTGTCATTTCTAGGGAGGATTATTTTCAGGGATCTATGGGAAGCAAAAATGAAACATTTCAAAATTAAAATTCAGAGCCTCTGGTATATAGGACCTGTAGGATGAAGGAGAGACCTCTGTCATTCCCATATTCTGGTCTTATAGCTGGCTCTCCTAAATGGGTCTCTTTTTGAATGGGGTAAAAAGAGAAAATCACTGTAGTATCTATGCATCCAGAGATATTCACCTCTAAGGGCAGCCTTAGCTGACATTTGCTTTATAAGTTATATACAAGTATTCACTCTTATTGATTAGTCCAAGAAAATTCAAAGTCTGAGGATAGCTTTGACCCAATACTTTACAAACCATACATACCATGCACCCTTTAATATACTCCACAAATGCATACAAAAATTAGGGAATATATGAAAATGATTTTCCATGCAAATATTGTTGTTTAAACTGGGTTTGGATACATTCATAACAGTTAAATTCAATTCATGTTGTTAGTCCTCTCAAGTGTAAAGTCTTTTGCTTTGGTGCTGTCAGAGCTTCATCAAGCTCTTCTCCAACACACTGAAGCTGAGCCTCAAAGCAGTATTGAATTAAAAAACCTTGACAGTCAAGACCTCAGGATGGAAAAAATAAATTTAATTCAATCACCATAGAAACTCTGTAACATGTGGCCATCTTTATCCATTTGAGAAGAGATTTTAGGGATTGACATGCAGTAGTAACCCATTTAGATTGTGAAGGATGAGTGACTCTTGATGTTGAACTGCATCTCTTTCTTCAACTGGCAACCAGTGACACATTACAATGGATGCTTTGTTTCCACATTTTAACTGTTTGAAGATTACCAGCCTGCTAGGCTTGTGACTACTCATGAATTAATTTCAAGTTTTGCAAACAGTCATGTGTATAAAATACCAAGGGAGAAAGTTTCCTCAAAATGCTTTTTAATGATATGTGAAGATTGCTGCCTTCCCAGACGCACTAACTTTCACAATTAGGCATCCTTTATTGGTCATATTTATTTTTCTCTCCACTGCATTTTCTCCTTTCTCTTATTAGGGAGTTTCTGTTTATACTGCTGAAGGTAAGATACATGCTTGCAGTAGGCCTTAATCACTGCCTTGATCCAGATGCTGGACATGTGTAAATCAGTATAGCTTCCATGAAGATCTGCTGCTTTAAGTTTTTTTACAAAGATCTGAGTTATTGGAAAATGTGTAATTTCAAGTTAATTTTAAACAAAAATTAAATGTGTTTCTTAGTCTTTGTTTTTTAAATGTATTCAAAGGAGATTTTTTTCTCATGAGCATGAGGCAGTGATACATTTTTCCTGTATCAGCTCTACTGAACATGCCTTCAAGGCTCTAGTCCTAGGCCAATAGATGGTTAAATTATATTAAATTCCATTACCCTGTGTGACATTTTTTTATTAGAGACAAGTAGGAAGAGACCAACACAGACATTTTTCCCATATAATATGATCTAAATTTAGAATCTGAACCCAGATTGCTGGAGTAAAAGGCGAAATATTCATTGCCCTATTTTACAGTGTTTATTCTCTACCAGGCTAGTGTGTGTTATTTGTATGGCACTTCGCATGCGTTCAAAATACTTTACAAGAGAAACGGCATTTATAGAATGAGCTAAACCATGAACACTAGATATGCAACTAAAATGGAGAGTTTAAGAGGGAAATGAATTGCTCAGAAAAAACCCACACTTTAGAAAGCAAAGGTTTGTTTTTCTTTTTTCTTTTTCTGGAGTTCAAGGCAGTAGCAGAAGACCAATGACAACCTAAAGGAGTAGATAATGCACAGCAAACTCAGAGGATGATCAATAAGTTATCAAGCCTGGAACGTAATAACCTATCAGGATGGAAATACTTTATCAGGCCAGTGCAAAAAAAGAAACAGTAGAGCGGCCAGAAGATGTAAGAAAACTTGAATAAGAAGACTTTGATCTGAACTCTGTGATGACAGAGCTCAGGATTTTATGCCTGGGTGAGTCAGTACTGAAGTGAGACTTCTGGACTTGTTAGGCTGTCAACTCTCAGAAGTTACTCTGGAATCAGTTACTGTGCAATTGCATACTGCTCTGACACAGGCAGGGAGCAACTGGTTACCTCCTTAGCACTGCAGTTGCAGGAGTGTGTGGAAGAGGGAAAGCATATTTTGTGTAGTTTTCTGCATGTTGAAACTCAGATATGTATACATAGCATGCATCTTGGGAGATATAAAAGCAGAGGACATAGTATGTGTGTATGTTATCATTAGATTGACCTAACTAGGTAGATCTAAGTCCTGATCTGTCAGACATTGGGGAGGATAGAATGGGCCAAACATAGCTGACCTGATGTAACTTGGTTTACTAGAGGAGGTGTACTAATTTAGATTGGGAATGGGTGAGCCAGATCTAGCAAATATCTGTACATATTCGGAGTACAGCTCCCAGGCTGGGAAAACCCAACCACTCACCCCAGCTTCATGGCTGTGTTTTTTCCAGCCCCTCCCAACCTGGCTGGGCTATTTTTAACCCTCTGTACAGACGACCCTTTCTCCAGACCTACCAGCCCTTCCCTCCTTCCCAGCATCTTGCCAATCCCCGCAATTCCTTCATCAGACTCAATAGCCCCTTCCTTGCCCACCCAATCCCATCCACTCTTCCCTTCACTAGCTTACTTAGATTGCATTCCCGGTGTGGCTCCCAGCACCGGTAAATATGTACACAGGCAGGACCCGATTTACAATTACACAGCTTAAAGTAAGCCATGTGATCATAGATCACATCCCAGGAATCTCTCCACCTACCTATCCTTAGTTATAGCTTGTTGAAAGCATCCTAACCTATTGATATGTTTCAGTAACATACTGCAAAGTATATGCTACTTAAGTACAATCACTGTGCACAGCTCAAAACATGAAGTTCCAAGAATAAAGAGAAAATAGTGACTTATTACATCATCATTCTGTTCTTGGTCCCTCTCAAGGTTGTTTCCACTTAGGAGGATGATGATCAAAAGGATCTTCAGCATTGAATGAAGTACCTCTGAGTAAATGGATATGATTTTTGTTACTACTTAGTAGAACTGCCATACATGCTCTAAGAATTCACAAATGCTTATGAAATTTATTTTGGTTGAAATGCTGCTGTTTTCAATCTTTAGAAAATGTTGCAGAATAAAGTATAAAATAACACTCGGGACAATATGTATGTTAATCAGTTTCTTCGAGTCCTAACTTACCCAGCTATAACCAAATCATCATTTAATATTTTCAGTCTTTTGTTTGCTTCCCCCCAAATACTGAAAGTGAATGGGATGACTGCTTGGGATTTTTATCACAATATTGATAATTTGGTGAGTCAGTTTTTCAGTTCCATAAACCCTGTTTATTGGTCTGAGGAAGTAATGTTATATTTTTACCATAATATTAACTGCTGCTTCCAATTCTCTTCATGTTTTTTGTCAGTGGAAATTACATTTGAGCGTAGTGGGGTAGCACAGGTAAAGAGGCCATTTCTGGGCACTGAAGAAATGTCTGCCAGAATAAGGGATTACTACTAACGAATCAATTAGTACCAAGCCAAAGCTAGCCCTTTTCAAGGTTCAAAAGTTTAGTCAGCTTTAATATTCATTTTTGCAAAAGTTTGCATGTCCAAGTTACAAAATTAGTTGCTGTGAAAAAGGATGTGCTGAAACATTTTTTGCCTGTCCAGAAGAGGGAAGTATTAGAACACGTTACTCTAAGCAGTCCCTTCATAGCATATAAGCAAGCAAGCTGCTGCTTATGAAAGCGTATGCATCTCTGATTTAGTTAGTCTATAAGGTGCAAATCTACCTTGCCTTCTGCCTGGCTTCAGAATAATGTAGCTAACTATTTCTCTCTGGTCTAGGAAGACTGACAGAACAATTTTGTTGACTCAGGAGGTTTGGATAAGGTTCAGATAAGCATTGGATTTTATCCAAACTTACCCTTTAAATCTTTTGAGGTTCATTTATCCCAATAGCTAAACTGACTAGCTTAATTAGCTCTGAAGATTCAGATCAGGTGTTCATTGCTTGCCGCTACTACCCACAATGCTCTCATTGAAATTCAAGGTTCAGATTATATTTAATAAATGGTAACCCTTTCAGTGCAATTGAACAGGAGTGACCAGTTATAGAGGTTATGGAAGGGCATATTTTTTACTTTTTGTGTCCATCACCCTTGCTTTTCCACTGATTCTGTTTTGTTTTGATATTTTTTAAAGGATTACTACCAACCCATCTGACTATGGATTTAATCATAGTGGCCTGTGCCTCATCAGCATCCCATAATTCCACACATTAATGCTGTGCTAGACTTCACTAGCTCATCCTTTCAAGGGGTCAGTGGTTTACGTGCAAAGAAAATGAGTTCATGCATTCTGCTTTTCATGGGAGAATCTGAGTCTTTTACTAACAAAAGAGCAGCAAGTAGCAACATAGTTTTCCGGATGAAAGAGAAAGTGGCAAAGGGAAAAGACCTGGGGCTAGATAATATATTCAAACCATGTATATACTTTTGAATGTATGCAAACCATGACTGGCATGCATGCAAGTACAAGTAGCATGGGTAGTAGACCTGCCTGCATGTATGTGTACATAACCCTTCCTAGAGTATGCAAAACAAAAAAAAAAACTGTGGGGGCAGCCCTGTAGATTTTTCCTGTAATGTTGTATATTAATTTAATGAAAGGGAAACTAAATGAAAAGGGACCTTTTCCTCTGTTCTTGATTCTGACTAATTCCCCCTCTTCCTTCATAGAGTCTGCCACATTCTCCGTACAGGCTTCTTGCTGCCCTTTTGCTGCAGACTGCCTCTGGCTTGTTTATTCCACCAGTATTTGTTCCTCTTCTCCCCATTTGTTTGCTTGGCTGCCTATGCTTTAATTCTGTCTCCAAATGGGGAATGTCTGGAAAACACACAGCAGTGAGGGGGCATCCTGGCAATAAGCAACAGCCGAAACAGGAGAGAGCACTGTAAATAAATAGGCAACATGGTTGGGTGTTTGTACCGCATAACATTGGAATATGCATCTAACAAGAATAAAAACCTTTTTAAATTACCAACCTTGATAGGAAGGGGTCACTTTTATAGGTAACGGGGTGAGCTCAGTTTCCATACCTATTCAATTATTTGTCTTTTTCCTAAAATGGCAGGTTAATATTTAATGCTGTGTTGATTTCGAGGACATGGATTCTCCTCCATTCAGGATTGGATTGAGGCCATCAACACATTTCACACAGGGCAGAGGACAAACAATGATAATTTTCCATCGCAACCAAGTGGATTTTCGACACAGGTTTATTAATCCCTATCCTTGACTAGTCACGAATGCCAGCACACTGGCCTCTTTTCTCTCTGTCTCTGAGAGTAGGTGTGATAAAGGTTTAGGGATTCCTCCTCTTATTTCTGACAAGACTGTCTATACTTTTTTTTAGAAATGCAAAACTCCAGAACTCTTGGTTCACAGATTATACCTTTTATTAAACCAACCTTTTTATACGTTTTGAACATTTTCATTAGACATATGGTGAAGTGCATGGTTTCTATTGAAGGAAAACCTCATGCCTTATAATCAGAATCATACATGCCCACACAGATGTTCTCCCTCCACCCCTCCCAACACATACTTTCTTCTGTTCAGAAATGCTTCTCAGGTAGCATATTATCTTTTTTTAACCATTTCACTTGAAATGTATTAAATAGGCAAAGCTTGTCAGTCTGAACACTTATTCATGACACTCTGTAAACTATAAAGTAAAACTGTACAGTGAAACTCGAGCAAGGTATTATTTTTATTATGCAATCTTGTGTTATAAGACACTGGCCTCTCTGGCTGTATGCTGGGTACAGATCTGCTTCCCTTTTATTATAGGACTTGACCAGTTTTGGCTTGCTTCAGTCCTGTAAAAAGTGTCATTCTTTGTTCCTTTGTTACTCTCACACATCTAGAATTAAGTGAACAGCTTCAGTCAGCCTGAACAGTATATAAAAAAAGCAATATTGATTTTTGTGAGCACATGTACCAGTCTTGGCCTTTCTCTGCATACCGGTAGAGAATCACCTTGTATTTAATGCATGTGCTTTGGTAGGTAGAGTTGAAAACTACTCCCCACACAAATACCTCATCCCTTAAGCAGCTCATTAAAGCTCTTTTCATGGATTTCACAGACTTACTATCATTTCAGATAGCAGAAGCTGATCCTGGAATTTTCTTTTTAAAACTTAAATGATGTAAACTTAAAAATACAATGACTTAGAAGGAAAGGAGTGTAGTTGTGGCCTACACTTATCAAGGGAGTTTACTTCTCTAAATCACTTGTCATGGTGGGGGAGGAAGCAGGGGGGAATAGGCTCTAGGATAGAGAGGGTAATTCAAAAAAAAAAAAAAAAAACCTTCAGGAGGGCAGGGGTAATTTCTAAAAGAGACCATCTCTGGAAGAAAATGATATTGCCTGAATTATTTCTACACAATTCCACCCAGCATTCATCCTTGATGCAAAACAAGTGTTTTGCTTCTTTTTTCTGTAGTGTAAGCACACGTATCATATTCCTAATCAGCAAGGCATAAAAGTTCAGTTATTTCAATGTGCTGGAAGCAGCCCTCATTTAAGGAAATGCATCTCATAACAAAAAGCACCATACACCCATATTTTCCATACTAATGGCATGAAAATCTTTTCCCTTTTGTCTTGGCTGGCTGCATACAGATCAATAAAGCATGTCCACTTGTTTGATTGAATCTGACACTTATGGGGCTGTTTTCCTTCTGTAAACTTTTGTCCCTTCATGGGCTTGATTCTGCAAAGAGCAGAGCCTGAGAGCACAGGATGTAACTGGCCCTTGAAAGAGTAGGCCCTCCCATCTATTTAAGAGTGAAACATTTAAGGAAAACATTCATTCTCTCCTCGAGAACTACCAAGCCAGTGATTTGTTTAGGGAACTTGCATTTAAATTACTTCTGCGTTAAAATGCCAACATGAAGAGAATGATGATTTAAATTATTCTGATAGTGGAGTCATGTTCTTTCAGGAACAATCTTATAGTGAGTAACTTTATTTTGTAAATCTGATGGAATATGTCAGCCTTACCTAAAGGGGCCAGATGGAAATGATTTCTTTTTAATTTCTTTCAAGCAAGACAAACTATACTGCTGCCTTAACTTTTTTCTTCATCGGTCTAAGTGGAACACTGAGAGGAAGATAAGACTTTCCCTGTAGATGTAATTCTGAAATGTGCGTCTCTTCATTTGAAAACATTTTACAATGGTGGACTTGCCTACGTTTCAGAGGCCCTGTGTTCCAGTACATAGGACATCTGACTGTGAATAAGGACAGCTGAAATCTATGCCTGTCTTTACAATAAGTTTGAGTAACCTTACTGATATCCTAAGCATGATCTGAACAATGGTCATGCAGGGAAAGGAATGCTAATGATCCACACTTATGGATGCTGTATAACAATCTATATTATATAAGACTACGGATAAGTTCAGAAGGTTGCTACTGTCTTGTGTTTAAGCAGATCTTGTGGTTAGTTTCCAGGAAGATTATCTTCGTATAACTTTAAATACAGTCAAAACATTTCCATACTAGGTCCCTCCTCAAGTCCTACTTAATGGGTTTCCTACATTTTGGTACCTCTCCATTGTATCTTCTTTAAAATCTTCAATGGCTTATTCAAATTCTGCATCAGAGAACAAACACTGTGACATTGGACCAACCAAAGCAGCCTGATTTCCTGTAATAAAACAGTCAATGACCTATTCATAGTCAGTTTGAAGAGTAAAAACATTATACAAAATCATCTGAGTAGTGAATGCATTTTGGATAATCATGATCTGGTGACAAGCTTTCGGTGGGCAGAAACAGAAACTTAATTCATTAATTCATAACTACATTATGTGCTGTAATTTATTTTCGCATTTCTGTTTCCAGGAGTAAAATAAATTGTCTGAATATTCTTGACTGAAGTTTTCACAGAAGCCTCAGTGCTTGGTCCATTTCAAGTTTGACTAGAGAAAACTCTAGTATGTCTATAGAGAGCAGTGCTGTATTAGCAGGAACAGCAAAGAAGTAGATTAGATGAGCCACTGCAGTGGGTCTTTTCCATTTTTGCATGCTCTGTACAATTCATAAGTGGTTTAGCAGGGAACTTCAATGAGCTAAAACACAAAAAGGAAGCTTACAAGAAGTGGCAAATAACCAGGGAGGAGTATAAAAGTATTGCTTGGGCATGAAGGGATGAAACCAGGAAGGCCAAAACGCAGTTGGAGTTGCAAGTAGCAAGGGACATGATGGGTAAGAAGAGTTTCTACAAGTATGTCAGCAACAAGAGGAAGATATGGGAAAGTATGGGTCCCTTAACTGAATGGGGGAGTGTGACAGGGCGACCTTAGGGTTGCTGTGACCTCCCCTAGAGCCCCTACCTACCATGCCAAATCTGGTTTAAATGCACCCTCATTAACATCAAAGACGTGGTGGGTGAGAGAAAATGTTCAAGGGCAGCTGCCTTTCTACTTTCTTTGGCACGGCAAGGATGTATCCTGGCTCGGTCTAATCACCCAGTGCACTCTGACCTTTGGGCTGCACGTGAGTCCCACAGTTGCCTGTGCCCTTACGGGTCCCCAGACTCGTCTCCGTGCCCACCTGTCTTGCCTCGCGGCTCTCGCTTGCACCGGGGCCTGTCTCCCGCGGCTCTCTCCCCCCCCAGGGCCTTGCCTCTGTACCGTCACCCCCCTGGGGCCTTGCCTCTGTACCGTCGCCCTGCACCGGGCCTCGCAGCTCTCGCCATCCACACCGAGGCCTGCCTCACCCCGCGGGCCTCGCAGCCCTCACTGGGGTCTGTCTCCCCGCGGGTCTGCCTCTATATTATCGCCTGCACCTGGGCCTCTCTCTTATGCCGTCACCCACGCTGGGGCCTCTCTCTTATGCCGTCGCCCCCAACCGGGGCCTGTGCCTTGCGCTCCCCACGGCTCTTGCCCCCAACTGGGGCCTGTGCCTCACCTCGCGATTCCCACGGCCCACACTGGGGCCTTACTCGCGCTTCCCACAAGTCGGGGCTCAGGTGGCCTCAGCCTTACCTGGCCCCCAGGCCCCTTTCTGGGTCTTACACCCCACTGGGGCTTCTTGCCTACACCCACACTGGGCTCCTCCCGATAATCACCCACACTGGGGCTGGGGTCGGGACACCCCAAAACGCAGCGCTCTCTCCAGTGCTAGGAACGCGCCCCCCCCACTGCTGGGGAGCTCCTATGAGGCCTCCTCCACCCCTACAGCCTCACCCAGTCCTCTGGTGTAACAACCACAAAAACAGAAAACACAAAGCCCCTTGGCTATAACATAAATCCTAAGCCAACCTGGCTATCCTTTGTCCATATCCCTGTCAGCGTTCTCTCCACCCCATATCCTCATGCCGACGCTGCTCAGGCCATCTGACTTCCTTACTATGCCCGCCCTGCTTGCTCCAGCAGGGCTCCTGCTTCTTAGGCTGCCAGAGGGGAACTGACCTTTGGCCTCAACCTAGCTTGTTTATAAAGGCCGGGCCCTGCCCCCTTCCGGTCAGCTGACCAGACTGGTTGTCTTGGCAACCCACACCTGTGCTGCCCTGGTGACTGGCAGCTGAGCCCATTTTACTGTTGTCAGTAGCAGGCACCTTAGTGCCCTGCTACAGGGAGGCAACCTAGCAACACAGATGATGTGAAAAAGGCTGAAGTACTCAAGGCCTTCTCCACCTAAGTCTTCACAGACAAGGTCAGCTCCATGACTACGGTACCTGGCAACATAGTCTGGGGAGTATTTGCACAGCCAACAGTCACAAAAGAACAGGTTAGGGATTATTGAGGAAAGCTGTACGTGTACAAGGCCATGGGGCTGGACATGATGCACCTGAGGGTGCTGAGGGAGTTGGCTGATGTGACTGCATAGCCACTAGCCTTTATCTTTCAAAACTTGTGGTGATCAGGGGAGGTCCCTGACAATTGGAAAAGGAGAAATATAGTGCCCATATTTAAGAAAGGGAAGAAGAAAGATACAAGAATCTACAGACTGGTCAGCCCACCTCAGTCCCTGGAAAAATCATGGAGGAGATCCTCAAAGAATCCATTTACAAAAACTTGGAGGAGAAGAAGGTGATTTAAGAACAGTCGGACTGGATTCACCAAGGACACGTCCTGCCTGACCAACCTGATTGCCTTCTATGACGAGATGACTGGCTCTGTGGATGCGGGGAGAGTAGTGTATGTGATACCATGACTATAGCAATACTTTGATACTTTGTAAGCAAGCTAAGTAAGAATGGGTTGGATGAAGGGGCTGTGAGGTGGAGAGAAAACTGGCTGGAGCATTGGGCTGAAAGGGTAGCAACCAATGGGTCAATCTCTAGTTGGCAGCTGGTATCAAGGGATGAGGGCTGGTTTTCTTCAATATCTTCATCAACAAGCTGAAAGATGGGTTGATACCAAACTGGGGGCTGGAGGGAGGGGGCAGGCAGCAGGTATACTGGGCGGTAGGGCTAGGATTCAGATAAACCCTCAACAAATTGGAGGATTGAAAAGAAATCTCATGAGGTTCAATAAGGACAAGTGCAAATCCCTATGTTTAGGATGAAATAATCCCATGTACAAATACAGGTTGTGGAATGACTAGCTAAACAGCAGCTCTCCAGAAAATGACCTGTTGATTACAGTGGGCAATAAGCTGAATATGGGCCAACAGCGTGCCCTTGTTGTGTAGAAGGCTAATGGACTACCGGGCTATATTAGTAGGCATGTTGCCAGCAAATTGAGGGAAGTGATTATTCCCCTCCATTCAGCACTGATGAGGCTACATCTTAAATACTGTGTCCAGTGTCAGTCCCGCCACTACAGAAAGTATGTAAACAAATTGGAGACAGTCTAGCAAAGGGCAATTAAAATGGTTTGGGGGCTGGGGCACATGACTTCTAAGGAGAGGCTGAGGAAATTGAGCTTTAGTCGGGAAACAGAAGACTGAGAGGGGATTTAATAGCAACTTTCAACTACCTGAAGGAGGTTCCAGAGAGGATGGGACTAGACTGTTCTCATTGGTGGCAGATGAAAAAACAAGGAATGGTCTCAAGTTGCAGCAAGGGATGTTTAGGTTAGATAGTAGGAATATCTTTCTCACAAGCACTGGACCAGGTTACCCAGAGAGGTTGTGGACTCTCCATCCTTGGAGGCTTTTAAGACCTGGGTAGACAACGCCTTGGCTGGCATGATGTAATGGGTGAAGGTCCTAGTTTGATCAGGGGGTTAGACTAGATGACCTCCTGAGGTCCTTTCCAATCCTAATTTTCTATGATTCTGTGATTCTAGGGCAGAGTATTAGGATAACATTAAGGCAGAAGGTGAGAGGAACAGCAACTGGAATGAATTATATTGTACAGAATTTAATTTTTAATCCTCCCCAGGTGTAATAGGGCCATAATGCTTGGATTAATAGTGTTATTTAAAAAAAATGTACAGTGAAAAATCTAACTTAGATTCAGACATACTATGTCAGGATTTACTGATTTATCTGCACCTGGTAATCTACACATAATATATCTACCTCATCTTCCTCCCAGATATTCAGAAACAGCTGATTTATTAGAAATAGTTTTTCTCATTCCAAGCCATAGCTAGACTAATAACCTTGCTCAGTTTGAACAATATGGTACCAAAAGAGTAGTTGCTGTTTATGGTGTTAAGTACCTTTTAATGTAAACCGGACTATAACAACTGGGCCATGATTGATTTAATTTGACCTTTATGAATTTTTCTCCACGATGCTTATTCTGATCACGATATATCACTGCACATAATTTTATAAAGTTCAGGTATTAGGGGAAAACATCTCTTAGCAAGTATTTATAATTGAATATAGTTTCAATATTGAAAGAAAATTAGGCTTGTGCATTGGAAAATTACAGTTTTCTCATTCACATTGAAGGAGTCCTGCTGTACTGCTAGTTTGGGAATCTTCCTCCCTTTTACTTATTCTGCAAAGGAGCTGGTTAATTACTCTGTGAAAGGAGAATAGCATTTGCAGCCAATCCCAAATGAAGGCTTCCCTTCATTTCCAGTACAGCAATGTACTTCTGCAGATTCACTTGGCATTGTTTGTTCCCCTGTACCTGTGGGACTCCATCCAAAGTAACCTTGTCCTTTGCTTGAGGTGAGTTTCCTGGAATTTAATGTGGCTGTCTGACTAGGTGCAGGAGCCTTTGGTGCACAGAAATTCTTCTAATTGTTGAGCATGTCTTTTGTCAATGGAAGCCAATAATTCCATTGTAATTCACTAGCACTGTACAATATAATACATGCCAGACACTTAATTTCACTCAGACAAGGGGAATAAACAACAGAAGAATTCACAAAATGGCAGAAGCAAATAACCGAGCAAGACAGAAAGATACTGAAGCTGTGTCAATGCATGCTGCATTAATAAGCATAGTTTACTTCCCGAAACAGACACTTTATTTAAAGCAGAGCTATTGCTTTGATTTGTGTGGTAGCTGGAAACTGATCTTAATTTTCAGCAGCTTTATCATGCACCTCAAAGTTTCAAATTGATGAGGCATTTGCATATATATTAGGGAAGATAACACAATGGCTCTTTTATGAGTACATCCTAGTATTTTATTATACACTACAGGTGATCATGTTGAAGAGAAAAATGAGTCTGCTATCACATTTCTGAAGATATGTCCCAGAATATATTACAAATCCTAATTGAGACCATTATTTTCAAATGCCCACAGACTCGGGTTGCTTTATAGACCTATAAAAGCAATTTATTACATAGCCAAACTGAATTTCAGAGGGAAATTTTTATTTCTATCTGATAAACTGGATTACAGCTACTGCCTGTTACAAGTTAGAAGAGAGGACAGAAGAGGGAAATGAGAAAAGGTGTAAGTCTGAGGGCTTAGAGGGAAAGGAAATCTATTACAAGGTGAGGCTGATGGTCAAGATTCGGTCTGTTAAGTCTGGTTCTTTATTCACATTCACATTTTAAGTAAATTCATTTTTCAGTCGGGTAACATGGGACTTGAAGGAAGGCTTTTCAGTGAAAACAAAAAACAACACAAGGATTTCTATTCAGTGTTCAAGAAAAATGTAGCTAATCGTTTCCATGTATCATGCAGGATATTTGTCTCTCAGATCATTTGTTTAGCTGAATTCAACATATATAGCTGAAAACAAATATTTTAGATGTGAAAAACTACCACTTTTTCAAATCTACTTTTGACAACTTTGTCTCCAGGCTCCCATAAGAGCCCAAGAATATACCCATTATTCCCAATTCCTTTGTGCATTTTAACCAAAGAAAAGAATTTTAATATTTGCTCTGGGAAATCTTTTTTTGTCTCCTGTAACTGATTGCCAGTTATAACCGTGTCACTCTGCCAGTGGAAGACATATGTACATCTAGTGGATAAAATAGGTTTTTGATCTATAAATAATGGATACTACCCAGTCATTTAAGTGTCCCCCAAGGAGATTCTGAGGCTTGGCGTAATTACCATTGTGTGAAAATGAAATATGTGGTTGTACCAGTTGATGCAATGGCATGTGGTTATTCAAAGGGCTATAAGTATTCCTACTGCAGTTCAGGTCAACACATACATTAGGAGATAAAATGCATTTTACATAACTTTGTTACATAGCTAAGCTTATCTGCACTTATACCTAGGATGGTTCAACAGTTTGGACTTTTTCTCACGTTAGAAAATATGCAGTCATAGATTTTAAGAGATCTGTGTACCTACAGGTTATTTCTTTTTTTGGTTTCATACTTATTATTAAAGCCAGTAAATCGCTAAATGCATCCTGGATAAGATGGGATTTAAATGTGCATGTTAATAAACAAGACAACATCATAATTTAAGATTGCAAATCCTTGGGATGGACCATCTCTCAGCATAAGTCCTATATACTCTCAGCTTGCCTAACTTAATGGGACAGTGGTTTCAGGTGAAGTATGTAAGTGTTACTTTAAATAACAGATAAATAATAATAGTATCAACAAAGGATCAAAAGTGAGTTTCAAGTAGCACATCTACCTGAGCCTTTTTGTTCATTTTCCATGAACAATCAAGTCCTTGAGTTTTATCAGCATCAATATTCATAAAAGCTGAATTAAATGAGTAAAACCCAAATGCTAGAATAGTCTCCAAGAGTAAACTTCAAATGTCATATTAGCTTGTGAAATTAGCAATTTACAGTGCAACTTACCAGGCAGTTGTATAACTCACTTGATCATATATCACAAACGTATGAAATACTGAGTTGTATAACCCTCTCTCTTCTTTATGGTGCCAGATATCAACTTCCAAATCTATCACTGCCTGGTATTATCACTCACTGTGCAGAGTCCCTCTACACCATCTGGGCATTTGTAAAGATTGCAGCTTTTGATTAAGTGCTGTGCTGTTTGTTGAACACCACATTCACACAGGTTAAGGACAGAAGTGATATACAAACCTGTTTAAGTGATTGGAAACCAGTTCAAATCTATAGTACAACAAAAGTTCAGCGCATATAAACAGCTTCATAATGGCCAAAACCAGTTTGGATGTTGTATCAGACTTAACTGATATAGGTTAAATTGATTTATTGAAGTTCTGTCCCAGATCCCCTCCAGATTCAAGTTAACCAACCATCCTCCCAGTATCCCAGGATGCTTTGAACCTTCCCTGAAAACCCCTCCCCCCCCCCACCTTGCTGGGTGCATGAGCTAGCCTTGGTCCAAGTTGTCTGCTCCAGCCAAGCAGGGAGGTATGCTTTATTGCCCCTCAGCTTCTGGCCTGGGTGACTGCAGGCATATGGCTGTATTTTCAGAATCAAAACTGAATGTCTGTTCACTTGCTGATAAGGTCAATC
This sequence comes from Crocodylus porosus, assembly GCF_001723895.1. Taxonomy (NCBI): domain Eukaryota; kingdom Metazoa; phylum Chordata; order Crocodylia; family Crocodylidae; genus Crocodylus; species Crocodylus porosus. The sequence goes on along the minus strand of NW_017728912.1, from coordinate 8,946,501 downwards.
TATGCAGCTTAGACTAACCTGCTAAGATTGAATTAATTCAGCCTCAGCCTTTTTTGACTCTCTGTACTTAGTCACAGTGACTACCTTCTGGTGGTGCCTCCTCTGAGCAGCTGTAAGGTGAATCTTAAAGCCAGTACCAAGCCAATCAGACTTTGAATTTTTCAAATTTCAATACACTATACTTTCCAATTTGGCTGTGCAACCCAGTTTTATATAACATATGGGTTGTATATCATGACATATGGACTATATTACCCTATATAATTATACAATTCACCTACTAAGAACTGCCTCTCGAATACGCTTCATATCCTTCCATAATGCCATACATGGGCCATATGCAGAAGAAACGAGGGGCGTGTGTGCATGACATTTTAAAGTGGGCTAAATGCTTTTGAACTGCTTTAATGGTGTTGGTGTTTACACGCCTCAGCATTAATTACAGCCACTGTAGGAAATTTGGTGGCATAATGCACCTTGAATGGCTTGGGGTGCAGCAAACTAAAACTCCTCTGAGGAGTTTTAGTTTGCCCTTACAGCTGCAGAGTGAAGCACCGGGCTCTGTGCAGCTCAGGGGCTCTGCAGGAAGCCCTGCAGGCAGCCTGGCAGCAGCCCAAGAAAGCAGCTCCACCCAAGAGAAGTGGCGAGCCTGATTTCCGCACCCCACCCCTGCCCCTTGGAGCCTGACTGCCTGCCTGAGCTGCATGGGGGCCTGGTGCTTCCCTCCATGACTGTGGTACTCCGCAGGACTGCCCGAGTCAGGTGCCTGCAGGCAGGTGCTGCCTGGGGGAGCCACTGTTGCCACAGAGAGAAGCACCAGCCCTTCCCCCTCCCCCATCCTGCACCCCTCCCTCCGCCCAGGTACCACTACACCCACTGGCAGCTCTCCCTCCCCTCCCCACCTCTAGAGAGGCAGGTAACTGCATGGTGTGAGCATGACATGGGGGTTACAGGTCCCTAAAGAGCTGCTTCAATTTAGGGCCCCCATTTCTTCTACACATGCCCTTCAACTCACTCCTCTTTTTACAATCCACCTTCACAATTAACAGTACTTCTCACTTATCCCTTCACATCTTCTCTGAACTATTCTCTTGCTCTCAACCAGCAATTTAACAGTGGATCACTGACTGAGACCAAGACTATTTTTTATCATTATACCCCTACCAACAGTAGCCTTCATCGATATTTCCTTTCTATCTTAAGAAACCTCCAAACTTTCTAATTCATTCTTTGGAGGTGTCTGCCTCTCTCCATCATCTGTGTAGAGTACCTATATGCCTAAGCCAGAACTGTTCTTTGGAGATGCTGAAGCAATCCTAGGTACCAACCCAGTCTCACTGAATTGTCCTTCTGAGGAAAGGTATCTAACCTGGCTTCTAGACCTTGCTCACCCATTGAAAACCCATATCTCTTACTCTCCAGAAGGATGTCTTAACTAACAGCCTGTGAGAGAGAACATGTGAAGTCACCCCTGCATTGGAACCTGGGTCATGGTGTGGCTGAAAATGTATATCATTGGGCTAGAAGGAGAGCAACCAGGAGTGACCATGCATCTGTAATCTACTAGATAAATGTTCATTCCCTAACAAGAAATTCCCTAAGCTCTGGTCCCTGTTGATAGTGTTACTTGTTTCTAACAAATGACCAGGTAAAACTCATAAAAGCCCTGGGAAGCAGAGACTGGAATTCAGGACTTCTCTCTTCTAAAGGTTTTCAATGATCACTAGGACACTGAAGAATGCTGTTTCACACCCCTAGGACTTTTTATGCATTTTGAATTAAAGTGCTGTTGCTTAAAAAAACTACTGAAATAAATCTGTCAGGAGGGACCAGATGCAAAGGAATACTAGCTTGCATAACCAATTTGATAGTGTAGTGGTAAAAGAGTACACTTTGGGAAATGAGTCTCTCTAGAAAAGTGGGAACTGTCCCTGGAACAATCATGGAGCAGATCCTCAAGAAATCTACTTTTAAGCACTTGGAGGAAAAGAAGGTAATGAAGAATGGTCAGCATGGATTCACCACAGGAAAGTCACACCTGACCAGCCTGATAGCCTTCCATGAGATGACTGGCTTTGTGGATGTAGGGAGATCAGTGGACCAGTGGAGACTTGACTTTAGTAACGCTTTTGATATGGTCTCCCAGACATTCTTTCAGGCAAGCTAAGAAAGTATGGCTTATATGAATGGACTCTAAGGTGGTTAGAAAACTGGCTCAGTCATTGGGATCAGAGGGTAGTAGTCAATGGCTCGATGTCTAGTTGGCAGCCAGTATCAAGTAAAGCATTAACAAGCTGGGGAGAATAGTGATACACTGGAGGGTGGGGCTGGGATACAGAAAGGCTATCTGGTTGGTCAGACAAATTGCAGTATTGGACCAAAACAAATCTCATGAAGTTCAATTAGGACAAATGCAAATTCCTATACTTAAGATGGAACAATCTCATGCTCTGGGACAGGCTGGGGTCTGACTGGCTAAGTAGCAGCTCTTCAGAAAAGGACCTGGGAGTTACAGTGGACAATCAGCTGAATATGACCCATCAGTGTGCCATTGTTGGAAAGAAGGCTAACAGCATACTGGACTACATTGGTAGAAGTGTTTAGGTTAGGTTAAGGTTAAGTTTAGGTAAGATATTAGGAAAATATTTCTCACTAGGAGTGTAGCAAAGCACTGGAACAGGTTACCCAGAGAGGTCTTGGAATCTCCATCCTTGGAGGTTTTTAAGACCTGGCTAGACAAAGTGTTGTCTGGGGTGATACAGCATAGGATGGTCCTGCTTTTGTAGGGGATGGACTAGATGACCTCCTGAGGTCTCTTCCAACCCTAGTTTTCAATCATTCTATGAGAATTCAAATCCAATCAGTGTAAGGAAATCTTAATTCATGTCTTCTATTTCCTGGGTAAGTATTCTAAACACTAGGCTATTATGGGAAAGGTAGCCAGCCCTACTGCATTGCCTGTCTCGGAAACAAGACTAGACAGAATGCACCAAGAGTGAACAAAAGTGCCTGGTGTTCAGATAGATTCAGGTACGGAGAACTTCCACAGGCATGCTAAATACCTGGAAATACAACACTGAAAATGTTTGAGGGTTGTCCCCAGAAGCTGCTGTCAAACATGCTGCAAGTTGAAGTCTCAAGAGCAATCTTAAGTAGGTACCTGGCCACATGATAGTTGAATTAATGGAATGATAAACCAAGGAATAAACCTCAAAGTTATTACACAAAATATGTGTAATAACTTTATGGCCAGGTGCTTTCATGCCATGAGTTGAATGTGTGGCCAGGCTGACTGGGGCTCTGATGGGCCTCTGGTGCTGGGAGTTGCAATTAGCTGCTACTCCCAGCTGCAGGGGCATACTGGAGCTCTTGACTTTGATATGCTTCCTTGGTGGGGAGCAGTGGCAAATCAGGGTTCTTAACCTTGGGGCACAGCTGGAGTGAAGGGGTCCACTGCACCTCCTGCAGCTGGAATCCCTGTAAGCTGATCTGCGCTCCCAGCTGTGGGGGATATGGTGGATCTTGATTTTGGTCCCAGACTTCCTCTGAACCAGCAATATGGTGTGATGGGATCTGATGCTTGATCCTGCGATTGCACTTCTTCCTGTGCATGTGTGGCATGACAGGAAGTCTGATTGTGTGGATTGTGCATCAAATCCCACAGCACCTTTAACTGCATGTCTGTCAGGAGCCTTAGAGAGATACCCCAGAATATATTCACCGACATATTTGTGGTTTGAAGTATGCAAACAAGAGCAGGTAGGCAGGGCATACTCAAGACCAGGCCAGCTGGACATACTGCTATTACAGTTTAAACATGCCTTAAGTCTCCCAGTAGCTGCAGAAGAGAGTAGGGTGCCAAAACCTGATCAGATTCAATTATTCTCCTGAGCAAAGTGCCTTGATTTTAGGCATGCAGACACTTAAAAATAAGTATGTAGGTCCCTCTGAGACTAAATTGGATATGGTTTCTAATCTGAACCAGTATACATAGGGGTACAATTTTTCCCCAGGTACATCCTTGTATTTGAACATTCATGGACAGATCTAAAATATGCAAAAGCAACCTCCATCTGTAGTAATTTAGAACACATAATTCTGTATATTCAGGCAGGGAAAAAAACTATGTGAGCTGTTGTCTTTGGACTATGGGTGTCCTTGTGTGAGTCTTGGCTTCCACAACTCGCAGGATGCAAACAGAAGGCATTGGCAGCTGACCTTTTTTCCTGCTTTGTGATAGATTTGGGTGGAAAATAAGAGGTGTTAATACAAGGCAGAACACTGAAGGATTACCCCAAAGGAGTATATCTTCCCTGTCTTACTCCCTAATTTTGCAGTACATTTATAGAAGATAAAATTCATCCCAGTAGAGACTGTGGGGTCTGTTCCTATGTATTGTACAGGATTTTTATGCATGTTGAAGCATAGGTGATTGAGTTGTACAGAACAATCCATGTCAAATACATAGACCAGTGAAATGTAATTTTAAAAATGTTTTTGCAATGGCAACTTACTTTGTTTTTTTTGCCTTAAAAGGTTTTTTTTTCCCCAGAAAGATTTATTTCTGAGATAATATGTATTTTAGTAATAGCATCAAATGTCTGCTGTGCTGGATATAGGTGATACTATATATGGAAATGGAATGTCATATGGATTAGGAAGAAATCCATAACAAGAAATGTTTCACCTTGTGAAATATCTTGGAAAGCTCCATACATTCAACAATTTGCCAAGTAAACATTTCTGGTTTGGGATAACTATAATAGCAATTTAGTTTCTCAGTGTTAATGGCCTTGCAACAGGATGCCAATATATCCCTTTGAAGGTCATAAATGACAAGGATTGTTGAACTGCCATACAAATCTGGGCTTCTGAGAAAATAGTAGGAAATTGGACTCTATTTATACTCTGGAATTTCTGGCATACTTTTACTAACAGTTACTGTACTTGTTCTTTTTTAAAGCTTCCCTATTCTAGCCTATGCTTTCCTTTATATGATCTTTTTCTTCTTTCATCATCAGAGTATGCAACCATCTTCCAGCAATGCATCAATAAATGTGATTAACAACTATCACAAGTGGTTCATTCTTTCTTTAATTCTTTTTCAAGGGGATAAATTGTGTGTTCAGTATAGTGTTTTATTTTGACATGGGCTTATTTTTAAATGAATGCTGCTCCTGTGCATTTAGGAGAGGAAAGGCAGGTCAAAGAAGATCAACTGACACTCAGTAGAAGGTAAGGTATTTAATGGTCTTTGAACCTTGTGGGAGTTTGTTCCACAGTTTCCCCAGATTGCTCTGTTTCTCAGAAACACAAATCCTTGTGATTTGAAGTTCCATTGTGCTTGGTGTGTCTACACATGTACCTGACTGCAATTGTAAGTGCAGTCATTCTGTACTTGCTTTAGCTCCCAGAAAATATTTTAGCTTTAGCAAGTATTAAATGACTGCTCAGTAACCACCATTACTGTGCAATCCCGGTAATGCACAGGTCATTTCTGACCCTACTGCACAGTGGCAACGAGCTACTGCACAGTAGCATCAGCATCATGGTTCGTGCGCACTGATGGTACGTCACCATAGCGACGAGCTACATTGCTGTAGCTTATTGCATCTCACGTAGATGCACACCCTTAGAAACAGAGTTGCTTCCTCCAATCTTTATCTTGGAGCTTTAAGATACAGCAAATGATTTGTAATAGCTACAGCTTGCAAAGATGCTTAGATTTTATTGCACTGTACCAACATTCTGCGGACTTTTTAACAACAGGGCCATTGTCTTACTGCCCACTCACCAAATAGAAAAAAAGAAAAATGATCAGAAAATAAATAAATGAATAAATACATAAATAACTAGTTTAGAATGAACCATCCAATGATACCATCCAATGAAACAATGGTATATATACTGTGGGAGTATTGGGGAAGGTGCTTTCTGTTTTTTCCCTCATTAATAAATATTGTAATGATGTCCGCTTTCACAGCCAGATATGGGAATTCACCCTTCATTCCATTTATTATATATTTACAATCATTTTAAGAGAGGAATTTGCCTGCTTTTTTCTCACGCTGATTGTGTGACTCTTATATATATGTTTCATACAAAATGATTGCAGCAAGTGAACTGTGCATCACGAATATTTGTGCTATGCTGGTTGTAATAGCATCAGTAGCAGTGCTTGATTGCATCTGATACTGTTTCTGTTCCTTAACTGGATGGATTCTGGAAGTAATAAACCCAGGGTCTGATCAAGCCTTCCCTTGTGGGCAATGAAGTCTTTCCCTGAGGTGTGCAAGTTGGATTAGGCCTCAACAGCTCAAATTTAATTTGTATAGTTAAGTATAAAATTCAGAATTTGCAGTTCCCACTGTTGCTCGTTAGTCATGTAATTGGAAATTCCCTTTTGGTAAACATTCAAACTCTGAGAATTGAGTGTTTGGAGTTTTTTGCTTTTTTATTTTTTTGTCAGTAATCCCCCTAGTAAAGCTTGAATAATTGAATCACTGGGGAAGTGAACATAAAAGCATTGCAAATATGGCTGAATTAGAGATTTCTTTCAAATCTGAATGAATATACATAAATCATTTTTACATTGTTCACTTATCACTCTTTAGTTGTTCTTATTATTGCTGAGTGACCATAAGGACATCACTTCCTGCGCCTTAGTTTCTCCATCGGAAAAATGAAGATAATGATGCTTATCTCTGTTTTGTTTTGCTAAATTTATAGAAGCAAATATCCTTTGTCTTTTTCTCTTCTTTTCATTTATTTATTTGGTACCTTGTGAAAACTTGCAAGATGGAAATCATGAAACAGTCAATGACTTCATATTCATGCATGGGTCAGTTTACAACAAAGTCTGTTGGTTACTCTGTTCCATCTTACAAACACAAATGTTTCTTTTTGCCTACCCTCTTATCAGCTGCAATAACTGAAAGTATCATGCCTAAATTCGCCAAAGGTATAGGGTTGTATTTGTCATTCCACTTCTATTTTCTTCTAACATCAGGTTTAATTTATGTCAATGTATACATTCAAGCTGCAAAGCCCAGAAAAGAGATTAGATAAGATTGAGGGATATTCAGTGGTCTTATTTTTCAGGCAGTGAGAGGCAGGGAGGGAGAATAACTTTTATTTTCTTGGATATCTGAAGAAGATCCATAGCTTTTAATCTTGTTTCTATTTATATTATGCATTTTTATGACTTTCCCCTTTTTTCATTCCTGCAGCTGTCTAATCAGAAAGATATTTTAGACAGGACAGGGTAGATATGAATTATGATCCTCAAGAGAAGAATGCGTAGCAATAAATTTACGAACTCAGCCAGCATGGTGTTCAATTTCTCAGAACTATAACGGCCATTCTGCTACTCATCTTATATGGTACAAATATGGGGGCTGTGTTTTATAAGCAGGGATTTCACACAGGTTGTGCTTCCTTCTGGCTTCAGTTAGTACTGAGAAGTATGATGCAGGTAGGTCTAGGACATAAAGAAATGAGGGTTTTTATTCTGAGGTGTAGAAATCCGGGGGGAGGTTGGCTTCAAATGTTACTCTGAAAAGTTTTAGAAAATTTGTTGTAAAACCTCTTCTGATTGCAGCGTCTGAGCTCCTGAGAGCTGGATACACCCAAAGTCCAGATTTCAAGCCTGAGACTATCATTTAGAAATTCCCATGCAGAAACCCCAAAAGACTGGTACAGCAGGTGCTGCAAACAGAAATGTGTGGTCCTAAATGCTAACGCAAGTTCCCAAATAAAGAACAATATGCTTTGGTATCCAAGCCAGAAAAATGAACCCAAGTGCATGCAGATGAAAGAGCATGTGCACTTCTCTGGGGAAAACTAGCAGCAGCACATATTTAGCCACTGCTAGTTATCCTCAGGGCATGCCCCTGCATGTGTACTCTGACATAGGGCAAATTGTCCTAGGTTGAGTAGGGGAGGCTGGGGCAGCACCTGGACTGGCCCAGCAGCCTTACCTGGGGTCCTGGGGGCCTCCAGGGACTGTAGTAGTTTCAGTCTGGGCACACAGAGTCTGGCTGGCAGCTGGAGCTTGGCTCTAGCCAGCCAGGCTCTGGTTTTGGGCAGTGCATGCTGCTGCTTTTTTCAGTTCAGTGCACTTTTTTTGATGCTGGGATTTCCTGGTATCTATATTTGGCTCCGCACTGCAAACATGCAGCACAGAAATCCAAATCATGTGTGCCGGCTGCATTTTGCAGCACCTCAAAAGCCTCTGAGTCTTGACAAAGTGCACATGTATGCTCATGTCGACGCGCCCAGCATAGCCAAATTCTCTAACACTTTCTCACATGTATAAATAATCCCATTGACTTCTGTGGAAGAGATAACATGAGTGAGAATTGTGAAATTGGGTCCTACATAAGGACTGCAGGCAGCATTCTTCTGTCAAGAACTTTTGCTGATAGGTAGAGAGTAATTTCCCCACCACCCAACTTTTCTCCTATTCCACAGATACATATATATCTTGTATGACCTACATAAAAACTGAAAAGAATTTAAGTCTGTCCACTCACAAGGGTGCAGGAAATTTCCCCTAACTACCCTGCCCTAATTGGACACACGGCCATGCAGAGGGATTGGCATATGCCAAACATGCATGGCAAGGTATATCTGTTCTATGCTTTATTGCTGATTGATTCTGCCACCCTTATTCACGATGAACACCTTACTTAGAAAAATAGTGCCACTGATGTGCATGAGGTAGGTCGCCTGAGTAAGATACTGCTGAAACTTTGTAAGGGTAATGTAAGCTGGTTCTGTGTGAGGACCTGAGTGAGTCAGTTTTCTCATTGAACTCCCAGTGAATTTTTGCTTGGCTAGTTAGCATGGGTTCATCACTTCTGCACTACTATCAGCATATGTTGGAAAGCTTAAAATGACAAAAGCCAACTTTTCTCAAATGAAGAGGGTGAACCTAGATAAACCTACTGGCCAATTTCCATCCTAAATTTTCTTCTGTGTTCTTACTGTTGATAAGGAATAACTTCTTTCCTATAAAGTCAGGTTCTCTTTTTTGTTGAAATTATTCACCAAGGAGAAAAACGCTGTAATCACACGCTGCCGTGTCTTTTTCCTCTGTTCTAAATTCCTTTAGCTAAAGCTAGGTGATTCATGATTTTGTCCAGTTGTTATAAGAAAGGCCTCTTATCTCTCTCTGAATTAGAACAGGAGCCAACTTCTGCAAGCTATTCATATGTGGAACTGCTATTGAAAAGCAGTCTTGAGACTTCTGGTTTTCATTATGAATATCTGGAAGCATATAATTTGCCTGCAGTGACTTATAGAAGAATAAACAAGTTTATATAATCATTTGTGTTACATTTAATGACAAAATATATTCTCAGCAATCAAACTGTGGTAACCCATAACAAAAACACGCAGAACAAGAGTGTCTGCCCGGGAGAGGTTGAAATCTAAAAAACCAAAGGGAAAAAAAAGAGAGGTGACAGAAAGGGATAAAATATACAGGCAATATGGCTAGAGTAGTAAATGGTTGTATATCTACAGAGAAGCTGTGAATCTATAAGGAAAGCCTCTATATTTTTAACTTAGGTGTTTCCCATATTTTTTTTGACAATGACCGAAAGTGTTTTATGGTTCATTTCAGTGAATAATGTTCAGCCATAAATACAGACATGAAACTGTTTATGTCCATAAACTAAGACCAAAGCCTTCTCTATCTTAGTGTATTGATTTAAAGTTTTTGTTTGTACCTGTGTGACATAAGGCACTGTGGGTCTCCAATTCTGCACACATGGTTTTCTGAGGACAGTACATACTCCCCTTAGGAGATTCAAAATTAAGAGACCTCTATCTCAGCATTCAATCCTGTCTCAGAACTAGGCCTCTTTAACCAACTTTTTTCAGCCTTTCTAATGCTTTCTTCAGATTAGTGCCCCACATCTATTGATATCTTTGCACAGTAGAACTCTCAATCTTCTAGTTAAGTAACTAAGTAAGGCACAAATTTCCATTTATATTACATTTTGAACCATTTCCTTGTCTTTTAGTACAAGCTTCTTGATGGCCTCAAATTTACAGGCATGTACTGGCATGTGTATGCTGAATTAACTTTTCTGTCAAGTGTGCTCTTTCCATTATATGGAGTTTCCCCTTTTTGTTAGATTAACTTTAGCCAAGAATCTGGTGAATTATAAACCAGCTCAGAGCCTTTCGTCATGCTCTTCTATTGTTTTTTCTCAGATTAACATAACCTTCCAACCCGTGTCATCAAAAGTGCATTACCTGTTCCTGTGAAACTTCGCACGTGATGAACAGAATTCAAATAGCAATCTTAGGAAACAGGCTGCACAAGAGGTTTTGAATGCAACAGACGCATCCTCTCCTTTTTCTAAGGGCACCCTGCGAGCTTTCTGATAATATGGCCATGTGTACACATTGCCCTGCAGCAACATAGTAATCTCCTACAATGGCATATGGCGACATAGCAATCACCTGTGTCTATACATGAGCGCCAGCTATGTTGCCATAATGGCACGCTCCCTGGGTATAGCATGCCGCTACAGTGATGTAGCAGTGAAATCTACCCATACGCTGTACACATGGTGGAGTAACTGCCTGTAATGCGCAGTGCTTTAGTGCTTCAAAAAGGAAGTAGTAAAACATAGCACCAAACCCACATCGCCATATGGCAACATGTAGATGCACCCTGTATAAAGCCAAAAAAAATAAAAAAAAGCCACCAGCCAGTGTCTCTAAGAATTTTCTGTAGATGGTAGAAAATGGATCCAGGGCAATGGATCTAACTAGCTCTTCACTAGCCTCAGCCTTAGGGCAAGAGAAAATTTCCTAGGAAAATGAATCAGCCTATTCTATGTTCTCCTTAGAGTTGCCCAAGTCCCTGGAATAAATCTTCAAACTTCTCCACAATTGCTTTAATCTCTTTCCCATCCAGAAGTGCACGCTGTTGATGAGGTCAAAAGCTTGATGCATTTTTAATACAATAATGGGTTTTTTTTCCCCTCTGATGCCATTACAGATTGTACCTTCTCCACTTTGATATTGACCAGATGATTTAACTTCACATATTTCCTTGCCATGGATACAATTGCCATTGTAAGTCTTCAGTTTTATCTGTTTATGTTTTACTGCAGGTGACTTTACTTTCTATCACTTTTTCTGGCATATTGGTTTGTGTGTCAAAGTCCAATTTCAAAAAAAAAATTCCCATTTGTTTTCAGGATAGTAGCCCAGTCATCTTCTGAAGCAACCTTGTCCCTTGTTGTAATGTTCTCGTATGGTAAATTCTAATTGTTTGTCGAAGATTGATTCTGGATGTTTCAGACATCTATATTAGCCCTATGTCCCAGATCCAAGTCATGATTTGGTCTCTTACCACAGGGACTCAGTTATCTCCTGCAAAATGACAGAAATGAACCTTCAGTCTCAGAGCAGTGTTTCTCAACTTGTGGGTCTCGATCCAAAAGTGGGTCACAAGAATATATGAAAGGATTGCAAACAAACTGAAACTGGATTAACAAACTTTAAAAACTGGACTTTCCTTTAAAGGAGAAAAATGAGGAAAACTGCAGCTTTTCCCTTGCAGGCTGGCAGAGTTCCAGCCTGTGAGGACTGCTTGGGTGTCCTCCTGCCACACATACCCACCACCTGCCCCACATACTGGGGGGCTGGAGCCCGGGGGTGCTGTACAGTGGGTCCAGATTGAGGGGCACTGGGTCGGAAGTGGCCATCAATGTTTACAGGTGGGTCCTGGTACAAAAAAGTTTGAGAACCACTGCCTTAGAGGAACTCGCAATGTTTTCTACCTTTTCACCATCCTGTGGACTCCTGATTTAAAAGCATTGGCCTTGTATTTCATTTTATAGGAATTGTAGTAGTTCTCACATTTCTGCAATGCAGTTCTACTTCAGCCTCCTCTGCCTGAATTGTCTATATTCTATAATCTATCTGTAATCAGTAATCACAGATTACTAGGGTTTGACTGCCTGTCTTCTTCCTAGCACCCACTGGCTGCAGTTCCCTGCAAAGCACAGAGCCCCAGGCAGGGAAACCATGCGGCTGACACTTCAAGAGAGACACTTCAGCCGGGAAAATAGAGCTACAGTGGCTCCATGTGAGACCATGCATTTAGGCTACATGGTCTCTGCTATCAAACACTGAAGGGGCTGTTCTCTGCCTAGAGGGGGAGGAATATGGGGATACCACTAGAGATTTGGTGGGTGGGTTGGAGTAGAGTGGTTGGTACCTGTGCATCCTGGGATGCTGGAGGGATGAAAGTAAGACATTTTATTTCCCCAGACCATCCATACAATACCCCGTAATGTCCTGGGCAAATCGAAGCAAAGATAAACCTCAGATGTAGTGGCATATCTTTGAAACATGTAGAGGGTACCAAATGTGTAGTGGTGGTTTAATACATCTGAACTAATGACTGCTGTCATTTTAAATGCCTTTATGATATTTTTAAGGTAACCTGTGCCAAAGGTGTGACAGAAATCTGCCTCACTCAGTGTTAGAATTCAAACCAATAACCAAAGCATAACAAGAGTCTTCACACAACACCATCAGTGGTTCCAACTGCCTTGTGCAAAGCCTGCTAAACACAAAGAAGGCAATAGGATTTTGCAGGGTGTAAATCAGCATATAATTTGGCCCTTAATCATCCGTTTTAATCTGTTTTATCTAATTCCTACAGGGCAAACCTTGTAATCAGACTCTTTCTTTAGTGACTACATTAAATGATTTATTGCTTTCTTGAGCAGGTCACACCAACTAGGAGCTCTGCAGTCAATTTATCTTGCTAAGGTGATTTGCTGTAGCTTGCTACGCTGTCATTACTGCTCTTATAGTATATGCAGAAGCTTTTTTCCTCTCCTCTCTATGCATACATGAAGATGCTTCCATCATTTTTCTTCATTTGACTCGGCATTTTAAAATATTTTTCTTTTGCATACTAATGCACCTTGTGACTAGTACCATACAAAGGGAATTCATTTTTCTCACAGTTAGTGTACTGTACATATGTTCGATATGTTCCCTAGGATGAATTATGCCATTGTGCTTGGCGGTTATGCTCTGTTGCCAAAGAAAGCCATAATATATGTGTGCAATTTGAATTTGTAATCTCAACAAGTAATTAAAGAAGAAAGAAATCACTTCACAGAATTCCAGAGCAATTGTTAAAATGCTGGGGAGTTTTCCCAAGACAATTCACATTGCCCAGGAAGAATATGGGACTGGCCACAACATGTTGCACATGTAATCATTTGATAAGACTAGGAAAACAAAGTTCAAGAACTCTACAGTATTTTAAAAATGAATGTACGAGCTGGACAAATGCTTGCCTGATTGTTCTGAAAACTGAAGGCTTCTTCTGCTTCCCTGAATGGGCACAACATGGACAGTGATAGCTCAAGCTTATTCACAAGGCCCTGTTAACACCAGAAACAAAAAAAAATGAATTTGTTCTTCAGTCACAGTTCACCTGCTCTTCTGCTGAACTTGGCAACATTGTCTGTGTAAACAAAGGAAGGCAATTTATGCCATCTACTTTCATGAGGCTGTGGCAAAAATGCCCAAATCTCTTTCTGAAATATCTAAACGGTTTCTAAGATGTGAACGACTGCATCACTGCTGGTAAATAAGAATATTTTTCCATGCTAGCATGTGCCCCAAGTGCTTTGAAACTGTTTTGGAAGAAATAATTACTAAGGCATTAGCAAAATATTTAACTCTGTACTGAGGCTAAAAGACAGTGATGCAAATGCAACGTCCAGTGGGAAACTTCTTTTGTAGAAACCACAGAATAGCAACCAGCTGGTTTCAACATTTAATCCCTGATCCTGCATGCTCTCACTCAAGGTCAGGCTACTTTTCCTGCATAAAGGCCCACTGAAGTCAACTGAATACCAGACGGGCCCTACCAGTAGGGTCATCCGTATTCAAGAAGCTGCAGAATACTATGTGTTATATTCCTTTAGCTGATGTTCCTTCTTTTTAAGGCCCTATTTTTGATAGGGACTGTCCATATGATTCTTTTAAATAACCACATACTTTTTAACAGGTCAGCTTGTGTGTCTGCATTCACTGAAGCAGAAATAGTAGTTTTATGAGCAGAAAGATCAAAATACATTGCAAAAGAATTGCCAGCATGAAACCTCACCCCAGAAGACAAGAAGCTATAAACTTTTTAGCCCTGACTTCTCAATGTATTAAAATAAAAATAAATAAAAGAATGAATAAATAAGGCTTTGACAATGCCTTGTGGTGCTTTGGCAGCCTTCCTACAACTTCTGGCCACTGCCAATAGGGGCCTATAGTTGTTCCTATGTTAAATCACTAAGTCAGTTTGCCCTGACTTGTGCGGGAGAAGGATTAGGGCTTTGATGAGCTCTTGTAGTAAATACTCTGATGATTAGAGTGGCTGTGACCATACGATAAATTCTAGCTGCTAATCATGATTGTATTATTCTTGTTCTGTAGTTGAACTCTGATACTAATGAGAATAATACACATACAGTCTTTCATACAGCTATTTTTAAGTGTATTCTGTATGTGAGAAAGCATAAAACTAATGAAATGTCAATAGTCGTGTCATTTCTAGTTTTCTGGCCGATAAAGAATGCCAAGATGAAAAAATGTAGAGCCTTAAAGACTCAAGGACAGGACCTATTTTTACTTATGCTAAAAAATTGATTCAGATCTATATCATTTTGATTTATTTACACAAGATCTCAGATTGCATATCTTTCTTGGAAATCAGTTTCCTCCTGTTCACTTTAGTTTCTTCATCTGAAAGTGAAAATAAAGCAAAGTAAAAAAGACACTTTGTCTTTATAAATCTATAGTGCTCTCCATTTGTGTCCAAAAGGTATGCTCATTCTTTCTTATCCTGTTTGATCATGCACCTATATTTATATTACCAAGGGCAATTCTTTCACTATAATTTTTTTAAAATCACCCTTCTCTTTCAAACCCTGGCACTCCATAGCAGTCTTGAAAGACCTTAAAAGGAGCATATTTGCTATGGTTGGCAATCTGTGGAAAAATCTGTAAGAATGTACTGCCCATTCCCTGTTCAGGACTGCAGTGACTTATTTCACTGCTGAGTAGGAGGAAGGAATTTAGAGTGCACAAACAGTTTAGTCATTGCATCCAGATTGGTCAGCCAGACCCACTTTAAAGCATCATATTTTGAACTAGAGGCTGCATCGTGTTGGTGGATAAATCCTAGCTCGAAAATGTAGACAAGGGATAAGCACTTGGATCAAAATAAGTAAAATAAAACCCACATCCTTGTGATGGACTTACAAGAGTGCAAATCGCTAAATTCTTATTCAAGGACATATGAAAATCTGGAGCAAGATTCATTATAGTTAAGACTGTAATGGTCAAAGTGAATGAGCAAATTAATTATTTCAAAAGTCGCTAAGACTAAAAAGAGCCTTGGACTTGTCTGGCCTGACATGTAAAGGTTAATCTGTCTAATACCCATCTCTTATGTTACCAGGGAAATCCATGCCTTAGTCCTGTTTTAGCCTTCATTTTAATAGGAGAAATTAAAAATGACCTTGATTATTTTCATTCCACAATTATCCATCAATTTTAATGATATTGTGAGGATCTCTTTAATGAAATTATTAATTGCATTAAAATGTGTCCATAGGTCTGCCGTTAGACAAACTCCTGTCAGAACCTACATACTATGAATATTTGTGAAATGAGTATATTTTCAGGTTCTAGACAAGGATATTTTTTTAAAACTATTATTGTGGTTGTAACAATACCAAAAGTTTCACTCAGTAGGGCTGTGCAAAACACCATTTCGTTTCGACCTCTGTTTTACCATTTCAAAGGGACAGTGTTTCATTTCATCATTTCATTTTGTTTCAAAGCACTGTTCCATTTCATTTAGTCGAAAGTGTTTCGCTGTTTTGACGTGTTTCGACATTTCACCCATAGGCTACAATGGGGAATCATGAAAATGCCTATAACTTTATCATTTCTTGCCTGATTCAGATTAAAATTGTAGGGATGGCAGCCCCATCTGAGGGCATGAAGCCTGCCAAGTTACAAGGAGGTAGGTATAGGGGCTTCTGGAAAACTGCACCTCAAACTGCTAAAAGGAAAACTCATGTTACTGGGTGGTAGCGGCAGCCTCCTGTCATCCTGCACGCAGGGCTGGGGGCCTGCACCGCTGGGAGGGCTATGGGGCTGTGCCAGATTCCTCCTGGGGGGTGTAGGCCCCTGGATCTGGATGACAGGAGGCTGCTGCTGCCGCCTGGGACTGGTGCTGAGGACAGCCCACGCACAGCGCCGGGAAGGCTGATGCTGCCGCTGGCCCCAGAGCAGCAGTGGCAGCCTCCTGTCATCCTGTGTGCAGAGCCTGGCAGAGCCACTTGCAGTGCAGCCCTAGCTCTCCCCACCTTCTGCTGCTGGGGTGGGCCCCGAGTAGCTCTGCCAGCCCCATGGAGCTCAGCTGGGCAGCAGGAGGCGGCCGGAGAGCCGGTGGTGGAGCTGCTCAGAGTGCAGCCCTGGTGAGCAGCAGGAAGCTCTGCAGCCCCGCAGAGCTGAGTCTGGCAGCAGGAGTTGTGGGAGAGCCAGGGCTGCGCTTGGAGCAGCTCCACTACTGGCTCTCCCCTGCCTCCCGCCACCGGGCTGCTTCAAAACTCAAAATGTTTTGAAACTTTTGAAGTGTTTCAAGTGCCCTCATTTCATTTCGAAGCTGTTTCAAAGCTTTTTGTTTCATTTTGATTGCGCTGTTTCAAGCTTGAAATGCGTCAAAACAGCTTCAAAACGAAACACTCATTGAAATTTAGCACAGCCCTATCACTAAGTCGCTATTTCTGAGAAGTTTGTGGACATGAAGCTGTTAGCAAACCATAGCAGATTTTGACACTTTTTGAATTGAATAAAAGCAAACTCAGGTTTGTCAGGGATTATGGGAATACTGCGTTCCTCTTCTGTCTTCAGAGCAGAGTTCAGGTCAATCAGAGGTGCCATATAATCCTTGAAAGGAAGAATAATTAAATAGCTCAAGTCAGAAACCTTTTTCAGTCATGTGAATTTTCTCTTTCTCTCCTTTCCCCGCTTTTTTAAAATGAGTCCTATACACGCTGTGAGAATGGCTTCAATTTGTGTCAGCACTTGTCATTATTCCTTTATTTGGAGACTTGTGATTTTTTTTTTTTTTT
>NW_017728912.1:8853333-8929111 GCF_001723895.1 Crocodylus porosus | reverse complement strand
ACACACACACACACACACACACACACACACACACACACACACACACACACACACACACACACACAGCCCCCCCATAAGACTTTGGACCATATTGTGAAAGAAAAGAGGTGCAGCTTTGCTTGTTGTTCTTAGAAGGCAAATTTGGTTTGCAAAAAGAAAATGTTTCCATAGAGGTGCTGAAAAGAACCTGATATTCCAAATATATTTATATACACCCACAGTATACAAACAGTTTTTCTCTGTACATGAAGTATGAAAAAAAATACTTGAAAACATAATTTGTTGTTCCCTGTGAATTAGGCAAGCACAATGTTTTATCATTAGCATCCTTCAGTAAGCAAGTTGCTCAAAATAGTTATAGCTCCACAGTGACAGAACTAAAGTAATTTGAGGTAAAACTGAAGACAGAGATGGTAAGCAAGAAGACAAGTAGGGCCTTGATTCCAACTTATTCCCCACCCTACTATATCTTGGCCGAGTATCAGAACTAATGTGGAGGAAGAGCTCACTTTTAAATGAAAAGAATGAAATAAAAATCAGGGAATGGAAGAACAGCTCATGTCCTTCCTCCCTCCCTGCCCACCCCTCTGAATTCTGTCAATAATTTGGCTAGGAGATTAATATAAATTACCCAACTTGACCGAAATAAGAGGTTATTTCTTATTTTGGGGGACTTGCTGTATAATTCTTGATTAAGATCAAATCAAATTATTATTGCAAATCAAATTAATCACAATTTATGCCTACAGCTATTACAGAGACCAACCGTTTCATGGATAATGGCATTATCCACAATTGCTAACCACCTATTAGGTCTGTTTCTGTATTTTCGTGACAAAAGTTTGTAGTCTGAGTGACAGAAATGAAGCTTCGTAGTTTGATTTGGTAGAATTATGTAGTATGTTTCTATTGTAGTACATCTGCCATAATTCTGTAGAAGATATAACAAAATATGCCAGAAGGGAAATGCAAATTTCCATAATCACTATCTAGTTCTGCTTTTTAATGTAAAACCATAAGCTGCCATTTTAATGTATGCTATCTAACATTTTTATTTTAAGGATGTTCTTCAGTAGAGGGCAACAATAGCTATTCTATAGTTAACATTATAGTTAGTGTCCAGTTATACATCCAGCTTTCAAACTCACTACAATAGCTTTTCACAATCATTTAACCCATCCTCTGTGAATTGTTGTATGCTGCATCTCCTCTCAACATAAAATTATTCACAGAAGTGTGGAGAGAAATCTAAAAAGGAATGTAAAGACATCATATGAAATCCCGCCTCCATCAATGGCAAAACTCTGCTGTCTTTAATGGATATATTTTACCCAAAGTACTTTAAATGCGTGCCTGTTATTGACTTATGCTAACATATTTTTTAGCTCATGATATCTCCAGTACGGCTTGAGCTACAAACCTCCACTTCGTTTAGTTTTGCTGGTCTTCCTGAAGTGAAGTATTTTAAATACTTTTGAGCCATGTCCCTGCTGCTGCACTTACCTTGATGCTAGTCAGCCATCTATGTTTAAAAATCTATAAATTATATATATATTTTTTTAATGTCACGTTCAACCATTTCAGGTAGAAAAGAAAATCACTGTGAACTCTGGAAAGCTGATGAATTGCAAAGGTAATGAATTATTAAATGTAATATAATTTAGTTTAAAATCCTGTATGCAGAGGGTAAATAGCTTTGGAGAAGGCCTGGAACTCAGTGCTTATAGAAGAGAAAAATGAGGTAAAAGGAACACACAGTAAACAAGATAGATGAGACAGCAACATTACAGGTTCATGAGGGAAGCCAAGTGAAATATCTAGGGAGCAGAACAGAAAGAAAAGGGACAGCAGATTGCTCATTAAAACTTGAGCAGTTACATTCATATAACTTTAGACACAATTTCCCACTCATCTGAAATAGAAGTGTGAAGAAACTGCATTCATCTCATACTGCTGTAGTAGCTGTATGTCCCCTATATTTGTTACACATAGCATATCAAATGCTTGTCACGGAAAGCACTGCCAGTTCTATAGAAAATGCAGTGTACCATGACTAAGGTTGAAAACTGCTGAGAAAATAAAGAAGATATAAAGTGAATAAGAAAAACTAGGGAAGCGGTTGTGGAGAAATCCCTCAAAAGTGGCTCAGTACAGCACAACAAGATTAATTATCCTCTGGGTAATAAAGTGAAATATACAAATGTGTAATATCTTTTCAGTCTTTATTAAGTCACAAGCAACAATGCTAAGGAACTGAGAGATGTCTGCAGAGTTTGGACCCTCTAATACTCAGGATTTTTGAAACACAAGACATTTGAAAGTCCACCATGGGGAAATTCTTCATACTACATCCACTGTGTTTATCAGGGATGTATAGTTCTTCTGTGGAAGAAGCAGAGTCTGACCCCAACCTAAAAGTTCCTGAGATTTGCAGAAACAGTCTCATAGGTGCGCAACTGTTTCCCTATGCCCCTGACAGTCCTCTAGATCCCTGACTGCCTTGTTCCAGTGGAAACTGAAAATGTTCAGTAACTTTTAAGATGAAGCCTGTAGGGTGTAACTGGCTACACAAATAGAGATTGACATGAAAGGAAGAGAGGAAACATTAAGGCCCCTGGCATTTGTTTATAAAATGTCATGACTGGTTCTGATCCCCAGTTCCAACAATAATACCTCCTGCCATACCACACATGCATGGTAGGATGCACAATTTTGGAATGAAGGATTGGATCCAAATGGTGCTGTTACTACCTGACAGTGCAGAGGAAGCCCAGGATCACGAAAGCCAGGTCCCTGCAGCTTGGCATGAACTGGAGCAGGCCCAGGACCCCAGGAACAGCAATCCTACTTTGTCAGTCCCAGCTCCAGAAATGCTTTGGAGTCTTGAATGAGTTCTGGTGTGGTCCCAGGCTGAGATTGACTGTGGCAGGGCTTGAGCAGGCAGCAGGCCAGCCTATAGCTGACTGCAGAGCCAATCAAGGGGTCACATGGCAACCAGGAGACTGCCTGACTGGAGGAGGGCCTGGCTGCTGGAGTATAAGCAAGCCCAGGGAGCAGGGCTGGAAGTGGCAACTGTGGAGCTGAAGAGTGAACATCTCCTGACAACTGCTCCCAGAACACCCAGAGGTCAAGAGTAGGAACTAGGGGAATGGAGGAGGTTCCTGGTCCTGGACAATAACCTAAAACTACATCCTGCTGGGGAGGATGGTCTAGCAGGGCTGCTTGTTGTGGAGCAGTTCCCGGGAAATGCTGCAGCAGTGCCTCCCTAGTGAAAGGCAAGTATGGGGTGTCAGAAAGCCTCAGCCCTGACTGCCTTGTGGGTGACCCCATGGAGGGGAAAGGCTAGGGGAGCACACCCTGACTGAAAAGCACAGGGCCCAGGCCCAGTGGGGCCTGAGGCATGTCCCAGGCACATTGATGTCCAAGTAAAAATTTTGAAAGGTGCTGGCAACACATGAGTTAAGTTGTGATCATGCGCAGAGAACCCAGGCTCATGGAAAATTCCACCATGTGCCCAGCATGTGCCCCCTGGGCGACCCCAGGAGTTGTCAATGACTGGTGACCTACTTTTCAGCCCTGCGCATGCCTGGTTTCCACACAGAGCTTGATCAGATGCATGCTCAGTTAACAAGAGCATGAGGTAATTGTACCAGAAAATTCTGATCACCAAGCACTCTGATTGGCCAAGGGGTTGCTTTAAAAGCTAGTGAGCCCCAACCTTGGTGTGGGTGGTTTTGGAGTTGGTGAGTTTTTTGGGCATCGTTGGTGAGAGAGTTGTGAGAGACCGTGCTCTATCTGTAAGCGGAGGCTGCTTTCAGCAGGGACCGTGAGGCAGAGAGAGATATTGGGATTTGATCCCCCGGTTCTCTTCTTAACCTCACACAGTGATTTACCCTTTGATTTCGTCTCTCCTCATGTTGATTCTTTTGATCACCGGACTGTTTTGGCTTTGACCTCAACCTCGATTTTGATCATCCCTATGGCTTCAACTTGATTCCGGCTTCTGCTTACCTGGCTTTTGACTGACTTCGGGACCAATCATCGACCACGACTTGGCTCATCTCTACTCATCTGGAACGTATCTCTGCTGCATCACATCCCGGCTCTCAACCTCGGCTTCGTCTATCGACCACCCATTGTCCATCACTGGACTGGCGTCACGACGCATTACAGTTTCATTTGTTTGTTTCCCATTTAATGAGCTGTTGACCAGCCCTGGGACTTAAGGAGTGGGCAGCCGCCCCTATCCCTCGCGGGGTAGAATGCGAGGGCTCACTCCGCAACCCCGTGGGCCAACAGACCCCTTTGTTGTTGTCTATTCGTTCCACCTACTGTAACTGAAGAAGCATCGTTGCCTACGCCTCAAAGCGTAAGTTAATAAAATCCAGTTTGTTTTTGAAACCATATGAGTTTTGTGCCTCAGAGCTCCATGCCAATAATCCCGCCTGTATCGTATCTGATCTGCCACCCCAACCAACCGTGACACCGGGGCCTTGCTCATCCCCGCTCCGGGACAATTGATAGACTCCTGAGGCCAAAGGGGCATACGGCCTAGAAGCCCCAGTGAGGGGGTGGCATAGCGGCCCTAGTGAGGGGGCAGAATGAGAGGTGGTGGCCATATAGAGTAGGGCCTTAGAAGGGCCTGAAGAACTGCACATGGGCTAGCTAGAGTAGCTGGAGTTGGGCCCCTGGTGAGGGGCTGTAGGAGTAATAATGGCAGCTGAGGCCCAGGCATGTCTAAGGACACCTATGGTCAAGTTTAGGCCAGAGGCCAAGTGCAGCTCAGTTAAGGAGCTGGGAAAGTAATAGTGGCTAGTGATTTTTAGATGTCATCTGTGAGGCATGGGACACAGTAAAGGGAAGGTCAGAGCTGTGTATTATGCCCTTGGGATCAGGGCATTAAATGGGCAACCTCCTGCAATTTCCATCTACTCTGGAGATGTCAAGGCAAGGCAGGGCAAACTTTCCAACATAGGTGGGTGGGCCAATGATGAGACCTGGCCCTGAGAAGGCCCCCTGTCACACATACTATCAACTAATTGTTGGTCCTAACCCTGGGACCACAGTGGGGTCTTAAATCAGCACTGATGTAGTCCTGGGACTGGGACTAACAATCAGCTGATTGTCATTCCCAGCCCTGGGACCAGGGTGGCCACCTGTCCCTAACTGGGCAGGACAATCCCAGAATGGGAACTTTAAGTCCTGGTCTCATGCTGTATGACTCTGGGATAGGATTTGTCCTGGATTCACAGTATCCTGCAGGGACTGGGAAACATCAGGTTTTCCCTTGCAGACCAGCAGCATTCCAGCCTGCAAAGGGCTGCTTGGGGCTGCTAGGAGTGGGATGCAAGGGTAGTGCACACATGTCCATGGCTAGGAATACAGCCAGGCAGCATGGAGCCAGCTTCCTACAGGTAAGTTTGTGGAGGGGAAGGGCCCAGGGGGACAGATTGAATCCCCCACAATGAAAGATGGCATGGGGCAGGGGTTTAAGTGAGGGTCCTGCCCAGCCAGGGCAGTGCATGATGCCAGGGCCAGGGCAGGGAGCAGGATGGGGCCATGAGCAGCTCATCGAGGAGGTGTGGGGGGAACCCCCCACTGCTGCACACACTTCTGGAGGGATGTGGGGGCATGCACGCTTCCCAGATTTGTGCAGGGGGTGGGTGTAGGCTGCCTGCTGCAGGCCCAGGGCTCTGCCCTGCTGCCTTTTCCCAGGAGCCCTGCACCAACCATGCACACCTTGCCTGCTGGCAGTGATGGCGGTGGTGGTGGCAGTATGGAGTTGCACCTCCTGCTGCTGCTGCCAAATGGGTAGGGGGCTTGTGTCCAGCATGGGGCTCCTGGGGGAAAGGAAGCAGGGTGGGGAGTCCCGAGCCCACAGCAGGCAGTCTTCATCTGGCCCACTGTGCTCTGCTCTGGCAATGCCACCACCAGGGAGGGATGGAGGTTGTGGGGAAGGTGGGATGTTTACTGCCTTTCCGTTTTGAAAAGGTGGTCACCATACCTGGGACCACGCAGGAGTCTAGAACCAGTTCCATTTTGTAGCTACTCTGGCACAGAATCAATTTCAGGCATTATGGAAGACAGCCATAAAAATATTGCAGATCTTTTGTGAAATACTTTTTGGGTCTGGTTTCCTGCTTTGGTGTGTCATTAATTCATTGAATGTGTGGCATGATTAACAGGGCAATTATGTCTTAAATGTAACATCTGTCAGGAGTTTAAGATGCATTATTCTAGATTCTTCATGAATATAAAGAAAATGTGCCATATTCCATAATGTCATGGGATAATATTTGTGCTTGAAATTTTGCATTGACCAGCACCCTTTTGCTGATTACAAAATCCTTTTTGTCAAAGCATACCCTCCTATGCTATTATATTGCATCCAATAGGAAATTCTGTATACACGTAGTGCAAAACCCTTTCTGGAGAATCTGAGAATCTAGGGACTATTACCATAGTGAAACTAGGATAATTGCCATTTTTTGTTATGGGTAGGCTGTGCCATTCAAGGACCTATAATTCAAGTTTCTCCTTTTTATTTTATTTTTACACAGAGCACAAAATACACATTCCCTAAAATATAGAGCTCCATCTATAACTCCCATTCTGAGTCCTAAACCTTGCAGGGATTTTGGTTTACAAATGCGTTACAAATTTGTTCCCAAAATTTGCAACATTTTAATTTTAAATATCAGGTTAAGCCACACTGTAAAGATTAATCGAATATGGGGGTTTTGTTTTTGTTTCTTTTTAAATGATCAAAGTATATATACTATGGACACTGGTAATGGAAAACCTGTTCTCATATAACAGTGCAGGAAGCTATTGTACTGTTCCCTGAATAACCCACAGTATCTATGGTGTGGAAAGCCATAAATCTGCTAACATATCTAACACAGAACTAACTTCCTTAGTGAGTAGAGTATGAATATAACCATGTAATATAAAGGGCAAACACACATATCTCTGTTTCATCTGCATCACTTGAAACAATGATAGCTATTTGGTTTGGAATTACTATTCACCCTTCTAGGGATTTGAAACTGCACTCACTACTGGGACAGAGATTTGATATGAAAATACTCCTTTCCCCTGTTGTTCCTCTAAATTTTATAGGCATCATGAAGGCAGCTTGGTCAGGTAGACCCAGCTGTTCTTAGACTTTCAAAATTATTATTTGATAACCAAAGAATGTATCCTGAAAACACTGTAATTGCCTACAGATTGCATCAAGACTTGCCACCATTCAGATCCATTACCATGCCATACTTGAGAGGAACATACTCCCACAAAAGTATTTGTCCCTAGTGAAATTTCCTTGGCTACAGCAATGAATTTGACTCAAAGGGAGGAGATTTACAACAAAAAAAAAACAACATAAAGGATAGCATTATGGAGAAAAATGCATTGTTTGTTTCCTTTTAACATTTTTGTGGGTGAAATTAATGCTCGTGAAAGCAAATGAATAATAGCAGTGAGCTGAGCCAGCCCAGAGGAGGGAGGCATTGTGAAAGGTTCCTCGTACAGCTCTGCCAAGGATGCTCACCCCTGACCTGCAACACACATGCTATTCTAGTCCTGGGCTTCTAGTCAAGAATGCCTGCCAAAGTGTGCACCAGATTTTAAAAAAGTCATGGACCTGCTGATCTGCCTCAAATCAAGTCCAGATTAAGTAAATTGACATGTCCTAAGCAGTGGCATATGGTGCATATTTCTGGCCCATTGTCCTTGCTCCAAAGAACTTTCAATTTAGATAGGTGTTATACAAATGCAGGAAAGGCAACTGGAAGTAATAAAACCATATAAACAACCAGTGAAGAGTACCAGCTTGTGCCTGGGCAGTTTCATAAATGTTGTTGGGCTTTATCACTTTAAGAGACAGCTTTTCAAACAGCTAGCTAACACTTCTCTGAGTGGCAAGGTGTTGTATTTGCCAGCATCTGTATAGATGTCTGTTTTATGGAGTTACATCAGCCTGGGGAAGGATATGGGATAGGGGTATAAGGGCACATTTGGGAGAAGGTCTGCAAATGAAAATATGCAGAAGGCATGGGAAGGTGCGTTAGCCAAGCACAAAACTGTCAAACTCAAGTGTCCATGAGCCAGGCCTCAAAAATTATGAGATTCAAGTCATTATGTTTTAATAAACTATTTCAAATGATTTTTTTTGCTTTCAGGCTTGGCCAGGGTTGAAGATGGAGTAAGTGTTTAAGGTTTACATTTTAAATCTTTCTCTGCAGTCATTGGCATTATAAACACTTTTTTCTTTAAAAAAAAAAAGAAGAAGAATCTGAGATTCCCCATACAATAATGTGTCTCCTGGGATCAGATCTTTACAAACAATATCCATCATAAGACTCATTGTAAAAATAGGACAGATAGATGGCTTGGAGAGATCAAAGTCACAAAGAGGGAACCAGAAAGATCTGTGAGCAGAGAGGTAGGTAGTATCCTTCAGCATTTCAGTGGACTGGGTGGTCATCCTCACTGAGGCAATCGCAAAAAGATGACTGACAGTTACGTGCCCTGGGGAGAAATGTAATTTACTGTTTGTGATAGGGCACTTAGCGCACCTGTCACTTTACATGGGGAAGAGGGTGTGTGAGAGAGGCTTGCCAGGGCCAATTACAGAGTCACCTGATCAGAGCAGGGCTGGGCTTGTAATGCATAAACCCAGAGCCTAAGCTAGTCAGGCAGTCTGGCCCTAAGTGTTATGGAGAGAGGCGCTCCTGGGTAATATCTGAGCTGGGGTGAGCAACCCTGGTGGTTTGTGGAAGGGACTAAGGGGAGACAAGGAGGTCCCAGCTAGCCCAGGAGGGAGAGATGGGCCATAGAGCCTGGAAGTTTGTAGCCCAAGAGGGTGCAAGTGTCAGCAGGACCCAGGAGCTCAGAGATCTGTAGCCCAGGAGGGAAAAGTGAAACCTGGGCCAGGGAGCCCAAAGGTCTCAGCCCAGGAGCAGGGCCAGGCCCCAGAGATGGGCCAAAGTTGGAAGTGGGGTTACAGCCCAAAATATAGGGGCCAAGGCTAAAGCGCAGGGCCACAGCCCAGTTAGGAGAAGGGGAGATGTCTCAAAGAGAGCTAAGTTGACAAGGGCTGAGGGGGGCTGCATCATGGCCACCCATGGAGATGAACTCTGTTATACTGTTCTGTTGTCTGACTTCCTAAGTGCATTCCCCAGATGGATACATGCTGCTGGTTCACTTCTGCTTGCTTAGTGAAATAGCATTTTTTTTGCTCACTTGTTAAGGTTAGCCTGTACCTGCTGCTTATTCTTTCCCTATCACATTCCTATATGAAGAGAGCTTTACTTTCTTCTATAACAGCCTTTTTTTTCTATGTGGCAACAATTCCTTTGCCACTGCTACAAAAAATTTTATGATATAGGATATGCTTCCACCATAGTATAGATATTTCTTATTTGGGAGACGTCTTGAGCACCACAACCTGCCCATTCCCTGCTGTATGCTTCTGATGTAGAGCTATGCCAGTGACACTGTTTCGAGTCTCTACTGTATTTGAGAATGGCCAATGGGAATGAATGTGGAGTGGCCTCGGGTGTGGAGTGTATCTGTTTCCAGGTGTAGAGCATGCAGGCAGAAGTAGATGGGCAGGCATTTCTCAGGAACGTGCTGGCCAGGACAATTCACTGTTGCAGTTGCTCTCACTTCCCAAGTGCACCACAGAATGTAGGGGGCAATCGGTCTGTAAGACTACCTACTCTTCCCATCAGCTGGCCAGTAGATTTCTTTAGCCAGTATTAAATAGGGAAGCTGGCCTGCAAGGATCTAATGCAATGCCAGGGGAAACAAAATTAGAGCCACAAAAAACATATTTCTCCTTCAATCTGTCACGAGTTTGTTATTAGTACAACCTATGAGTTTGGAGGTGAAATAAAATCCATTAACAGGCCATCCTGCATATTTTGTCTTTGCTATTTGATTTTTAAGGAATGGCAAGTATGAGGGGGCATACTGTTGAGGAAAGGGTTAATGGTCTGGTAGATGCAATTGGACTCACCTCGCTATACCTGCAGAAAATGTCAGATATGGGAAGGGGAGATAAAAAGAACAAACCTAGTCCTCTTGGGGGCTATGAAGGAAAGCAGAGCTTGCACCTTCTTTTTCTACCCCACATATCTAGGAAGCCTGCTTATAGCTAGACGACTTGGAGCTCTTGGGTTGGGTGAAGCTTGTGTGAGCTTCAAGGAGGAAAGGAGAGCTAGATTCAGGGTGTGACACTTAAGAGACAGACCTGAAGCACAAGGGTACTGATCGCACTCCTAGTCCCTGTATTTTGAATGGCAGCTCTATTTTGGAGACCTCTAATACCCTAAAAAAGCTCAGAGGCCAGAGCACTGCCTTAGGTATTAGTAGGGACAATGACTGAACTGACTGAGGAAGTGATAAAGGCCCAGCTAATACAACTGAAGAACTGGTTTTTAATAGCTTTTACCTATTTCTTTACTTCTCAGATGAAAGGAGCTGGAAACAATAAGGGAATCCGACCTCATAGTCCTGAAAAAGCTGTAATTATGCTTCTAGGCCTGATCACCAAGAAGGCGATTTTATGCAGCCCATATGCAAAAGTGAATGCAGCTGTGGAATAGCTCATCAGAAGGATCAATGGCAGATGTGTGGTACAACCTGTATAGGGGTTTTAGTGTAAGGGCTTGAATATAATGGTGGCTTTGGAGCATGGTTACACATGGAAAACTGTCCAATGCTACCAGGACCTAATCATATGTGTCAAATGGTAGATGGCATATAAGGTAGAAATAATAAGTACCACATTTAGCTTTATTTTGATCTTCTTCAGTTAAGAATCAGCAGACCTCTGCTAACACTTATAGTCCCTTATGATTTTTACGTGTGAACATAGACAAAATAGGTAAACCTACTTCTGTTAAATCTTATTTTCTAGTGTTTAACTCTTCTGGAAACTCTCCTTTTTCTCAGTAAAGAATTAGCAATGATGATCTGTCACCAAATGTTTGGTGTTACAAAAATAAAAGGATCTTTTGCCTTTTGCTGGAATCAATGTCAAGACATGATTCTGAAGAACGTCTTACCTTGCATTCAGAAGCTGATCTAACTCTATCCCAACTATGAAGTTGGTCTAATAAAAGATATCACCCTAAGAAATATTTGCCTCAAATAATTCCTGGACCATCACAGCTACAACATCACTCTGACACTGCCAAGGCTTGAAGCAGCATTATATTAATAACAAGTTTGGATTCAACTGAACTCTCTTTTAATAGCAGGATTTTTTTTCCCTTCTGTAGAATAAGCTGAAATAGTTCTGGTAGTTGGACCCCTAATTCAGGACTGCAGTGAAGTACATGCTTCTGTGCCTCCCTGTGTTGGACCTTGAAAGATTTTCAGGTCTTGGCATGTCTTTGTGATATGATTGCTCATTTGTTTGCATATAACTAACACACCTGCGTTCTTTAAGGAGTTTCCATGAAGCGTTTATTGTGCCAGACAACTCTGCTGGATACGCAGAAGGTCGCAGCTGGTTACAAGTGCATGTGCATAGCTTCCATTTTCTCTGTCTTTCTACCAGAAGAGTGTTTCAAAGAGGGCCATGAAGGTGTTGACAGCACTCAGATTTTCATTGTTCTTTCCTGAAACAAACGTGAGTGGGTCTGATTAAAAGCTGTGTGATAAATGTGATGCAGAAAATTGCAAGCAATGTGCTTTTAGTTGGAAGGCAAAGGAGAGCTGCATTATTTCATTTATTTATTTAGCACAGTTTCTTTTATGACCTGCCTTCCTTGACTAGTGGAGGTTGCAGTTTCTTTTTTGTAGGTGTCTTTTATGTTGATATCCTCAATAAAGAAGTCCAGATCTGAAATATTTCCTGCCAGAATGAAGCAAGAAATGCTGACTCAGAAGCATAAAAATCCTCTCCTGCAATTGGAAAACAATCTCAAAACAATTCAGATGACTGGGAAAAGATGACCTTCACGGGGCCTGTGAATAATTTGAAAAATGTCCTGTAACCTATCAGGAATCATCTGTGGAGAAGTTATTAAAGAAACTTCAGTGTTAATGCTACTCTGTCTCCTTGGGATGGAAGTAGCTATGGCACAGTCAGTTCCTGTTGAACCCTTTCTCTCTAGTATCCATTGTCTTGTATACTGCATCTCTATCTTGTATCTGTAGGTGAGATGACATGGTAAGGAAAATGTGCTTTCCTAGGGACTTTTAGCTTGGTTTAATCTATTTCTGTTTTATGATGTGGTGACAGCTGTCTCTGCTTATGAAATTAATTATTTAAACATAATTTCAGAGATAGAGCTGCCCTGAGGGTGTCCAGAATTACAAAGGGAACCATCATGAGTTCACTGGCAAAACAGGTGTTTAACTGAATTTATATAAAATATTTAGACTGAAGGAGGAAAGAAAGCTGTAGTTGTATATAAAGTTCAGATGATTGTATCTAATTGAAATTAGAGGCTGAGGTTCTAGATTTATTGCATGCAGCATATGAGAAGAGTTTTTTTTTCTTAACATCAGTAATCCTCTTTTTATCCTTTTAAAAATCAGTGACTGAATTCTCTGTTTTAAACTTGTTCTTATCAGGCACTGGCCTCACTCGTGAGTGGTGAAAAATCCCTGAAACATAAACAAAAGTCTATCTTGACACACAATTTGTAATGGGTTCAGTTTAATAAACACCATGTCAAGTTTGTTTTTTATGTTCCTGGCCATCTAGAAAGCAATACAGTTTTGACTGGACAGTCATTGGCTTACTCCTGTTTCACAGCTAATATCCATTTTTTTTTCTAAAACATGAAATAATAAGGAGAACTTATTCAAGTACTAACTAAAGCAACTTGTACAAGGAATGAAAGTTATTTGGAAAAATCAGTGGAAAACTGCAATTACATTTTAAAGACTGAGAATTTTTCTATAGCATTTTGAGACAAAGGGTAAAGAAATCACAGATAACTCTTAAAATCTAACTTTTTTTGCTATTCGTCAGTGAAAAAAATGACCAAAATTTCACAATTTTATCAGCTTGCTTATACCACTTCTCCTGAAAACTGTGAAGTTGTATAGACATAGAGCTCCTGAGCTTACATTTTAAATAAATAGGAATTTGGGGTACTCAGCCCCTTGTTTGACTAAGCCCTTTAAAGAAATTAGTGAAATTCAACCTCTCTCATCGGATAAATAAGACTGCCCAATTAGTGCAAAAAATTATATACAAAAATACAAGCCTGATGATATTATAAATGATGCTTGGAAACAATACTCCCTAATTTAAAAGTGCATAACAAGTAAGGGGATCAGCTCCATAACTACTTCTATGCATATGGAATTTCATTATGAATGATGAGTAGCCCAGTTAACTTCAATGGGACTCCTAACAGGGTAACATGCTCGTTTTATCAAGGTCAATGGTGAAATTCCTATTGACTACCATAAAGGTGAAGATTTCCTCCATCAGATACAAAGTGCATTGCAGACAGTACTTTTTGAAGGATAGTAACATCACTGTTTAGATGAAATTATATTACTGCCCCCATGCCCTCTTTTGAAGTGTCATTAGCTGAGCTAAAATTTGTCTTGACTCAAAGTCTACTTTTTGCATAATATTGAATTTTCTTTCACGAGGGGAGAAAAATAGTTATTTTTTCTCTTTAAAAGGGTCTAAAGGGAACAACAGCTTTAAAATCTTTGAAGGCTGTATTGGAGGTTTTGTGAAACCAGAAGTGAGACTGGAGTTTCAGCCACATGATCTAAATATCAAAAAAGTAAACACAGTCTCATGATGCTTTCCAGTTAGATTCAGGTCTAGACTTCTCCGTGGAGGTAACGTCTGCAGTCTGCATACAAATTTCTGCTGTGAAAACAATGGTCTGTACTGAACAGCTTGCTTCAGCAAATGACTGTAGTGATAATGAAGTATGCTCTGACTTTGGTAATCAGCTTTACCATACCAGAAGTAATTTAATGGTGTTTTGCCGTGCTGAAGGAAATCAGTCATCCAAACTTGTACCTTTTCTTCTTCCCCAAGGTCATAGGTACACATATGTATAAAAACAGAGCAGCAAGGCCCAGGTTCTTAAAAACATATGGGTCCCAAAGGGCAATATGACACCTGAGTGTCCTGGACAGCAGTGACATGGGCAGGGCAGTGTTACTGGCTGTGCTGCCAGTGAGGCCAGTGGCAATGGCAGTGGCTGGTCAGGTAATATAGCTGCTTCATATTTTTTCATGCCTGCACTTCAGGGTTAGTGCCCAGTTGCCGCCTCCCCCCTTTTTGTTACACTACTGCTAAGTCCTTTAGTAAGCACGTGCATGTAGGAAGTTACTACTGTACAGATGAAACATTTTGAATCCCTACCTGCCTTTACTATGGGCCTTTTTCGGTAGGAACCTCGCATTAATATCTGAGTTGGTACTATTTGCCTCAAAAGTACACTGGGAAATAAAAGAGGTATTGCAGAAACCAGTAAGTTGTACCTATTGATAGATTACCTCTAATGGAAAGTACTGCAGCTATTACAGTATGTGACAGTAATCCATGCCTTCGTGAAGATTTTGAGCTCCTATATAGTCTTACATTAGCAAGAAATCTAGTAAGCCTCAGTTTTAGTGAGTCCATTTAATCTTCATCAGCTGTGACAGCTTCATCAGTTCCACTGGCTTCCCTCTCATTCTTGAAGAATTATATTTAACTGTCCTGGGGGCAAACAAATACTAAAGCAAGTGGACAATAAACAGGATAGTAAAGCAAAAACCCTGTAGGGAGTTAATACACAAATAACATCTGCTTTCGCTTTCACTCTTTTCAATAATCATTGATTTAGGGAAAAAGGAAAGAAATCCTACTGATGCATTAAAATTGCATCTAGTTTTTTAATTCAAAACCTTTAGAAATAAGAATAGTTTGTCCATATCTCTAAAGATCAGAGACTAGAACAGCGATAATGGGCTAGGACAGCACTATGCAGAGCATGAAGTTTAGGGATCAGTATGAAGGCAGCTGGCATAGAGGTCCAAATGCCAGTCCTGTTCTTTTGTTTTCACTCTTTTTTTTTCAAGATCCTGGCACTAGAGCAACAAGTTCAGATACATTTTCTGTAGCATTACAGGCCAGCAAGAAAAGGACAGTTGAGGAGAAGGGATGTGATGGGGCTACTTAAGCAAAGTGAACATAACATTTCTAAATGTAACATGAAAGGAGGCAGCTTTCTGATTTCATCACTTTATTGTAAATCTTTCAAGAAACTACCAACACACTGTTTGTTTTTATTTTTTGTTTTTAAGTACTTAAGTGTTTTTCTAGGAGCTCCTGATTCTGCTGTAGCTATATCCTGCTCATCTTCTCTACTGGATCTCTTAATATTAAAGGCAAGGGATTAGAAAATATACTCCTCTTACTCCATTCAATTTGATGATAAATTAAATGGTTGTGGAGTTG
Organism: Crocodylus porosus; assembly: GCF_001723895.1. Classification (NCBI taxonomy): domain Eukaryota; kingdom Metazoa; phylum Chordata; order Crocodylia; family Crocodylidae; genus Crocodylus; species Crocodylus porosus. Next base: position 8,913,666 of record NW_017728912.1, on the reverse strand, counting down.
GGGGAGGGAAACATAGGCTGTATTCTTATTAGTTTACCCAACTTCTGAGGGCTGCACTCAGAGCTATCCTATTGGACAGATTACATGAATTGAAGGCTGTTTCTATTCAGAGGAAAGAGGAAAGAAACTAAAGGTGGATAGTCAAAGCTTACTGAGACTTTGAAAGTATCAAGATGACTGAGAAATCATCTTAACATTCTGGTGGAATTTCTCAAACTTCCTGCTTCTAGTGGGAGCAATCTTCCTTGTGCTTATTAAGCAGGTTGGTTTCCAGAAACCAGAAATACAGAGGAAAATGAAAAATCACATATTAAGATTTTTCCCCCCTTCACAGATTAGCTTAATTCAAGTATTAGACAAAATTCTATGGCATACTGAACTAGTGTCATCTCTGAGAAGAGTAATAGAAATCATGTCATATGCAGTCACTGTATTTGGGCCTTGTTACCTCATTAATTTTAGGAGGCTCCTGGAGGTCTTAACCCCTGGATTGGCCACACATTATCACATGCAACAAGTTCTAAGCACACTTTAGGCAGCTTAAAGTTACACTGCTCCAGGCTAGGTTTATCTCTGATCTGTGTTACTCAGCTTGTGATACACTCACATGTAGCCCCTATAGGCTACCTGTTAGTGTTAATACCCTACCCACACCCCTTTACCCCGCCGGTCTGGATCAGGCCCATAACTCCAGGTACCCCCCACCCCACAATCAGGCCACACTCCCTGCCAGCCCCCCCACCCCACACACATGCAAGATTGGGTCCATTATCACCCATTCCCCGTATTTTCCCCCCTCGCCCCTGACTTACTTTTGACTACCAAAACTCCCAGGGGAGTGCACAAGGAAGGGGAACCTGACTTCTGGCACCCGCTGTCACCCTCTGGGCTGGGCTCAGCCTGGAGAAGAGCAGCAGCCTAGCAGAAGCCATGCAATTGGTGAAGGCTGAGCAGGTGGGTTCCCTTTCCCTTTCTGCTCTCCTGGGGCAGTGCCAGCAGCCAAAAGTAAGCTGAGGGGAAGACCCAATATGGGGAGGAACCATCAGCCTGGACTGGACTGCCAGTCCCCTCTTGCCCTACCACTCCCAGTTGAGGCCTGATGTCCTCCACCCACCCCCAGTACCCCAGGTCCCATCTCACCTCTCCTTTCCCATCTTCTCCCCCTCCCCCCTTGCTTTCTCTGACTTACTTTAGGCTGCTAGCACAGTCCCAGGGGAGTAGATAGGGAAGGGGAACCTGTCTCTCTGGCAGCCATCACCACTACTGCTGCTGTTTCCTGGGCTGGCCACAAGTACGCTGGGAGACATGGGGTGTGGGTAAGTGGTGTGGGATGGGGGGAGCAGGGAGGCCTGTGGATAGGAGGGTCAGGGGGGTACCTGAGGGGTGGGGGGAATCGGGGCAGTTTTAAGGGGCAGGGGGGATGCCCAGAATGAGAGGGGAGGGGAAGGGGTGAGATTCTTACCTTTCAGTCCTCAAGGCCCCTGCTGCCCTGATCTTGTCACTGCTCCAAGCTCCAGCTAGTACTAACACAGATCAGCACGTGAGCAGCTCAAAGTGCAACATGTAGCAAAGCTGTTTGGGTCTTATTTCTACTCTCTTCTTCACATAGCTCTGAGCTTTTTATCTCTTGTCCTCATGTAAAGATACACTGAAACTGTTCAGTTTATTAGCTGTGTTTGGAGGACAGAAGTTATTACCCTCAATTTTTTTTTTTTAAAGCTATGTTCTGTGGAGGAGAACAACTTCTGTGCTTTCATGGATAATGTGATCAGGCCACGTATAACTGGTGATCAGAAGAAGGAAAAAAATGACTAAAATGACTGAGGTTGTCATTCAAGTACCTTTATCTAAGAGCAAATTTAACTTCAATATAAAATTAAGAAAGAAGACACGAGAGCCTTAAGAAATAGCTATACAATCATGTGTTAATTCGTGACAGTGTTCTAATTTTTTATGTTGGAGCACAAATGCCATCAGACAGGGTGCATCTATGTGAGAAATTTCAAATTTTGGCCACCCTTACCATGAAGAAGTTTTTCCTGATATCTAGCCTAAATCTGCTTTCTGTCAGTTTGTGGCCAAACTGCTCTCTGTCAGTTTGTTCCTTGTTACCCCAAGAGGTGCCCTGGTGAACAGAGCATCTCCGATCTCTTGCTGTGGCCCCTAATTAATTTGTAGGCGGGCACAAAATCACCTCTCAGCCTTCTCTTGCGGAGGCTGAAGAGATCCAGGTCCCTCAGTCTCTCCTCATAGGACTTGTCCTGTAAGGCCCTAACCCTACAAGTAGCCCTCCTCTGGACCCTCTTCATAGTTTCATAGTTTCTAGGGTCGGAAGGGGCCTGAGCAGATCATCAAGTCTGACCCCCTGCCATGGTAGGAAAGGGTACTGGGGTCAAATAACCCCAGCAAGGTGTTTGTCTAACCTCCTCTTAAAGACCTCCAGGGTAGGAGCCAGCACCACTTCTCTTGGAAGTTGGTTCCAGATCCTAGCCACCCTGACAGTGAGTCTATCAACGTCTTTCCTGAAGTACAGTTCCCAAAACTGGAGGCAATACTCCAACTGTGGTCTGATCAATGCCGCATAGAGGGGAAGTATTACCTCCTTGGTTCTGTTTGTTGTGCATCTGCTGATGCATGCTAAAGTGCAGTTAGCTTTGCTGATGGTTTTATCACACTGATGACTCATGTTCATCTTGGAGTCCACTATGACTCCAAAATCCCTTTCTGCTTCTGTGCTACTGAGAGGGTCACTTCCCAGCCAGTAGGTGTGCAGGTTATTTTTACACCCTAGGTGCAGCACTCTGCACTTGTCCTTGTTGTACTGCATCCTATTGTGTTCTGCCCGCTTTTCTAACCTGTCCAGGTTTGCCTGCAATCGTCCCCTACCCTCCAGAGTGTGCACTTTGACCCACAATTTAGTATCATCCCCAAACTTGGACAGAGTACGCTTCACACCCACATCCAAATCACTGATGAAGATACTGAAGAGTACAGGTCCAAGGACTGAACCCTGAGGGACCCCACTACCCACATCCTTCTAGGTTGATACCAACCCATCTATTACCACTCTCTGGGTATGACCACTAAGCCAATTTGCCACCCACCAGACCATGTAGACATCTATGTCACAGCCTCTCAATGTATTTATGAAAATAAGATGAGATACTGTATTGAAGGCCTTGCTAAAGTCCAAGAAAACAACATCTACCTCTACTCCTATGTGTAAGCATTTTGTGACCCTGTCATAAAACAAAGCCAGATTGGTCAGGCCTAATCTACCTGCTACAAATCCATGCTGGTTTCCCTGCTGCATTATTTTTCCTGCTGGACTCCCACAGATGTGATCCTTCATAATCTTCTCAAAGACCTTTCCAAGGATGGAGGTGAGCCTGGTCTATAATTACTCAGATCCTCCTTCCTCCCCTTCTTGAAAATAGGGACCATATTGGCCCTTTTCCAGTCCTCCAGGACCTGACCTGAGCGCCATGAGCACTTATACAGCCATGCCAGTGGTTCTGTTATGACACCAGCCAATTTCTTCAGCACCCTCTGATGCAGCTCATCCCGGCCTACTGACTTGAACACATCCAGCCCATCCAAGTGACCTGTCAGTGTCTACACATGTGCCCTCTATTAGGCTACAGTGAACTAATAAACTCTGCAGCAAGGTACTTTTAAATACAACTTGTAAATGCACGTACTACCCTGTTGTGGAGTCTTCTCATTAGCAGCAATACATGTATAGATGCTGACCTAGCTGCCTGGGGTATGAGGGTGCTTCAGTGTGGGGGGGCTACCTGCAGGCTAACCCCACACTGGAGCACCCTTGTGCCCCAGCCAGCCCCTCTGCAGCACCCTGAGCTGGGTTGGAATAGCTCCAGGCTGACTGACTCCCCAGGCCCCCTGCTGGCTGGGACTGCTCCTACCCAGTTCAACATGCTACAGTCCCAGGTTCACATGTAAATGTGGCACCTGGGACCAATAAACTCCAGCACTATATGCTGTGGAGTTTATTGCTTCACATTAATATGCACATGTAGATGTGCCCACAGTCAGATTCCTACTAAGAACGTAGAGAGGGATCTTATGTGTAAGCAGTGTGAGAAATAGATATTTAACCTCAGGATTCTATTTTAGATAAAGAGTGACTCTTTTCGCAATTTAAATACAGTTAAACTGTGGTGATCATTGCAGGGTAGATGTGGAATATACAATTACATTATTTATGGGTGTAAAACAAGTAAAGGACAGAAAGAAATGTCTGTCTGATCAGAAATGCTAGCTGCCCTCCCGTTTGTGAAATACTTACTAGTAACAGACTCTTTCTGCAGGGAAAACATTGTGGCAAAAACAATTGGGGGCTTTGTCAAATTACACAGTAGCTTTGTGACAGTTTGACAGGAGCAGAAGACTGCTGGGGACTGCTGTAGCAGGGTGTGGTGTGTCAGGGCTGAGGTGCATGCTTGCAAACATTCATGATCCTTACAAGTGCTATCAATTTTTCCTTGTCACAATCCTTTATTTTTAGCTCAGCCTGAAGTCACAGGCTCAATGCAGGAATCGACTGGTGAAATGGTATGGTTTGTGTAAACAGGAGGTTGGGCTATAGGATTGTAATGGATGCTTTTGCTTTTAAATCTATAATGGTTCAAAGGCACATAACAAGCTCTAAGCTGCACACTATAACAGTAGAGGCCAACATTTTTGTATGGTGTGGCACAAATCAGCACTGCACACTCTGATCCCCTTTCCCTACTGAATCATTGCTTTCTTTGTGCTTCCTGCCCTGGCTGCCACTCTGCTGCCTGTCCCCTACCTGATCTGCTGTGTGACACATGCAGTGACTGCCCATGCTACTCATGGCACATGTGCCCCAGGTTGCATTAAAAGGTTATCCTTCAGTGTGTATTCCAGGTTGCTGCCTCTGCCTTCTAAATGATTTTTTCCAATCATTTTTTGTGTGTATTGAAGGTTTTACCAGGCAAACAGACAAGAGCTGGATCCTTGTCCAGGGAGCTATACAGATTTCAGTGGATGAATTGTCCAGGATGGATGAATAGCTCATTGGCTTGCAGGTGGGCGTATTCAGTGTGGTTATCAACAGCTTTTCACTTTCTCTGTTAAGTGAGCTAACAGTCCTCCAGGTTTATTCTTGAGTTAAAAAAAAAAAAGAAGAAATCTCATTTCTGCCATATAGTACATTGAGTTTTTGTACATGTATCAGATTTCTTGACCTATCTTAACATGACTTGGCCTTTCTGTTTTTGAAGGGCATATGCAAGAGACCAGAGAATCTGGTCTTAGCCGCAGGGTTGTTAAAGAAACAAAGGAAGAATGAAGTGGGGAAGATCATTACCAAATCAGTCAGCTTCACAAGGGGCCCACTTCCTTAATGAGCCTGACAGCATGCAGTGCCACCTCTCCCTTCATATGTAAAGTTAATCCTCTTGCCCTCTTTGACAGCCTGTATTTACATTTGCAAATGAATCAATCTTCCCATATTGTCTATGTTCAGTGGGGGATGGAGGACGTGCAGTGAACAGGCAAAGAGTCAGCTTGCATCATCCCCTAGACGAACTGTACAGTTCTCCAAGGGCAGCATCTGCCTCAGTTGTCAAGGTGTCAATCATCCTGAGAGGTTGAGGAATACAACCCTTACTGACAGGAATACAAATGCAGCCTTCATCTACATTGTCTGGGTCTAAGGTGGGCAAATGAATTAAAACACATACGCATGTGTATATATGCATGGTTTATAATTTGCATCCCTTGAACATCTCAACTTCCACTGCAGTCAGCTTAAATTTGGGCTGTGTTCAGAACAAAGGAGTGGATCCAGAACACAACAATAACACTTACAGCTTGGTTGTTCCTAACCATATAAGCAAGCACAAAGGGGAGAGAAAGGATTCAAGCTGACCTGCCATCATTGCATGGGAGCTGTGCACAATCCTACAGTTAAAAAATGGAGGCATTCTTGGTGATAGCATTCTTAAAGAGGAAAGAGTCCGCACATAGTTAAGAGGTTGCAGAGCGATAACACTGTCCTCTCATCCACACCACCTGCTTCAGCCAACAGAGTTAGCTTGCCATGGAGAAGAAGATAATAGCAGGCTTTCATAGATTAGCAAAGCCACAGCTGCTGTCTGTACTCCACAAATTCTAGAAGGAATTTGGGATGAATTAGCCATAACTCTCCTTAGTTTCCTGTTGCATCACAGCCCTTCCTCACCCTCTTCAGAAGATACATTCAGGCATTTAACATCTGGTCATTTGGCATCTCAGACACAACCAACACTAATCCTTGCATGTACAGCAACATCAAACTCACACTTAGCTAGAAAGCCACATGAGAAAGAGACTAAGGATTGGAAACATGCCTTTGGTTTCTCACTTTGATTAATACATTTTCCCTTAAGATTTCCTTCAAATTGGACTTTCCAAAGCTCTAAAATATCATCTCTGCTACAAGTCCTGATTGTTGACACCAGGGAGGTACTGCAGTCCTGAACAGGCTCCCATGGAAAGCCACATGCAAAATTTGTCAGGTTTAGGTAGTAAAATAAATGGGGGCTTTCATGTCCAAATTGACTAGGGGTCAGGGTTGGACGAAGAACCTCTTAAACAATTGCATAACATTAAAATTGATGGATAGAAGTGAACTCCCACATCTTTCTATGTAAATACCTTACTAGCTCACATACAATGGAAATAGAAATTTTCCTTCCCAATTCAGTGAGATGTGATATAATAATTATGATGCTGATCACACTTAGCAATATTTTATGTGTTCAGAGTGCTTTACAAACAGTCTCTAATTTCACTACCTACAATACTTACCCTTATCAGCTATCAAACATCACATATTCAAGGCGTCAGACAACCATGCCTGAAAACCACATCTCTCTGCTTTCAAACCTATGCACTGCTTGCCAGAGCATGTTGCTTTCGGGGTATTTTTTAACCAGATTTATCTAGTATTCAATCTGTATTTTTATGGTGCCAGTATCTAGGATAATAAGACCTCATGATGTATTCAGCTCTAATGGCAATAGGTCACTTCTGCAATTTTTTCTCTCTAAAAGGGGAAAAATGGCAAACCCTGCCCCCCGCCCCCTTTCCAGTACTTCTTAACAATTGCTAAATGTGCTGAACTGATAAACCAGGAACATGAGCAACGTATTTATTTTTGTTTGATGACTAAAATGAAATAACACATGAGACTAAAGCTGATGAGAAAACAGCAGAAACAACAGTGTTTCTTCCAGAACACAGCAGGCAGCACTCATGATCCAGTTAAGTGCATGTCTCCCCCAAACAGGGGCTTGTTCTGCTGAGATGCCAGTCTTTCCTAGGGGTTATCCTCTAAATAGAATATATAAATAGCACTGCAGTAGGGACTGGGCTTTAGCAAATGCTTGTTTTTATTTCAGTCACTAGGCAGCAGGGAGCTAGACCCCTTTGTTCTTTAGGTCATACTGCTAACAATTGCAAATATTTATACACACGGATGTAGTTTTCATTTTCATATGTTTCTTGTTACCCGCTACTGCTATGACACTTTGTTTTCAGTGCCCTTGTTTGAAAAGCTATTCTTTTCCTTGGATGTTTCCCTATATTGATTGCAGTATCTGATGATGGCTAGGAACAAAATGGCAAGACTGTAAGGGGATGTTTCAGTGTGACAGCTGCTATGTTAAATGAGTTGGTGGTCTCAACCTGCTATATTAAGGGCAAGTGTGGCACTAATTAGCATCCATAATGTGTCAAACAAAACAGAGGGTATGCAAAGAAACTGAACTACCCACTCCTCATTTCAGTGCAGTGATGAAAAAAGTGGTTTGGTACCGCATGAAGATACCATAGCTATTGATGCTGTACTTGTTCTGTGATCAGAAAGAATTTCATTATCCAGGATTAAAAAACACTTGCAGGAAAGAAAAGATGACAAGACCTACAGCATTCAAATGTAACATTTTTTCTATGTAGATGCACCTCTAAAATTGGTTTTCCTTTAATACAGACTTTATCTGACACGAATTATTTCTTCTGCCAGAATTATGGGAAACTACCATGTCCATTGTTTCAATAATAGACACAAATTCATAGCCAGCACCGCATAATTTAACCCCTCAAAATAAAACAATCGGTGAGGAAGAAAAGTAACTTTTATTTATATTTGGCATAGGCTTATATTCTGCAAAGGCTGCATGGCTTATGCAAAAACGAAACAGGAAGCTAATAGAAGTAGACAATACAAATCATCTGTGTCGCATTGGGATTGCAGATTTATAAAAACTTATTGTATTTTCAATTAGCTATCATGGAAAAACAGGAAATTATGTATTAACAATCCAGCAAGCAGTTGCAATACCACTATATATACAGCACATGGTAGGGATTGCTTTTAGCAATTGCTATCCATTCCGAACACACTGAATTTTCTATTAAATCAGCAAGCTTATTTCGTATTATAATAAAATTCTAAAGCTCAGTAACTTCTCAGTCTATCAAGAGACAACCATATTCAAAAGGACCTGTGGAGAAATAAATCATTCGTATATTATGCTACTGACTATGTGAGTAATATACCTTATTTCTATCCATATTTATTGCTCTCATGTTTCTATCAGATGATTGGATAGTAGAAAAATGGCAAAATATTCCATAGATAGACCCAGCCTATGTAGCTACTCTCACATACCCTAACACCTTGAACCCCTGAAATTATGTAGTGACATTTTTGTTTGAGATCCAGGAAATGATTGAAACACTTTTAAGAAACTATCTTGAAAAGATGGTGTACCAACAGCTATCTTAAGTCTGCTGGGCTGAAGAATAAATAGTAGAGTTTGTGACTGGCCTATAATTAGACATCTTTTATTTGGGAGTCCAGCATTACTGTTTTCAAAACTTTGGCATCCACGTAACAGGTACAGACGTTAGGTTCCTGCTTCTGTAGGCCTTCTCACTGAATACCATCTTACACTCTAAATTGTGCTATTCATTTCAATGAGACTATTTATGCAATAAAATAGTATTCAGCATGTTGCCCTAAGGAATCATCCTACTTCATTTTGAGTTAATCCAGTGGGATACTAGGTTAGAAAAAAAAGCAAAACTGTGAAAGAAAGCAAACCACACATGTCAAACAAACTAAAATGCATCTTAAAACTACCAAGTTTTGCACTGACTTGCTTTTGACCTCAGATAGTAAACCTAGCCATACTTTGCACAGAAACTTTTATGTTAAATTTTGTTAGTTTTAATGATATGAGCCTCTGGGACCAAACGAAACCAACAACTTTTCACTAGTGACCTTAAGCCATACAGTGAACTCAGGTTTCAGAGGCAAAAGTAAATATAGTTAATCCAATGAAAGATCTTATTTTCAAATGTAACACCTCATGCACAGTAGATCAGGGTACATATTCACCTACACTGTATGTGCCTTCATTTTACCATGGGTCTTCTGTACATGTATGATGGTGGGACACTTGCAGTGAACAGAAATTACGTTAACCAGGAACTGGTAACATCCTCTCTTATCGCTGCTAGAGCTACACAGACTATTCCTATTATTGGTTATCATTTTTTATGAATTTAGCCTCTTTTATAGTAAGGGAATCATCTGTGAACTCATCATGATGGAATACTTTCAAGGAGTAATTATGATACAACTTGTTTATGTGGATAGCTATACAGTTGCATGTATATGACTCACTTGTTATATGTTGTGTGATTGGCTACCTAAATCATACGGTGTTAATGTTCCCTGTTGGGGTGTGTGAAACATCTGAAAGGACAGCAATGAACTCTGAATTATAACTATGTTCTAATGTGAACATTTCAACTAATAATTATTAATGCCAAACTTCATGCAATTTTTAGGATTCACAAACCAGCTATTACTAGAATGACAAACAGGGCCCCAAAAATTGCAAGCAATTTCTGTTTGTGAATATATTCATCAGTTAAAGTGTGTGTGTGTGAGAAAGAGACCACTTTTAATCCTCTGGTGACTGTCAATCTGTGTAACTGCATTTAGCTAAATGTATAACTAAGCAAAGAGATTTGGAAAACGAGCATGCATTCTTTCCACTTTACTGGAAAAGGAATGTTATTTCTAACAGACGCAACGTTGGACTAATTCATCAAAAGGTCAGTATCCTCTAACTGCCAACAGTACCCAGGGGCAACTTTCTAATGTCAAAATGTATCTGGTTCAACAGCATCTATTTCTGTTGATGCTTCAGATGCTGCCATTTTGTGTGCCTGACAAAACACTGTCTTTAACATTTACAGTGACTATCTATTTTCTCCTGTTTTCTCCATCCATACTCTTTACCTCAGCTTCACTCCCCCTTGGCCTTTCCCTTTACTCTTCTTTCCATATAATTTAACCTAAACCTACCCAGAAAAATAGTGGCACTAACATGATGTTTGTTGATCTCTCATCGTTCACTCGGATTGCATATGATACCATTTTCCGAGTCTTGTGTATATGTTGTCTATTTATATTTTAAGTTCTTCAGACCAGGGGCCCTCTCTTACTCTGTGACATAAACTTGTCCAAGACAATGCCAACTCATTCTTAGTTCATCATTAGGCACTAGTATACTGAGCTTAATTAGAAAGAATTCTTCTAAAGTAGGGATCTAAAATGCTGCCACATACACAACGCTTGGGACCTTTTCTGCAGGATACATTAGTATCCCCAAGGACTTCTGTGTCATAGTGATTTTAGTCTTGACCATATCTTTTAGAAGTCTCCCTAGTCCTGGGACCTCTCTAGCTGAGCACCAGGTTCACTTTTGTCCTCCTGGTTGTTTTTGTTGGCACATGCTGGCAAAGGAAATAATTGTGGAGCACTGAGAAGCTCTGCTTCTGGAGAGTAGAAGCAAGCCTGGCATCTGTAGTGCTGGAGTGCTCCCAGGGTGGAGATACCCCTATTACTATCAACTACTTGTGGTGGTAGTGGTGAGAGACGATACGAAACACTTCCCTGTTTGTTTTACTCCTTTTACTCTCTCTCCGTTTGATCCATTTCCTTTCCTCTGTCTTCTGTTTTTGAAGCTCTGCCAGAGAAGTAACAATGCACCTGGTGCCTGGGGCAGCTGTGACACTCAGGGGCAGCAGCAACTTCTGGGTGCTACCATACTGCCAGCATCATTTGTATGACTGGCAGCTGTGGTTCCCCCTCTGCCCTCAGGTCAGCGCCTGGGGCAGCTGCCCCCACCATGCCACCCTAATTACGCTACTTTGTTCTGAACTCCATCTGCGCAATTAGCAAATAGAGTGAAAAGGGAGTTAAGAAGTTAAGATATCTGCAAAAACTCTTTAGGAAGTAGATATTTTTATAGTGTGGAAGGTGTAGGCATATGCAGAGAAGCATGCCATGAAACTCAGCTAGTTCTGAAAATCTGATCAGATACTGATAATACTGTACATTTCTCTCTCGTGCAACCATGTATTTGGGTCCTACATTTCTCCCATTTGCAGCATGTATCTAATGACAAAGAACTTTATATTCATATTCAATTTTCTTCAGATTAAAGAATATCTATCATATTCCATCATATTGCTCCATGCTCCAGATTGCTGTTCAAATAATTTGTTTTTCCAGCATTTGTTTTCTACCATTATAGTTCTGCACACATTCTGTTTAGGCTAGATGAAAAAAAGTAACCCCCAAACTCATCCAAGTCTGTCCCTTTGACCTTTGGATCCGAAAGCCCATTCATCATTTTGGGAGATGATAGTGAGAAAAGTACCAGTAGCAGTGTTACAACCATAGCCCCAAATGATTATAAGAACTATAATCTATAAAACCATAATCTGATAAATTTTTCTATACCATGGCAGGAGGATGAATAAATGGAGCAGTTTAAATTCAGCAAAGAGATAAAAAGGGCAAATGATATCTCCAGGAAGTTTGCTTTGATTATCTGAGGAAAAGATAACTTGCCAGCTAAAACCATTTCGCATCAAAAAACAAAAGGGGAAAAAGCTGAACGTAATATAAAATGCAGAGCCATATCTGTGTTCAGCACCTTGTTTTCTTTACTGGAATTAAAGCTTTGAATTATTTATCAAACAGATTAACAGTATGTATATATATATTTAATGTGAAAATTGTCACTAGTTCACAGCAGTTCTTGCTTCCTTGCTAAATCTAATTGATAGAAATTGCCCATTTCTATCTTTGAATTCTGTTCTAATTTCAAGTACTACATCCTGCTTCAGCCCCCAGGTTTGTAGGGGCCCAGTCCAAAGCCCATTAATGCCACAGGGCAAAATATCTGCAACACTATGGAGTTCTTGAAGACAAACCATGAGGATGAGGTCGGGGCAACAAAAAACAGTAACCTGTGTTCCCTGAACACCAGTATTTTGCACACCACTGTTCTGAGGTAGCCATTGTGGTAGGGACAGGATAGGCCAAGAGAGGATCAGGTGTGTCACCAGAAAAGCTTCTAGCTATATAAGCCCACAGGGCAAAAGCATCTCCATAGCAGTGCAGCGCACAGGAGCAACAGCTGCTACTAGAGCCCAAGGCACAAGCAAAGGTGAAGATTCAGTTCCTTCAACTCGCTCAGATTTTCTGAGCAAACTTCTCTTACTTGGTCTTCGTGGAGAAGTGGGATAAGAATAACGTTACAAATACTACACAAAATAATGGAATGAGTGCTACTGTCCAGAGTCATCTGCACAAACCTGTGAAAAAACTTTCAAATACATTTAAAAGTAGCTTATTTTGTTGTCCACTATATGCAAGTGTAAGATCAAGCCATCATTCTCATCCTGGGTGACAAACTGATTAGATAAGCCCATATTCAGGTGCCTAAATAAGTACAGTAACCTATTTTTTCTCAAAAAGCCTTAGTTCCCAGCCACTGAAGGCAAGTGCTGAACTTCTCAAAGCAGTGTAGGAGATGACCTATTCACTCATCTGCCATTCATTTAAATGAAAGAGGTGTCCAAATCACCAAGGCCATTGAGAGTAGGGAAAAAAAAAAGAAACTAGCACTTTACTTTCAGCATGGCACACCCCTGTGCCAAGTCCAGTGCAAGCCCAGAAGTGGAAGTGCATCAGTTTGACACGGCTAGCCCAGCATCTGTATAGATCACACACTTCAGTGGGGCTTTTGGTGATTTATCTAATAGCTATTGCCTATTAGATAAAAGAGCCAAAAAGCCCCGCTGAAGTGTGCAATCTATACAGATGCTGGGCTAGCTGTGTCAAACTGATGTGCTTCCTTTTTCGGTGAAGCACTGAGTTGGTTTTTTCCCCCCTCCCCATGTCTGTCAGTGGCCTGAGTTGCTTTGAAGATCTTAGCCAATATTCAATCCCAATTTCCTAATAGTATTAGAAACATATTTTGGCACCCAAAGAGGAATTTTTACTTACTTTTTTTTTTTAATTGTCATTGAAAATCAGGCCATGGAGTGCCATATCAACCAAGTTTGGCACCCAGGGCAAAGCCCACAGTAGCAGCCTGCCCTTACCCTGTGCACAGATCTGGGACTGCATATGGCAGTGGGAGCTACCCTTCCCCCTGTCCCCATGCCCCCCCAAACAAGCCACTTGTGGCTCTGTCCCATGCCTCACTCCAGCAGGGCAGCACCTGTTGGCGCCCCTTCGCTTTGGTGCCTTGGGCAGTTGCCCCACTCGCTACAGCACTGAGGCCATGACTTCCATTTGGTGGAGGAGTCTAAATTATGCCACCCACATTTAAACATTTGACTGTGTTTGCAGTTGTTTGCAATTTGTTATGGTTTCTGCTAAGAGAAAGATCAGGCTTTTCATTACTTAACCTTGTGTCCCAAAGCTCAGAAAGAGGAAATCATTTGCAAAGTTATTCCCCACAACTTGATTATCAAACCCTGGCTTCCATGTCCATCGAAAATGAAATGTCTTGAAGTCTGTTAAAGGAAGGAAATGATTCTCTAATGCTTCTTCTGAGTTGCTCTGGCCAGCTCTCAGAATGGAGAAAAATAGCAAGAACATTATGCTTCTGTGTGGCTTGATTTTTTGTGGCTACATGAAAGGTGTAAGTATTGAAATTAGGTTAAAAAATCTGTAGGAAATTCTGGGCACTGACTGCTTAAGCTGGGGCTTCTCTGTCAAAGTATGTTGGTGAAGACAGGATGTAAAGGTCATTTTTCCACCACCATTCCTAGCTGGAGACAAGAAACAAGACTGTGTGTTCTAGAAACAAATCAGGGAGGCTAGCCAAGCAATAACACCATTAAAGGGCCTATAGTCTCACTCCTTTCTGAGTGAGTGCCAGAAGGGTGTAGCAAATGCTGCTGCCTAGCTAATCCCACCTCCCACCCAGCACCAAGCAGTCATTATGCCTCACGTAACATAATCTTTCCTTCCAAAGCACTGGGACAATGAAGACTCTCTCCCATTTCCCAGCCCCCTGCACTCTCTGGCTCTCAAAACCTGTAATTTAGCTTACACTGTCTATTGCCGTTAGAGTGAAAACTGAGCCAGGTTAAAAGAGATGTTGTTTTTTACCAATGGCCTGTGTGCACTTCATTGTTTTTGCATGAACTGACAAATCTGCTTTAAATTCTTCAGGGATCCAAAATGATCTGCTTATCTAATCCATATCGTTGGAAAACTTTCATCTGAGGATCAAAAATGTGCTGGTACATTAACAATAATGAATTTGCCCTGTAGGACAGTGTCTTCTAATCCTTCACTGTGCTGCTTTTCTCATAGTTATAAGCCACGGGGGCCTTTAAGCAATGATAAAATGAAAGAGTAGATTTTCCCCAGCATTAATACGCACACATATTAGCACTAATTGTTTAGTCTCCCTTTAATCCATCTAACTGAATAATACCCATTTTCCATTTAAAATTGCAAATGAATCATTAAATAAAGAGCTCTATTAATTGGTATTTTTTAAATGTTCATATGATAGGCAAAAGATTTCATTCGGTAAATTTTCTGTGCGTTAGAAATGTTGACAAACATATGCTTCAAGATTGAATTTACATGCATGGATGCCCTACCTATATTTCCCTTTTTTCCCTCTGTTCTTCCTCCTTTAAAATCAGAACTTAGATCATATTTAGTCTTGGAAATTCATCTCTTGAGCATTTATGTCTATTGCATGTGTGTTAATTTTCTAATCCAATGCAATGAAACAGGATTCGTAATGGTTCATGTATGAAACAGATTCATAGAAAATGTCTGAATTTTCAGTATTTGGCATGTACCAAGCATGGACCAAGCATGTCCTGCCAGTCTTTACAATCAGCAGTTCTGTACATCTTCTTGTTTATAGGTACCAAGCCATTAGGGATGTGTGTTTGCGTGTGTGTGTGCGCACGCATGCACATATGTATATATGTATTCACTCATTGTGCATGCTCTCTTGATAACTGCTTTTTGATCCATTTTTGGTTCTCAGATACCAGATGGATGGGAATAGACAGGAAAACTTAAAATATTTCACTTTCTGACTTAACACTCCAAACAAAAAATTTTCTACTATGCCCAAAGAACACATCATATGAAAATAATTCAAGCAGCCTTCCATTCATGCACCTCACTATTTCCTCACCTTCAGCTGCCTCAAGATTTTTCTTTTTTGGTCCACTGTCTTAAGAATAGTCCTCCATGTAGCAGAAGATTTACGCTAATATAAGTATTAGGAGCTTGTTTGGTTTTAACAACATACAGAGGTGGTTAACTATGTTTATCTGTAGTCAGACAGAAAGTAGGGCATGCTGGCACCTTAAAGACCAACAGATTCATGGAGTTTTCACAGGCACTGTCCTATTTGCCAGATATACACAGGTTGATTCTTGAGGCATCACAATTTTTGAGGCACCTTCTGAATAAGGACAGGGAGTTTCCATTGCAGTATTAAGATGTTCAAACACATTCATCTTCTCAGAAAAAGACTCTGATACCAATGTGTTTGTACAATCGGACACTTAGGGCTGACTATACGAAACCTAAACACATAGGGGTAGGTTTCTTAGGGTAGGGACAGACATTACACACAAACAGGTTTAAGTGATCAGAAACTGGTTTAAACCTGTAACAGAACAGATGTTCAGTGCATATAAGTCAGTTTGAAAATGGCTGAAACCAGTTTGAGATAAACCTGGTTGAATCTAGTATTAGACTCAATTGATTTGGGTCAAACCAGTTTATGCAATGCCTGTCCCAGACCCCTTCCTGGTTTAAGTTAAACCAGACTCTTCCCACATCCCATCATGCTCTCAGGACTGGGCTCTGTGCTCTACAGCAGAGCTGGCTCCTCCTCTGGACTCTCTGGGTAGAGCTTCGGCAGAGACTGCTCTCTGCTCCATGTCCCCCTCCCCACTTCCTGCTAAACAGGGATTTTCCCCCCTTCCCTTCTGCCTTACACAGAGCCTTCTCATACCACATACTGGCTATGGTGTGTGCTGGGGGAGACTGGACAGAGGCAGACGGGACTGTGTCCATTTAGGGCTTTTGGAGCTAATCAACAGTTAGCTGGTGACATTCTTCCATTCCTTCCTTGGAAAAAAGTTAAGAAGAGCTTGAACTAAGGGAGAGAAGCTTTTGTTTTCTTAATGGGCTGATAAACACTGAGTTAGGGGTGATGAACATTGTGCTATCAACTGTTTGCTGGGCTGCTGGGTGGAGGCTTCCCTAATTAGAGTGTCCTGCTGTGGCCTGGCCATGCCCCCCCACCCCAGCTTAGCACTATGGAAGGGAAAGGAGGGCTGCTTTAGCACCCCCAGACTTGTAGCCTGAGCTACTACAGCCACGTGCCTGAATTTCTGAGAGATCTGAGCGGTTGCAAACCAGTTTATCCTAGCCAGGCTCAGGCATTTTGAATGTCTGTCCCTAACCTTAAGAAAAATAATTCAGACTCATACCACCATTCAGGAAATTGAAGGGTTTCCTAATTCTGCTTCAATGGAACAATAATTTTCAGTTCTCCAATTCAATACTAACTCACTGTAGTCTAAACAGAAAAAGAGCCACAACTTTCAGGGACCAGAGGGGCATTTCCCCAACCACAACCATTTCTGAATTTTTCTTTTCTGATGAGTTTGTGAGGATTATTTTCAACTAAAGAAATAAAAATGCAGAGTAGCTACATCTGTGATGGCCAGCTCTCACCAACAGAGAAAATTATATGAAAATCCACTGACTATCACGATGTTTTCAAATACCAACACTGGATAATTTTTAGATGAAGGAGAAAGGAGAGGGGATAAAAATTTAAGGTACGGTGGAAGTGGTCTCTCAAAAGATAATAGAAAAATTATCAATTTTAAAAGTTTTCTTCCTTGGAAATCCCAGTGCATATAATCAGGGTTACTGGAAATGATTGACAGTTTAGTGGGAGTAGCTGAGTAAGTGCTCTTTATTATAAATGGGTCCCTGGAGATTTCAGCCAAATCCTAAACCATTAAATACTTTCTTAAAAACAAAATATTTTTTATGTTCAAAATGTTTAGAGGAACAATTAAAAAATGGTCTTATCTGAACATACTCACTTCACTATGCCAATATATACTGGAAATATAAAACTTTTCTAAATGGTTACAGGAGGTAGGGCCAATAAAAATAATACTTGAGCTCTCAATTGCCCCAAGAGAACTGATATAATTACTGAGGATGATAGGTTCAGCTCTCTCTTGAGAGCCATTGGGAGATGACTGGTATATCTGGATGAGAGGGAAATTATAAGAGTCAGAGGAACTACCATCATTCAGTCTGTAAACAATGAACTCTCACTACTTAAAAGCTCTGGGGAGTGTGATAGAAAGAGAGAATCCCCTGCTTTGTCCTTTGAGAAAACCACCATAAAGTAAACAACAATGACACTAGAAAAAGAAAAATGAATGTGTCACATACATGTCAGGAGGTATCTCAACATCCTTATGGAGTCCTCTTCAGCATTAGAATCAGAACTGAAAAATGAAATCCAAAATCCATTGCCTCCAAATGTATGTTTGTTCACAGGAAATGTGTGTGCTTGTGTGCTTCTGCATGTTCCTGCTTAGGTAGGAAGTGGTGAACTGTCATTGGCACCTTTGTTGACTGGTTCCAAAGGCAAAGTTCTATTACAGGAAAAATGCATTTTCCCCACTTTTGTTAGAGATGAGCTATCAGAACCAGTGGAAAGAAAAGGAAATCACAATTTCACTAAAACACAGAAGAAAGTAAAAATATGTTGTTGAACCAAATTCCGTCTGATGTTTTCCAGAAATACATGCACCAGAGAGATATGGGTGAGTTCCTGATTATTTATATTATTATCCTGGTTATTTATAATGGGAATATATTGGCATATCTGAAGATGACAAAACTAATAGTCTGGATCTGTTGGTATTGGAAAAGTCCCTCAATAACTCATGAACAGGAATTCTGTTGCTTGATAGGAATTCAGACAGCAATAACAAAGCTGGAGAAGGGAACAGCAACCAGCTGAAGCAATCAGCCTGACAATGACACAGGAAATTTCAGTACATAAAGGATTATATGTGCTAACAATTTATATTCCAGAGAGGCAACTGATAAATTTACCTGAAGCTGCCTGATCATATGCCATTTATTAATTATGTTTGATATTATTAATATTCTAGATCTTTATGCCCTGATGGTTGTCTTTTTATGTACTCTTGCAACAAACCTTTTATGTTAAGAGGACTGATGCTAATTTCTTCAGCAATGTACCTGGAGTTAGGGGGAACAATATCGACATGATCTGTGTGTCATCTTTCCAGTTACAGAGGCATTAAGAGCTATTAACAACTGAATGATCTAGCAGAAAAAAGCAGGTAGTTTACAACCTGTTCTCTCTAGATACTTAGAGAGGAATGAGGGAAATCTCCCAAAAGAGGAACAGAGACAGGTGTTAGTGCAGGGCCTTTGCAAATGCTGAGAAATAAAATGGCACACTACCTGAGTGAGTCTTTGACTTTCTCATCATCCCCAGTTAAGAGAAGTTGCCTGTAAGGATCAAGGAGATGCCATCATCCAGAGGAACAGTCTGAATTAGAGAAGTGCAGTACATACTATGGGTGCCTGTAGACATGCTATTTCATGTTGGAATTAGAACACGTTGAAGCATGCTCGGTTACTCAAGTCTGCTCTGTGTTCTAATTAGCATGCTCCAGCATCACCTCGCTGTCAGTGTATTAAGGCCCTGCTCATTTGAGCTTTAGATAAAGTGTCCTGAAGCCATTTTGAAACTCTGTGAGCCTTAATACACGTGACATTCAGCTATTTGAATTAGAGCAACTGTCTGGGAACTGCTCTAATTAAAATGTCTTCACCCCAACTCTGAGCATATGCAGCTTAATAAGAGACCTGTTACTCTGAAGTGTCAGAGTTTTAAATATCTAAGAAGCTAGACCCATGAAGAAACCAAGTTAGAGAATATTGTACAGGTGGTTTTACTATATATTATTTTGCCAAGATATGTAAATCTCTTGTGCTATCTAAATCAGAATGCTCACCTTACATAAAATTTGTGTCTTATTTGCGTCAATTATTGCACAGTATTGGCATCTTAAATTGTAATTGACAGTACCTGCTAGTGAGTACTCACTAGCACTAGGAAAGTTCCTGTTAATCTATTGGGGGTCTGGGATACAGCACTGTCCTTGGGTTCCTGGGCAGATAGTGCATAGAGTTGGAAGGGTCTTTGAGGTCTGCACTTACAGGAATGGGGTACTAGACAGGGACTCTTTGCTCTGGGAGTGAGGTTAGTGCATGGAGCCTGCCAAGGGAACTTAAATGTAGCTGTTGAAATGCTGTGATACAAACAAAGCCACCTAATAGTTGTCCAACCCAGGGTACTCAGCCAGGGCTGTGTCATTGCCCTCAGGAGAATTTGAAAAAGCATAACAGGAAAGTAAACAGCCTCCTGAAACTGAACCATTGGGCTTTCTGTACAGAGCCTATTAAAATAAAAAGCTGCAGTACTTTACACCACACAATGAATCCTGATAGTACTCCAGCTATATACATTCCTGGTCAAACTCTAGTCCAGAGTTTGACCCCTTTGCACTACTGGAACAGGGCAAAGATTTTATTAAGATGCTTTACATGGATGGTTGAAGAGATCCCATAGTTTCTTGGCTCTCCTACTTGGATCTTACAAACTAGGGAATGTGTTAAGAGTAGAACGGGACATAGCCAAAGAATGCTGTATGCTTGTGAACCTTAGACAGCATAACAGCTCCTAAGGGACCATTATAAGCCAGGATAAATGAGAATATTATTAAGGCTGCCCTAATTTATGCCACTAGCAATAAAGTTTCTGGGTACCCTGAGGACCAGAGGAGATCAAAGGTGACATATTGCATCCTTTGTCTCCACTCTTCCCTTGGGTCCTGTCTCTTGAAGATGGAGCTGGTTTTGCCTTGCAAAGCCAACACTCTGTCAGTGCAACACTGTCAGTTAAGGCTCAGCTCAGCAAAACAAGGGGGCATTGGATCCAACTCTCATATTACTTGAGGGTCACTTGGACCACTTGGATTATCTAGCTAGAGCAGCTAGACACTATTTGAGAAGTCAAAAATGTAATTCATTACTTTGCAAGGAAAGTAGCTGGCTCTCCAACCTTACTGTTAACTTCTTGGAAGACATACCCTGTCAAGGACCAAAGATTACTTGATTATAAACACAGAACTGTGGAAAACTGCCATGTTGCCTGCAAGATGTAGTTGTTACAAATCCCTAGCAATTAAATAGTATTTCATGTTAGAATTGCTTAACATTAATGGTAGCCCTCTGTATCGCTGTGAGAATACGGATAGAGGGTGACACATGAAGACAGTGAAGACTCACAGAAGATCCCACACTAAGATCCAGATCCTAGTCTACCTATTAGGTGCATAAGTTGACTTTGACATCCAGGAGTGATCTTATTCCACTCTGCTAATGTCCCTGAAAAACCATTAATACAACAGGTAAGTGGATTCTTTCTTCTTCCTCCTCCTTCCAGGACTTGTCCATGGTAGATGAGAATCACACAGAGGTGTCTTAGTTGACTTAGAGACCTTGTAGGTTGAATAGAATCTTGCCTTAAATCAGTCATGAAGTCTCCACCTGAACACAGATTTCATTACTCCCAGCCCAGAGAGAAGCTTTTCACCTTGGTGTGTATAAGCTAGATCCAATAAAGTTAGGTGCCTGCTTTCCTGGTGTAGTATCCAAAACCTGGAGCTAGGCATGATTCTGGCACTCAGAGTAGCAAAACCTGAGGTGCTTATTTTTGTGTCAAGCAAGCCAGGTTAAAAAAAATATGGATTTAGGTACCTAAAATCCACCTGCACCCTGTTTTAGCTTCCTAAGTCCCTTTTTTGATAGGGGCCTTTGTGCAAAATGTACATGAGTAGCATAACTTTTATTAGTTAGTGATGTGAGAAATCAGCTCACATATCAGTACTTTTTTATAACAAATAAATTCGTATGCTCATTAATTAACGTATGCTTCAGAGTACAGCACTCAGTTTGATATTAGCCAAAAAAACCCCAGAGGCAGTAGCTATGTAACAGATTTCATTTTCTATAACAATGAAAACCCAATTTCTTTCTCTAAAACAATATTTACATGTTCATGACCTTACCTTAGGGTACTGGGCTTTTCAAACAGCTTTTACTGTTCTTTTAAAAATGAAAAGCAGAGCATTGTCATTTAAAAGAAAATGCAACAGGAATAACATTTTTATGGATCTTAAATATAAATCAGTGAATCTGAGTGTGTTGATCTGTTTTTGTAAGCATATTTTCTGAACTCAGGAATTTATTTTAAACTTTTTTCTTCAGAAACAACAGAACCTAATAAAAATTGAAAAAGAAAACAATTTTTAAACTTTTTTTCTTTAGTTATAAAATGTAACCCTGCTGTTACTGGCATCTGTTCGCTAGTTTATGAGGTGCAAATCTACCCTGCCTTCTGCCTAACACAGCTAACTACCTCTTTCTGTTTATCAATGTCATTTCATTCTATACCCCATTTTGTGTACTCACTGAATAACTTCTTTGCAAGTTTCAGTGTAGATGAATTAAAAATAGGTACCAGATTTTCAGCTAGTATGAATCACCAGATAATGCAGTACATCTGAGGATGAGGTGGAAGTACACAATTCCCTTTTTTACCTCAGTCTTCAAAGGCAAGGTGAGCTACCAGACTAGTGAACCTGGCAGCACCATTTGGGGAGGAGATAAATAGCCAACAGTGGTGAAAGGGCAGGTTAAGGGCTATTTAGGACATGAACAAGTCTGTGGGGCTGGACATGATGCACCTGAGGGTGCTGGTGGAATTGGCTGATGTGATTGTAGAGCTGCTGGCCGCTATCTTTCAAAATTTGTGGAAAGGTCCCAGATGATTGGAAAAAGGCAAATGTATTGTCCATCTTTAAGAAAGGGAAGAAGGAGGATCCAGGAATTTAAAGGGTGGTCAACTTCACCTCAGTCCTTGGAAAAATCATGGAGCAGGTCCTGTAGGAAGAGAAATTGATTAGGAAGAGTCAGCATGCATTCACCAAAGGAAAGTTATGCCTGACCAACCAGACAGCTTTCTATGATGAGATGACTGACTCTGTGGATTCAGAAAAAGCAGTGAACATTACATACCTTGACTTCTGCGAGGCTTTTGACATAGTCTCCCACCACATTCTTGCAAGCAAGCTAAAGAAGTATGGGTTGGATGAGTGGATTGTAAGGTGGACAGAAAAGTGGATCATCAAACTGAAAAGAAAAGTGGATCATCAAACTGAAAAGATTGTGCTCAATAGCTCAATGTCTAATTGGCCTCTAGTATCAGGTGGAGTGCCCAGGGGTTGGTCCTGGGCTAGTTTTGTTCAAGAATTTCATCAATGAGCTGGAAGATGGGATAGAGTCCACTCCCAGTAAGTTTGTGGGTGCACCAAGATGGGGGTGTAGTAAATATACTGGCTAGGATTCAGAAAGACCTAGACAAACTGCAGGACTGAACCAAAAGAAATCTCATTATGTCTATCATTTTTTCTGCTGTCTGCAGCTAGTGAAAGCAGCAAGAACAAAAATACTGCTCTCTTTTAGCCATTCATATTAATTAATATGGGGGAGATATAACAAGACAGTGAATCTAATGCTACTTAAAAGCAACATTCTTCTCAATTAACATGGTTTAGTAGGTGCTTTTTGAATTAGTTGGAGTATTGGTATGAGTTAGCCTTGCTCCTTCATTAAATAAATCATGACTATCATTGGGAAGTACAACCATCCAAGAATTTAAGTAACGATAGCTTTGGCCATCAATTAATGCACAACAGTCCATATGATCAGTGAGTCCTTCTTGATTATTTTAGCTTCTAATCAAGGCAATAATTATCCAAGTACTGTTGTACCATTGAACCTGGGGTCTCTCAAGAGAACATACCTCTCCTCTAAGGGAAGCTCATGTGAAACAAAGAAAAGAGCCCTCTGCCTCCCAGCTCCACCCCCCCCCGCAGTTCTGACAAAACAACATCTTCTGTTCTGTAGGGATAGCAAACTTATTGATGTCCATGAAACCTGATGATATGCACTGGTAAAGGGCAATTCAGATCAGATCAGGTTTAATGGTTCACAAACATTCCCACTCTATTGCCAAATGAAAACAAAAACTAGATAAAAGCAGCACTTGTACATCTGGGGATGAGGGACAAAATATTGTGGCATCAGCTGCCTTCCCTCACTCTGAATATGCGGACTATGGACCATCTACTCTAAGATTCAATTTAGAGCAACCTCAAAGTCCTTTAATTTGCAGCAGAGGTTTGGGGTCCAGGAAGACACCTTTTTCTGGACACCCTTGCATGCCGTACTTCTCCCATCATCCCAGGAAACATGGTCTTATTATTGGCATAGCACTATGGAATTCAATGAGCATCTCCAGGTACCTGCATCAGCCATCTTAAGACCCTCCTTGGACTTCTCCATACCACGGAAGTAGTCAGCTCCTGCAAGCATAGGCTCAGCACAGCCCATCCAACCTTCTTCTACCTATGCCTGCTCAAGTGATACAGCCCAAAAAGCTAATCAGGGAAGCTACTTCAGGTTTGTCCTGCATCATTGATCTAAGGCATGCCAGAGTCTGATGCTGGCAAAGGGCCTAGAGAAGCTTCACTGGTAAATGATGCTGGTCTGGAGTGTTCCTGAGGGTTCTGGTGGGCGAAGTGTGTTCAGTCAGTAATGGAGTTAGATCAGGCTGTCTTACAGCCTGGTCTTTGTCTGGTTGGGCTTATGCTTCAACCTGTTGCAGCAAGGGAAGTTCAGTGTGACTGGACCATTCAACCCAAACTTCTGATTGGATTAGCCATGATCCACAGATATGGTGCAAGGTGATTGGAGAATTCATTCCAAATTCCTGATTAGATGAGCTGCTTTCTGTGGGTGTGGCCCCCTGAGGGGATACAAGAAGGCATGTGCTGCATTCATGGGGAGAGAAGCATGTGGGCATTGAAAAGCTGGGGTTAACTGATCCTGCAAGGTAGTCAAATGAGCCCTAGAAGAGCCTAAAGTCAGCAGAACAAGGCTGGAGTGAGAGCAGGATGGAAGAGGCTGATGCGCTGCTCCAAGGGCCAGCAGGATTTGGGAGACAGAGGAAGACGATGCCTGTCAGGTCCAGATGGGGCTGTCATATCCAAACAAAGGATATCCCTTGTTTGTTATAGGGGAGGGAATTATAGCCCCAGAGGGGCCCTCCCTGGGTGCTTGCAGCCTGCCCATGATGGGGAGGTGGAGAAAGTCACCCGTTCCACACAGGGGAGAGTGTCCCATTGAATTCTGAGCACTAGAGAGGGATATTGCAGGTTGGGATCGCAACACTGCAGGTTTTCACCAAGATGTGGAATGGGACATAAACCCCTCTCAGGGGTACAGGAATCAGGTGCTTGCCAGAGACCCTGCTGAAGGGGAGAAGCTGGGTTCTGGCCACAGGAGGTTGGCTCCACCCACCCTATGGGAGGGATGATTGCTACAAGACGGATCCAGGGAGGATCTGACTGCTACAGTCTAGAGTATAAGACTGAAGGGGCTTATCCATCTGGGTAAGTCAGAACTTGGCTACCTCTCCTGTGGAGGGTACACCATGTGTATAAAAGACTGGGTTGTCATTTGCACTTAGGACCAGTGTGATATTCATCTCTGGGGACTTGTACAATGTCATTACAAGCAACGTATGGTGAAACTCCTCTAGGAACTGATCTGAGAGTTGAGTGTAAGGGATTCCCACTGACCTTCCCACCCTTCCTCAGAGCCTGCTCCCAAATTTCCAGAAGAAGAAGCAGTTTGAGGTTTCATACTGCTGTAGCATATGTATAATAGTTAGTTATTAGTATATAATAGTTATTAGTATTTTTTTGGTGTATATGTTAATTTTTATGGTATTTTCTACATCCCCTTTTCTCCCTATGTAAATAAATTCTATACAGGTTTCCCCTGCTTTATGCTGCACATGCATTCCTGGAAAATGGCTCATAACTTGAATACACATAAAGGGAACACACTTTACACTGTAACAAATAGGGATACGTTCCAAGACATCAGCTGTACTGACCCCCAAACCCATTTCTATGACTTTTACGAGACAATTTTGGTACTCACCAACAGCAGACAGTACACACAAACACAGGGCATTATCATAATGGGGATGGCAACTACAGAAACACGCGTTACAGGCAATGAGTGAGGTACACAGATCCACACAGGAGTCTATATTTTGGTGTGCATCATTCCTACAATGCACGGCACAAAGCAGCTGACTGCGGGCTTCCACTACACTGATCACATAAGAGTGAATTTCCCTTGCATATAAGGAATTTTTTATATAAAACGGGTCATCACATAAGAGCAAATTTGCACATACAGAACCTGCATAAAGTGAGGGAAACCTGTATAATTAAGTACTGAGTGTTGTTTGAGCAAAGGTTTCGAGGCTCCAGGTGTTCTTCTGGAGGGAGACTCTCCACACTCTAAGTTAGAAGGAGGGCTCCAAGGTAGAGATCCCAGGGATCCATACTTGGCTCCAGCTGGCAGGTAGCTCCGCTTCCCGGATTACAAGTTTTATCTTTACTGGAACCTACAGGTGTAGCTACAGACAATTCGGGTAGTGAGACAAAGAAGACCCATTGTTAAAAATAGAATATTAAACACTAACATTAAAAATATATCAATTTCATCTGATTTTTAACAACAGGCTTCCTATACTAGAAGATTGAAAAATAGATAGAAAAGAATGTGTGTCATATTTCAACAGCTTTTCCTCATCTATCCCTGCTGGATATGAAAGGTATAAAAATACAACCTTAATGTATTAAGTAAGGAGATAGCAGGGGCTCTTTTTTAACCATAGAATCTACCCAAGAACTACTCTCGTTCTACTAGCAGCTCACTTAGGCGTCAACCTGATTTATTTTGATTATACAGGATTGCTTTATAATAGAAAACACATCAGAACCTGAGGGATCACACAGCTAATGCAGTGCTGTAACATACTGGGGGAAACTATCTTTGAATAACATTTCTGTATAGGAGCGATTGCTTACTATTTTACATAAAATTCTCAATTTGACTCTAGTTAGGTACTAAAAACTGAAAACCAAGAGGCCAGATGGCAACTATTTCCTGTTTACCTTCCATCATCCCCAAGCAGATGTATGTTAAGAATAGCTGAGCACATGTCTATACTGAAGTGCAAAAATGTACTGCCCAAAGCTTCACCTTGTGTAGATATACATGAACTAGCTTTAAATTAGTAATCTTGGGCTGCTTGTACATGTGACAGGAGTTTAGTCCCCTAAATTGAAATGGTGGCTTTTTAATTGAGATGCTTAAAAACCCACTGTTTCAATTTAGGGACTTCCATCACCATTACAGTGAGGGGCCCAATCCTTTCTTTTTCTTACTTTTTTTCCCTGCAGAGCCTGCCTGCTTCTCCTACAGCCAGGGGGTGAGCTGCCAGTGGGCTCAGTCCTTCCTTCCACAGTGGTGGTGCCCGGTAGGGCACCTGGGTGGGCTCCTAGTATGTGGGTGCTACCCAGGGGGTGCCACTGCCATGGAGGGAAGGTTCAGGGCCCCTTACAGCTCAGTGCCCACCAGCAGCTCACCCACTGGCCATGGGAGGAGGCAGGTAGGCTCTATAGAAAAAGGAAAAAAAAAGGATCACCCCCCCACCCCCGCCTTGATGCTTTTTCCCCTCCCCCTGCATCAGTGGAGCATGCCTGGATGAGCAAGGGTCATGCAGCCCTTGAATTGTGGGGCGGGGGGAGGCCTGATCCTTTCTCCCCCCCCCCAAGGAGACTGCCCATCACTCCCATGGTGGATCCTGCTCTCAGTTAACTCCAGATGGATGTGGTATTAGACTAAATCATTTTAGGGTACAGTGTTTTATCAAATGTCTGTACCACATGCCGTCCTGAGTCAAGGTAGGTCTCATGCCTCTGGTATCACAGGGGTCCCTTGCTGGGCATCTTGCTTGCCTAGACCGGTACTCCTCTCCTCCAGGTGAGCACCAGCCTTATCACCAGGCTGTCACAGAGAGGAGAGGAGACACAAAAGCCACCATCTACTTTCTGCATGGCCGGGCAGAAGGTGGGGGAATGGCGACACCTTGCCGCGTAGGCCCCAAGCAGATTGCTGGGTTGGGTCTTGGGAGGAGCTGGGTTTGGTTTGCATGGCAGGAAAGGTTCCTGCCCCGCACAGCCAGTTGCCAGTATGGCTAAAAGCCAGGTGTCACAGCCTTGTGCTGCAGCTGTTAAGAGGCTAGACCAGGGAAAGGGGAGGGAGCAGCCCCCACAAAAACCTGACCCAGCAATCTGGGAGGCCTGCAGGGCACGGGGACTCCCTCCTCCCCCTCTCCTCCCCAGCCACTGCTGACAGCTGGTGGGAGGACAGGACTTGTGAGAGGGGCTGTTCTGAAAGCCTCCTAGGAGGTGTGCAGGAATGCCCACTACCTGCTGGCCTTGGACAGTGCAGGCAGGCTCTAATCCCTCCCTCCCCACACTGAACAGCAAATGTCTGTTGGATTTGCTCCCACTCTAACTTACAGTGTTTAAGTAAAGCATGATAGAGTGATTGTGCAAGGGGCTTTTTGAACATCTGTATTTAGCCTATGTTTAATGTTAGTGAATAGGCATCACATCTATAGGCAGATGTTCCTACCAATGGCATTGTCTCTGATTAACATTTTCACAAGCTTCATCTTTCTAATGTTGAATAAGGTTACCATATTCCCAGTATCAAAAAAGAGGGTACCTGTGGGGGGAGGGGAGTGGAGGAAGAGGGGGCAAGAGGAGAGGGGCAAGAGGAGGGGAGGTTTGTGGTGCCCCCCGCTCTGGGCTGGGGCTGCTGTGCTGTACCAGGAGAACCACAGTGCCCCTTCCTCCCCCCCACATCTTCTGGCTGCTCTGCCCCTGCAAGCACAGGCACTGGCCACTTGGCGACAGAGTTCCCCACTTCCTTCAAAAGGCCTCCCCACCCCCTTCCCTTGCTGGAGGGGCAGGAAATCCTTCCCCCACCCCCCTGCCGCAGCTCCTGCCCCTGCCCCAGCCTCAGCCGCCCAACCCAAACTTACCTGCCTACAGCTCCTGGGGTGCACACAGACGCACGTGGTGCTTCCTGCCTAGAATTGTCCCTTCCCTTGCTCCCACCAGTGGAGCAAAGCTCTGACATTTGGTTAGATTTGAAAAACCTGTCCGGACAGAGATTGGAGGACTGAAAAAGAGAACATGTCCAGGAAAACCTGGATGTAGGGTGTGAGGGAGCGGCAGCTAGGGGCGGCCTTGAACCCCCTAGCGCCCCCTAGCATCACGTTAGGGTGACGCAGCACCCTCAGAATCTCGCCCGCCACGACTTTGATGACATATATATATTGTGAAGGCTGCCTGTTCCCTAATGGACGGTATTGGTGTCCTGTCCCTAGTCCAGAATGGGGTTTTGATATGCGTCCCGCCTTAAGGGCTATGCGTGCCTCCAAACCTCCCCCTCAGCACGCCCCAAGCCTCGCAGCTGTTCTGGGGGACGTTTGTGTAGTCCCTTGCCCCCGGGTGCCTTCGCTCGGGCCCCGGGGCTCCTTGCCTACCTGGCGCCCCTTTGGGTCGGGCTCCAATCTCTAGCCCGTTCCCCGCGCCCTGGGCCTGTCTCCCTGGTGCCCAGCTACCTGCTGGCGCGCCCTGGGTCCAGCTCCCTAGCGCCGCCTAATACCGGCGCTCCCTGGGTCCGGGTTCTTGCCGGCGTCTGGCTAATCGTTGGCTCTGCCTTGCAACTGGAGCACTCTCGCCGCCCTAGCCTCCCGGCGTTATCGCTGCCCTAGCCTCGGTGCCCCTTGGGCCGGCTCGCTCTCGCCGCCCTAGCCTCGGCGCCCCTTGGGCTGGCTCGCTATCCCTGGCTACTTCGCCCTTCTGGGCCTTGCCCCCTCTAGGGCTGACACCGCGCGCCTCGCGCCCTGTCTCTGCCCTGCCTTGGGCCTTGCCCTCTCTAGGGCTGACACCGCACCTCTTGCGCCCTGTCTCGGCCCCGCCTTGTGCCTTGCCCTCTCTAGGGCTGACACCGCGCACCTCACACTAGGGGCACAGGCGCACGCCGCCGTGCCTGTCCCCTTGACCCTTCGCTGGGTCCGTTTGCCGACTGGGCAAACACCACCCTTATGGGCCGGGGTCTGTAACCCCGCACACCGCGCCTCCCTGGCGCAATATGGTGCCCTGCAGCACTGACAATAGTGCCTCTGGCACTGTGTCCCAACTGGGCACTGGGAACCCCCAAGCTGTTGGGGAGCTCCCCTTGAGGCCTCCTTGCTCCCCTACAGCCTCACCCGGTCCTCCGGTGCAAACTGTAACGTAAACTCAAGCCCTCTGGCTACAACATAAACAGAGGCTCCACACGCCTAACAATAACTCCAAGCCCCACCAGGGCTCTCAACCCTACCTTCCGTCAGGGTGCTCTTGTTCCCGCATCATCGCGGCCGGTTAGGGTGGTAAGGCTGCGACCACTAACTCAGGCCGCTCAGCTCAGCCGCAGAGCTCCTGCTCCTGCGGCAGCCAGAAGGGAACTGTGTTGCAGGCTCCGGCCTAAGCTGCTTATGAAGGCCTGGTCCTGCCCGCTTCCGGCCATGTGACCCACCTATTTACCCTGGCAACCAGGCACCTGAATTGCCTGGGTGATTGGCAGCTCTGCCAATCACCCTTACAATCACGGGGCACCTATGTGACTCCGTGACATAAGGTAACCCTATATTTGCCCCAAATTACATAAAGTCATGTTACATAAACCATAAAGCAAAACAAACCTGGGTGCAGGTTGCACAAATATCACAATAGGATACCATTGCTTGTATATCTTAAAATTTTGTAGATTTTCTGCTTAGGCCTTGTGTGGGATGAGGTCATTTTCCAAACACTTCCATGTCAACCCATGAACAAATGCGATCCAATAAAATATGCAGGTTCCATGAGCCAATACCTCTTAGGTGTCAGCACATATAATTGAAATTGATGTAATTTTTGTAACCACCTACTTATATAGGATATGTATGGAGATTTAATTCAGATATATTAAATAGGACATGTGACCTCAGATGACTCTAATTTCATAGCCTTAAATTCAGTATGGAAGAAATTAATTGATTCATAGAACAAATTAATATAAAGTTATCTCTGAATCTCATGTAATGACACTTAAATAGATGAAACTTAATAAAAATGACTGATGACCTTTAGATGCCCTGTGTTGGAGAGGCCAAATTTCCAATTTTTTCTCTACTTAAAAACTCATAAAGAATCACTGAACAACATATATGTCATATTTCATAATAATGTAGCTTAATAGAGCCCTGGGCATTAATTGTGTCAGTAACCCTATGAATGACTTTGCATCTGAATTGTGTGAGATGCAGATATAGTTAAGACATAGTTGAATATATAGAAATATAGCAATTCTCTTTGATTGTGTCCAAGGGGAATTAAATTTTGTTTCAGGCTAGCCAGCAATTCAGCTAGGAAACAACGGAGTGTCACGAGATGAAAGACAAAAAGAGATGTCACTCCCAGCCACAGCAGGGGGATGATTATTGTGCAGGAAGTTACCAGACAACACCTAAGTGTTGTGTATCTGTGTATTCACCCCAAATTCTTTTGATATGTGCAAATAAACTTTGATCTGACAGGGAAGGGTTGCCTTCAGTTTGCATATTGGCATCATTTTTTAAGAATGTAGGCCTTCTAAAAGAATAATGCTACTCTGTTAGAAGGATGACATTGTTTCTAAGTGTTAATGAGGAAGTTCAACACATGAACTTCAAAGACTCTTCAAATCATAAACTAAAGGACACCAACCAAATTAGAGAGGTGAACAATAGAAGATGATGTGTCACACCATCCCAAGAGATTCCATAAACACATGCTACTGGGCGAAGAGTTTCTGCATGCAGAGCTAGCAGGCATGAGAAGTAACATTTCTTTTAAGGCAGGTTCTAATCCTGTATATGCTGATATAAATAGGCGACCCCTGGGACATTCACCAGCACAGGAAAAGCATAGAACTGGTGTATACACCTCCTCCAATTTCAGAAGCCACAAGCATAAGAACATATCAGAAGCAGGACTGGGCGCAAGAGAGGGGGAATGTCAATGGTGAGTAAGAGTGCAAACTTAGTGTCTTCAGTGCAACTAAATGGGCCATGAAGGAATCAGAATTGATGAGATTTAAATTCACTTCTCCTATCTTATGAGAAGCTCACCAGAAAATCTAGCCCTACAGTTGCAAAAGTTGTTCTAGCTAGTAAGGCTTTTAGGCATTATACTTAATATGATATTGCTTTAATTTCTTGGAGAATGAAAACTGCTGTATGTCATCCCTAAGAGATGTATATCAAGGCTACTATACTGCCATGCATACTGGTCATGTCCGAAACCTTCTACCTCTTCCTAGCTTTTTCAAAATATTACCTTTTTTTCTAATCCAGATACATTATTTTGTTCAGCGCCCCCTCATGATCCATCTCAATTTCTACTTCTTCTAGTTTGGTTGCCCTGAGATGTACACATTCTGCTCTCATCCATTCAAAATTTGTTTACTGAAGTCCTCTTTTTTTAGCCCATGAAGCTGTCTACCTATCTGACTCTCACTGACTCTCCATTCTTCATTTCAACATCTGTTCTCACTCCACAACCAAAAAACTTTCTCCTGGCAATTTTTCTGATTAAAGGTTACTCTTATCAGGTCACCTTCAATTACATGACTTTTGAGGCTAGTATGACTTATTCTGGGTTTTCTGATCTGTGATGTGTGATGCCCTTTAAATTATATAAATCTTGTATTTCCTCTACTTCATACCACAACCTTCGGAAGCTTTACTCCTTTTGGCAAATGTTGCATTCTTTTTTATGATAGCCAGAACTGTAGACCAGTCATGTTCAATCTCTGACGTGATAGCCAGATTCAGCCCACAGAGGCGTGTCATCCATCATGGGTTGGGCTGGCATACATGGCAGGATCTGGCGGGTAAGCTTGGTCTTAGAAGTTTGGTTGGACCCAGCATAAGGAGTTGAGCTGGTGCATGTGGCTGGACCTGGTGTCTGGGTTTGGGCTTGTAGCAAGATCTAGGACCCTGGACTGCACCTTCAGATTGACTCTGCAAAGAGTACAGCCCACAGATAACCCCACTACAGTTGTCCAGCCCATAGGTCTGCAAGTTTGGGCACCATTGCTGTACACTCTTCTCATTTTTTACAAAAAATCAAAATTGTATTTGCAGAAGAACACAAACTGTAACATTTTCTTTAATGGCTTATCTAATATCTGTAATAATGGGTTTTGAACATTTTTCTATTCTCATTACCAAAGATGTCCCAGAATGATCTGTTAGTCAAATTGTCAGAAATACAGGTAGTAAAAATGCATTTAAAATGCAGTATAATTTAGAAGCTCTTCAGGCATAGTGAAGCTGACCTAGCTATAAACTCAAATACAGCTATAATATTTCTTTTGCATTTACAAAGTGGGCTTGAGGGCCACATTTTACTGTCACAACTACAAATGCACATATGTGTCTGCACATACGTATCTAATCTGCAGTCTCAACACAAACCCCAGGGATGAAACCCTGACTCCCTTGTTGCCACGGCAAAAATTCCTTTGACTGCAGTAGGGCCAGAATTTATTCCCAGATGTGCACAAACCATGAGCATATGACTATGGGAGTGTTTTGTGTGTGGGCAAACACATCATTTATCTCGCACAGTATTTCAGCCATAAATTAGGGAACTATGCAGCTTCAACAATATTTAAATCTTTAGCAATATGGCTTTGTTTGAATTTTCTTAGATTTTTATGGCACTATTCACCATAACTTCTAAACCCCTCACATATATTTATTCTCACAGCAGCCATGCAAGTTAAGGAGGAAGCAAATGGGGAACCCATAATCTGTAGTTTAAACTATATCAGAGAAATTTAACTGCCATATTTGCTTGATTACAAGATGATGTTTTTGCCCCAATCACCTCATTTTACATTCACATTCAAGAAAACCTCATTAAATACATTGCCTATTTTTGAACTGCTACTAAAACAGTATGTACTCAGTGAAGGAAACCAACTATGAATTTGATTAAATGCAGCTAACACTAAGCATGCCTATAAAGACTGATTTTCTTATTCTTTGTATTTTCTTCATAAAACAGAAAATTAAACTTTATACATGTCTACACACAATCATTTATGAAAAATATAAATTTTTATCCTAAATAAAGTTCAAATGAAAATGTAGCTAGTTATACCTATACAACTCTCTCGGATCATAAGGGATTCTGTGCACTGTACCATCATCTTATAATGATTATGCTCCCAGAATAAACATGGAAATAGAGTTGCTGAAGAAATCTCCATGCTGCATTTCTTTATAATGATGTACACCTGTCCTCCAGGTGCTTCTGTTTTTGATACTCTATCTCACTTTCCCTCTTTAAAGTGTAATAATTTCCTTCAGAGGTTTGAAACATACAGAACTTTCTTTTGTATGTTTTGATACCCACAGAAAAGCTATATACTTCTCTCTTGCCCATCACAAAAGTGCATTTGGTTGGGATCAATTTACACATCAAATGGTGTGTAGTCAATTATTTGTCTGATGATCATCAGATTATTCAATTTAAATTATGAGGTTTGACCTCCACAGGGAAAATTTATCTGAAGAAAAAGAAGGAGGAAAGGGGTGAAGAAAACAGGAGTCTAAGATTTATGATGTGTCTAAGATGAGAAACAAGCCCCCAAGAATTACAGGAAGTGCTGCTGTCATGCTGCCCTTACTGATGACCCCAGCCACACACACTACCTCTTTGAGTTGCTATACATCCCATATACACTGTTACTTGTTAGAGCTGCAATAGCTTGTTAAACTAGACCTCTTACTCCTTAAAAATATAATCTTTAAAACATAGCCCTTATTTTGTTAAAATAAATATAACAGTTTTAAAACGTGTCTTTAAAATCCAATTTTAACCTTGCTGTATGCAACATGTCAATCTAGAGCTAATAGAACATTGCAAAATAATATGCTTAAACATTGGGATAAAGGTATAGTGTTTCCTTTAATCAAATTTACCTTATTTTGGCTTTTTTGTGAATAATGATGTAAATGACATTTGTTCACAAAAACGTGGAGTATTTGTCCTGAATTTGTGAATGACTTTGGAGTGGTCTCAGAAACAGCCATATTGAATATGTTTTTCTACCTGCCTGGATGCCCACCAAATCTAGAGAAACAGTACTGTGAACAGCAAATAGTTTGTGTGCCCCTTCATAGGCTGAAATATAACTATATAAAACATTCACAAAATATTTATGTTTTAAAAATATAAATAAAGCTTGTTCACAGATAATCTGTAAACAGAAATGGGCTAAAGTCAGTAACATTTTGTATACATACTTTACTAAACTGTGCCTGAACAAGTGTCAATTATTAAGCTCTAAAATAGCCTCCATAGAGCTTGTGAAACTTTTGATTTCAGATGCTTATCCAAATCTTTGCCAAACTATCTGAATCAAAATCTATCTTCATATATCCTAATGTCATGAGTTTATTTATGAAAGTAGAGCTCAACAAACTGTGTCTGAAAAAAATGAATATGCCATCTTCCTAGTGTACTATTTCTTAGTATTTCTTCAGTTCCTCTCCTAGTCCAGACTTTGCAGAGAAATTGCAGAGCTGAAACTAGTGGAAGAAACGGAAGAGGTTTGGGTTCTGTAGGGTCAGATTTTCAGCTGAACCAATTAATTATCACTACATAAATAATTTTGTTCTTATCCATTGGCCTTTTGGGACAGGCAAAAAAAGTCTGGCCTACCATGGGTTGCATGCAATACAGTGTGATCTATGCCTGGCATGTAAATTTGTTCTGAGCAATCCGCTTTTCCTGGACTTTTTATTAATTTCAAATATGATACTACTTTGCCACAGTAAAAATAAACCTGGGATTAAAATAATTCAGGGCACACTTGCTCAAAGGCAGAAAGAGAGAGGGGGGTGAAAATCTCTGTGGAGGTCCTGTTGCCACAAATCTGCTAAAGTCCTACAAACATTTAACACAGCCCTGACTGGGGAGGGAGCATGTGCAAGAAAGGTACAAGATGGGCTGACATTGTACTATTGTACCCTTCATGAGGGAGTAAAGCTGATTTCCTTGACAAAATCTTACTCAATGAGGGGCATTATTTGCCCTTACCAAGACTGACTCTATCCATAGGCATAGAAACCTTTAGGCTACAGACAGAGATTACACATAAACCAGTATAAGTAAATGGAATGGGTTCAAATCTGTAACACAACAGATGTTCAGTGCACATAAGCTGTTTTTAAAATGGCTGAAACTGGTAAACATGGATGGATGTAGAATCAGACTTAATTGATTTAGGTTAAATTGATTTATTGAACTTCTGTTCCAGATCTGCTCCAGATTCAAGCTGTTTGCTCCAGCTGAGCAGCAAAGCATGCTCTAGCACCTCCCCCTGCTCCCTGCACCAGCTTCTGGCTTGGGCCACTGCAGGCATGTGGCTGCATTTCCAGAATCAAAAATAAATGTCTGCTCACTTGTTTATCAGTTCAATCTCTGAAGTTTAAACTAACCTACAAAGATTAAATTGATTCTGCTTCGGGCTTTTTGACTGTCTGTAGTGATACAGCCTTAGTGATACAGGGAACTTCTGCTTACATACTTTATTGGCAGTAAGTTACATTCATTGTATGCCAGTGTACCTAAATGAACAAGTTGCAAGGCAGTAGAGACTCAAGTTTGTGACACCTTATATAAATGCCAACCCATTTTTATCATTGAAAAGGTTATATTATTTTTTCTTATTGTTTTCCAGTTCTGTGTTGCTATGTTTTATCTTGGGCTGAAGACATCCAAATACTTCAAGACAGTATTTTGTGTTTTGTTTTGTTGTTTTCCCCTGGTTTATTTCTGTCCTGATTAAAATCAGGAAGAACCATGAACCTTACAAAATGTCTAGCCCAATTTCCTCACTAAAGATATTCACAAAAAGTTGGCTGAACTTCAGATAGTTTGGGAAGTTCACTAGCACATTCATGACAAAATAAATGTCTGAGCCAATTACCCATCACTAATTTTGGAAGCAATCTATTACAAAGGATTCCTTTATTCAGGTCTTCCTGTCCCTATATTACAAACAACTCTGAATCTACAAATATTTGAAAATTATAGTTCTGCTACACCTTTGTCTTCTGACGTATGAACATGAATGATATTTTGTATATTTACCTACAGTAGCTCTCATTCTGTAATTGGCACAGTGAAGCAGGTTCTTGAGCATAGCTAGATATAGGTGCATACATATACAACAGTTGAACCATTTCATTGATTTCATAGACATTAGGGTTGGAAGGGACCTCACAAGATCAATGGGTCCAATCCCCTGCCCAAGAGGCAGGAAGTCAGATGGGGTTAAAGGATCCCAGCAAGATAGGCATCCAAATGTTTCTTGAAAGTGTCCAGAGTAGGTGCTTGCACCACCTCTTGGGGGAGTCTATTGCATGCCCTGGATACTCGGACAATGAAGAAGTTTTCTTTATGTCCAACCTAAAACAGTCTTCCAGGAGTTTGTAACCATTGGACCTTGGGGTGCCCTGGTGAACAGATGTTTTCCCAGTTCCTGATGCATACCCTTTATGTATTTATATGCTGCTACCAAGTTATCCCTTAGCCTACACTTCTCCAGGCTGAAGAGTCCCATGGCTCTCAGCCTGTCTTCATAAGTCCTGTTCTCTTGCCCTCTGATCATCTGCGTGGCTCTCCTCTGGACTCTTTCAAGGTTTTCCACATCTGTTCTGAATTGTGGATCCCAGAACTGGATGCAGTACTCCAGCTGTGGCCTCACCAAAGCCG
This sequence comes from Crocodylus porosus, assembly GCF_001723895.1. NCBI lineage: Eukaryota > Metazoa > Chordata > Crocodylia > Crocodylidae > Crocodylus > Crocodylus porosus. The sequence continues at coordinate 8,876,262 of NW_017728912.1, read as the reverse complement.
AGTACAGTGGGAGGATGACTTCCTGGATCTTGCCTGAGATGCATTGGTAGATGCAAGTCAGAGTTTTGTTTGCTTTGCCAGCTGTGGATTTGCATTGGTGGCTCACGTTCATCTGATGGTCAGTCATGACCCCCAAGTCTCTTTCAGTCATGGTGCTAGCGAGGGTAGCACTGCTGAGCCTATAAGTATGATGTGAGTTTCTTCTCCCAAGGTGCAGCACCTTGCATTTATGCATTTCCAAATGTCACTGATTGGGAACCAGTTCACAATTGTGTATGACATGCTGAGGCTCCAATACCAGGATTGGGGAGTGAGCGCACAGACCTTATGGTGTCCAATTGTGTATGGGGGGGAGGGTGTAGGAATGCTTGCACCCATGCTTTGAGGGTCTAAAAAAATTGGGTGACTTGTGGTTGGGGGTATTTTCTCTTTTCTCTCCTAAACAGGAGTTTAATAAACAATAGCCTGCCATGAACCAAAGTCTGCATTGTGCCTGCCTAACTTTGGAAGGAGGGGGAGAGAGTGCTTGGACATAGATTTTGGGGGTCCCAGGGGCTGAGGAGGACATAATGAGGAGCCATCATCAAACAAGGAGGAAGGGCAGTGTTGATTGTTAGTTTCTCTTGAACAATTAGTGCAAGGAAGCTCATTGTTAAAAAGTGTAACAAAGAGGGAAAAAGGGCAGCAGACTTCTAGTGGCCGGGGGTAAGGAAAGATGCAGTATAGGATGCCTGGAGGACTGACCAGATCCCTGTCCCCATATAATAATGAACTGGTTCACAGTGAACCAGTTCAAAGTAGTGCTTTCTTTTCCAGGTACATTTTGAACTACTCCAGGCAACCTTAAATTGGTCTAACAGCCCTGCATGTCTGTCCACTCCAAGTTTAAATTACATTTAAACTTCAGTCTAAGTGTTATGTGTGCCCATGCCCTAAAGGAGTTAGTATTTCTCTCCTCTGGGGACTCCAAAGGAAGAATAGCATGTTCCCAATTTGAATTCACAAATAATTCTTATTATTAGTGAGAATAAAAGTAGTCATAATTTACTTACCTATATATAGCTATAACAATCTGATACATGATTTCCCACAGGAAGATATCATTTCATCCAAATCATATATTTTAGGGATGCTTTGTGAGAGAGGCCAGAGCCAATCCCTCTGAACGAAATATCTATTATAAAAATTGGACTTAGCCTACATAGCCTTTTATCCCCTGTTCCCATGACACTTTCCATTCCAGCTCTCAATAAGACCACCTTTCAGAATTTCTTATAGAAAGCAAATGTTGTTTTTTATACAGTTTTGGTTCTGGCATTAATACAGTCCTGTTTCAGGTGTGTTAAATTAAATAACTCAGATATAATAAAAAGCAGCTATGTTTAACTTGGTGAAATGAAAGGTAATAGAGGGGAATGATTGTTGGGAGTATAATGGTCTGGAGACCAAACTCAGTGAAAATTGTAAGTCTGTGTTCATCCAGACCTGAGAGAGATAAAATATCACCATAAATTGGCAAAATCAAAGCCTGTAAGGCAAGAACGGCATGTGCTCTGGCAGGTGGGGGCACAGCGGTGGGCAGGAGTGTGGCACTGGGAGCCCAGCAGCAGTAAGCAGGGCAGCTCCTGCCGCCGCACTCCCACAGTGGCAGTAAGCAGGTAGTGCTGTTGGCAGCAGGGGGCAGTACCGAGGACTGACCAAGGGGCAGCAACCACCCACAGCCTCAGCCGGAAACAGCGGCGGTGGTCAATGGGAATTGTGGACCTCCCGCAGATGTCACTGGCAAGTGGCAGCAGTGGGGTGGCAGGCGGCAGAGGGTGCACCACCACGCTCATGGGGTGCACATGCAGCCACGTGCACCCCCTATGCATCGCCCTGATGTAAGGAGGCAGAATTTAGGCCTTTGGTCTGAAACCAGCTCTAATTAGGATTACATGATAGCATTGAACTTTTAAAATTAACATACGTTTAAACTCTCACCTGAGTTAGGATCTTAGTGCTTTAGATGGATTTTTATCACCTCTATTTTTCAGAGTACAATGGAATGATCTGTTTAATCTTTATGCCAGTCCAAACCTTGTAAATATATATTCATTTCTAATAATTAATTGCCAGTTCTAGTGGCATTTTATCTTCAATACTATTTGGCAGAATATTTTGAAATGAACAGATCTGTATTCCTTTAAACAAAAATACTGAGCTTTCTCTGACTTAATATTTTTCTTTTTTTTGCAGAAAAAATAATTCAGTGTATGTTGTACATGAAATGTGCAAGAGGAAAAGATTTTTATGGATGATAACTTTTATTAGACCAGGATAGTCTTAGATAAGTTTTCAAATGCAATGCATCCTTCTTCCAGTGGGCCTCTCCCTGCTCTGCATATCAGAAGACCCATTGGCTTGTATGAAGTGATATACTTCAGGTGAAAAAGGTGAAAACTGTGGGATGTTTCCAAAATGCTCTTAAGAGTTAAATCAGAGTCAAGAGACAGTAGAATTACTCCAAGTGAGACATTGGTTCACTGAATGTAATCTTCACTTGAAAACAAAGTGAAGCTGGAGTGACCTGTCCAGGGTACAGAAGCCTAAGCAGTGTATATGGAAACACTGAGCTGCTCACACACCAGTGTCCCTTTCTTGGTCTTGCTGCCTTAATCCAAAGGAAAGGCAGAGGCCAAGACATTTGGAACCAGCTTGGCTGTAGGAGATGCCAAAGCAAAGGAGATTGATCATCCATTTGTCTGTCTATTGATGCTTTAGTCCTAGATTGGCTGACCACCAGGGAAGAGTCCAGTTTATCCTACTGTGATGGGCTTGCTGGGCTTCACCTGGCTCTCTGTGTTTAGGAGACCACAAATATAGTTTGTGGGGCAAACCCCACCAAGCAGAGACAGGCAGGGAAGTATCCAGGAGGAGAGTCTTCTCCCCCTCCACTCCAAAGGTGGTGTGCAAGAGTGGACTTAATTGGGAACTGCAGTTGCAGCCCCTGTAATTGGTTCATTTTCAATCTAGGGGCAGAGCCCCAGAAGGGGATATAAGCAGCTGCATGCTGAGCACATGGTGTAGTCAGCAAGGGATGAAGAAGAAGGTAGTGGTCCCAGAGCCAAGAAACGCTTGGAGAGCAGCCCAATGGGCATATCTGGCTGCCCAGAAGAGCCTGAAAGATTCCATCGCTGGACAGAAGTGGTAGGTGGTGCAGGCATTGCTGCATGGAGGCTTAGTGAGGGACTGGGACCCTGGGAGCTGCAGTGAGGTGGCTTGGGCTTCCAACCCCAGCATGAGGCCGGACTGCACTGGAGGCTTTGCTGCATGGAGGATTCATGAGGGATTGGGATCCTTGGAGCCACAGGAAGGTGGCTTGGGTCTTCAACCACAGTGTGAGGTCAGGCATGGGAGTCAGTGTTACCACGGGGTGAGTCATTGCAGGGTATAAGGCATAAAGCCCAAAAGAAGGAGGGGACAAGTGGTCTGGGACCCATTCCCTGCAGTGGGTCTTCAAGGGCCCCGGGAACAGAGTGGTTCCCAAGTGCAGGGAGCAGCATTCAGAGCAGCATGACCCTAGGTATGCACAAGGAGGCCCAGGCCCACACCTCCCCCAAAGAAGTATTGAGTGCTTGAATGAGCATTCAATACTTGAGCATGAGTGAGTCACGCCGCTCCCCTGAGGTCCCCTGAGGTCTGGACTGAGCCCTCCCTGGAGAAACATTAGCCAGGCCAGGGAGCTTATGAACACTGCCCCACCTGGCTCCTTGAGTCAGTGGGGAAACGGGTCTCCCAACAGGGACTGACAGTCAGGGAAGGTAGCCTCAATAAAGAGGCAAGAGGAAGAGATCCCTTAGAGGAGGGGAACGACTAGAGAACTCTTGCATCTTATATTTTGGAGTGTTTATTGATTTTTTGATGTACACTGTGCATTTTGGAGTTTTTATTAACAGTTAACTGTATGCGGGACCTAAGTAGATTATCAAGTCTGACCCCCTGCCCTGGGCAGGAGACAATACTGGGATCATATGACCCCAGCTAGGTAATTGTCAAGCCTCCTCTTAAAGACCCTCAAGGTAGTGAGCCAGCACCACTTCCCTTGGAAGTTGGTTCCAGATCTTAGCTGCCCTGACTATGAAGTATTGTTTTCTAATGTCCAGCCTGAACCTACTCTCAAACAACTAACGGCCATTATTCCTTGTTACTCTGGGAGGTGCATGGGTCAACAGGGTCTCTCCCATTCCCCATGAGTCCCCCCTGGTAAGTTTGTAGATGGCCACCAAGTCCCCTCTCTGCCTTCTCTTGTGAAGGCTGAACAGGTTCAGGTCCCATAGCCTCTCCTCATAGGGTCTGCCCTGCTGTCCTCAGATCATGGAAGTGGCTACCCTCTGGACCCTCTCAAAGCTGGCCACATAAAGTGAAGTGCACAGAACTGGACTCAGTACTCCAACTGTGGCCTGACCAGTGTTGCATAGAGAGGGAGGATCACCTCCTTGGACCTGCTTGTGATGCATCTGTGGATGCATGACAAGGTGTGATTGGCCTTACTGACTGCGTCCTCACATTGGCGGCCCATGTTCATTTTGGAATTGATAATGACTACCACTGTGCTTTCAAGAAGGGAGTTCCCCAGCCTATAGTTCTGCTGCTGGTTCTTACTGCCCAAGTGTAATACCCTTCACTTGTCAGTATTGAATCCCATCCTATTCTCATTCGCCCACCCCTGTAACCTGTCCAGGTCCAGCTGTATGTATTCTGTCCCCCCCTTCTAGCATGCCCATTTCACCCCAGATCTTGGTGTCATCAATGAATTTGAACAGGGTTCTTTTCACCGTCTCGTCCAAGTTGCTAATAAAGAGATTAAACAAAGCAGGCCCAAGGACCAAGCCCCGGGGGACCCCACTGGCCACATACCTCCAGGTTGAACATGACCTGTCCACCACCACTCTCTGGGTGTGGTCCCTCAGCCAATTTGAAACCTGTGTAGGCATCAATGCCACAATTGCCTAGCTTTTTAATGAGAATGGGGTGGAAGACAGTGTTAAAGGCCTTCCTGAAGTCCAGAAAGACTACATCCACTGCGACACCTGTGCCCAATGATTTTGTGACCTGATTGTAGAAGGCAATCAGGTTGTTCTGACAGGACCTGCCCCTAATGAACCCATACTGGTTGTCCCTGAGCATTGTCCCTACTGCCGGTCCTTCCCACGTGTGCCCCTGGATAACCTTCTCAAAGAGCTTCCCCAGGATTAAAGTAAGACTAACAGGCCTATAGTTGCCTGGGTCCTCCTTCCTCCTCCTTAAAATGGGGGCCACATTTGCCCTCTTCCAGTCATCTGGCACCTGGCCAGAGCACCATGAGTGTTTGTAAAGCCATGCCAGGGGCTCCTGGATAACCCTTGCAAATTTTCTCAGCACCCCAGGGTGGAGAGCATCTGGACTTGCTGATTTGAATACGTCCAGCCCCTTCAGAAGTTCCCTAACTCAGTCCTCCCCAACCTTTGGCCTGCCAGAGTCACTCTTGAATCCATCCTGAATCTCAGTGGGGGAGTCCTGGTCCCTGCACAAAAAAAGGGAGGCAAAGAAATTGTTAAAAACGCCTGCCTTTTCCTTTAGTGCAAACACCAGATTGCCTAGTGTATCCTTCAGGGGCCCCACGTTACTCAGTGCTTTCTTCATACTCCCTATGTATTTAAAAAAGGACTTTCTGTTGTCCTTGATCCTTGATGCTAGCCCTAGTTCTGTATCTGCCTTAGCTTTCCTAACAGCCCCCTACAAGCCCAAGCGATGGAGATATACTCCTCTTTGATGATAGACCCTCCCTTCCACTGGGTGTATGCCTCTTTTTTCGCTTTCAGGCATTCCTGAATGTCTTTGGTGAGCCAGGGGGGGATTTTGAACACTCTTGCCCCACTTTGATTCTCATTGGGACTGTCATCCCTTGGTCACAGAGGATCATCTCCTTAAGGAATGACCACTTATCTTGTACACCCAGTTCTCCAACTCTTCAGGACCCCAGTTCCTCTGCTACCAATCTTCTCAACTCATTGAAGTTTTCCCTCTTGAAGTCAAGGGCTACTGCCTTAGTGCAGGTCCTTGACACCTTGCGCTGTATGGTGAATTCCAGTAGGTGACGATCACTGTCACCCAGGTGGTCAAGAACCTGAAGTCCCCTCACTAGGTCATTATCTGTGGCCAGTACCACGTCCAGCAGGACATTCCCCATAGTGGGACTGTGCACCTCCTGAGTTAAGTGGAGGTCCTGTTTCTCAGCAAGGAACTTTTGTGAGCAGTCTGCCCCTCCCAGCAGATGTCTGGGGAATTTAGGTCACCCATGATGGCTACATCCCTTGTCTTAAGTGCCTCTTCAAGATGGCCTGAGAATTCATGGTCAAGCTCTTCCCCTTGGTTGGGTGGTCTGTAGTAGACCCCCACTGTTAAGTCCCTTTCTCCATGACCCCCCTGTATTATGACCCAGAGCACTTCAGGGGGCCGCTGACCCCACCATGAGTTCCGTCCAGGCGGAGGTCCCAGAGGAGCCCAGGGCAGGCAGCGCCAGCAGGGTGGGGCCCCTAGCAGCTGCACTCTGCTTCTGTACAATGTCCATGGATCTGTGAATCTACCTCCCTCGCCCCTTGTGGACTACTGCTATGCATCCACCTTGCACGAACGCCAGCACAAAAGCCAACACGCCCTTACAGAACATGCCTGTTTGTGTGCACTGTTCACACGCGCTGCCCATCCGTGACCCAGAAGTGCGGCTCCCTGTCGGCTGAGCTAAATGCGATCCGGAGGGCTTCACCTCCGGAACTGTCTCAGCTGTGCTGGCTTCCTCTGCTCTCTAGCCACTTACCTTAGGGGGATCAGCTGCTGCTGCTCCCTCTGCTGCTGCTGCCACCACCACCGCCACTGCTAGTGAGGTAAGGCGGCACACGTGTGTGTGTGTGAGGACACACATGCACCCAGCTCCCTCCTCACACTGCTTCTGGCCCCATTTATTGTTTCATTTACTTGTTCATATTGTTTGGGATCATTATGCTTACTGTTTGTATTTGGGTGTGTATACAGTTATAGTTATATGTATTTAAAACCTGTAAATACTCACTTTAGTTCACTACCTTTGTATATATACCTATATTAAATTTTGTACCTGGTTAAGATGTTGCTTTCTGTCCTGTTTCTATTGAGACACGGTAGGTGGGAACCTCAGTGACTACAGTTTCCACACCAGCATGTGTTCCCTGCTGCCTTTCCCTTTCTGGTGAGAGGGACACTCATTTTGGGGACACCTAGGTTACACTATCATGGAGTTGACTTCAGTTCCACAAGTTTTTGGCTAAATTTCCTCCACCATGAGTCAGACTATTACCCCCTCTAAGGTGCTCTTCTGCACAAAGCCACTAGGACCCTGGAGGTCACCAGGTCATTTAACCGCCACCAAGCACTCAGTGTTAACAGTTGCAGGTAGTATCATTTACTGGAAGTTATGGTAACTGGTGAATCTGACCTGTATTAGAACCAGTATAGTGTTTTTAATTCTCTGAGAGTGAGGCTTTGGCACTTCCTTTGATGTGATTCTAACCATCCCCTTTCACAAAATGCATAGAAAATGTTGATATTTTGCATTATGCATTCATTTTGTGTGCCAGCCATCCCAAAATAATTTTTTTTTGTTTGACTAGAGGCTCATTCTGACCAAAATGGGCATGAGTCTTCCTGAAAAATACTGTAGCAGAAAAAAACCTTCACATTTTAAGTAGTTCTTAATTTTGAAATTGATCACCCCATTCTTTATCTTGTTAATATCTTGCACAGTCCCATGTCAAAAGGTCTTAGGCTTGCTTGAATAATTAAACTATAAAGGTCAAATTCTCCCTTCAGTGACACAGTAATTCTAACAAACATCAGAACTTAATGTGTCCCAGGTACATGTTTCCAGAGTACTGCAAGCACTGTTGTTTTTTATACTGCATTTATTTGTTTCTTTCTCTTCACTGCAGATACAATGGGATACATTAATATGCATTTCCAGTCATTAATATGTTAATACTTTAAAGTTAAATGTAAATAAATAAGATGGTAGGGTGGAAAAAGGTCTTCCAGCTATCTAGACTTGCAGCCATGATCTGTTTTTCTTTCCATTTCCAAACATGTTGCTAGAATTTTGACTTGCTAAAATAGCATAAAATAACCCCTGAAGAAAAGCAGGATACAATGGCCTATAAATGGAGAGAGAATTACAAATTAGACGTGCATATCTTAGTTCCTGTATCATTCACATGATGGAGCTGTCACAAGCTATTTTTGTCTGACCAAGATGAAATGTTATTACTGTAGGGATGGTTCTTTGCTTTTAATTTAGACTTTTGAAAATATTTTTTTCAAGTCCTGTGTTGCGTTGTGATACATTAATACTCCAGTCCTTCAGTGAGGTGTAGGTTCCTATAGTTTTCCCATGAAAAGCTCAGTACAGGAGTGAACTCTCCATTTTTTTACTGAGCATCTAAAACTGGAAATTAAATATAAATCCAATAACATCCCATGATTACTTTGATATACAAATTACAAAGAGAAAGTCAAGGTGTGATTTTTTTTTTCAAGTTCAGACTAAATGGGACAGCAACCTGCTTAATACAAAATCACACACATTGTAAATGGAAAAAAGAAATAGAAGCCAATAGTTATCAGGAGCCTAATTATTTCCTTGCAAATCTCAGTTGAAGTCAACACTGTTATATTAGCAGAGAGTCTGGTTCTAGCTTTTTCTCTCTCTAACTATCCAAGGCTTCAGTGTAGGAATCATTTCTCCTTCTTAATTAAACTTGTAGTCTTCGAGAAAGTGAAAGACTCTTCTAAAAGAAGCTCAAAGCAGGCTGTATAAATTCTTTCACATATCTCTGTCAGCATACCCAAAATTTGATAAAAGGCATCTCTGCCCTTTTCTTTGGTCTCAAAACCTTTGAGGGATAGACTGGAAATTCTGCCAAACTTTGTAATCTGTATTTTACCACTGTAAAATAAGGCGTGACAAGCTACCTCAACCCCTAAGATGGGTTAACTTTGCACAGTCTGGAATGAATTACCTATAAAAAAATCAGGAATAAGATGTTACTAGCATAGGGCCCCGTCTACATGCACAGGTAAAGGTGCAATTAAATCTGTGTGATCCGCACAGTTCTGTCTCTTGCCATGCCCCACATCCCATGACTGTGGGATCGCACATTAGAGCCAATCTTATCTATTGCTGGGGAAGAGGGAACCCAATCCTGGGGTCCCCCTAACATCAGCAAAAAGCAGATTCCCAATTCTAGGGCCCCCCTTTGCTGAGGGGGCTCCTAGCCATGGGTGCCAGATACAGCTGGGGCCATGAGCAGCTGGGACCAAGAGCCCTGTGAGATGTAGGGATCCTCGGTCCTGGCTACATGTGTGGGCCCAGCAGTTTCATGCACCCCCATACCTTGGGGACTGTGGCATCCTGAGATTAGGTATTTCATGCTGAGCAAAGGGAACCCTAGCCTCAGGAGAAACCTTGCTACATGTGTAAATTAAAGCTGGATAGCAACCAGATATCAAGTTAATACACATTGTCAAGGTCTAACTTTATAGCTGGTTGGAGCTTTTTATGCTATGATAGCTACTTTTGATGTGTAGCTGGTCTTAAAGTAATTATGCAATTAAGCAGTTAAATGTATGATACCTGTATCATGTATTTAGTTTTCATCTGTTCAAGTCCATCTCAGGGTAGCCATTTGCTTCCTCCCTTTTTCATATCCTTGTGACAAGGCATTAATAGAATTTGTAAGTGTACCATAATAGCTGCTATTCTTTGAGCTACCCCAGAATAGCTGATACTGGAGACATTGGCATTGATATACACAACTGGTGTAAATTACACTGGAATATATGTATGCCTGTCCATGCTGGCGTCTGACCTTCCAAAGGATTATCTTAACCACAGAGCTATAGGGCCATTACTCCTTGGCCCAACAGATATTTGATTATTTCATGCAAAGTGGAATACTTTCAACAGGAGAGAATGAGAACAACCCCATCCTACACTATCTTATGTCTTGATGCATAGTTATAAGTTTTTATCTTGGGATGTGTACAGATGGGTTCAAGTTCCTCAAACCATGGTTTGGCTGACTGCACACAGCCTGTGGGAGTCTGATATGGCTCTGAGCATCTGATGAAGTTTACTTGGGTTCATGAAAGCTTGTTCTTCCTGCTGCTCAGTGTTTTCCCCTATGGCAGATGCTGCTCCCCTTTACTGCTAAATTTTCCCCTTTCCAGTGCCTCTGGGAACAAGAATTAGTGGCACTTGGTGTGGCTGGTGGAGACAGTTGTGCATGGCACAGGTGGAAACAGGTGGCTTGGGTGCTGAGGAGGCAACCCCCAGAACAGCAGACAGTCCTTTGGTGGGGGGCAGCCCCCTTCAGCCAATATCAGTGAGGAGTGGGTGCATTGCCTTGCCCAATCAGCAACAAGGGATGGGACCCTCCCTGGCTGACTTGGAATCCCTCTCCTCCTGGTTGTGCACTGCTCTAGCTCTAGGCAGAGCCAATAGAATCACAAAGACAAATGATTGCGTATTTCCACCAATTAATTAAGAACCAGGAGTTTTTGCTGTTTGTTCCTAGTTCAGGAACAGACAGGGTACAAAGGTTTAAAAACTGGATGGTCCAGTATAAACAAGACCAATGGCCACCCTAGACTGAAGGACGGCAGGAGAAGTCAGTGTCCCGTGGTAGAGGTAGTTGGGTCACAAGCAATGTTTTGCCTCTTGTAACAGGGTCCCAACCCCTATTTTAGGCTGAGATGGGCTTGAATATTTTTTATCTTCTTTAGCTTTACTGAGTTCCTTAATCACTTGGCTGTTTAATAAAGGGCTTTGACCACGACCACCACTATTATTTTGGGAATCTAGGCCAGGGGTGTCAAAGATATGCCCACAGACTGGATTTGGCCCACAGAGCCTTTTCATCCTGCCCACAGTGTTGCTTCTGGTCTGCAGTTGACCCACGCTTCACATCCAGAGCCTGTCTTGGCTGGCCCAGGACCTATTCTGCACATCTGGCCTATGCACCAACCCTGCACCTATTAGCTGGTCCCACAGACAAGTCTGACATCTCTGATATAAGTCAAGAAATTTTTCAGCCAAAACTATTCAATGGAGTCATTTTTAAAAATATTTTGTGGCCAAGCTGCCAGAAATAAGACTTCTGTAATAAGCTGTCATGTCACTCATCATGCTACTTACAAAATGTTATTTTTGTATTATTTTTTATTACTATCTTTTAAGAACAGATTATATATAACTACACTATTTAGGAAAGGCATGTGATGCATAATCCTCCAGAGAAAAAATAGAAAAAGAAATAATATATTATTTTTAAGACAGTCAAAACATTTCCTTGCAGTTTTCCTAATAGCTTGTCACCTGCTGTCAGCAATCCAGTTTGAATATAGATAATAAGACTCAATTAGCAGGCAAAAGGTGGGAGACAGAGAGAAAGAGAGACAGACAGACAGACAGACAGACAGAGGCTCAGGAAAAAGATTTAGATTCTTCCTCAGGGGAATTTCTCAAACTCTATCAAATTGATGGTATCTCTCAAGAGGCTAATGTTCACTTTTTCTGCTGAACACAAAAGGTGACAAGTAGTACCTCTTTTCACCCAAATATGGTAAAGCAGCAGAAGTTTTTGCCACAAGCCTGTCTTTCTCCTCACATAAAGATTTTATTACGATGGGTAAATACAGACAGTCAAAAAGCCCAAGGCTGAATTGATTTAATCTTTGCAGGTTAGTCTAAACTGCATAGATTGAACCAATAAGCAAGTGAACAGACATTCATTTTTGATTCTGGAAACACAGCCACATACCTTCAGTGACTTAGGCCAGAAGCTGGGGAGAGGGGGTAGGGGAAGCAGTAGAGCACACCTCCCTGCTAGGCTGGGTTTTCAGGAGAGGTGCAAAGTGTCCTGGAATGCCAGGGAACTGCGAGTTAACTTGGAGGGGAATCTGAGACTCAAGTTCAACATCCATCCAGGTTTATCTTAAACCAATTTTGCCCATTTTGAATGCAGTTTATGTGTACTGAACTTTTGTTGTGTTACAGATTTAAACCAGCCTCCAATCACTTATACTGGTTTATGTGTAATTTCTATCCCAAGCCTTTGTGTACATTTGAGTTATCATCCTCATCCATTGCAAGCACAGTAGGATGACCATTCCTTCTCTACTGTAATAGTTCTTTCTATAAGTTCCTGTAAATAATGAAATGTTGTTTCCATGCTCCAAGCCTTATCAACATACTACAGACTTCATGAAGCAGCTCACTTGTCCTGAATCAGCTCAATTGCTCCTTCTGGCATAAGCTATGCTGCCCAGTTAGTAGTGGCTATGAGAAGGTTAACAATTGATCCTGCATTGCTGTTTGCTGAGCCAGAAATAGGAGACAGCCATTTGGGTAGTCATTGGAACACAGCATTTCTCTGCTTCTATACCAGCAAAGAAAAATCAATTACCCTATTTAAGAAATGCACCGCAATTTTGGAGAGCTGATTTTAGGGTAAAAGTGCATGTGGTTTGTGAGGAAATATGTTATGTGCATTCCACAACCCAAAAGATTAAATTGTTAGGAATTGGTAAGCCTGGAAATATTGTAAAGATTTAAATAAGTCCCAAGAACCTGCATCACAGCTACTGAAATCATGCTACTTATTTAACCTATCAAATTTAAATTTAAGGGCATTTATACACATACCTTTTTATCCTGTAACATGCTGGAGATCCAGTTAGAGATCCATGCTGGACATCCAGAGTTCAGTGCACAGAGGTTCAGTGCACATAGACTGCTTTCAAAATGGTCAAAACTGGTTTAAGATAAATCTGAATGGATGTACTATCAGATTTAACTGATTTACGTTAAATCATTTTATTGAAACGCTGTCTCAGATTCCCCTCCAAGTTAACACAGTTCCCCAGAATCCCAGGATGCTTTGCACCTTCCCTGCAAACCCCCACTTATAGGATGGGTGAGATAGCCTTGGCGCAGCCTAGCTCCAACCTAGCAGAGAGGTGTATTCTACTACACCTATCCTCCTCCCTCCCCTCCAGCTTTTGGCCTAAGCCACTTCAGGTAAGCCTGGAAATATTGTAAAGATTTAAATAAGTCCCAAGCACCTGCATCATAGCTACTGAAATTGTGCCATTTATTTAAGATTTAAGGCATTTATACACATACCTTTTTTCCTGTGACACGCTGGAGATCCAGTGGGTCAGAGCATACCTGATTAATCGAGTCAGCTCTGCACATGAGCTGATATACACTGTAGTGCTTTGCATGTGGGGAAATGCATGTCAGGACACAGAAAATGGTGGTTGTGTGCTTTTAAACTAAAACACCTCCGATGTGTTTTAGTTCAAAGCTCACTGCCTCCATTTTCTCAGTGCTGACACTCATTTCACTGCTTATACAGCATCATGTGCTACAGTGCCAATACTTTTAAAAGTGCCTGGCGCTGAGGCACAAGCATATGTACAAATGCCCTAAGTGGCTAAATTTAGGAACCCATTTGAAATACTGACTGTTTATTTTCCCTTATATAATATCATCTATAAGTAGAGCTCAGGATAACTAAAGGTGGGGAGAAAACCCCTTTAGAGAGTACTGTTTATGTAACCCTTCTGCTGAGCACCTGCCAGCAGCAACAAGAGCCAGGTTCAAGTTTGGGGTACTAAATATATTTTACCTTGGCTTAAGCCCCAACCTAGTCTACCTTGGAAACACTAGATAAATCACTAGGTGGGCCAATAAAACCAACCACCCTTCCCTCGCAAGCAATATGAACACAAACTACTGAGACAAACACCCATACACAGCATAAGGTAAAGCAAAAAAAAAGGAAACACTGTCCCAGTTCAAAATATACCCTATATCACCCGCACCCCTTTTGGGGAGCCTTCAACCCTAGGGTCAGCAGCCCAAGAGTGGGGGAGTCTTGGCCCAAAAAAGTTTAGTCCCTGGGAATTTGGGTGTGTAGTCTCCCTCACCATCATTGTCTGCTGGGGGTGCCAGGCCCCTCTGGTGAGTTGATGTAGCTCTGCCAAGTTGCTGGGGAGCGCCAATCTCTGCTTCTGCCCTGGATTCCCATTGATGTGACTCCACGGAGTTGCTGTGGAGCACCAATCTCTGCTCCTTCCTGAGTGGCTGTGGGGGTGAGCTACCAGCTCCTGCCTTGGATTCCCAGTCCAAAACCCCACAGGTCTACTGCACTTGAAAACCCTGGCTCTCTGTAGAACTGGGCCTCAGCCTCCAACCATGGTTCCAGCCTTCCTCCTTGCCTCTCCAGTGGAAAAACAAAGGAAGAGCCCCCCAGTTCAGGTGGCCTCAACCTTAAATAACTGTTTTGACCTCACCCAGGCCCCCAGGCAAGTGAGCAGCCTCACTGGAACACTGCTAATGCAGACCAATCGATTCAAAGAGAGTTGGCACTCCAGGATTTGGCCAGAGTCACTCAACTGGTTTTACAGGTTACGGTGAGGAATCTTAAGGCAGTGGTCGGGGGGGCGGGATGGGAGGTGGTCCTCTCCACTCCTAGAGGAGGCACAATATGCAATAATCACACAAAAAACATGATCATACTTTACAGCCAAACAGGATACACAGTGACATAAAATACACTTTATAGCACAAAATGACTTGTACGTTTTGGGTGTGCTACTTTTATGTTTGCACTTACTAGTTATAAAAGGTATGTACCAATACTTTCTAACTAGTACCTTATTCCACAACAAATCCTGGAGGAGGGAAGCAAGGTGCTGTGGATATTTATTTGATTTCTAAATTTGCCAACAAAGCAGAAACATGTAAATATACTTACTATTAATATTGAGACTTCCATTTTAAAATAATAATATGAGACTAGAGCAACCTTTTGTGTTATCTAATTAGGTTGTATGTAATATGGTAATGAGGTTATAGCAATTAATTTGATAACCTTTCACTTTAAATGGCCATCAATTAATTCATAATTAATTCCAACATTAGTCAGAAGTATCACATCTGAGTTTTACATGGAAACGAGATTAGTTCATTATGTTTCATGTTAGATTTGATTGTTGATTAAATTACTGTACCTGGACAATTTCCAAACTGTCTTCATGGTTTGTTTGTTTGTTAATTAGATAATGAGTATATCTTCTCCCCTAGCTTCCTACCTAGCTTTTATGTATGGTTATTAAAAGCAAAATTATTTAACAATTATTGGAACATAAATCAGACTTGCCCAAGAGTTCCTGAAGTAAATTAACTTAACAAAGCCAGGCTCTGACCTGCCTGACACTTAGATACCATTATGGAAGAAAGAGATATGTAACCCAGGACAATGATTTGATAATGTAAGGCCTCATCACAAGTTTACTAACATCAATGGAATAATTCCTAGAGACTTTCCTGGTCTTAGGTAAACACTTTATAGCAAATGAAGGCTTGTCTACACTTGAAAGCTACTGTAAAATAAAGTGGTGTGAATCTGAAGTACAATAGCTATTGTACACTAACTCCTCTACAGGAACAATTGGTGCTCAGACATGCACATATTGATGAGATTAATGCCTATTGAAACACTTAGGCAAAATTACTGTTTACCTCAAAATATTCATAATAAAACTGTCAGTTACAATTGTGGTGGTCACCAGTTTATTCTTCAGGAGTTAGGTTACTAAACATCCCTGAATTTCATGAAATCATCAGTGTTGTTTGGACAGCTTCAGTCATTTTTTAATTGTTCTTGTTTTCTCAGTCCCTTTTTTATCTAAGACAAAACACTGTAAAAGTGAAGTGTGTAAGTATTTGTTTGCATAGCTGTTAAAAAAAAATCCCTTTCATTTCAGATGCAAACATGTTTACATAATTTTAGTGGCAGCAGTAAAGAAAATGGATTTTCCCCCCCAGTGCATTTGAACAATTTTGATGGGTAAATATTAGAAAGTGCAGTGACCAGATTTGATGCAGACTCTAGATCCATGAAGTTAAAATATGGGGTGATTTTGGTACAATGACTTTAAGTGGATTTGAAAGTGGCACATCCTGACCTGTATTAATGAAGGAAATGGCATGATGGATTGTTTCATAGAAGAGAAAAAACTCATTAATGATAATCCATACATATAAATGCTTAAACTATGGATTTTGGTAAAAAGCAGATCAGTGATTTGCTAGCCTCTTTGGACAGAAATGCCTACAAGTTGAAGAATTTGAGAAGGTGGATGTGATGGGGAGAGAGAGCCTAAGAATGAAATAGGCCTGCTCTCATTTTTGTAGGAAGTTATATTTCTTTCCTAAAAACAGCATCCTTTCTCTTTTGTGTTTGCTATAAGCAAAGTAAAGCAACAAAGGAAAAGTGAGTGAGTGGCAGAAGAACATAGAAATGCAAGAAGCAGAGGTAAATAGAAGAGGAAGCTGAAAATAAGTGAAATCATATGAATGAAAGTAAAGGTTAACTCCATCTTGCAAGGAGAGTATAATGGGGCATGTGAAAGGAGCACTGAACAAAGGGTTAAACTTGTATAGCAGATTGAAATAGAGTCAGAAACCAATAAGATCAAATCAGTAGGATGATTTGAAGAAGGGCAGTTTATACCCAACTATGAAATTGGTCTAATAAAAGGTAACACCAAAAACCTTGCTTTTTGCATATCTCCTGGCCCATTGTGGCTACAACAGTCCAATTCCAACAGATTAAATTAGTGAACTGGAACAGAAGCACTTCTGGATGTTTCATGGATATTTAAGAATGACAGAAAAGAATACAAAAATCTTGAGTGAGACAATCTCATAGAATCATAGAATCAGTGAGTCGGGGGGACCTAGACAGATCATCTAGTGCGACCCCCTGCCATGGGCAGAAATGAGCACGGGGGTGAGAGGGGTCATAAGACCCCAGCCAGGTGCCTATCCAGTCTCCTCTTGAAGATTTCCAGGGAAGGTGAGAGCACCATCTCTCTGGGAAGCCTATTCCAGGCTCTGGCCGCCCTCACAGTGAAGTAGTTCTTCCTAATATCTAACCTAAACCTATCCTCCCTCAGCTTGTGGCCATTGTTTCTGGTGACTCCAAGGGGGGCCTGGTGAACAGACTTTCCCTGAGTCCCTGCTGCTGGCCCCTGATAAGGTTGTAGGCAGCCACAAGATCCCCCCTCAGTCTCCTCTTGCAGAGATTCAGGTCCCTCAGCCTCTCCTCATAGGGCTGGCCACGGAGGCCATCAACCATACGAGTGGCCCTCCTCTGGACCCTCTAATTTCATCCTCTTCCTCCCTCTGGGCTGGAGGATATCAATTTGATCCTTAGCCCAAGACTAAGAAGACATTCTTTTTTGGTAGAAGTAGTATAATTTATTTTGTGCTTGTACACTGCTTAGCATAGTGGGGCCACTGCCTGGTTGGGGTCTGGTGGTCCTTCTATTATCATAATATATGGCAGGATTCTGCTTCTGGGGCACTAGATGACAATGAATCCTTGCTTTCTGACTATTCAATTAATGCTCAAATTTGCATTTTCTGAACAATCAATCCCACTTCCTCAGAACCCAAACTATAATTTTTTTCAGTCATAAATGCATAGGAGAAAAGTGGTTTTAAACTAACGTTCTGAGGTTTTATATTTATTGTCTGGTTGCCTAATCATAATTACTCAGTTAACAAATTAAGCTCTCAATCTGCAAACATTTATGAGTAGCAGCTTTCTTTGTGTCAAGAGTTTAATTTAATTGATATCAGGAGATGAGAAAATGAAATTGTTTTCCTTCAGCTTTGTAAATGCAGCCGGGGAACTGAAAGTCAAATTGTGTTCTGTCTTACAATAAAGAAATTGCAAAATTGGCTTGTAGTTAACAATGAGTCTGACTGATTGATGGAAACACCTGAAAACAAAACATGAAACAACAACAACAACAGTTGGATTCCAAGGTGCCACTACAATACCTTATATGAGTGGTAGTTCAGGTGCTCCATTTTCATTAACCATCATGGCCCAGGTTTCTTGGATGGACTACATAAGGCACTGTGTACTCAATGAGAGGGAGAGCTTATCACATGAAGGGAGACAATCCTGATGACACTTCAGGGAGAGAAAAGAGGGGGAGGCACAGAACACCCAAAATACAATGATACTACTCATCCATAAGCCACTACTGCAACATTTTTGTGGTGGTGTTTTTTTTTACTCTTTGGCTGAAATATTTAGGTTTTGATTTGTTATTGAGAAATCAAAAATTTCTGTGGAAAATCTTTCCCACTTTTTAACTCAATTTAGATTGAATGCAGACATTTGAGGAAGTTAGGGGGAAGTTAAATTGGGTTAAAAATGGATACCCAATCTAACTGAGTTTGCCCAGGCACAGACCTTACTCTTAGACCTGGTCTCAGTGCTCAGAAATAAATCTAAACCCATAACTGTACAGAAGTTTGTGCACATGGACCAGTCTAAAAATGGCAGAACCCAGTGTAAAATAGACCTGGATCAATGTACACTCAAATTTAATTGATCTAGGTTAGATCAGTGAATGGAACTGTTGTACAGTTGCCTGTGCATTCCTAGGGTTTGGAAAACCTATCTGCTTGCCCAGGGCTGTGCCTACAAGTCCCCTGGCACTGGGCTATTTTTAGCCCCCGACCCTGTCCCCCTCCCCCCACAACCAGCCCATCCCCCTGAACACCCCATCCTGCAAGCCATCTCCAGTGCTGGTTTTATTAGCATTCACCATTGCTAGGAGCTGAGGAAGTAGGTATCAATGGGGGGTGGGGTGAATGGGATGGAGGTAGGTTCACCAGGGGAGTTGGGGGGCTAAAAATAGCCCATTGTGCCCCCAAAGACCCTGCAACATCCCCTAATCATGTCAAACCCACCCAGACCCCCAAACCCCCGTGCAGTCCCCACCTCCTGATCACACCTGTGGGTCCCACTTGCTCTCCATTCCCCCTGGGGACCTCTCTGCCTCCCCAATGCCACCCAGTTGCTCCTGTAGATCCTGCCTCCCCCTGATCTCCCCCCATGGTTTCAATCTACCCCCCATCCCCCTGATCACTCCTGTGGATGCTGCCTGCCTCCCCCACAAAACCCCATGGTCACTCCCACAGATCCCACCTGCTTGCCCAAGCTCCCCATTTCTCCTGCAGACACATTTTGCCCTTCCATCATCCCAGTCCCTCGTTTGGGTGTCACCTGCACCCTCCAATCCCCCTGTGGACCCCTGATCCCCCTCCAAGCCTGATTTGCCCCTCCATCCCCCGACCCCCTGCTCACCCTCTCATTTCAACGTACCTTAGATTGGATGGCCATTTTTAATGCAATCCAACCCTCCAAACCTCTCCCCACAAATGTCTGTACTTAGCCTTAGTGAACTACTACATGAACATGCATGAATCTTATGAAAATCCAGCTCTCTTCTCCATAGCTATCTCAATGGAAAATAGGAATAAAAAGCAATAAAGTGTACTGCCAAATGCTGTCTTCTTTAGCTGAAAAAATAAGATATTCCATCAAAGGTGCCAAGCATGACTTGTGAATTGCAAGTTTTACATTTTCAGAAATGGCTTCCTGAAACATTTAAGTATGCTATCTACTAGCATAAACTATACATAGATATTTTGAGATTTGCATATGCAAATTAGTAAAAATGGGCGACATACAAGTTTTACTCAAAATTAAGAGTGGAAAAGAGGGAAGAAAAAATGATATAAAAATTTCCTCATTCTGTTCAAAATTTAAAAAAATTAACAAACTCCTGACTAGCTCTATAGTTGGCCAAAAAATAAGACATTTAAAAAATTTTTTTTTATGTTGAATTTAGTAGCTTCATCAACATTTAAAAGGGAATATTTTCAAAATTAAGGAATTAGCATTTAGATTTGAACACATTTCTGGAAACTGAAGAGTTGTTTTTAAAAAAATTATATTTACTCAAACAGAAAACTACACCATTTCAAAATGTCCTCAGTTCTCTTTCTATACCAGTACAGCTGTGTCAGGAAAATGAACAAAGTTTACTTTGAGATGAGGACTAAGGATTTTTTTCCCCATCTCTAAATGTTATGACCTTACTTCTAGAATGATTTTAATTCAAAGTGTGGTAAATTTGGATAAAAACTCAATCCTGTACTGCACTATATCATCATTTCCCTTTCCTTTGATCTCTTTTAAGTTGGTTGCAGTGAGAGGAAATACAGCTTTTTACAAAAAGAGAAACTAATGTATCTTTTATAAATTCATGCATTTGGAATCATCCAAATGCATTAAGAGAATATACATACTAACACGCTTCCAGAGTCAGATATATTTAATATTAGGTATTTACAGAAATCAATGCATTTTTATCAAAACTGCTGAGGTTTATCCTTTAATATATGCTATTATACAGATATTTCAAAAGCATAATTTTAGTAGCTGAAGTCTGGCTGAAAACCCAATATATATATTTATAGACTTTAATCGACATCAGTGAAGTTGCATGAGGCACAAACAACAAAAAGGCTGACTTATGAAAAAAGCCTATGGTTTGAAATGGATCTGTTATGTTCTGAAGTGACTCAGAGTCATGGCATGATGTCCAGAAGAGAACCCTTTGGTCAACTATTTTAAAAATCCTAAACATACCAAACATATGGTAATTTATTTTTTAAAATAAACTACTATGTAATAGGGCTGTGCAAAGCTTCAACTTAATATTTGATTCGACAAATTCAACATATTCTACCTTGAAAAGCGAAAGTTGAGTTGAATAGCAGCTGGTCAAATAGCTGTCAAATCGAATACCGGAAGTTGAATAATAACAGCGCGAGTCGAATATTAACAGTATGCGTCAAATATTCGACACGGGTCAAATATTCAACAAGGCCTATACTGGATAGCCAGTGTGGGGGGAAAAAAAGGAAAGTAAGGGGAGGGAGGGGGAGAGTGGGAAGGAGTGCTTTCATGACTGACGTGTGGCTGGCCAGTGACCCGTCAACATTCTCTGAGGTCACTTCCAATCCCAGTGCTCTGGGGGAGGGCCAGAGAAAATGCATTAAAGGCAGCAGTTTTTCAGCTCCCTGCTTTCTGCCTTGGGGTCAGTTTCTGAGCTGCTGGTGTTCTCCAGCACCTCTGCATCAGACCACGACAGATGGCAGCCCTGATCTTCAACAGATTCTCTGCTTGCAACGCTAGCAACAGGGATTTCTGAGAACTTGGTGCTTTTATTTTATAACTACTTTTCATATTAGTTTATGCTTATATTGGATATGGTTAGTAGTAGCCTCGGATCTATTCTATATACAGGAATTTAGTTTATATATTTTTTATACATCATTCATTCTTTCCACCTCACCAACGCTTTTCAATATATTATCTACATACACAGACACATTTATATAACATCCCGAAATCTAATCTGTGGTGCACAGCACACTTAGAGGTTCCAGTTTACATATGAAGGAACACATTATGAAGTGGGGCGGAAAGGCAGGTGGCCACACTGGCCAGCCTGCACGAAGGGGAGCAAGAGGGGTTGCATGTGGGAGAGCTGCAGTTTCTCCCCCCAACCAAACTCAGCCGCAGCCTCTTTCCTCCCACTACAAGCAGTAAAGAGAGGGGAGCAGCAGTGTCACTGCCTGTGCCTGAGACTCTTTCATGTCCAGACACAGCAGCCACGACCTCTCCCACCATAACTGCAACCAGCACAGCAGTGCGCTCCACCCCTGTGTCACTGCCAGACAAAAGAGCTGGCACTGGATCTGGATCTCTGTGCCCTGACAAGGGAAGGAGGGGGAAAGAAGGGGAATCAGTCAAGTTGGTGCTCAACACCCCTCAGGTTTTTTCCTTTCAAGCCACAAGGTCTTTCCCAGAAGGCACTTCAAAAGGTGCCTCTGTACAGGTGAAGGCAAGCGGCTCAGCTGAGTCCGCTCTTTCTCTTGCTGTGCTTTTGACTGCTGAAGAGGGGGAGAGTTCAGCAGCATCCACAGATGCACCCGCACGCCAGAGGGAAAGGCCTGGTCCTAGCATGGTCTGGGATCATTATGAGCTGGCAGATGATCCCGCATTTGCTATCTGCATGCACTTCCAAGCCAAAATCGGCCGAGGCAAGGGAACAAAGTGCATGACCACCTCGAGGACACTGAATCATCTCCATAGGTTCCACCCCTTTGCCACAGGAATGGCCCCTGCTTGCTCCACAGCCCCCGTCCCCCCACAGCAGAGGCAGGGCACCCTGCAACACTGGGGGCAAAAGGGACCAGTTGCAAATGCGAGCAAGGTCACCCAGATCATTGGGGAGATGCTTGCTCTGGATGACCAGCCCTTCACCTTTGTCGAGCAGCCAGGGTTCAGATGGCTCCTGGCACTGCTGGCTCCATCCTACCGGGTGCCCGCACATTGGTGCCCTCCCTATACGAAGCATGTAGGGAGCACTTGAGGGAGGAGCAGCACAAGGCAGGTCCGCAGGTGACCATACACTTCACCTTGGACATCTGGAGCAGCTGGGGTGGAGAACATGCGTACCTCTCCCTCACAGGGCACTGGTGTGGCCAGTCAGGTCGTCAGTGGGCTCTCCTTCATGCCAAGGTGATGGATGAGTCCCACACAGCAGCAGAGATAAGGGGGCCATGAACCACATGGTGCAGGGGTGGCTGGGTGTTGGACAGGCTGAGCTCACCCATGGCTTCATGGTCACCAACAATGGGGCCAATATGGTCAAGGCAGTCCTTGATGCCAACTTTGCTGGTATTCACTGTGTGGCACACAATTTACATCTGATCGTGAGGGATGCCTTGGAGGGGGACAGGGCTGCCGGTGATGGCGTCAGCAACACCCTCAGGCTCGTTTCCAGATGCAGGAAGGTGGCAGGCTACTTCCACCGGAGCATCAAGGGGGGCAAGATGCTGCAGGACAAACAAGCAGAGCTAAATGTCCC
>NW_017728912.1:8794234-8853233 GCF_001723895.1 Crocodylus porosus | reverse complement strand
GGAAAGGCAGGTGGCCACACTGGCCAGCCTGCACGAAGGGGAGCAAGAGGGGTTGCATGTGGGAGAGCTGCAGTTTCTCCCCCCAACCAAACTCAGCCGCAGCCTCTTTCCTCCCACTACAAGCAGTAAAGAGAGGGGAGCAGCAGTGTCACTGCCTGTGCCTGAGACTCTTTCATGTCCAGACACAGCAGCCACGACCTCTCCCACCATAACTGCAACCAGCACAGCAGTGCGCTCCACCCCTGTGTCACTGCCAGACAAAAGAGCTGGCACTGGATCTGGATCTCTGTGCCCTGACAAGGGAAGGAGGGGGAAAGAAGGGGAATCAGTCAAGTTGGTGCTCAACACCCCTCAGGTTTTTTCCTTTCAAGCCACAAGGTCTTTCCCAGAAGGCACTTCAAAAGGTGCCTCTGTACAGGTGAAGGCAAGCGGCTCAGCTGAGTCCGCTCTTTCTCTTGCTGTGCTTTTGACTGCTGAAGAGGGGGAGAGTTCAGCAGCATCCACAGATGCACCCGCACGCCAGAGGGAAAGGCCTGGTCCTAGCATGGTCTGGGATCATTATGAGCTGGCAGATGATCCCGCATTTGCTATCTGCATGCACTTCCAAGCCAAAATCGGCCGAGGCAAGGGAACAAAGTGCATGACCACCTCGAGGACACTGAATCATCTCCATAGGTTCCACCCCTTTGCCACAGGAATGGCCCCTGCTTGCTCCACAGCCCCCGTCCCCCCACAGCAGAGGCAGGGCACCCTGCAACACTGGGGGCAAAAGGGACCAGTTGCAAATGCGAGCAAGGTCACCCAGATCATTGGGGAGATGCTTGCTCTGGATGACCAGCCCTTCACCTTTGTCGAGCAGCCAGGGTTCAGATGGCTCCTGGCACTGCTGGCTCCATCCTACCGGGTGCCCGCACATTGGTGCCCTCCCTATACGAAGCATGTAGGGAGCACTTGAGGGAGGAGCAGCACAAGGCAGGTCCGCAGGTGACCATACACTTCACCTTGGACATCTGGAGCAGCTGGGGTGGAGAACATGCGTACCTCTCCCTCACAGGGCACTGGTGTGGCCAGTCAGGTCGTCAGTGGGCTCTCCTTCATGCCAAGGTGATGGATGAGTCCCACACAGCAGCAGAGATAAGGGGGCCATGAACCACATGGTGCAGGGGTGGCTGGGTGTTGGACAGGCTGAGCTCACCCATGGCTTCATGGTCACCAACAATGGGGCCAATATGGTCAAGGCAGTCCTTGATGCCAACTTTGCTGGTATTCACTGTGTGGCACACAATTTACATCTGATCGTGAGGGATGCCTTGGAGGGGGACAGGGCTGCCGGTGATGGCGTCAGCAACACCCTCAGGCTCGTTTCCAGATGCAGGAAGGTGGCAGGCTACTTCCACCGGAGCATCAAGGGGGGCAAGATGCTGCAGGACAAACAAGCAGAGCTAAATGTCCCACAGCACAGGATCATCCAGGATGTGGAGACTCAGTGGAGCTCCACATACCTGATGCTCAAGAGGCCGGTGGAGCAACAGAAGATCATCCATGAGCTGGCCTTGCTTGAGGAGATTGGGATCAGCGGCCCCCTGACCAAAGCTGAGTGGGATGCCATCTCCCAGATCTTGCTGGTCCTCAAGCCCTTCCTTGAGGCCTCTGAGACCCCCAGTGTTGCTCATGCCTTCCTCAGCCAGGTGGTCCCCATAGTGAAGGAGCTCCGCAGCCAAATGGAGAGCTTCCTGGGGGCCAATGCTTCTGGCTGGGGCAGGTTGCTTTCACCAAATGTGCAGACACTGGTGAGGTGGCCTTAGGAAAAGGTTGGAACCCTTGGGGTCCAACACAGTGCATATGCTGGCCACCATCTGTGACCCAAGGGTGAAGGGCACCATATGTGGCAGCAAGACACTGAGTTACTGGAGGGAGGTACTTATTAAAAAAGTGATGGAGGCGGAATGGCAGAGGTGGGGGGAAGTGGAACAGGGGGATCCACTGCCTGAACCCAGCCTGCCATCCACAAGCCAGTCTTCCCCTCCACCACAGGTGCTGCCAATATGGGCTAAGGCCACGGCAAACATTAGGGGGTCCAGACCCACCAGACCCCAGGATCAGGCAGACAGCCCTCACACCATGGGGTCTGCCTATCTTGCCGAGCCTGTGGAGCCCCTGGAAGGTGACCCCCTTGGCTTACTGGGCAACCCGCAGCCCAATGTGGCCGAATCTGGCTACAGTTGCCCGGGAATACCTCTCCTGTCCACTGACCAGTGTGCCAAGCGAGAGGGTGTTCAGCATGGCTGCAGATGTTGTGACACCCCACTGCACCTGCTTGGATCCTGGTTTAGTGGAGCAGCTGGTGTTCCTCAAGGTGAACCTCCTGCTGCTGGGGCTCCCCAAGCGCCAGGTGCAGACGGAGTGAATGCCACCCTCCTCGCTCCATCTGGATCACGAGTTTTGTCTGTCAGCAGCCTAAGGTGCAGTTTCCTCCCAAATCCCTGCACATATCACTGTGAAAGTTGGCAGGCTTTGTGGGCTCCTCAGGGGCTAGCAAGCCTGCAGTTTTGAGCTCCCTGTGGCTTTCCACACAGAAGTCACAGGAGGTTCTCTCTTAAGAATTTGGGGTGCTGTTTCTCCAGCCCCCCTGACCCTATCTTGTTGAAAGTTGGCAGACTTTGTGGGCTCCTCAGGAGCTACCATTCCTGCAAGTTTCATCAAGATCAGACAAGAAATGCTAAAGTTATAGCCTATGGGGAAGTCAAAACAGCTCGAATATTCTACTGAGCTTCAACCTGAAGTCGAAGCAGACCCTCTTCGACTCAAAGTGGACGGCAAATCAAAGTGGGACCCAATTTAATATTCGACATGGCTGTTGAATTGAATATTACCTGCTCTGCACAGACCTACTACATAATAATACATTTAATCAAGAAGCCAAGATATAAAATAGAGCCCAGACAAATGCTTTATTCAGAAAGCACATGCAAAGCCAAATTGCCTCCTACTCCTACTTGAAACTAATGACCAGGAAAAAGGTAGAGGTTTCATTTAATGACCCTCTCTACAATGTGCCAGGCAGTGCTGCAGAGCCAGTTTATAGAAGCTGATGGTAGAGATCATCACCAGATTTCCACTACATTGAAGCATGGAGTGAACACGGGGTCTGGGGAGAAGGCACGGTGCATCCCTGGGGTGGTCAATTTGTGCTTCTGGGTGACAGAAAAACAACAATTTGTAATCGAAGCATATTTTACCCATTTTCTATTACTTTTTATGTCTTTCACATGGTTTTGATTCTGATTATCAGCTAGTATCCTTCACTTCTTTTTCCATGTATTTGCATTATACAACCATACACCAATGCTGGTTGTTGGTTGCATCATTTATATCACTTATTTATGCAAAAGCTAGGATCTGGTATCTAGAAGTATGAATGATTGTTCATTTATCAAAAGTGCAGGTGCAGATTTGCATGCACAAAGGTTGAGATTAAGTCCCTTTAAAACAATCAGACACTTACTCTAAGTTGCACTGAAAATACCATATAGGCACTTCTTTTTTCCATCTTATCTTACTCTGGGAAACTCAGAGTAGAAACAGCCATTGCCTTTTGTCACCTTTGGGCTGCCATAAAATAAGTTTATGGTGCCACAAAGGCAAAGCAAACAGACGTCCATATCCCTTGTCACACCACAAATGCCCAAAGCCTGTGTCTGTGATGGAGGTTTTATCAATTGATGTCACTATTTAGTGGCCAGCGTGAAATCACAGGCAACTAGGAGCTGTCCAGGCTTTCCAGTTGCCTCAGGGGGTTGAGATGGCTGGTTCTTCAGCCCCTGAGGATCTCTGTACAGGATCAGACCCCCCCCCCCCAAGCTCTGAGAGTGTCTGCCTGAACTTTTCCAACTTACCAAGACACGCCCCTGGGATGTCCAGGGCCTGTCTCAATATGCAACTTTCCCTGCCTGCTAAGGTGAGTCCCAGAGATCCCTTGGTGCATCTTTGTAAGCAGAGAAACCCTAACTTTTCCCACATTCGGTGATATGCCTTGGAGATCCTGAGGGTGTGCCTCTGTAAGTAGAGGAAGCATGGCAGGTTCTCCCATAACTTGAGGGGCCTGATCCTGTGTGGGAATCCCCAGGGCACACAGGACATGGTTCTTCAAGCCCTGGGAGAACACATCACTCATTGTCCCACAGCATCAATGGGTGGGACAACAAGCAATGTGCGTTTTGCCCAATGGACCAGACCACTTGTTCCAAGAGATACCCTGAGATAGATGTTGCCACATTAGGAGGTGAGGCTAGAAATAGTTGATTTACCTTGAGTATTTTCTTGCTGGAGAAATTCACATGGATCAGCGTTTGAGTGAACTAATTTGCTGTCTGAATTCATCTGCGGTGGGGAGAGCGCTACCCATTTTTATAAAGTGGTTTGTTTGATTTTCATAAGTAGTACCATAATATTGAAATTAAATGAAAGGTTTCCTTTTAAATACAGATCCTGGGAAGGGCAGAAGAACTGGAGGATATAACTAGCGTTACTACGATTTAGTTAATGAATGCCAGTCTATTATTCCACATGTTCCCAGCTCCCTTCATCACTATTCCCTTTGTGTTCTTTCTTTCTTTGTTCTCTCCTGCTGCTACTAATACCGAACATCAAATTCAGACCTAATGTAAATAAGTGCCATTCTATATAACTTGTCTCTCAACCTCCCCTGAGGCCTAAACAATAATAATAAAAAAAACCTTAAAACAGTGGTGGAATTATTCTCTTTCATAGTAAACAACTCTGTCCATAACCCTAGTGCTATGATTCTCCATTTCCAATGCAAACTCTGGTCAGTATTGAAAGTAGAATGATATTATATTTGTTGTATGGTGGTGACACAAGTATTTATTGTCTCTCTCTTTTCTTTAAGGGACACATAGAGCTATGCCATCGATATTACTGGAACCACACTCCTTCACAGTTGAGCTGAATTAGGCAGAGGGGAAAAAAAGGGAATAAGCTGCAAAATGTCTGTTTTCCTCCACTACCTGGGTATAAAAAACAGGATTTTTATAATAATGGCCAGATTCTGCCATAAGTATATTGAGGATTGAGTAATATTTATTATTGTATTTCATCATGCACTCTGATAAGTACTACTGAAGTGCTGAATGCCCATAAAATAAAGAAAGCTCCCACCCAGAACCTTCTACAATCATAGGATATGATGAAAGTACACAGAAGAATAAAAAAGGGAGGGAGGAGGTGACACAGAAAGAACAAGGGAAAAAGAAGAATGATCATATTAAAATCATAACTGGGGTTGATAGGACTACTAGTGAGATGTGTGAGAGCAAAGTGGGTGAAATATTAACAGATAAAGATGAAGACCCTCAAAGAATCCAGTGAGTTGCACATGGTGCACTCTTTCCTCTCAGCTAAAACAGGCCCTGTCTTATTCAATCACATAATTTAAATTTTAACATTTGTGGAACTGGTACAACTTTCTATCTTATTCCAGGGATCTTGAACTAAAGTTTATGGGGTCGGTGCCATTCAGGTATAACTGCCTTGCTGTCAGTGATGTTAGACTTGAGAGGAGCATGGTTCGTGTTTGATTTCATTTCTTTTTATTCATGTTCATGAACAGATTGTACTTTAAAATGCTTACTGCTTTTGCAAGTTCTAGGGCAAGTGGAAGTAGCAAAAAAACCTGGTTGTGTGAGCAACCAGCTTTTCCTAATTTTTTACAGTAGGAGAATCTGAATTTAATCATTTCTTGCTATAAAAGCACTCCTCAAAGACCAAAGACCAAAAGGGAATAACTGGAGAGACATGGTGGTTTAAATTTACAAATGGAAATTTTGTGTGCTTTCCTCATCTCCTGAAGATCAGGCTCCTTCAAGGCATTTCAAACTAGGCATCTAAAAATGGGAGCACATCAGAAAACACTCATTAGAAACTGAAGCCTAATAAACTAAGAAACAGGACAGGGACCACATCACAAGAATTATCAACATTCATACACAGCAGTGAGATCACCTACCTGATGCATGCAATTTACCTGCTATTTTGCAAAGGCTTTCTTTTTTAAAAGAAAAAAAAATTACATATTTCTAAATAATAGCGATACAGGCGTGGAATCATTCTTTTCATTACCTTCTGTGACTTTCTGGAAAATGCCCACATGTTATGGCACTCTTCAGTTGTAAATATGTTCATTTTGTTATTCAGCTTATTACCCTGAGGTTTATAGTATAAAATAAAATTTTCATACTTGGATTCCAATTTCACCTGCCATGTATAATGCAAACTGAACAATCATTTCATAAAATAAATCAAATTCCAGTTGGAGCTATGTATTTATACATGGTTAAATTCACAGCATTTCTGCTCTTTTTAACATTAAAATTAAATAGAAAAGTGTTTCACAGAGCTACAAAAGCTCCTGGGAAGACAGAGTTGCAGTTTCTTTAAATACAGTGTTAATAGTCAATCATGTGGAACACAGCTGTGTGTGAAACAATGGTTCCATGCAAACATCATTTGTATTATTAATAATCTTATTGTCAGCAATCCATGATTGCTTTATCTGTGGATGTGAAGATAGTTGATGAAGCCAATCCAGGCTTGACAGACTGTGTTGCAACTCAAACACATTTCCTTGTGCAGTGGGTGACTGTGGATTCTTGATTCCATCTCGTGTTGTCATCATAAGATTTCAAAGAACTTAGATCCTTGCAGCAGACTCTTCCTCCATTTGGAGCAGTCCTCAGCAATTGTCTTCCACAAGTTCATATTGATTTCACATTTTTTTAAGTTGGCCTTGAGGACATCCTTGAAATACTTTTTCTGCCCTCCTTTTGAGCTTACAGCTTGACTGAGCTGGGATAATAAAACTTGCTTTAGAAGTCTGGAGTCAGATATCCTGATGATGCGGCCAGACCAGTGGAGTTGGTGTCGGATAATCACCTCGATGCTCATGGTGTTTGCTTGTGAAAGGATGCTAATATGTTGGGGCATCTGTTTTCCCACTGGATTGAAGGATCTTCTGCAGGGAACAGTAATGGTACTTCTCCAGTATCTTGAGATGTCTCCTGTATGCTTTTCACATCTCGGCTCCATAAAGTAAGGTCAGGATCATGGCTGCTTGATAAACCATGAGCTTGGCTTTGGATCTGATGTTGCAGTCTTCAAACACCTGTTTCCTCAGACATCCGAAGACTGCACTTGGACTTTTAAGGTGATGCTGGTTTTCTTTGTCAATGTCAGCCTTCTGAAAGAGATGGCTTCAAAGGTACAGGAATATTCAACTTTCTCCAGAAATAACTCAAGAGTCTGCATGGCCTTCTTTGACCTCACAAAAGCCTTTGGCTCCATCAACTGAGAAGAATTATGGAGAATCCTACTGAAGTACAGATGCCCACCAAAATTTGTCACCATTTTTTGCTGGCTCCATGATAGTATGGAAATGGCAGTTCTCAGTAACAGATCTATCACAGATTCCTTTGAGGTTAAGACGGGAATTAAGCAAGGCTGTATTATCACTCCAACACCTTTTTCATATTCTGTATCATTATGATACATCTGACTGCTGACAAGCTTCCAGTTGTAGTGGAGTTTAATTACCAAATGGATTGTGTCATGGCGTGGAGTCCCCAGGGATGGCCGTGATACCCCTAGGGCTCCTTGACCGTGCCAGTCCTGCCCCATGGGCTTCATCTTTCTTGCCTGCCACATCTTGCTAGTAATTCTAATAAATCAGGAGGCTGCCCTAGAGTTTGTATTTGGGACATTGTCTTGGTGGACCCCACTGAACCCTATGGGTTCTTAGACACTTTCTGGGTCCCGCTTCAAAATGGATGCCTCACGGGACACCCTCAGCCTTATGGGCTAGATGTATGGCTCCAAAACCACCCCTTTACCACACCCCAAGCCTCAGAGAAGGTATTTAAATACTGTCTTTCCTGGGGCCTTGCTATAGCTCGGCCTCTTCTCCTCACTGGGCTCTCCACTGCCCTGTCTCTGTGCCCCACGCTGGTGCTGGGCTCTCTGCAGCTCTGTCTCAGCACCCCACACTGTCACTCCCTGAAGCCCTATCTATCTCTGTTCACCCCCTTTGGCAGAGCACCCCTGGCACTGGGGTCTGCTCACCCCCTTGTTGCTGTGCCCTTCTCTGGCATTGGTGTTCCCACACCATTGTGGGCCCCCAATGAGGCCACCTCCTTCCCCAATAGCCTCAGCCTGATCCACCAGTGTATAAACAGCAAGTAAAATATAAGCCCTGTGGCAATAACATAATGCAAGGAGTTCAGAGTGTGCTCTGGCCCTTTAAAAAAAAAATCAAACGTCCCCCAGGACTAAGTGCCTTGTAGGCCAGGGTATCTGGTGAGCTCCTGGAGTCCCTTAATCCTACCTGGAGTAAAACAGGCAGTCAAGCCTATTTGGTGAGCTGCTTCTCTGAGAGCTCCTTTCCCCTTAGCAGCAGACAGAGAAATAAGCCTCTAGTCCCAGCCCTGGGGTTTATATATGGCCAGGGCCCTGCCTCTTCCAGTCAGCTGACCAGGTGCAGGTGCAGGCTAACTTGTTAGCCTGTTGCCATAGTAGCCTGCACCTGTGGGTTGCTGTCTGGCTCTTAGAGCCCTCTCCCTAGGCAGTTTCTGCTCTTAAAGGAGCAGGCACCTTAGTGCCCACATGATAAACTCTTTAATCTCAGCTGACTCTGAGCCAAAACCAAGATCCCCAACCTCAATAAACAAGCTCTAGTAGGCTAATGATGCTGTAGTGTGTGCTGACTTGGAAGCAGACCTTCAGGCAATCTTTAACATCTTTACCAAGTCCTCCATCAACAAAGTCTTAAAGAATGTGCTGCTCCAGCTCCAGTAATTCAGATTTATGGTGAGACTCTGGAAAATGCTGAATACTAGTAGAATTTTGGCTAGCAATACCAAAAAGGCAATACCTGAAGTTGGTGTGGCTTCTGGTCCTGGATGGAAGGAAGAGTAAAGAAGCCAGAGGATGGCCTGGCCTACATTGCAGGCAAAAAAGCCAGTCAGTGAAAATGGAAATAGAGGCATCAGGGGGTGAGGGACAGGCTTGGGGGGGAGGGGGCAAGGAGGATAATGGGAAAGTGCAGAGGTACCTGTGGTGTCAGATGTATGGCAGGTTGCAGAGTGTCAGAATTCCACTGTCTAATCTATATTGAATCCATGAGTTTCTGGACCTAGGAGGCTGATGAAGTGAAGTTCATAGGCCTGGCAGTGAAAAGTGGTTTGTAGTTTGCTCCTTCTCAGGATCAGGCCTGACAGACTGGAGGCCGAGTGTTTTTTTGGTAAGAAATATACCCCACAGGTAGTTGGGTATTGTTGTCTTTGATAAATTCTGGTGTGCAGTTTGTGGGGTACTGGAGATGGTTGGCAGGTTTTGTGTTTTGAGCTGTAGGAAGTTGGCTTCAGTTCTTGTGATGAGGTTAGGTGCTTGTGTGAATGTACAAACCATTTTCAGAGCTGGGCCCATGAACTGCACTCTGTCAGCCTCCTAGGTAGTAGGTACAGAAACTCATGGACTCAATATACACAGTGGAGTTCTGGCACACTGTGACTGGCTGGACATCTGACACCCCAGGCACCTCTGCATTTTTACCTGTGCTGCTACATCTCCTTTTCCCCCCTACTGCCCCACCCCAGCCTGTCCCTCACCCCCTGATGCCTCCATTTCCATTTTCACTGACTGGCTTTCTTGCCTGCACTGCATTCCAGGCCAGCCTCTGGCTTCTTTACTATTCCTTCCACCCAGGACCAGGAAACACACCAACTTCAGGTACTTCCTCAGCCATACAAAGGGTTTTTCAACCTGAAAGCTTCCTAAAGATATATGTCTCTAACTCTTTCATTTTTTTCATACTAAACATAAACATAAAAACCCAAGATAAGCCATCACACACCATGAGTAACATATATCCAACACAACATCTTTCCTTCTTGCTTTCAATTCCTTTATAAAAAGAAAGGCTATATGACAGTTCAGTTTGGCTACCTTAGATGCTGCTGGTGCTACTGGTGCTGAGTCACCTACATTATTTTCACCTTCTGCCGTTTACAGTGGTGGACCAGTATGAGGCTGTAGGGGAGGAGGAGACCTAACTGGGCCACTCTGCCACGTTGTGCAGAGGCCCCAGCACCAGGAAGGGCTCACCTGAACACAAATACACGCATACAGACACACACAGCCTTACAGTAAGGGTGCACCTAACAAACAGGCACTAGGTGCTCCTACTTGAGAGGAAAGAAGGACCTGACAGTTCAGTTTGGCTACCTTAGATGCTGCTGGTGCTATTGAAGCTGAGCCACCTATGTTCTTTTTACCTGCTGCTGTTTACAGTGATGGAGTGGACTGAGACTGTAGGGGAGGAATAGACCTCACTGGGGCACACTGCCATGTTATGTAGAGTCCCCAGTGCCAGGAAGGGCACACCTGAACACACACGCACCTACCCATGTTAGGGGTTTTGCCTGTTAGCAGCCAGAGGTGCAGGGCCCCAGAACTCAGACTCCCTCCGTACCACTCTCCTTGATAGATGGTAGGCTTTATGGCAGCAGCAGGGACTAGCAGGCCTGCAGTTTTCACCCTCCTGTGCCTTAACACACACACAGTGTCACCTATGTCATGAGTTTTGCTTGTCAGCAGTTTGAGGTGCAGTTTCCCAGAAACCTCTACACCTATCTCCTTGGAATGTGGCAGGCTTTGTGGCCTCCACAGGGGCTACCACCCCTGCAGTTTTTACCCCACTATGGCTTAACACACATGTGACATTAGTTTGCTTTCAAAACATTGAGGTGCAATTTCCCAGAAACTCCTGCATCTATCACCTTGAAACTTGTCAGACTTTTATTCCCTGGGAAGAAGCTACCACCTGCATCATCTGAATCACCCAAAAACCAAAAAAGTTATAGATATTTAATTGATTCCCCATTATACCCTACGGCCAAATTTCTGAAACTGTCCGAACTGGCTCCGAATCTTCCAAAGCCAATTCAGCTGAATCAAACTGGAAAAGCAATTTGAATCTCCTAATCAAATCACTGGCACCTGAATTGGCCAAATCTGAATCTGAATCGAATAGTTCCATATTTGCACAGTCCTACTTGTCAAAGTGTGTGTCAAGAACCCAGGTATTAAAGAGGTCTTTGGGGACAACACTCACCATTATATACAGATCCCTCTGGATTTGTGTGCCAAACCATAGGTTGTTATTGTTATGAATAATGATAAAAGTATCATTGTTAATAATAAAATAGATATCCACTGATATCTAAATTTATTGTTCTTGTTATTAATAACAACAACAGTAGTATCATTGCTGACAATAATGATAATAACAACAAAAATGGTGGTAATAATAATAATAATAATAATATAACCTGACAGTGTGCACTCTGGTCTGTATAAGGCACAGAAAGAAGCACAATTCCTGCTTACAGTAGGATGTGCTTACAGTAGGATGACATAATTTGTACAATCAAGATTTGGCTAGCAAGGTAAGTTTAGCACATGGTAAAGCAGAGAACACAGGACAGTAAGGGACTGATTCAATCACAAAATAGTAAGACATTAGACATTAGACTAGCTCGATAAACTTCATTAGCCATAGTGTTCAATAAACTAACAAAAAACACATGCAAAACATATACGGTCCTCATCATTTAAGATAGCACAGCTAAAGCAGACAGCATTTATGGCAAACAAATAGAAATAGCCACCTGCCAGCAATAGCAACAATAAAGGCATTGCTTCTATGTTTTTAAATATACTAGCCATTTTGTGCAGACATAATTAAGGTCAGTTGTAGTGTTACCATCTACCACATTTAGCAGACATATTAGCCCAACATAGTATAAACACAAGGGGCAGTATTTTAAATTGTTGCCTAAATTGTACGTTTTATCCGGTGTGGAACACAAGCCAATATCAAACATCGCAAAAGCTCCATTGTCTCTGATGTCTGACTCTAGCTGACTCAAACCCTTTAAAGAATTTCTACCTTAAGTGATCTATGTCACAGGGCATAGAGTCAGTTTAGGTGGTCATAAAACTCCATAAATACAAAAAGTAACAGCGGTCTCAAAATAAAACCATCCTGCGTGCAATGATCACTTTCTGCATCACATCACTTCTCCATATAGTTTGGAAAATGCCTGCCTTCTCTTTCAGGGAAAGAAAGGTTTACAAAATAAATGTTTCAAAACCCGCAAGAACTTGGAGGGGCAAAGTCTATGCTTATCTCACAAAAAATCCTACAATCAATAAGAGTTCATTTGACAGGAGGTGTCCCATAACATTTAATTCAACCTCTTAATCAAGTTATTATTTGATATTCCTGAATTGCTTTTGACAGCCTAAAAGAAAAAAAAGGGAAGGAATTATATATTTCTGGAGTCCCTGTAAGCAAAACACCAGTGTTAACAGTGTTAGGCCTGGAACTCCCTGCTGCAGCCATAAAGCCTACCATCTATCAAGGAGAGTGGTACAGAGGGAGTCTGAGTTCTGGGGCCCTGCACCTCTGGCTGCTAACAGGCAAAACTCGTGGCATGGGTGCTTGTGTAACTGTGTCTGTCTCGGGGCATGGAGGAGGGGAAGCTACTGCAGGCCTGACTGCTAGGCCCTGCTGTGGCCACAAAGCCTGCCAGCTATCAAGGAGATAGGTGCAGTGGGAGTTTGGGTTCTGGGGCCCTGCACCTCTGGCTGCAGGCGGGCAAAACTTGCGACATGGGTAGGTGACACTGTGTGTGTGTTCAGGTGTGCCCTTCCTGGCACTGGGGACTCTACATAACATGGCAGTGTGCCCCAGTGAGGTCTATTCCTCCCCTACAGTCTCAGTCCACTCCATCACTGTAAACAGCAGCAGGTAAAAAGAACATAGGTGGCTCAGCATCAATAGCACCAGCAGCATCTAAGGTAGCCAGACTGAACTGTCAGGTCCTTTTTTTGTTGTTAAGTCTGTACTAGAGCAGCTCTACCAAGACTTGGAGACTCTGGGTCAGATTGTGCCTGCCCTTTATGGAAAAGCCAGTAGGAAGTGTTCTCCTGCTCTCTTAAACCTAGCTGTGGCCCCTGTGGTCAAGAAAACACAGGTACCTCAGTACTTTTACAATGTAGCAGAGTACCCCTCATGCAGAACCAGGGAACAAAGGAAGTCTGCTTCCCAGAACTGCAGATGCAATCCTGCTGCAGTCCAGGCAAGTCATGAAGACAGCGCATCAACCCAGGCCTGTGACTTAACAGCACAATGAAGTCTCTGGCAGTTTGAATCATTTGTTTCAGAGGTAAAAAGGACATGCAATGCATATTTTCATGTGGCATATTAATGCATATATTCACATCGCTATGTGGGTAGAACTATTTCTGTGTGAATGGAGTTTGTCCCTACATATACATACTTACCTACATATAGACATCCATAAATAAATAAATAAATAAAAACATTCTAATGCTATGTTTAATATACTAATTGTACAAAGCCCAGAAAACTAATATTTCCACAAGAGCAGTCTGAATTCTGCCAGCTTGCATATATGTCCTACCGTGCTTACCTGTTTCAAGATTACCCCCTAGATACAGAGTAAACCAAAATGTTCCACACAGTTATCTTGTGTTTCAGCAAAAAATATGTACTTTAAATATTATCCAAGAATTAATATCTGAGCTTATTCATTGGCAGTTTCAGAGCCTAATTATGAAATGGTAATATAGATTCTGTGTTTGGAGACGCGCTCCAGGAGTTCCTACAGAAATTAATAGAAGCAGCAGGCACATATATAGTGGCAGAATTTGGCCTGATATGCACACTTATCTATAAGTACTCATGCACTGCACATGCAGAACCACATTTTCACTTAAAAGCATCAGATGCAAACTAGGAAAAAAACCCGAGAGATTTGTAAGATCTGTGGCATTGGGTGGTAAAATTTTCATGGAGCTCTGTGTATCTTTTAACTAAAATGATGGAGGAATCATGTCTTCTTCCTGCTCTAGAATGAAGAAACAAGCCACTCAGTCACATATACCATGGGTTAGCTTCCAGGAGATATGACCAGACAGGGGATATGAGCAGAAAATTGAGACACTCAGTTGTGAGCAACTGACTTACTCTACTTCATGTGGATACAAATTGAAACAGGAGAAGGACCATTGTCTCAAAATGTTTGATTCAGGTATGGTGGGTGGGGAGGGACTGCATTTCTGCAGCCAGTTCTTTCAACCCTATCGTCTAATAATCCATGAATAGGGCTGCATGATAGTGCTGGAACTCTGCTTGTAATGGTTTGGGAAGGACTAAAAGATAAGCACTGCAACATCTCACTTCTGGGTGCCTGGCTCCTAGAGCAGAATCCATAGCAGTAGATGGGGAAAGGTAGGCACTTGAGAATGAGATCCAAAACAGCTAGGACACTGATTAGGGAGGTTCCTACAGTTAATTCCTTTACCATGCAGCTCCTTAGAGTTAGCTAATAGACAAACTAAAGACAGAAAATTCCACCCTCCCAGGAACCTAAGTCAGGGTTCAAGTGCTTTAGGAGACTGCCCACTCAGGATCTGAGGGCTAGAGCCTCCTCCCAAAGGCAGGCAGCCTTTAAAAAAAAAAAAAACCAGTGCTGCTACAACAGCCATTTCTTGTATAATTGGCCAGTGGTCACACAGGAAGTACATATGCACAAGACGCAATGGTTGCTGTTCACTGATATAATACTTGTATAATCAAGAACTAGCTAAACACGCATTAACTGAAGTTACTGTGCAGTAGTACTAGTGAGCGCCTTTTAAGCGACACTACTGTGCAGTAGCCTAATTATACTGCACAGGAGTGTAGTAGCGCTTTTGTGCTGTGACGCGCTACTGCACTGTAATTATTCAGCTATTGTGCAGTCAGCATCTCATGTAGACATACCCAAGGAGTGCATCTACATGGGCACTTTCCTACAGAGTAGACTAATTAGCTCTGCAGTAAAGTGTCACAGTCTTTGCTATTGTGTGTGCTGGTATAAGGGGGTAGTAGGTTAATTAACTCCACCATAAGGTAGTATTGTCAGGGACTTATGTGAAATCAAATGCACATGTAGGCTGTGACAGGGGCAGGCTGGGGCATGAAGGTGCTAAAATACAGGGGCTGCCAGCTGGCTAGTCCTACACTGTAGCATCCTCATGCCCCAGCCAGCCCCTCTGGGGCTGATCCCCTGAGTCCCCTAGCAGCCTGGGGCTGCTGCACGCCTGCTTAACGTGCTGCAGTCCCAGGTGCAAATGCAAATGCTGCACCCGTAGGGTTACCATATATCTGGGTTTTCCTAGACATGTCCTCTTTTTTGGCCCCTGTCCTCATGTCTGGGCAGATTTTTTAAATGAGAGCAAATGTCCAGGTTTTCGCGCTTCCCCTGCTTTCCTAGGCTGGTTGCTTGGGGCTGGAAGTAGTAGGCAAAGTGATTGGCTGTCAGGGGTAACGTGCACCCTGTGTGGGCCCTGGCAAGCTGCTCCCAGGTAAAGAGACACTGTGTGTGTGTGTGTGTGTGTGTGTGTCCTGACTCAGTGCCCCTCACTCCCGACCTGCTGCCCTGTGCCTCCAGGCCCCAGCCCCCCAATATGTGGGATAGGGAGTGGTTGTGTGGGGCTGGAACCCAGCCAGCCTGCAATGGAAAAGCCACAGTTTCCCATGTTTTTCTCTTTTAAAGGAGAATGCATTTTAAAAGTTTGATCCATTTTTTAAGTTTATCAGTGTGACCCTTTCATATATTCTTGCAACACATTTGTGGGTTGTGATCCACAGGTTGAGAAATGCTGTTCTAGGGAACCCAATTGTGTTGGTGTGTTGAACATGCTCTCGGAGCACTTACTAAATCAGGGCTCTTGGGGAACTAAGGCAGAAGGATTCCTCATCTCTATATCCCAGCCACACAAATGCATAAGCTGGGCACCCAGCAGCTATCCCTGTCAAAACCAGGAGGCTTCTGGATACACACAAGTACCTAAGAAATGTTTGGCCCCTATGTCACCTGTGGAATTTAGGCACTTTTACAGATAGGTGACAGCAAAGTGATGCTATTCAGGCTCTCATTTTAGTTTTCAGCACTTAAATTCAGCCTAAGCCCCATGTTAAGTACTTAAATTCTTTTTCATTGGTCCTTGGTATTTTTAGATCAGGCATTTCCCAGATGTTTTTATCTTGAACTTAGTCTGCATTTGCCTACATTCAACAGGATTCTGCTGGACAGA
Source organism: Crocodylus porosus (assembly GCF_001723895.1). Taxonomy (NCBI): domain Eukaryota; kingdom Metazoa; phylum Chordata; order Crocodylia; family Crocodylidae; genus Crocodylus; species Crocodylus porosus. The sequence goes on along the minus strand of NW_017728912.1, from coordinate 8,836,994 downwards.
CAATTCAGCTGCTCTGAGTCACAAATGAATAGCTTACCCAACTCAATTCAAGCATGTAATTAAAAGTCCCCATTTAAAAGCTCCTTTTCAATTAATTCATAACATGACATCCATTCTTCCCTATCCCTAGCACCACACATTAATAGGCCATATCATTGAGCCTTCATGTTATTCCTCTTCTCTCTTTCATTAATGAAGTGCAAGACTTGCCTGATTTTTAAAAGAGAAACAGGAATGAAATCCTGCTTCAAAATTAGTGGCAGGTTAATTGTCTGCTTCTCTTGATTAGTAGTTTTAAAGGGACATCGATCGCTTCAGGTACTTTGTCTATGTTATGTATGATAGGAACGTGTTTATGTTTCTCTCTCAGGCTGTGGCACAGGGAGCAGCACCTGACCTTTCATTAATCATGGTGCATCTGCCACATACAGATGCATGGAGGGGAATGTGTGAGCGTGTGCACAATGCTATTTGCCCCTGGCAGGCCTGGTGTATTTCTCCAGCCAGTCTTTCCTGTATGTTATCTTTCTCACTCAGGAGGCTTGTGAAAGCTGAAAGTGTTGTGAAGAAACCTGTCAGCACAAATTGCAGTCGGAATGTGTAAGGCAACTTGGACCAAAACTCTCACAGTCCCTTCAATGTAATCTTCAAGCAACTTGGCCCTGCAGGCACTGAGAGTTAAGCTGTCAGGCCAGGCCAGCGTCTTTGCAATAACAGGTTGTAGGTTAACCCTGCATGAGGGGGGCGGGTGGAAATCACACAGTAATGAAGGAATCAAAACCTCGTGGAAGAGGTTTATATATCAGAGATCAGATAAACATCTATTCACCAAAGCGCTCCAGGGGAAAACCGATGTTCATAAACACCTAGAAGGTTTCAGACTGATAGAAAGAAAAACTTCTTCACAGTTCGTGTGACCAGACTCTGGAATAGACTTGATCTCATGAGGTTCCTTCCAGCCCTAAACTTCGGAGAATCTGTGAATCTTTTATTAGACCAACTACATATTTGCAAACAAATTTATTTGATTTATTTGCAAGCTTTCAAGCACACTCACCATTCATCAGGCATAGGAGAGAGCTCTCCTAGGTGGAAACTTCCACAAGTTTCAATTCCTTTTGCCTCTAAACCAATGCAGCTACAGCCTGGATACCTGACACAGTAATGAAGACACCTCTGTGGATTTCCATGGAAAGAATCAGGTTCTTTGTTGCTAGTTTAGGGAGGTAAGGCTTTAACTATCCCTATGACCATTCTATTGCTATAGTTCTACTGCAGGAAAAGACCCATTCATAAAGATATTATGGGATCGCAGAAGTACCGTATGCTACCAGTTCCCGATAAGAAAGCAGTGACCTGCAGTGCCTAGGCTGAAAGATAGGGTATTCGGCTGAAACGTTCTTCAAGACTTTATGCATTAGTAACATTTGAAATCTGCTCACAGGCAAATTGCAAACAGAAAAAGGTGTTACATTCAAATAAATGATTTGCTGGGAATAGCTGAGCTGTGCAGAGCAGGAACATCTGTCAGGAAGTCAGACTCTTCCTTGCCTAAATCAAGTCTTTGAATTAGGAACCAGAATACCTTGGTGCTATTCTTATCTTCATTACATGATTCATCCATGACATGGATGTGTAACAGTTACCTACTTCTGAAGGTGGAGGTGTTCTGAGTCATATATAATTAATGCTTATGCTAGCCGGTGAAATATTAGAATGAAAGATGCTACAGAAGCACATGCCATTGTTGCTTATTTCTGTAGTCTTGTAGAACTCACTGGCTCTTCAGATTTAACAAAAATCTTCCTGTTGGAATGCCATTCTGTTTTTCATAGCATCCTTCCAAGAAAACACGTTCATGCTGTTCCTTTGGGCTTGTTATTGTTGTTGCGACTTGCTATTTTTTTTTCTGATGATAACCCCTACAAAAACCCAACAGCATGGGGTAGGATATAATTAAAAACTAGAAATACAGGTTGCAAAATTCCCCCTCCACTCCACTTGTAATCTGCTGCTAAGGTCAAGCTGCTACCTCCGCTTTTATGGCAGGCATTTAATGCAGGCATCCTACACAAACGTGACTTTGAGTGGAAGAAAAATCTTCCCTGGGTGATAAACAAAAGAGGCTGCTGAGTATACTTGTTCTCAGGGTTTGAATTACATTTTGACTCTTGGGGAGAGAAGGGGTGTGCAAAAAAAATTAAACTGGTTCATTGGAAGGAGACCCCCCCACTTTCCAAGTTATGATTTTCAAATCTTAATGGTGGTCTCTCATCTCTTATGGGGGGGGGTTCAGCCCCCCTCCCCCAAGCTCCCCCATAATTCACACCCTGCTTGTTCTACAAGTAGATGGGTAATGCTGGAAGGTTATCCATGCCTAGATCGTAACATCCATATTGAAAAAATATGTCATTCTCATGTAATTATTTTGCTTTACACTCTGGTGCTTTCAACAGCAGTGCCCTTAAGGTGTTCTCAGTGTTTACCGCGGTGAGGAAAGCCAACAACTGACTCTAAGCTGGAAGAAAGAGGAGAAGGACTCAGCCCAGTTACCAAATGATCTCAGAAGAAATTAAACAAAAACTAAAAGGAGACTGTAGTTCTGCATGATTCAGCAAGCGGGAAGGAGCAGAAACAAAAAAGAAAATGTAAAGGATGAACCACTACATGCAGAGAGATTCTTTATGACATTTGGGTATTCATTGCTTTCTAGAGGAGTATAATTAGGGCACTATGCTACATTGCATTAATGTGCCACCAGGATGAAGTGAGTTTTAGAACAGCAACAACAGAAGTTGCTGCTTCTTCCAGACAGTACCAAGTATTCATCTAACAAAGGCACCTAAAAACCAGCAGTCTAGAAAGCTGCAACACTTTTGTCTTGGACCCAGTTCTCTACTACCTCATGCTTCATGTACTAATATACTCCTGTGTATAATAGGTATGATCCACTATCACATAAGAACTGTAGTGCTTTCCACCCACTGTACACAGATGTAAGACGTTGAATATAAGTTCCCTTATAATTTTTTCAGCATAGATCCCACATTATTCTCGTTTCTATACAGTTCACCCACACAGAGCCTGAATCTCAGGGATAATTTAGCATTTTGAACCTCTCTAGCAGGGTAAAGGAACTTTAAATTGGGTATAAAAGTAATAAGTTTGCTTTGTGAGGCCCTTTATATTGACTAAGCACTGTAAACGACCTTAGTGGAAAAGAGCATCAGGCCCTAAGTGATTTGCCAAGGACAATTGTCAATACATATTGATTAGTAAACCACATAATGATGGTGCCAGCACTGCACAGATGCATGCTGGTGCTTATAAAGCACCCCTGGGGAAACTTACTTGTACTTCTTAGGTGCATATATAGTCAAATGTGTAAATTTTAGAAATAAACATAAATAAAAATAAATGCTGTGTGCAAACATTTAAGCCTCAAATGACTGCTTAGCATTCGATCAAGAATAATCCACAGATATTCTCAATCATGTTATCTTTTCCTTCAAGAAAAAAAGGTAACAACTATAAGCCCCTTTAGTTGGCTGCAGATGTAGTTTATTTCCATTTTAAGTACTCTTTACACTGACAGAGAGGCATAACATGGCCTTGAGTAAATGAGAATAAATTATCTGCCTTTCCCTGTGCTGTGAAAGGTCATGTACAGCCAGGCAAGAAACAAATGAAAATAAATATAGAAAAGAAGCCAATGACCCCTTAAAATGATATCTGCTATGATCAACATCCATTTTACCTGCCCTTCTGTTTTCCAAATTCTGCCTCACCTTCCCTATTCTTTCAAATATGTGCCACAGTTGCTGAATTGCCAGCTAGGTAACACTAAATAGTGCAATAATGACTGTTGCTGCTACAACAGTATAGTAAAAGAGAGATTTGGTCTATTTCATTCTTTCACTTCAGCTTTAAGGAAGTCTGTTCCTGTGACCTGTAGATGATGGAAATGACCCAAACTATTTCAGTGCAGGCACATGCATTCATATCAGTTAAGGCTTTTCCCTTGTCTGATTACCACTCATTGCCTGAAAATCACCAAAGCAGGAAGATGTGTAGGAAAATATGATTTTCTAAAGCAGTAGTAATGTAAAGTAATAAAAGGTAACCTCAAAAACAAAGAGGACATAGAGAGAAAGACAAAAAAGTAGAGAGGGAAGTAATGAAAGAATTCATTTGTTTTTTGTCATTTAATATTTTAAAGATTTTGCCTAACACCTTAAAAATGGGTGCAAAAAAACCCAACCCACTCTAAATCAAGCACAATGGCAATTCACAAGGAGTGATGTGTCCTTTGTATTGAATAAAAAATAATGTTTGACTGGCCTACTGGAAGTGGAAGGCAAAATGTAGAAAAGAAAATACGGGAGGTGTTACAGATTACCTTTACACTAACCTAAAAGCATTTAAAATGCGAGCATTCATTTATTAAGGCCATTATCCTGTGCTAAGAACCCTCTAAACATTTTACAGCTGAAGTGAGGGTTATCTTTGATCTCTCTTACTCATGGTTATTCCAGGCTCTTGTTAGTCAGCTCTGGGGAGACGGGATGTTTAATTTGCAGTCCTCCACCGTCCCAGGATGCATAGTTCCCAGCCCCTCTACCATCCAAACCTCTACTCCCCCTTCTTCCATCCACACTGAGAGCAGCTGCTCTGAGCAGCTTAAGGATGGGGAGACTGGGGAAATATTGTTTCTCAGGCTCCCTGGTCTCGCTGGGGGTCAACTCCAAAAAGCTCTGCTCTCAGCACAAAGCCACCACACTATTTGCAGTGAGACCAGGAAGGCGGGGGAGCTCCCCAGTCGCACTGCAATTATGGCAGCAGCTCCGTTCTGAGAGCAGCTCACTTCCAGCAGCTCCGTTCTCAGCATGGAGCTGCCGCCTTAATTAATCTTATCCAGTGATTCTCAGCCAGGGTGTCATAGTGTTCCACCAAATTAAAATGTTTTTAAAGGAAACCCATAACAGCACCCTAAGACATATCTCTAAGAGCAATGGCAAAGGTGAAGAAAGTAGGAGTTTAAAAAAATGGCGACAGGGAAGGAGCAAAGGCCAAATGGCATATCTGATAATTATGATTTGAAAAATTGCTGAAGAAATGCTTAGGAAAATCTTTTGATTGCAAGACCCTTTTTCAATAGCTATGAAAGGAGTTTCTGTTATAATGTGGGTAGAGGCTATTTTCATATTGATTTCTCTGTAGAAGGTTGACAAATTTCTCAGTAGGGCAGAGAGCAAAATTGTTTGCATGTGTAAGGAGATGCTTGCTGTTTTGACTTACCTGAGAAAGATAAATCTACCACAAAATAAGTTTTACAGTCTACTCACCAAGTGTGCTCTCTTACATTGTTCCCAAGTGGACACCCTCTACCTAAAGAGGTTTTTTAAAAATTTTTTTGGCATGCTTTCATTAATTACAGAGGAATTAATGGAAAAAATAGGTAGATATAGTCAGATAAAGCAAATCTTAAACAAAAACAGCCATATCTATGCAAAATGCTTTTTTTCCCTTTCATCTGTCAGTACAAATACTTCCTTTCATAACAAACTTCCACAGTATAGCCTAACGAGAACAATTGCTGAGCTCCTAAATACAGTGTGTCTACGTATAGATATGCCTTTTTGGATCTAGCTTTATTTTTCCCATTAAGTAAGAATGTGATTGGTGAAGAAAATATTGTATGTGTAATTCAATAGGAACCTGGCATAACCTCCTATCCCTGCTGGCAAGCTATTAATATATTTCCCAATAACCTTCTAGATTTTCTGCAACATTTGGGGCCATAATGCTTATGGTCAGTCCTAAGAAATACTTGGCAGCTGCAAAACCTAGATAGCAAGCTGTGAGATGTGCATGCATTCAACACCAACCGTGTCAGATTGGCTTCTGCTCTAAGGTTTTGACTTGCATTTCCTTTGTTCTCTTATTCTGTATGCATGTGTGTGTGAGAGAGAGGGAGAAAGAGAGATTATAACACATCCACCCAGTAATCCTCCCAGACTATATCCCACTATTTTCTTCCATACATTAGCTGCAACATCATTTTATGGATGTGGCTTGCTTACCAGTGTTTTGAAACCTGCTAGATCTGTGCAGTTTCTTTTTCAAGTATATGTTATGGTTCCAGTTTAAAACCTACGTCACTTGGTGGGACCTAGGAATTACGGACATCCTAGAAAGCAGATATGAAAAAAGGTCAGATATTGTAGCAATTTTTGCAGTCACTGTCTTCTGCCTTTGTTATTCTTTTTTGATGCTAATGCTGTGCAGCTTTGTTTTCCAGCATCCTCTAAAGCATCAGTACAAGTTGTCTATTATCTTTAGTTTACTTATCAGGAAGCAGCCTGATGTCCCCTAAGGCACGAACTCTATTGACTACAATTTTTGTTGTGGATGTTGTTTGTCATATAGACTGTAGAAAATTCATCAATGCACCTTCAGCTTTGAAGGGAAAAAATAAATAGGAAGAAAAAAGACAAAACAACTGGCACTTGGTCAAATCAATAGTGCCCACTTAATAAATAAGCTAAACTTGGAAGGAGGCATAGCTCCCCAGCCAAATAGCACTTTTGGAATTTTAGGAAAAAACCCCAGAGGCATCACCATGACATATAATAGTGTTATAAAAATATGGTCTAATATCACCTTTGTTCTAAATACTAGCTGCTTTAGACAGCAAGAACATGGGCTATGTTCCTAGATTCAAAACAATTTGTGGATTCACTTGTGTGTCTGCAGGAACTTGATATCTTCAAAGGTAGAATTTGACTCCTTTATTATTTTTCCTTCTTATGAAAATGTTTTAGTGAGCTGATAAAATGGTGCCAGAGTGATGGTAAAGTTTCCTTGCAATAAAAAAGACTGTAACAGAGTGGGATACAGGGTTATTTTTGTTAGAGCCTAAAAGAATCTTTAACTGCTTTACTGAAGTAAATTTTAGTACAGATAAGTAAACCTTTAATATTAATTAGGTATCTGTTCTGAATTTTCTTCCATATAATTGCTGCCTGATATGTTCGGGTTATGTAAAAGAGATGCTTTCTCTTTTATTGCTAAACTTTTGAAACAATCATGGATATCATGCATTCAGAATTAATTCCTACTGGAATGCTGTCAGAGGCACAGGTGATTGACAGAAGCCTATGCCTTATAACAGTGACTCCCAACCTTGAGTCATGACCCAAATCAAGGTCGTGGGGGGTCCACCTCTCGCTCCACCCCTCCCTGCTGGACTTTCCTGGCACACAGTCTGGACGGCTCTCGCCACTGCTGTCTCCCACTGGACCAGGCATGAGTGAGTCAGTAGTGGGGGCAGGGGTTGCAACCCAAATTTAGGATCACAGCAAAAAAAAGGTGGGAGCCATTGCCTTATAGACTGATTCTCAACCCCTGCACAACAGCTTCACTGAAAAGTACTGTAATTTCCTTCCTGCCATCTACCAGTTCCCAACAACTCAGCCTGGGGTTGATGTTCTTTTCCTGGTGGGGGAAAAATGTGTAAATTAATATTGATCAAGCTAACTGTAAGTTTCTTGGCTGTTCTCCATATGTCTACATGAGATGTTTACTGTGGAGCTGCTTAATTAGCTCCTCAATGGGCATGTCTATACACCATAATTACATCACATTAAGTTTACTACCTGTAATAACAGGTATTAACTTAATGTGTCATAATTGGCAGTGCTGCGCAGTAGCGCTGGCGCATGTCTTTTACGTGATGGTAATGTACAGTAGACTAATCTTACTGCGCGTTAGTACATTAGCACAGCTTTCGCCATGGCATGCTAATGTCTACTTGAGCAGCCCTTTAGGTTATAGTAAACTAATAAATGCTGCCATAGGTTAATATTTGTAAATAAAAGTACTATCCTGTGGTAGCATTATATACTGCACAGCAACACATGTGAAGACACTGGCAGGGTTGGTTGGGGCATGAATATGCCAGCTAACCTCTCACTGAAGCACCCTCATACCCAACTAGCCCCTCTGTAGCACACTGAACTGGGGTGGGGCAGCTCTAGGCTGGCAGGCTAACCCTCTACAGTCCCAGCCAGGCAGGCTGCTCTGAGCCAGCTCAATGTGCTGCAGTCTTGGGCATAGGCGTATACATTGCTTCCCACCATTTGCAAAAGGAGAGATGGGTGGTTGTTCTTCCACAATGGCTTAATGATAGCACTTTGTTTTTTTCAAATGTGCCTGAGTGTGAGACTAGTTCTCCCAAACTAAAAATCTTATGTTGCTTTCCAGTTGCTACTATATGAGGTAATGAACCCCATGCTTTGGCACTATTACAAAGAGCCTCTCCTTTAACAGCATACATGTCTTAATCACTTTTAAACTACCAAGGAAGTGCTAAAGTGTCACCATAATCTTTCTCCATAACAAGTAATATAATAAAGAGTATTTTAAGTCAGTGATTGACTTTCCTAAATGACACCCTTTGGCTATTATGAAGTTGTTGCTTTGAAAACCTTGCATTCTGCTGGTTGGAAACAATCCTATATTACTAACAGCTTCGAGAAACAAATCCCTCCGTTTGTACACGCAAACAACCTCAGATTGACTGCATAAATACTGACAACAGAAAAATACCCATAGTGGGAAAAGGACATTTATAACCTGGACAGAACTAGCATGTAATATATGTACTTGATACACTAGTTGTGAAGGGAACACAATTCAATCGGAGTAAGATTCATACCATGCTTAAGCTTCATAATCATATCACACTTTCATCAAGGCGTTACTACTAGGGCATGTCTAAGCTGCTATGGCATGTGCTTCTGCAGTTGGCAGACGGGTAAGGCAGATTGCTTAAGTATTTTTAATAATTAGGCCATTTGTATTTTTCTACAGTGGAATGAATGAAGCAGACAGCACAAACAAACTTGGAAACAGATTGAAAAAACATAGCCTTGAGCAATTTAAAAGAAGGTTCATTGGGGGTTAGATAGCACAGAGAGATGATATAAATAACCTGCCAGTCTGAAGTATGGCCAAAATTATATGAGCTTGTCTTTCACATTCTAGTCATGTGGAGAGAGATGTTCACATCCAAAACTTAGTTTGCCCTGTTGCTGTAGAGCATCAAAGTCGGAGAACATTTACCACCTAATAGACTTGTTCCATGGTAGAGGTTTAGGCTTGGATAAGAAGGCAGAGGAAATCGATTATTGACTTGAGCGAGAACTTTCACAGAACTTGCTGCAGAAATGTAGCTCCTCCTTTCCACTTCAGCATAATGTTTCATCTTAAAGCTGAGAATAATCGGTTAGAATTTAAGTTCTAATGGAGCCTAGAGCTGCCTCTTTTTTCATATTGTCCTTTTCATGGGGAATAAATCATTGTATGTACAGTAAGGTTACCATATGTCTGGGTTTTCCTGGACATGCCCTCTTTTTGACTCCCTTTCCCCTCACGAGTGTCCTCTTTTTTGATACTGGAAATATAATAATCCTAATGTACTTTCCATGTTACTTAGGCATCTAAGTAACTAATGTAATTAGGAACTTCTCAATAATATCAGTTCCACCCCCAAATGGTCAGTGCAGGATTATATCTCAGTTGTTCTTACCTGTTAAAAGTACTTCAACAGGAAAGACAATTTTTAAAAAAATAGCCTTTATTATTTCTTTTATATATTACTGGTGGATTTACCATATTAAAGTAAAATGTGTAGTGAGAAAAGCTCAACAGAAAGTTAAAAGCAACAATACAATGTTTTGAGAATTACTCCTTAAAATATTTTTCCCTCCTGAATAATGACATCTTTTTTGTTTGAAATGATGATTCAAGTGCTTACCTTCAAATTTGCATCCATGGTTGTCAAAGTGATTACCATTACTTTAGAGAGTATTTGTACAACATGCTCATTCACCAAAAGTGTTTATTTTCTATATTGGTGGAAAAACCAGTATGTCCATCTCCTCTCCATGGTTTGCTTTTGTGCTGCCTTTGCCCAAGCTGCTGACCTTGCTTGCCAGGGACCTTCATGCAGACCCCAGAGGGTACCTCGGCTACCTTCAGAGTGACACCCAAACTCACCTGCCATGACTTTGAATGGTCCTTCAGTGAAGGGGTTCCCCTTTGAGGATGCCTCCAGAGCTGGCGCTTGTCCCGGCAGATGTTCACGGAGCTCCAACCTTCCCTATATACTGATCATGTGCCAACCTTTGAGATGAGCCTCCAAATATTTTGCGGCTATTCCTTGCTGATGTCTTCCCCGGTCCCCATGTCCCCTCTTGCAGATGAGCAGCCTGGGCCTTGGCTGGACCTGGAGGGTCTGGTGACTCTCTGCCTCTGGGCTTGTCCTGTTCGATGCCTTGAGCCTCCTGTGTCTGATACCATTGGCCCTCACTGTGTTCTCACGCAGTTCCTTTCTCACCCTTGGATGATGTCTACGTTATCCTGGTGCTAAGAGCTCTGCTAATCTGTTCTCGCCAGGGAACTGAAATAGATAAGCCCTAAAAGGGGAACACTATTGATACAGCCACCATAAACCCCTTGCCATGAAATGACCCACCGTGAAACAAATTAATGAAACTAACAATGTGACTACCAGGGAAGCACGACAAAAGGGAGAACAAAAGGAAGAGGAGCACCCACAGGGAGAGTCCCATACTCCCCTAGCCCCTAATGCCCCTAACGAAAGCCCCCATTTGGCTGAAGTAGAGGCAGGCCACCCTGGAACAGTGGGAATAGGTGGGCACACAGGGGGCCATGTTCTCAAGATGAGCAAGGTCATCCAGAGCACTGGGGAGATGCTTACTGCGGATGGCCAGACCTTCTTCTTTGTTGAGCAGCCAGAGTTCAGATGGCTCATGGTGCTCGTGGCCCCATTTTACAAGGGGCCTGCATGCACCACCTTCAGCAGAAAGGTGATGCCATCCATGTATGAGGCATGCAGGGAATACTTGAGGGAAGAGCTGTACAAGGCAGGGCCAGAGGTGGCTTTACACTTCACATGAGTTGCTTATAGCCAAAGTGGAGATCATGTCTACCTCTCCCTCACAGGGCACTGGCATAAACAGTCAGGCTGTTGGTGGGCTCTCCTTCAAGCCAAGGTGATGGATAATTCCCACATGGTAACTGAGATCATGGGGGCCATGAACCGCTTGGTGCAGGGGTGGCTCATTGGGCATGGCGAGATCACCTATGGGTTCCTGGTCACCAACAATGGGGCCAATATGGTCAAAGCAACCCATGATGCCAATTTTATTGGCATTCTCTGTGTGGCACATAAGTTGCACCTTGTTGTCAGGGGCACCTTGGAGAGGGACAGGGATGCTGGTGATGGCACCAGCACCACCAGCAAGTTAATTTCAAAATTCAGGAAGGCGGCAGGTTTCTTCCACTGGAGCATCAAGCAGGGCATGTTTATCCAGCCCTGCTTGATGCTCCAGGATAAACAAACACAAATGAACATCCCACAGCACAAAATCATGCAGGATGTGGATGCTCAGTAGAATTCCACATACCTGATGCTCGAGAGGCTTGTGGAGCAACAAAAGGCCATCCATGAGAGAGCCTTGCTCAGGGATATTACGATCAGTAGCCCTCCAAACAGAGCTGAGTGGGATACCATCTCCCAGTTCTTGGTGGTCCTCAAGCCCTTCCTCAAAGCCACTAAGACCCTCAGCACTGGTGATGCCCTCCTTAGCCAGGTGATCCCTGTAGTGAGGAAACTTGAAAACAAAATGGAAAAGTTCCAGGGGATCAATGTTCCTGGCGGGGGCAAGCTGCTGTCACCAGACATGCAGGCACTGGTGAGGTGGCTAAAGGAGGGCGTCAGGAAATAACTTGATCCCTTGCAGTCCAGTATGGTCCATGTGCTGGCTGCCATGTGTGACCTGAGGGTGAAAGGAGCAGCCAAGTCCTATATCAGTGGACAGAGGTGCTGGTGAACAGTCAGGGAGGCAGAAGGGCACAGGCAGGGGGATCCACTGTCCCATGCCAGCATGCCATCCACCATCCAGTCTCCTCCTCCACCATAGGCTCTGCCAATGTGTGCCAGGGGCATTGGTTCCATGGTGGGGTTCAGAGGCACCGGGCCCCACAATCAGGCATATAGCACTCAAGCCTTGGTGGATGCCTATCTCACTGAGGATGTGGAGCTGCTGCTGTGTGACTCCTTGGCCTACTGGGCAAGCCACAGCTGAATGTGGCTGGATCTGGTCCCAGTTGCCCAGGAACACCTGTCCTGTCAACCAACCAGTGTTCCAAGTGACAGAGTGTTCAGCTTTGCTGGTCGTGTAATGACACCCCACCTGCTTGGATCCTGGTTTGGTGGAGCAGCTGATGTTCCTGAAAGTGAACCTCCTGCTCCTGGGGTTCCCTAAGATCCAGGTGCAGATGGAGTGAGTGCCACCTTCCTCATTCCATCTGTACTTCCCTTTTTTTTTTTTTACCATTGGGTTTCACAACCATTTAGTGCCCCACTCTGAGACCTGAAGGGGGCACTCACTGTATCACCAGTTAGCAGGAGAAGAACCTGTCCCTGTTGAGCTCCCATGCCAGGATGAACTTGGAGGTATGGGAAGGGGCTATTGGGAAGGCAGAGGCCCCGTGTCTTGGGCACCCTAAAACTGCACCCTGCCAGGGTTTGGAGGACTGGTGGGACTGCCTGCTGTGCAGCAGCCCCCAAGAAATGCCAGGACCCTGGACCTCCCTGGTGAAAGGTGAGTAGGAAATGCCTTAAAACCTCCAGCCCTCACACACAGTCCTGGCTAGGGAAAGCCCAGACCCATCACATCTTTGACAGGCCTGAGGCATGCTGGTTACAGTGGAGTTGTGAGGCTCCTGGTGAGCTCAGCTTAACTGCCTGGGATACCAGCTTTCACGTTGAAAAACCCTTTGTCAGGCTGAGGAAGCACCTGAAGTTGGTGTGTGCTCTTCCTGGATGGAAGGAATAGTAAAGAAGCCAAAGGCTGGCATGCAATACAGGCAAGAAAGTCAGTCAGTAAAAATGGAAATGGAATCATCAGGGGGTGAGGGACAGACTGGGAAGTATCAGGTAAAAGTGGAGTATTCAGTTGGTCTACTAAAAGCTATCAGATTGACCCAAGAACCTTGTCTGCCATGGCCTTAGACCAACATGGCTACAACTTACACCTGTAGCACCTGTCACCAGTCAGCTGACTGGAAGGAGGTAGGGCCCTGAGCACATCTAAGCCCCAGGGCTGGGGCTGGCAGGGAGACTTCTCTGGCATCTGCTGGAGAAGAAGCTCCTGCAGGAAAGGAAAGAAAGGTTCTGTGACAGTTTGGCTGTCTGAGATGTTAGTGGTATTGTGCTGCTTACTTGCTGTTATTTAAAGTGGTGAAACTGTAGGGGAGGAGGAGACCTTATTGGGGCACATTATCATGTCATGTAGAGGCCCCAGTGCCAGTGAGGGTGCAGCAACCAGGGTATAGAGAGCCCAGTGACAGTAGAAGGTAGAATGAGACCAAGACCTCATTACAGGAATGATTGGTAAGGGGTGGTTGGAGCCACACATCTAGCCCATAAGGCTTAGGGTGTCCCCTTGAGGCACCTACTTAGAGCAGGTCCCAGCATAAGGTCCAAAAACCTACAGGTTTTAGTGGGATCCATAAGGACCCTGACTGAGCTGAAGCTCGAGGGCAGCCTGAGTATCTATTATCTTTTCCAGCAAGATGTGGCAGCAGGTGAGAAGACAGGTACAGGTAGGGTGGAGCTAGCATGGTCACAGGGCCCTAGGGATATCACGGCCATCTCTATGGACCCTACTCCAGGACAAAACACAGTTTTACAGAAACCTCTAACCTATCCTCTTGTAAGTGTGATGGCACTGGGGGTGACAACAGCAGGAAAAGGTAGCCCCTCCTGAGGCCATGAAGCCTGCCAGGTTTCAAGTGACATGAGTTTTTCTCTGAACAGTTTGAGGTACAGTTTCCCAGAAACTCCTGCATCTCCTTGAAACTTGGCAGGCTTTGTGGCCTCAGCAGGGGCTATCATCCCTAATGTTTTCATTCAAATCAGGAAAGTAATGACAAAATTATAGGCATTTTCATGATCCCCCAGTATAGCCTATGGGCAGAATGTTGAAAGGCATCAAAACAGCATTGAAACAGCAGAACGGTTTCGATTAAATGAAACAGAACAGTGCTTCGAAACTGCAAAATGAAATACTGTCCCTTTGAAAAAAGCAAAACGGAAGTCAAAACAAAATGATGCTGTTTTGCATAGCCTTATTATCTAGCCTGTGTATGAAACTGAATTTCCCAGACTCCTGAGTGCTGTAGATATACCCTCAACTCATACCTTGTTTCTTCAGCATCTCTTTTACACTAGGTCCTATTAGGAAGGGCCAGACAGAACTATTTTTATTATCCCTATACTGATCTTGTCCTGGGGAAATGTTCTATGACTCATCGTGGTCCAGATCATCCTAGAAAAGTGGTTGGATACAAGAATCTGACTCTCTAGTATTTGAAAAAAGGCAAAATAATGTTAAGAGATTTACAGATAATGTTATCTTAAGGTTCTCCATCTTATGTTAGTTGAATTGGGAATTATGAAATATTGGCATATAATACCCAGAGAGAAGCCAACTCTCTCACCCCACCTAAACCTTTAGCAGCCACTAGAAGTATGAAGTTGAAAATATCTCCCAGATACTACAGTATTAAATAATTTATCAGTTCCCTGGGTGCCACATAGTGAACTCCTCACTAACTTCTTTTTGCTAAACCACTAGCTCAATCTTGTTTTCATTCACTTATTTAACTTATAAACTGTGTACATATTACAATACTAAAGGTTTTAAATAGCAGAGTAGTCATTTTAATTCAGCTCTTTTATGTTCTTCATGAACAATCTAGGACAGTGGTAATGACTACACACTTCTTTGACTAAACTGGAACCTTGCATTCAGTTTAGAAGTATGCATTATTTGACCTATATAAAAGCAGCATTTGATCAAGTACCCATTAATTTGCTCCAAATGGTTTATACTGCAAAAGAATAGCAGAGAAATGCATAACATGATCTGAAGATGACAGTAAACATGTAGTAATGGATAAGCATTGTTCTTACAGAGTATTATTAAACACATAATCAGTCTCTGTCAGCAATACAGTTTCAGCTGAAATTCAGTTTATCAGCACTAATGTGGCTGAGAGCTAAATGGAATAGACTAGACAGCAATTCCACAACAGTGCCATTGCCAGTCTAAAATGAGTGGAGGTTATTCAGAGGAGATTGTGTTTGGAAGCAAATAGCCTATTAAAAAGTGCATTTTTAATTTTATGTAAGGACAACAAAACAAAAGGTCCAATTAAGGAAAGCACAGTATATATTGACCCCTTTGCCCATTCCCTCCCAAGCAAATAATCCCTCATCCCCTTTAGGTTAAGTCTGAATCTTTTTGGTTTATAAGTGGTTAGTAAGCCTTGGATTGGGTTAAATTTGCATAAATTAGTTTAAGGGAAATAGTAAAAAAGGAACTGAGTCACAGGTGACAGTACATTTTAGGAAAGGCTAGTTCAGTTCAATATTCATCAGTATGTGCCAGACTGACCACAATATGACACATCATCATCTTTTTGACCATGTTTGCCTTGCTTTTCATTAAGTAATGTTGTAAGCTGTTCCTGAGGAGGGGGTTGGTACTCTGTGTTACTCCTGTATTGTTCACAGAGGTTCCCATCAGCAGATGTTCTGAGGATCCCATTCCTCTTAGAACTTAGTTTTAATTTTGGGGAAGATCCTCCTAGCAGGATGGTTAGCTAGTTAGGAATTTGGCAACTTAAAGATTAAGTGATAGTAAATGATAAAGATACCTTGATTTTGCATAACTGGTATTTAATTACAAGAGCATATAGAGTTATATTCATGTGATGCATTATTTGTACTGTGTGGTCATAAATTTGCTAGAAATATTTCTGAAAAATTGTAATAATGTGCTGAGTAATTACTCCTTTGGAGAATGTATTTTGCTAGGAAAAGGGGCCATTTAACACCTATTTTAATACCTGCTTAACATCAGTTTTGGGTCTTAAGTCCT
The DNA here is from genome assembly GCF_001723895.1 of Crocodylus porosus. Lineage (NCBI taxonomy): Eukaryota > Metazoa > Chordata > Crocodylia > Crocodylidae > Crocodylus > Crocodylus porosus. The sequence goes on along the minus strand of NW_017728912.1, from coordinate 8,820,954 downwards.
TTTTGGGGGAAGGGGGAGGTTCAAAAAGGGGGAGGTTCTTAGATACATTTGTGAAAAGTATTATATTTCATTAATCAGTCTTCAAACCAAGCACACTCAACCCACATGCCTAGCATCATTAGTAGAAAAGGTTCACAGTCTTAGAATATACATTAGTCACCCAGACTATTTTATATCCCTCTGCCTGGTCTGGGGTGATAGCCATACAAAGCATATTTTAATGCTCCAAACTGTTTGTTTAAAAATCAACACATCTACCCACCTGGGAAAACAGTGGAAATGCCCTTATATGTCCTTTATACCATTTCAAAATTCTGTCTCTTCTCCATGTCTTAAATGCATTTCTAGGTCTTCCTGGGAACTTTTTGACAGGTTTTTTTTTGAGGATGATCTAACACAATGAGGTGTTAATCCATTCATTGTCTTCAGAAGATGGTTGCCTCCCTCTTTCAGAATACAGGATCAGTGAATTTCATACATCCACTGAAACATATCCTTGAGAAGGTAACTGGTTAGTGATTCAGTTTCCTTGGATATCTTTATGTATATGCCTTTGTAGTACAGCCAGTCCTAAAACTAACTTGTATGCCTTTTAAGTAGAATTTACCACAAGGAATTGAAGCCAAGCAGCCACATAAATAAATAAATGTATAAATAAATAAAGTAGAGAGAAAGAGAGAGGGCAAAGGGAAACCAAGATGCTATACTGTAAAATGACAGTGACAATTAACAGAATTAAAGCTACTCCAAACACTATGTTGTCAGCAATGCTTCTCTTAGTTTCCATTCTCATGGTTTTATACTTCCAGGGTACAACTATGTGCTTGTTAATGCAGTTTTGCTATTGCATCTTAAATTTGGTACATCTAATGTGAGGTACTAAATTCACATTAGACTTCCCTAATGCACAGCAGCAGAAGTGCACACCTTTTAAGTGATGCTTAAAGTACAGTAGCCTAATTTTACTGCACATTAGCATATTTGCACGGTTTTTGCCGCAACACTCTAATGCACAGTAAAATAGGCTACTGAGAATTAAAGTGCACATGTAGACATACCCCCTGAGTTTTATTTTGAGTTTTTAGATTTAACTGACTCTAAACTTCAAATTTAATTCAATTAAAATACTTGCATTGTGCCTTGTTTTGGGCGCACACTCTAAATTCCTAAGCACTACAGGTATCAGGAAGTTTTTCAACAAAATAATTTTTTGTCAGAAAATAATGATTCATGAATACCAAAGCTTCTGACAAAATGTTTGTTTGGAAAGGTTTCCTGAGCCCTGGATGGAGTTTGTAATCAAAATGAGGATAGAGTTCTTGTTTTAGCCTACTGGCTCTAAGCAAGGAACACATCTGGGATACAAGATACCCAGATGTGATTTTCTTTCTAAATCAGACCAAGGACTGTAACCTGAGGGTGTCATATTGCATGTGAGTGCCTTAGCCACTGTACTATATATTTGGATCTCCATCTGGTCCTATGAATAGAATTAATAGTTACATAAGTAGAACGCATCCAAGAAAAGTTCACCTTAGAAGACACAACCTAGTATTCTCCTAAGATGTAAGAGTATTTCAGTTAAATCCTTGTTCCAAATTAGAGACAAGTAAAATATGAATTTTTGAGTCTGACAAAAATTTCAAAAGATTTTAGTTTCACCCTGATAGGACAACAAAGAATTGAAATCTAAAATAGTTTTATGAAAAAGAAAAATGTTCATGTTTTTAAACAGGCAAGTTTTCCTGAAAGAAGCTGCATTGTTAATTTTTCCGCAGCTCTACTGTCATACTTTTATCTACTGAATAGCCTACATAACTAACTGATTAGATCTGTGAAAAGAAAAGTAGAATCAAAGTCAACTTTGGCAACAAAGGAATTGTTAATGACCAAGGCCAATTGGTAACAGGAGGTGTCAAGGGCTATTTTTCTGCATAGTGGAGATAATAACTCACATTATTTGACATACTTCATGTTTAAGTATACCAGCACACCTTACAGGTTGACACAGTGTACAGTCTATATGTGCTGAATTTTGGTAAGTTATACTGTCATGAATCTAGAGTAATTCTGATGACTTTGCTAAAATTGAACACTATATATACATACTCTGTATCTCCTACATCCTTTATGTGCATGCCTTATATATAATTTTATAAGAGGAATGCCTAGGCATGTAATACATCTTACTCATAAATATACTGCGATGTCACTCCCAGGTTTGCCACCAGCATGTGTATACTAGAAGAGACTCTATATTTTTCTGAGAAATATGCTTAGAGGTTCAACCCTATTTTATTACTAAACTATATGGGAATAATACAACCCAACCACTTGAGGGATTTGATATGCATGCCTAAAACCATTTTGTTTCCATCTCAAATTTAAGGCCACCGCTCAAAGTCAAATGAGGTCAGTCAGTGTCTTTCTATAGACCACAGTGAATTTTGGATCAGGCCTTCAGCTAAAAACGGACAATCAACCTGATTAACATTTGAAAGTTTTATCTCTCAGCAAACTCCAGACCTTACAGACAGACAAGTCTCCTGCATTAAATACCTGAGAATTATCTGAAGTGACATTTTGCCTCAAAACAATCACAGTAGTTTGAGTTAATTGCCATTTAAGTCTTGTGCATACTCCTGTGTGCTCCATCTGTTTTGATTCGAGTCATATCCTGAATCAGTCAGGACTGCATTAAACTGGCTGTCTGTTTATAGCCTCAGAAGCTATGAGGACCTCTCACTCTTTTTTCACAAACTGCAAATAGACCCATGATGCTGTTCCTGGCAGGTCCAATATTAGATGCTTCAGAGAAAAGTACAGGTAAACCTATAGTTCCAGTTGCCATAGGGATATTGTGTTTCCCCACTCTCATTAGATTATACCCTGAAAAACTAGAGGGCTTTAGTGGAAAACAGATTGGCAGTCATATTCTCTTGACTGAAGACACCAGATGTGGATCTGCCAGAAGCCTATTAAATATTGAAGAGTGTATATTCACCAGACATAAGAAAAGCAACATATTGATTGACTCACTGTTTTGCTCCAAGCAGGAAGGCTTTTTTTGCTTTACATGACTGGCAAAAGCCATATGCTTTCCCCTACTTTTGTCTGTTGGAAAACAAATTTGCAGAAGTGGCTCTAATGCAAGCATGCAGTCATGAGACCTATTACAGTGGTATCGATCCATGTGAAATGGGGTCCCTAACATTTGGTGCCAGTGATGTTCTAAGCTTCTTACAGATTGCTCTTGGCAGCTGCATTGAAATCAAGTGTTTGAGGCATACAAACAAAAGCTTTGACATTCACCTGGGGACTGTAAGTGGCCCATTGTTAATACCATAATGTCTGCATAATAAATACAGATGGTTCATCTTTTTCCTTAAGATGTTGCAGCGACCAAGAGTCTTTGGGGATGTGGGGGGGAAGGGAAGAGTGATTGGGTTCCATGACTATTCATTATTCTGTTGGGTGCCTAATCAACTGTTTGCTGTTATTAGATCTTGACCCTTTGGAAAGTTCATGACCTCTCATGGGTGGAACAGGTTATTCTGGAGCTGATTCTCTAAACAAAAATCAGGTAGTGTTTCATTTTGCTACAAATAAAACCATTCATCACCAACTGGTTAGTAAATGAATTACGACAGAAAATATTGGTTTGACAGTAATGGAAGCTGAATCTGTTATTAAATCGCTTCAGCCCTTATGATCAATCATTTATTGAGTTATAATAAATAATGAGTACTGTTTCACTTGTGTTTATGTTTAACAGTAGTAAAGTAATTTATTATTATTTTTTTACATACACCAAAGTATAATCAAAACCATACTCAATTTATAACCATCAACTTTCCTCAGAAATACACTAATTTTGCATTCTATGGCTTAATTTTTATTTTAAAAATTGGCAGTCCATTTCCCAACATTTAAAACAATCTGACTCTGCTGCTCCATCTTTAAACTTCTTGTAACTTACATGTTAAAGCCATTCAAAATTTACAGTTTGTACCATTTCTTACTCTTTTCCCTAAATTAACTTGTAAGTATACCACATTATACCAGTAAAATGCACTATTAAAAGCAATAAAAGATGGTCCTTAACTTTTACAGCAGCATAATTTTCTAGGCTACTTGGACAGCTCCTTTTAAACATAAGACTATAAAACATTTTATGTGCAGAGCAAGCCATCCAACCAGCATCGCTGCCCTTTTCTCTGTTTATTTTAATTCTGCTTTCTTTTTTTACGATATCACTTTATTCTGTTCCTTAACCATAAATATCTTCCTATTTTACATTGCTAGTTTCTCTCCATTAACTCTTTTAAGTCGACCACAAAGAATAGTTCTCAGTCCGCTCCATAGTGTTGGTGGTGAGAATACCTGTAGGTTTTGGGCACTTGGCAAGTGGTTCAAACTGGTAATAATGGTGAGTGGCAGTAATGCCCTCTAAAGTGAGGTTTAAGGGTACAGCTTTGTCTTATACCAAAACTCATATAAAGATTAATTCTTATTTTTTTTAAAAAGGATTTAATTGATGTAGTAGGGTTTGAGTGTTGTTGTAGCTGTGGTGGTCTAGGAATAGGATAGGAAAGAGATTTTTTGTAATATCTGATTAGAAAAACTAATAGCTGGAAGAGCTGTTGGACAGACTTTCAGGCATTAAGTGCCATTCTTCAAGTTACCAGGTTTCAGGCACTTGATGCCTGAAGGGTTGCCCAACCACACACATTATTAATCAGTTACTATATTGTATTTTTCAATTGTGATTTTTTTGTTCATTACTGGGACAAGTGATTATGACTGTGTTTATAAGTATCACTTACCGAGAAGTTATCATTATCTGCTGTAAGTGCGTTTTGTCTGAATGAGTCACTTGTTATCAACGTCCAGTTTTTGCTTTGCTGGTCCAAACATTATGTTTCTACCAAGAGAATCCCACTCTCTCTGTAGAAATGATGAGCATACAAGCATGAGCATTCAATTTCTCCCAGGGAAAACATGCCCCCTCCAAGAGAATGATCTTGTAGGTATTAACCCAGAAAACCTCCATTGCAATAGAAACCCACTTGCAAGAAGAAATTGCTGTATATTCCCCTCCTGGTATGGCCAAGGAGGGATGCAAAACGTTGGGGCAATTCTCCCCATACTTTCCTAGCTTGAGAACTGGGCAATCAGAGAAATGGGCAGGAGCATTATCTCACTGCTCCAGTCCAGGAGGGAAGGGCACATGACATGTCCAGATGGGGGACTGGAACAGCAGAGCAAAGCTGTCACTTGCTGCCCTGACCGGGGCCCCCAATCTGAGTAGCTGGAGGTTACTTCTCTGCTCACTCTGCTTAGCTGTTTGCCATAGGGGACTAAGAGGAGGATCAGTCATTCCTTGTTCCCAACTCCCCAGACTGAAGAGCAAGCAGAAGATTTTGCTTAGGGTTACCATACGTCCCAGTTTTCCTGGACATGTCCTCGTTTTGGGTCCTCTGTTTTTCATCTGGGCAGTTTTCTGAAATATGGAAACCTTAGTTTGTCTCACTGCTCCATTCTGCTCCTAGATTGGTCTATAGGAGGGGAGTGGACACCTGGGTGTTCCCAGTCTGGGGAAATGTTTGGAGCCTTCTGGTGTTTATGGTGGCTTTTTTGCATCTGGTTCTCTTATAATTTTAGAGTTGATACTGAAAAAGCAAAAAAGTAATAGAAGTTTGGCCTTTCAATCAAATGCAGAACCTTATATCTGCAGCACAGTAATTGTTGCTTGCCCCAGCCTTGACCTCTAAATTAGCTGTCTTGACCACCTGTTATTACATACTGGGCCATTTACAGAAAAGTGTGTGCATGTGGCAGGGTGGGAGAGGAAGGTGGCAGGAGGAAGACAATACTTTGTTAACCTTGTCAATTCTTAGGTTAATTACTTTAGTTATAAAAAGTGCAGAGGTTAACTGGAATAATAATTGCAACCACCTTTGTAAACGGTCACAACCTCCAATTAAATATGACTTATGGAAGAGTTGTTTTTATCTTCATTATTAGCTTATGTAAAATACAGTATAGAGACCTGATCAGTGACCTGTTGGCCTACAATATAGGCATCAGTTTAAATATTAGATATTTAAAAATCAAACAAAAACAATGGTTGTAGATCCCATGCTCTTCTCCAGTTAGGGAAATGGAAGGGAGTTACGACAGAGGGATAACAGACTCTGCTGTTCAAGCCAGCCTGTAGAAATCCATTACTCTTTATCTGGACATTGTCATTTTGTGGCTAGGAGGGAACTGAAGCAAGGACTGTTAGAGTCCACAATGAGCAGCATTTCACTGACTGTTCCTCTTCTGTACCCCAAAAATATTTACCAGTACATAGCTAAGGATGAACTTGTTGCTTTAAAGAGAATAGTCTCTTTGGTATTCTCGAAGGCTCATACTACTTTTTCTGCTGTTTTGTTTATACCCAAACTCCACAACTGGTGAATGTGCTATTGAACTGTGGCATATACAATACAAATCTGCTTTTCCACATGTCTTGTACAGCCACACCCTACCTGCACCAGGTTCCCATTATTTTCTCACTTTGAAGGGAATATGTTTTTACAAGGCAATGGTGAGCAAGTGTGTGAGTGAGAGAGAAAGGGAGACAGACAGACAGACCAACCAGATAATTAGTCTGAAAATGATTGAGCACAAAGGAATTAGAAAGCAGCAGCTGAGAGATTCAAAATGAGGCTAGATCTTATGTAGGGCATTTTATTGCTTTACACTCACTGGACTTTTATTTTTAGATTGGACATTTGATAACCAAAGGTAAACTACCTTTAGGTACCTAGGTGTTCAAAAGCAGAAACACATTTGCGGATTTAAATAAAATGAGCACAGATGTTGTCAGTGCTGAGGATGGACAGTGAAGATCTGATATCTAGGGAGAACTGCATTAAGAGCATCAAGTGCAATTCACAGCAGATAAAATCCTGATCAATCAAAACAGGAAACCACAACAAATTTCAGACTGGCCTTAGCAAAGCATCTGGCTGTGCTTGCACAACAGCTGATTAGAATATACATAACAATGATATAAGTCAACTGTGCAAGATCCTTTTTGTCTTGGAAAAACAAGAGGAAATGTGGGAACTGCTACAGAGTCAGACTCTTTAATTACATTTAAAAACTGCTAAAGTTAGTCACCAAGTCTTTTCACCACATCATAGCTTCCTTGTTTCTTTTCCTATGGTCTTCTATTTTTACACGACGAATTCTGCTGCTCAGTGAAGACTATGAAATGTATGCCATCAGTGTCATTTAAAGCCCAGTCATTTTTGAGCTAGCTGCAAAAAAGAAAAAAGAAAAGGACACCTGACAAAATTTCTTGGGACTCAGTCCAACCCTTATCAAAAGCAACCTTAGTAAGAACTGGACAAAAAGTGTAAGAATTAAATTGTTCCTGCTTAACTTATTCAAAAAATGGCAGCTTCACTTGAATTTTTCATACCCATTCAACTCTAAGCTGAAAAAGGCATGCAAATACAGGACATATAACCCCCAAAATTAGGAGGTTTGAGTAAGAGGCAGTTTTCAAATGTAACTCTAGGATTGTAAAAGAAATACTAAACTATTACACATACTGGGATATCTGCTGGTATGCTTTTGGGGAAATGATTTATGCTTTACCTCAGTATTTAAATGTATTAGGCAAAAAAAAAAAAAGAAAAGAAAAAGGAAAAAATCTTTATTTTTAAAAACACTGGGCTAGATTGTACCTGTAAACTCACCCTGTGTAAGGAACAGCACAGGGATATGCTCACCCCAAAGTAGCCCAAGTAGAAGTTGTGACTTGGTGAATCCCAGTTCCTGTTTTGCTTTGTACAACTGAAAGAGTAATTTACCACCTATTCCTCTTCTGACCAGCACTGTCCAAGGACTAGGGGAAAATTTTGCTTGATCTTCACCTTCTCCATGTCCACTTCCCTAGAGGTCCTGGGAAGAGAGTAGAGATGATTTGGAACCGCTCCATCCTCACCTTGACATCAGGGAGGATATGAGGGGAGTGTATTCAGGATCCTGTTCTCCCTATCAAACCTTCGATTGCTGCCTTTTAACAAACTAGACAATATTACCACAAGCTTTGTGCAGTGATTGGAAATAAGAAAACTCAGCTTTTTAAAACACCAATGCTGAATTAATGTTGTTTTTATTTCCTCTTGCTTGTCCTGTAAGCAATGACAATTTTCCTCTTTGTCCTCTTCATATTCACAAATATTTATGTATGCTGGGAAGAGTTTAGATTGCCTCCAGTACGTGTTGCCCTTCCAGTTTTTTATCCCCCCCCTCCCACCAGCCCCTGAAATCTGAGTCTACCAGCATAGTTATGAAGTAGCTTTGAGCTAGAAAAGGATTTGGGAGAATGGCAGGCAAATGACATCTTCAAGCAGCCCATCCCAAAATTTATCGGCATTTCTTAGCAAAAGATAAAAGTACTTTAAGCATTCTTCAAGTATTAGCATTAAGGTTAAGAGGTTTACATCATTCCCCCTTGTGAAGTACCCAGCTTTAATTAGCATGTGTCTGCTATTTCAAATTTGAAAAATGAATACACTATTCATTATCATCATAGCAATTATTCTTCGGTGAGCTTCTGGAAAGAGTAGGCTCTTTTCAGATGAGACCAGGTCACTTTATTCCAGCAGCTGGCTAACATTAAATAATGTATAAATGGGTTTTGTGTTTCAGGATTTTCCTGCTGAGCCTTTGAGAAATAATAAATATCCATAATACTTGCCAGCCAAATCATCGGATATCTAGCAATATTTTTACCGTACAAGAGCCATTGCTATCATCTAAAGCTGTATACTAATGTTTCATTGTAACAAGTGCTGTAAATCCCCTTAGTAAGAGACAATCCCAGTACCAAAAAGAATGCATACTACAGGGACAAGGAAGACACAATTACTACTACTGTGACATTTTAGAGGGGATATGGAGACACAGTAAGATCATTAGTCTTGTCCAAGCTCACACATAAGAAATCCATGATATTCTAGCTAGGAATCAAACCCAGATCTTCAGAGTCCTAGTCCATTACTGAAGAATGAAATTAGCATAGGACTTAGAAGATACGTTTGATCCCCTGTGCTGCCATAGTTTCCCTGTGTGGTCCTGGGAACACTGCTTAGGACTCAGATTTTTTAAGGTAAATAATTTTCAGAATCTGAGACATAGTGCTTCTGAGCCTTAGTTCCCATATACAGAGGATGACTATTACAAACACATTCAAGAGTATAACTTGGATACAATGATCAAAGTAAAAATTAATGAACTTAAGAAAAATCATTTTTCCTTTCTGAGTGTCAGCAAAGATATTTCATTCACCAAACCTGCCCATTTTACTAACTCGCCTCACACACTCAAAATTAGTAGGACTTTTGCCATAATGAAGGCTAAATAAGACCAGCAGCATTTCACCTAGAATCCATACTATTGCTCAAAAGGCATCCTCAGCATTTTTACCTCCTGGTTAAATACCAGTTTTAATGCATTTTGTAAAATAAAACTGTGAAACAAATGTAGAACTATGTAAAATATCTATCTTTCCTCATAACCCATGAATTTAAGGTACTAGAGCTATTCTAGCCTAACTTCCTGCTGGTAGACATATTAACTACCTTCAGTGAGTTGCCTAAGCATTTGCTTCAAAGACATTCATTTTTTAGTTTGCTAATTTTTTGACCTTCCTTTGGCTGAGACATCCCATCCTCCCACATCGAAATAAATATCTGCAGAAACGCTTTGTTTACAGGGAAGTCTTCTGATTCCACAGTTAGAGAGAGAGAGGAAAAAAACTCATTTACTGGCTATAACACATAGCAAAGAGCTGTCCCCCCCCCCCAATACATTTTACTGGTTTTTCAAAAAAGGAAAAAAATGCAGCCATTTTATATATGTCCACTACTTCTCTAAACCAGTTGTAAGCCATCACAGTACTGGAGGCTTCTGCACTTGACAAAAAACATTAAAGAAAAAGTAGCCTTGGAAACAAACAGATTTGATATAAAGGCCATTGTCTATAACATTTGCATTTGATAATTCTACAGTCTATCTGAAAATTTTAGTAGGGAGCTGGTTTCAAATGGTATTCTATATAGTTTCTTAGCAGAGTTGCTGTTGATAGACTGTTGTACAGTTGGAGCTGTTGTACATAGATAGATGCATTTTTGAGCTAAATGTGCTCTGGCTCAAGCAGAAATTATGGGATTGATGCAGAAAAAAACATAGTGAAATGCTATAGCCTTATTCAGATAACCACACTAGATGGTCTTGATGTTCATGCATACAAATTCCAGGCTGGAGACAAGGAGAGACCCTGGGGGAAAGGTGTAACTGGATTACAAATAATAGTCCATTCTTCTGACCACAAAATTTTATGTGTGTCTTTCTTTTTATGCCTTACACAGACACCTCTCAGCATTAGCTAGCATACATGCTGTGGGAGAGAGGAGGGGGGGAATCCCTGCTTGAGCAGGGGGTGGTGGTCAGGGGGAGTCACGGGGAAGCCAGGTAGACCCTGCTGTGCCTGCAATTCTCTGCCAGAGCTCCAGCTAGGAAGCAGAGGGGCGGAGCTAGCCCTGCTCTGAAGCAGAGCCCTGCCCAGGGCTACAAGGCATCTGGGATGCTGGAGGGCTCTGGTTTACTAGGAAGGAGTCTGGGAGAGAGATTGCATAAACCAGTTTGACCCAAATCATTTAAACCAGGTTTATCTCAAACAAATTTCAGTACCCAGCCAAGCCTTCCCAGCAGTTGTTTGCCTCTCTCCCTCTAGCTCCAGTGAACTGGCTGCATTTAAATACCATAGACAAGGTGCTACTTGAGGCACCCCTTCATAGACTCAAGGCAGCTCTCAGTAAATGCCAGATGTTAATTTTCACTTGTTTTTTTTTTATACTACAGGAAAATAATAGGTTAATTCTTCTGGTGCAAAGAGCTCAGAAAGACCCCAACTGAGTGGAAGGCTTTGAACACTGTGGATTCTTATTTGAAATCTCGGGCATTATCTTGTGAATCTTGTTTATAAAGTTAAGAGTTAGCACATAACAGCTCCACTCTAAGAATGGAGCCACCACATTAGTTTCAGCAAGACCATGCAGTCAGGAGAAGTGTGCTTCCCTCAGCCACATGGCTCCATTTAATTGAGACCTGATGGCTTCACACTTAGCAGACAGTCCTGGGACAGCAAAACTGTGCAGCCAGAGGAAGTACGCTTCCCCTGGCCACGGCCTCTCAGCAATCAAGCTGCTCAGAGCAGCTGCTCTCAGCACAGAAAATGGTGGGGGACAGGGAGACCACAAGAGTTTTGGAGGGTGGGAAGGGGTACAGCAGCTGGGAGCTGTGCATCCTGGAGGAACGAAAGTGAAGTGTTTGACTTCCCCTAACCAGTCAAGCAATACCCTGAAATGGCATGGGTAAAATGTTTCAAAGATAAACCTTGTTTTGAGTGGCTTATCTCTAAAATGTTTAGATGGTACTTATAGTGGGTTAATACCATTTAATAAGTGAATGCTCCTGTTTTAACTGCTTTTATGACAGTATAAAGGTAACCTGTCACATGGCCTAATCTGCTATCTAATATTTTTATATATCCATCCTAATCTAGTCTTTTTACAATACTCATCCCTGTGTAACCTGAGGACATTTTGATATTCTGGGCTCATTCACATATATTTCACAGAAACTGAGTAGATAATATCTTAGCGCTATAAATGTAATTGCCCTCACACATTTGGAGAAAACAAAGAAACACAGTGAGTCGAGCTCTTTCTCTTCCTGTTACAGGCAGGCAGCTCCATTTACTTCACCAGATTTCATTGTGATTGCCCATGTATCTTAAGTGAAGTTGGATTTAGGCCTAATCAAGTTATCATAAACCAAATGGTCTCAGGTAGACAAGCATGCATGGACCCAACTGACTTCAAAAAGAAAACACTGGATATATGCAAAGGAACAACTGTCCTCAAACAATGTTCCTGTCAACTAATATTCCAAGTAATTTCATTCTATGCTGCCCCTGGACATCATATACCTACGAACACTTTCAATCTTTTGCTATTTTTCTGGAGTCCAGAATTTATTCAGCTCTTAAAGCTAGCACAGTGCTCAGGATTCTTTGTTTTAAAATGCATTTTGATTTCTGTAAAAGATTTAAGCACAATGAGAAATGTAGCAGCTCTCAAGTTTCTTACTCATTGTTTTTCTATTCACTCACCTAACACTGCTCTAACCCCTTGATGAGACTTCAAACATTTTGACCGTGTTAAAGATTCAGAGGCATAAAAGCACAATTTATTACAAACTCATTTCCTCAAGGGCAGGTTTGACTGAGATGAGTAAATTATCTGACTCACCAGTGATCCCTAAGGAGGTATACTGGTGCCCGTTCTATTCAGAAAAAGACTAATATCTCCATGTTTGGTGTTATGTGAATGATTCAGAATTGTTTGAAACTACTGTTACTGCCCCAACAGTGATGGGTTTGAGGTCATCAGAAGGTAAGTTCTGAGGAGGTCACAAAATTGTAAGGACTTTGCAAGATTTGTTTAAATTATGTTTGAAATTCCATTGTTATCTGCATCTTTATCCTGGGGCTTATACTTGATTTATAGTGCTACCATAAAATCATTAGGAGTCATTTCACTAACAATATATATATATGATGAGCTGTGGTGGTTACTGTCTATTTAATTATAGTAATAAATTAGAAAGAGTATTTAATGTTTTAGGTCAGTCTTATGAAGTCTGCATTTGAGTATTTTACCATAAGCTAACTTACTGTGTTTCATTACGAGAGAGAGAGAAAGAGACAGAGGGAGACCAATGTAATATGAATCCATAAAAATAGCCTTCATCCACAACCTGCAGAGCAGAATTTATGTGCTTTGGGGCATTTCTAAATGAATTAATAATTCTATTCAACTATCATTTATGAAATGCTTAAAGTAAAAAAAAAAAAATATTTACATTTCCTCTTTGTACATTAATTCCCAAATACTATAAGAGAATATGAAAGTTGATGAAAATGCAAGTGAACATATTATGGTTTTTAGAGGGAATAGGAGAGCCCCTTAGGAAGACGTGTAGGTCTGAAAGGTTATGCTGTTCAACTATTGTAAATATATACATGTATATAAGTGCTTGTAATGGCAAGGTCTGATCCTGAATATCTATAGCTTTCTAAGACATTAACTAGGAGCTTGACATTACTTTAAATTATTCAGCAATTTATGAAAATCCACCACAAATCTCATCTTCCTTAATCAATACCCCACATTTATCTTTAAAATTCTCTCTTCCCATTACCACCACCATTTTCAAATCCCTGGGGTGTGAGGGTCATTAGTTTCCTGCCACAAGTCAAAGGGGAAGGCAGATTTATGGCTTCTCACATATTGGGGGAAGTAAACACCAATAGCCTAGCACCTGTATTCACCATTTATTTAGTATTTCTAGCTACAAGTATGTTATGTTTTGCAGATGGAAAATTATGATTTGGATATTTTTTTCATACCCGTCATCATTTTCTTCATGTAATTAAATTGAATTTCAGTTCAGCATATGCCAGTGCGCACTTTATGAAGGGAAATGAAAGGAGGAAGGATAATCTTGATATGAGTTATCTTGATTTCTATCTAAACCAGACAAGCAGAATGATCAAAACTGAAGAAAAAGACCAAAAGAAATAACACCCTCCTGCTACTTTCTCTTTAAGACAAATGCTGGAAATAAGGATAGAGGAGGGAAAGGAAATTCAGCAAAAGGTTTTGTCCATGCAGAAGTTTTGAGATGGGTAGTTTAATTATCCACTAGCAAAGCAGTTTTGGGTGTCTAAGAAGTCCCATATATAACATAGGTAATGGGCATGAGGTAAGCTTGCAAAGGAAAAGATGTAGATGCCATTATCCAGTACAACCTTCCATATTGGTAGGTTCCTACATAATTGGTATTGGTGTTGTTGAAGACCCAGAAACACCATCATTTGCTTGTTTCACCTACTGTAGAAAATCTCTCTCATCATGTTGCATATCTAAAAGAGAGACAATTTAGAAGTATTGGGGTGAAAAAGACATATCGTAGTAAGTTCAGCCTGTAAGCATGGGTCCATGTCAGATGCAGCATCAATGCATACATGTTTTCACAAAACTGAATGTTTAAAATCCACATTCCATAATGCTTACTGGTCAATGGGATGGATGAGGCAGCTTGTTAGGAATCTTGGTCCTACCACACATGGTACGACCACAATAAAACTGCAGTCATCCACACTTCCCCTGTAAAACACTTTGACATTATCAGTATTTTGTTAGAATGGCCAACTATTGAAGGAAAGACATGAGCATGAATATCCATTTTATTGCTAGGAACTGATCAGATTAGAAAGGGATGAATCAGAAGTGTAAATTGGTCACATGTTAAAGGATATAGAATATATGTTGTTCTATGAGGATCCAGAAAACTCCTTGTTAGATGCATGAGGCTCTGTATAAGGATTATAGGATTATAAGAAAGTAGGGTTGAAAGGGACTCACAAGATCACCTAGTCCAGGCCCCTGCTCAATGCAGGATTATCTCTGACTAAACCATCCCAGCAAAGTGTCCGTCTAACCTGCTCTTGAAAATTCCCAAGGATTGAGATTCCACAACTTCTCTAGATTGCTGTTCAGAATGGCTGACCACCCTCATTGTCAGAAAATATTGCCTAATCTCCAATCTAATTTACCATGACTGACGTTTGTGGCCATTGCTCCTAGTCCTGTCCCCTACAGTCACAGAGAAATTTCCATCTCCATCCTCTATGTAACATCCCTGCAGGCATTTAAAGAGTATAGAATCATAGGCTATAATCATTTGTTTCTCATAAAAAAACACTTGAAAGACTATTAGCTTTATGGACAAGGGATTAGAAAGGTATATATATGAGTGTGTGTCTACACACATTCAACACATACACACAACTATCATCTGGCTATCTATTAGGGCTGTGAGAAAGTTCGCTGGCAGTTTCATTTTGACACTGTTTCAACCCATTTCAAGCTCAGAACAGCAAAATCTAAATGAAATGAAGGCCTTTGAAACAGCCTCAAAACAAAACAAGTCCAGTTGAAAAGTTTTGAAAGTTTTGAAACGTTTCAAGTTTCAAAGCAGCAGCCAGGTGGTGGGAGGCAGGAGAGAGCCAGGGCTGCACTCTGAATTTCTCTACAGCTGCATGTGACTCAGCCAGGCGGGGACCACAGCCCTGGCTCTCCCCACCTCTCGACACTGGGCTGTGCTCTGATCAGCTCCACCAGCCCCATGGAGCCCAGCCCAGTGGTGGGAGGCAGGCAGAGCCAGCACTACACTCTGCCTCCTGCCACTTTAGCAGAGGTAGCCTCCTGTCACCTGGTGCACAGACTCAGGGGCTCACACCCCTGGGAGGAGTTCAGCATAGCCCTGCAGCCGTCCTGTGGGTACAAGCCCCTGAATCTGCACATCAGATGAGAGAAGGCTGCTGCTGCTGGCAAGTGTCAGGAGTTTTGCTTTGAACAGTTTGAGGCACGGTTTCCCACCTTTTCACCTTATCTCTTTGAAACTTGGCAAGTGTCATACCCTCAGAAGGGGCTAACATCCCTGCAATCTTCATTTGAATCAGGCTAGAAATAACAAAGTTTTAGGCATTTTCATGATTCCCCATTATAGTCTATGGGCAACATGTTGAAACACGTTGAAACGGAGAAACAGTTTTGACAAAACAAAACAAAACAGTGCTTTGAAAAGAAGCAAAATGATAAAATGAAACACTGTCCCATCAAAGTGGCAAAATGGAGGTCGAAATGAAACAGTGCTGTTTCATGCAGCCCTACTATATAGTGCTTTCTACATGCTTATTTCATAGTAAGTATAACATCTGTACCTAGCCTAAGTCTTCAAACTACTCCAGAAAGAGAAGACACAAAGAAACATGCAGATATGTCACTGCACTCTGCTGACAGCTGAAAAAGACCAATTATAGACAATAAAGATAGCCATAGGCTGTAAAAGAGTATTATATATACCATATGCTTTCCCCACTTGACTTGTCATTTTCTGTCACTCCATGTCATCATGAAACTACACAACTGAAAAGATGCTACATGTGCTTTAGTGTCTGTCAAGGCTATTACTAATCTTGGCTCACTTGTTGTAACTCAGCCACTTTCCAAGATGATATTGACTTAAGCAGGAAATTCCAATTCACTGAATTCTATTTATCAAATGCTTGGGTGGGTCTTGAAACAACAGAAAGACATGCGTGGCAACATGTGAATTAAGCAAAAGGTAGCCTCAGTTGCCATCTTACTAGTTGTACTTCATTTGTCTTGGACATTGACTTTACTAGTTGAGGCCCAAAGTTTCAAACCTATTTTAAACACTATATGTAATTGTTGTCTACTGTCATATAGTGCTCTCTGAGGAACGTTGCCACTTAAATGTTTCCTAATCTAAGAAAAACAGGAATGACATAATATAATTGTCCTGAATCAATATTTCCCTTAAAGAGTCCCAAGACAGTCCTCAAGACGCATGCCTTCACCTCTCTCTCATCTCTCTCTAGGAAAGAGATTGAAACTACTGCTGCAGGTGTACACCAATGCATGACAATGCCAAACCCGCCAACAGATGCATGATGTGCTTTTGATAACAGTATTATGTTTTTAGCCAACAGCTAGTGCTGGCCACATCCTAGTGGAATGATTAATATGTCCAATTGTTACTACAGTCAACAGTGGAAACATGCATTGAAATCATGCTGCATCAATCAATTTTTTTAAAGAAACAGCTTAGGACTCTAGGCAATGGATCTGTGATTCTATCAAAATCCCAACTTTTATTACAAAGCTGTTTTCATTCCAAGCAAGTGCAAGGAAAAGTTCCAACAGCCCATTTTCCTGTACCAGGCTATGGCTCTAGACACACAAATCTAAGCCCTGTTTTGGTCTTGTGCTGAAGGCTGCCCCTGGTGGACCAGTAGTAAAATGAGTATCTGATCATTTAGGATGGGAAGACAAAGATGGCCAGATGTGATACTTATCATTTTCTTATGTGCCCTTGGTACCATCTGTTATGTCTTAACTATGAGCATCTGAGCTTGGATAGACCTTTGGAAGGACCAGGTCTTAGGCAGGAGAAGAGTTCAGTGACCATTTCCATAATGCTTTAGAAAGCAATGAGGAAACTTCTCTGAGTTAGCTCAAGGGGAGCATAGGATTGCTTATAAGATCCTCCCTGAGGGTACCTGTATCTGGAAAGACCCAGTTCCAACTGGTGGCTCTGTTGCACAGAAACTCATGTTACACAGTGCTGTTCAGTTAAAATAGTAACACAGAATAGACAAATGTCTCCAGCTCTTTGTCTTTCAGTGATTGTCGAACAATATCTAGTCTTAGGAATAAAACAAACTAAGAAAATACCATGGTGTGGCAGGGCACTGGTAGTGCCTGCCACTTCTATTGGGCCAGGGGGTGAGGGCAGGTGCCTAATGAGGGTGGCCATTTTAAGGCTCAGCTCCTGGAGCTGAGGGCAATTTGTGATCAGCCAGCAGAGGAGAAACATCACTTTGTTGAGCTCTGCCAGGAACACCTTGGAGGTAAAGGTGAGGCTACCGAGATGGCCTGGAGGCCTCATTGTTTCAGGACATGACCTAAAACTGCACCCTGCCAGGGCAAGGTGGCCTGGTGGGGCTGCTCATAGCACAGAAGTCCCCATGTAAATGCCTGGAGTGAGCACCTCCCCAGTGTAAGGCAGGATGGGGTGCCTTGACCTCAGCCCCCATCTTTGGGTGGGTTATTTAATGCAGGGAAGGACAGGTAAGCTTGTTGAAGTGCCTGAGCCTGCTGGGGTGAGTGATCCCATGGGGCCAGGCACACTTTGCGAAACACCTGAGCTGGGAATGGGGGACCTCTGAACCCTGTGAGCAGGCATGCAGCTTAGACCCAACCCGAGGGACCCGACTGGTCCATACTGGGGCCAGGATCGAGAGAGGTGTCAAAAGGGCCAGGGGCCCACCGCAAGGGATGACCACAAAGCAAAGAAGCTCAGGGTCCCAGCTGGACTGAGATGGGGCTAGGGCCTAAGGGGGAGCTGAAGGTCCCAGAGAGGGGTCCCAGAGAGGGGTCCACAGCCAATGTGTGAAGGGAACAGCTGAGTTTAGCTGCCTGGGATGCCATCTGTGAGGCTTGGACCACAGTGTTGGGATTGAATGGAGCTGCGGAGACCCCCTAAATATCGGGGTGAAAAATGGGTAGCCTCCCTCCTAACTAACAACCTATTAATTTTCCATCAGGGCGTGGCAGGATAGTGAAGTGGGCAGCTGGCCCATAGACTGTAGGCAAGCCAGTGCTTGCACCAGGCATGAAAGCTTGCCCCTGGCTTCAAGCAGGGTAAAAGCCCCAACATAGCTGAAACTGTTCAGAGGTGCAAGGAGAGCTCAAAAATGTTTAAACAGTGCTTTCCTCTCTATTTGAAAACAGTTAATACCAGGAGAAAGGAAAACAGCCAAAAGCCAGCTTTTTAGTTCCAGTTAATTAGCCTATTGGATTATTTAGCACTATGACCTAATATGTTGTTCCTCTAATACTCCATCACTGCCTCCTACTCTCTCCATTTCCAATTATCACCTCCTAACTATTGGTCAGCACTGGATAATTTGGCACTTTTCATTCCCCTTGGAGTGGCATACAGATTTTATTGTGGCTGGTTTTGAAGCACCTGATGTTTTTAATGTTTTCCCGTAAACTTGGGCACAAAATGCTACTGTGGAGCTATAATACAGAAATTGCAGGTGTAATACACTCCTCATCAAGATAATACATATAAGATGCATATTTTTAAACAGGTAGTACCAAAATGGTTGAAAACACAGAACAGCTTGAATCGATCTAAGGCTTCTGAATGGAAGGAAGATGCATATTCTCTCTTCTTTACATTTGTGAGGAGCTTCTGGCTGAAATATTTGATTTTTATTAAGAGAGCGCACTATGTGCCTACTCTACGAACCTGAGAGACCCAAGATTTTTATTTTCCACAGTGTGTACATGGAGTTGCCTATTTCTTTGAAAGATCTGATCATTGCATATTCTTCTTATTCTTTATTATCTGTATAGTATTGAAAATATGAATAAAAATTAAAGTTAACAAAAGAAAGATAATATAAGCTGATAGGTGCTACAATATAAATACTGAAAGTCTCCATAGTTCTTAGATTTGCAACAGGGTACAATGCTAATTAAGTAAAATACTTCATGGAGAAGAATAAAAGAGTGTCTTGGCACCACAAAGCTGCATGATTCACCTTTTTAAAGGGAAAGAAACTAAAATTCTAACCTTTATCAGACATAGCAACAAAAAAACCCAGTTTCTTAAATTCTGTGGAAATACAGCTACTTCTCGCTTAATGTCATAATTACATTTTTGAAAAATGTGACTTTAAATGAAACAATGTTAAACAAATCCAATTACATCACAGTAGTTGCCTACTAGCAGGTGGTGGCCAAACAAAGTTATAACCGAATACTGAATGACTTTAAATGAGTATGTTCTCTACTAGATCAGTGATGTAATAACAAAACAACGTTAACCAGGATGAAGTTAAGTGAGGAGTACCTGTAAACAGTCCCTGTAAAAATCATGCTACCTCTTTGATTTCTTCCACTTCTGCTCAGTGCATGCCTTGTTCTAGATGGTTAATGACTTGTCCCACTTCTGAGAACATTTAGTCTTCCACGTTCTTATTCTGTTTGATCTATGATACTAATTTAGTTTTTGAGTATTTTTTTAGCAAGAAAGTGGTATCTTCAGCACCATCTCCTTTGTGGACTGAATCCCAATTCTCACACGTGTGTTTTTAAATTCTGTATCTTCTCTTTTTTTCAAAACCACCATGGAATGTCTCAGTCTCATTCTTGGTTTCTCTCCTTGATTATTTTATTTGAATCATCTTGTTTTAGAGTATACATGGGAACATTGCCTCTATGTAGGTAGCATCAGGCCTGTATCTCTCTCAGCTCACTCTGATTCCCATTTATAAGCCTGTCTTAATTCTCTCACCCATGGCTTCACAGTGACTTTTTGCAACTGAATACTTCAATTGTTAAATAAGCCACCTGGGTAAAAAATACATGTCTTGGCTGGAGCTTTTATATGTTCAAGTTTTGCTTTGGGGAGAGCTTGTTATATAGCTCCTCTACTTAAACTAAGAATCCAGTGACTCTCCACAGATCTAGCAGCTTCTACGATTTCTCACAGGGAGGCTTCTAATATACGAAAATTGTGGGGCACCCTGCATTGTACTAGGGCAGCCTCGGAAATCATGCTGTGATACCATGGTAACCTAGATAGAAATAGAGAAGCTGGGCCAGATCTACTGGTCCCTGAAGTCTGAACAGAGGAGATATCGGAAAGTGTTTCTTACAAAAGTATGAATTGTCTAGCATATAATTTAATGCGCAGCAGCTCAGGAACTGACGTAAGAGAAAGTCAGGGCTATGGATAATTACCATGAGTTTGGTATGTCTGTAAAGCAGAAGCAGCAGTTCTATATATCGAGTCTATGGGGTGCAGGGGTAAAACTAGTTTTAGACTCATGGAAGCATGTGTGTCACTGAAATCCATTACCTTACTGCCTTACACTGTGATCCCAAGAAAAATATAGGCAGGGAAAAAATAGTCTACTCTTGTGTTTCCTATGTCTTTATCTTCTATCAGTGTGCTAAATAGATTACTTTTTGCTCCTGCCTCACCCCCCAAGAAAAAAAAAGCTTGATTACTTATGCATTGGTACGAAAACAGCCCTGCAGTGGGGCATTTTAACTGGCCCATGCCTTTAGGATATAAAAACTGATTCCTTCATTATCTGTTCAGAGCATAAATTCTCACGTGATGCTGGCATCTCTTTACAAATTAGGAAACTTGGTAGATGTCATTTCCCAAAGTGGAGAAGAGCTCTCACCAGAGGAGTGAGCACCAATAACAGCTGAAGAGCTGCCATGAGAAGGGTGCTGCAGCCAAGGGTTTAGGTGTATTTAAGAAGGCAGTGCTACTACAGGCAAAGAGGGGTGATGCTGACTGCTATATAGCTGGAAAATACTGGGAAAGGGCAAGGCAAACATGCTTTGGATGGAAAAGGAATGATGAGGAGGTTGGGAACAAGGAAAAAACAGAATGAGGGAGAGATACAGGGAGAGAAGTGAAAAACAAACATATACACAATGGGTAGAGATAGAAAAGAAATAAGATTGAGAACCAGTGGTTCTTTTTCTTTATTATGTCTTATTTTGGAGATGTAGGTGGCGTAGGAGAAATTCATGGGAAAGGTTGTATTTCAGAATAGAACAGGAGGAGATTGGGATCTGTTTAGCTTTCTGTAGGTTTGTCTGTAAACAGTTATGCCACTGCTGTATTGGGAGAATATCAACTAATTTCAAGAATTGCTGCACAAATCACTAAGTATTAAATATCTATATTATAATCTGTCTTACATTTTCAGAAGGTAGAACAGATTTGGAAGCTTCTTGACTTGAAGGGGTTACACAAGAGGTCTATGATAGCAAACCCCATCTCATAGTAGATAACTACTGTGAATAATCTTACAGATAGTATCAGAAATGCCTCTTAAGATGATGAACTAAACCCTCCAATCTTGTAAATCCAGAGTTAAAATCTGCTAAAGTCAATTACTTATTCAGTGGACCAGCAGAATCTTTCAGCTTTATTTGTGAACCGCTTATTGTTTGAAGTTGAAATACATTAAGTCTTTCACTGTCCTGGCAGAAAGATTTTTTTACCTGGTACTCAGGTTCCCTGAGACTGCACCCGATCCAGATCAGAGATCAACATCAAGAGATCAGTTATGGCTCCCTAAGACTGACAGTCATTCAGTGGAGTATCCACCTCACATACTACCCTCTCTCTTCTCTTCCTTTGAGTCTAGGATTGCAGAAAGGGACAAATTATATTGGCAGCACCTATCAAGGATTCTCCTTTGTAAGGCAAAGCATTGGCTTGGCATGTTAAATCTATTTAAAATCTCTTTCTGTCCACTCAGTAGTCTAAAGACAGCAAAGACAGAATCTTTTCATTTAATCCAACCTCAGTCTCCTGATATTGCTGATCCTCAGATTAAGGAAGTTACTATACTTATTTAGTCCTGTCATTTATGATACTGATAGAGCTGGCATATCAATTTCCATTTTATGAACTTGCCACAAATATGTGATTTTTTGGCTAATGAAAACCTTTGCATTATAGCTTGATGTTTTTGTGAAATCCTGAGTAAACTACATAAAATGAGATAAACCAGTTCTGCCTTAATTATGGATTTATACTAATATAACTGAGAACAGAAGTTAATCCTATTTGCCTCATCTTCTTAATTCAGATAAACTGGCATGAATTTACTGCTCAGAGAATTACTGCATTCTTGAATTCAAATGCTTTGGTGTGCATTTGGCAGCATAAAAATGTAAAATAACTTTCAGCGATTTCTACCTAACAACAGCAAAGGGCCTGTAAATATGCACCTCCAGGAAATTCCTGTTGCTATCTGTTCCCTATGATCACTCTGATCTTATCCCTAGTGGGGAACAGTGCAAGTGAGAAATGGTTTTTTTAACCTGCAAAACTTTTCCAGTTTTTGCAGAGTCTCCCATTCAATGGTGGGAGGAAACTGTGACCTTCAAACTTTTTCATGAAAAAAATGACAGAGATATAACAAGAAAACAGTTACAATAGACAATGGCTCAATAGCGGATATCCTTACATGGATATGGGAAACCAAAATGGTGGCCCCTACTCTGAATCAGGGAGAACTGGATGAAGAACTGTGTTGGTGAAAAGCTGTCAACCAACTTTATCCTTTATGCCATAACTTCCAGGTCTACCTAAACCCAGGATTTGGGAAAGAAAAGAGTAGTTTGTGATGCAGAAGATAGGAACAGAGAGATTGTAGAGTAGGTGATGGATTTGGGAAGGAGAAAAGTATGGAATTAGAGTATTTTTCAAAGGGAACTAGTGGGGGAACAATATGAAACTGACAGATTTTATTTTCTTTTTTCCTTGGACTCAGAAAGGAAACATGAAATATATCGTCAGAAGGTGCTAGATCTTCCATTCACCAGATACTGGAAAGAGTAGCAGGTGCCTACTCTCCCTCCAGATAGTGGCCATCTAGATAGATAGGGAAAAATCATTATAGGGGGTTGTCACAGATATATTTGTCAAGGAGGGAATGTTTAGAGGGAGCCTGTATAGGTCTAGATAGTGCAAAAAGTCAAAAAATTTTGGACACTTAGGGTACGTCCAGAAAAGCCCACATGTGCCTCTTGCCACATCTCAAAGCAGTTTGAGATGTGGCAAGAGGCACTCTGGGAAGAAAAAAAACATTCCCCATGCTACATATTTGCAGTGCAGGATCAAAATTTGATAACTAGATATCCAGGTATCAAAAAAAAATAAAAAAACAGAAAAAA
This sequence comes from Crocodylus porosus, assembly GCF_001723895.1. NCBI lineage: Eukaryota > Metazoa > Chordata > Crocodylia > Crocodylidae > Crocodylus > Crocodylus porosus. The sequence continues at coordinate 8,797,444 of NW_017728912.1, read as the reverse complement.
ATCAGGGCAGGGCACCATCCAGGACTGTGCCCTGTGGCAACAGGAGTCTTTGGTGCTCCAAAGAGATACTTTGGTAGCTGGCCAAAGCATCTCTGTGCCTGTCCCTTGCCCCGATGCTGTAGCACACTGCCTGCCAGTGCAGGGCAAGGAGTAGTGCAGGCTGCAGCGACCTGGTTCTAGGCTGCATTCCAGCCAGGTCCAAGTTTGGTGCTGTGGAGACTGTGGCTTCCAGGTTCCTTCCAGTGACAGCCAAGTGGGAGTGGTGCCTCTTCATGGTGTCCTTCAAGGAGCAAGCAAGAGAGCTATAGGAGAAGATGGCAAGGCTCCAAAACATTCTCCATCATGAGGAAGTCATCGATCATTCTCCATCATGAGGAGACCTCTAGGACTGAGGAGGAAGGACTGCAAAAGGCAGTTCTAGAGAAGGAAAAGAACAGGAAGGTAGAAGCTGGAAGCTTGTGATCTCTGGCAGCAAGCAGAAATATTCATTAGGGGTGCGTGAAATGAGTGGTATTTGATTCAGATTTGGCCTGATTCAGGGGACAGTGATTCGATTCACTGATTTGGATCACTCTCCTTATTTAATTTGGCCAAAATTGAATCTGAAGATTTAATTCTGATTCAGAGAATCAGTGATTCAGCCATAGCTTTATATTTTTTTTTCTGTGTACCTCTAGATACCAGGCGCAGCTCATGAATGCTGAGATGGTGGGGTGGATGAAGCATCCCACAGGAGCATGGGGGTGTCCCCCACACACTCAGTGGTGGACACCCCAGCTCAGAGATCAGCCACAGGGGAACCCTGGGGGCTCCCCCGGACCCAGGAGGCACTAGTTGACGAGCCAGGGGTTGGGAGTCTGCTGCCAAACATGTGGGTGGCTCCCCCACACTCCCATGGGATGCTGCATCTTCTCCAGCATCTCATCATTCACAAGCTTTATCTGATACCTTGAGGTATGTCAAAAACACATATAAAGCTATGTTTATGGCTGAATCAACAAATATCTCCAAATTGAATTGAAGGCTTCCGATTTGATTCAGGGAAATTTAATGCGTCTCCTGATTCAATTCAGATTTGAAGATTCGGCCACCAAATAGGGCCAAATCTCCTCCAAATTGAATCAGTGACCAAAACTTTGTACAGCCCTAATATTCATCTCTACCTGCAGCAGTTTGCCTGGAGAACAGATATGGACCCCTAGCAACAGAGGAGGAGGAGCACATTCCTTGGTGAAGGAAGATGGGCCAAGGCTCCCCAAGGTTGGGAAGATCAAGACTACTTGATCACCAAGAAGTGATAGGTGGTGGTAGTTGGACACTCCTTTTTTGAGGGGATAGAAACATCCATCTGATGGGCTGACCTGTTGTCTCAGGTCTGCTGCATGCCTGGAGCCTGGATCTGAAATGTTACAGAGGTATTACAAAGACTCATTTGGGCCTCTGAGTACTACCCCATGCTGCTCATCCATGTGGGCACCAATAATACTTCTAGGGGAGACCCTGAGCAGATCAAAAGTGACTACAGGGCTCTGGGTGCAAGGGTGAAGGGGATGGGGGCTCAGGTGGTGTTCTCAATCCTTCCTGTCAAATGGAAGGGCCCAGGCAGGAGCAAATATATCCTATAAATCAATGCAGATTGTGTTGCAAGCAGGGCTTTGGATTCTTTGACCATAGGATGTTGTTCCAAGAAGAAGGATTGCTAGGAAGAGATGGGATCCACCTGATGAATAGAGGGAAGAGCATCTTTGTAGACAAGCTCACTAACCTAGTGAGGAGGGCTTTAAACCAGGTTTGCCAGGGGATAGAGGCCAAAGCCTTGAGGTAAGTGGGGAAGTGGGTGACCCAGAAGAAGTGCAAGCAGGAAAGGGCAGCAGGAGAGGCATTTTCATTCTTCCTAAGAAAGTAGGGCAATCAGCTAGTTACCTCAGGTTCCTGTACATAAATGCATAGAGCCTGGGAAACAAGCAGAAAGGATTGGAAGTTCTCACATAGTCATGAAACTATGATGTGATAAGAATATCAGAGACTTGGTGGGATAGCTTACATGACTGAAGCACTGTCATAGATGGCTACAAACTGTTCAGGAAGGATAGGCAAGGGAGAAGAGGAGAAGGACTTGAAGTTTATTTTAAAAAGCCATACGATTGCTCAGAGCTCCAGTAGGAAACCGGAGACAGGCCTGTTGAAAGTCTCTGGATTAAGGTTAGCGGGGAGAGCAACAAGGGTGATGTCATGGTGGGTTTCTCCTATAGACCATGAGACCAGGAGGATGTGGTGGATGAGGTTTTCTTCAAACAGCTAGCAGAAGTTTCCCAATCATAGGTCCTGACTTGTGGTGGGCTTCAAGCACCCTGATGTCTGTTGGGAGAGCAATACAGGAGTGCACAGGAAATCCAGGAAGTTTTTGCAGAGTGTGGGGGACAACTTCATCCCCAACAAGTTGCTAGAGAAGCCAGCAAGGAACCATGCTCTTCTTGACCTGCTCTCACAAACAGGGAAGAATTGGTGGGGAATGTAGTAGTGGATGGCAACTTGGGCAACAACAACCATGAGATGATTGAGTTCAGGATCCTGAGGAAAAGAAAGAGTGGCAGAGTAAGGATCATGGACTTCAGAAAAGGAGACTTGGAATCACTTGGGGAACTCATGGGCAGGATCCCTTGGGAAGCTAGTCTGAGGGGGAGAGGAGTCCAGGACAGTTAGCTGTACTTTAAAGAACCTTCTTGAGGGCACAGGAACAAGCCATCCCGGTGTGCAGGAAGACTAGCAAGTATGGCAGAAGTCCTAAGCACTCAGAGGAGGAGAAGAAGGTGATTAGAAACAGTTGGCATGGATCCACCTAGGACAAGTCATGCCTGTACAACCTGATTGCCTTCTCTGATGAGGTAACTGGCTCTGTGGAAGAGGGGAGAGCAGTGGATGTGATATACCTTGATTTTAGCAAGACTTTTGATACGGTCTCCCACAACATTCTTGCAAGCAAGATAAGAAAGTACAGGTTGAATGAATGGAGTGTCAGGTGGACAGAAAATTGCCTGAATCATCAGGCTCAGAGAGCAGTAGTTTCATAGATTTCATAGACATCAGGGCTGGAAGGGACCTCGGGAGTTCATCGAGTCCAGCCCCCTGCCCAAAGGGCAGGAAGTCAGCTGGGGTTACAGGATCCCAGCAAGATAAGCATCCAATTTACTCTTGAAGGTGTTCAATGTA
>NW_017728912.1:8788768-8794134 GCF_001723895.1 Crocodylus porosus | reverse complement strand
GTTGCTGACTTTCTCACTAGGAGGGTAGTAAAGCACTGGGACAGGTTAACCAGAGAGGTTGTAGAATCTCTATCCTTGGAGGTTTTTAAGACCCAGATAGGCAAAGCCTCGGTTGGGGTGATCTAGTTGGGGGTGGTCCTGCTTTAAGCAGGGGGTTGAACTAAATGACCTCCTGAGGTCCCTTCCAACCCTGACTTTCTATCATTTTATGATTCTATGAAAAGCGTCAGTCATTTACTCCTTCAGCAGAAACAATATGTAGGTGACTAATCATACAGCAAAGCAAATAAACAATTATCTGCTCAACTCATGAGAAAAAGAAGGCTACATTTGCTGAATATATTAGCTGATGGTAATACTTGTCAAGCAGGTCCTCTTTTTTGCAGATCACTCTCCAGGACCATCAGGAAGAGTGTTTGGAGAGTTGCCACCAATCCATTTCCACAAGGCCTGGTTACAATGGCCTTGGTACTATCCCTTTATATTTCAGGGGGCAGACTAAACCTGGTAAAGCTAAGCTCTGAAAAAGCCCACTCATCATGACACAGGGAATTCATGAATAATAATCCAGGTAGAAACAAGGAAATAGAAGAACAAAGGCAGAAAAAAAAAAAGTATCATTCGGATTTCCCTCTTGGACTTCTCCGAGTCAATGAATATATCTATATTCTGTGTAGACATCATAGAATAGTGGAGATCAGTGCAGCTTTATACTTAATGGAAAATGGACAATGTGTGTTAAACAAACAATTCAAAATCTGCAGCCAAGATGTGGTCTGCTTTTTTCTTCTATCTGTGCCTAGAAATACATGTAAATAATTTGGGGGAGGGGACATAATTCTTGTTTTAATTCAAAACCACATATCAAGTACCTGTAACTCCATCAAAGCAGAAGTCGGTTTAGCTTAAGAAGCTTATATTACAGGAAGGCCTCTTATTCCATCTTAATTGCAAACACAGATGTCTATGCTACTGAGTACCAATCTTACTATACCTACATTATGCACAGCATCAAACCTCAGAAGGGAGTTTCTTCATACATTAAACAAATATATTTTCCCTAAAGATTTCCAAATGCTTTACGGTAAAAGAAATTTGCCACATGCTGAATAAACAATGAGGTGGACTCCTCCAAGATATTCAGGGTCATCGTGCCACTGCCATTTCAGTTCTTTGCAAGTGATGAAGTATAGTAGTACACTCACAGCATTTGATGGTGTACAAAATCTTTGAGATTAATACAAGTCACTAAGAGATTTGGGGTAAAATCTACCTGTGTATTTCACACATCTGACCTATTTGCTAAGAGCTGTGCAGGCTCCTCCGTCTCTTTCTGTCCTAGATAAATATTTTGTCCTGGAACATGTGCATTCATATTGTTCTCTCTGAAAATTCTGTTTGTTAATATTAAAGTAGAGAAATGAGACATGATGTGTAAAAAATGCTTAAAAGATAAAGTTGCTTGAGTTGCTTTATCCACTGAGCTGTCAGACCAGTAAGCATACTCTGGAAAGCTGTGGGCACATTACACCTATCTTTCAAGGTATGTATGTTGTGTAACTGCTATGAGCCTGAAAGAATGCTAGGATAGTTTTGAATAGAAATTGATTCAGTACATTTTCATATTGATATATAGGCAAAAAGTTTGGCTTCTTATATACCTACTAAGTGGCAAATATTGGAAACAATGAGGATATGTGTTATCCAACACGCATACTCCACCAATTCACAAACACATACTAAGATGTTGTCAAGCCTTTAACAAGTTTCAAATGAACCATGGCCAGTTTATAATTTTGGCTAGAAGCCATATGCAACTCTGTTGTTTAAGCTAAGTTTTAGGTTCATCCAAAGAAAAATACAATATAAGCCATAGGAATTCACAGAAGTATGGAGCTGCATCCAGGACAAAGAGGTATGAACATATCCACACCCCACTGACAAGCCCTCCTCCCCATTCTGGCCTATCACAGCAAGGTTTGAACAGGTGTTGCTAATATACTAATCCAGTCATCGTGCTCCTTTCTTATTCCTGGCATTTTTCTAAGTGTTTTTGGAAGTGTTAGCAAAAGCAGGAAAATGTATGTCCACAGAAGAAACATGATGATGTCTCCAAAATTCCTGAAAGATTTTTAAATACAAAAAAATCCAGGAAAACAACTTAGATATTGATCTCTATTATCTTCTGGGGTTTGTAACTGGAGCAGAAATATTTTACTTCTAGGATGTTGGTTAAAATTCAACCCAATGCAGTAATCATCAAACAGGGCATCAAATGAAAACCAAATGTAATACTATTTCAAATGAGTTAGTGGTTTAGTCAGGTCCTTATTGGTACAGGTGTTCATTTCACAAAACATACCCATGCAAATAGCACCCTGGAGGGCAGTCACTTTTCTGCACTTCTTTAATTTATTAAAATACATTACTCATTGGATGTTGCTACACATGCAAATAGATGCAACTAAATTTAGTATGCATTAAGCTAATCCACACTAAGCAAATTTTGACAGGCATCTACACGTGAAGGGAGTTGGGATTAAAGTCAGTGCACTTGACACTAAAGTTAGTCCCAAGTCCTTTCAGCTCTGCCACATGCCCCTGTGGCCACCAGGGAAAGCTCCAGCCTCGACCATATAGCTGCCAGTACTTGGCAGCCATGTTGAAGTCAGAGCCAGCTGCCAGTATTTGGCAGCTATCTTCATAGAATCATAGAAATAGGGTCGGAAGGGACCTTGTAGATCTTCAAGTCCGACCCCCTGCCTGGGCAAGAGAAAAACTAGACTCAGATGACTCGAGCCAGGTAGGCATCAAGCCTCTTCTTAAAGACCCCCAAGATAGGAGCCAGCACCACTTCCCTTAGAAGTTGATTCCAGATGCTAGCCACCCTAACTGTGAAGTATGGATGTCTAATCTAAACCTACTCTCCAACAACTTATGGCTAGGGATCTGGGGCTCTGATCACTAGCCAGCCCCTTCCCTGCACAGGAGCCACATGCCAGTGCAGGGGCAGCACGCAGCAACTCTCTTCCCGCCCACTCTGCCTCCCTGCAGCAGGGCTCCTGTTCCTGCCAGTGGTGCCCAGCACCCCACTGCTCCAGCTGGCCCCTGCCAGCAATGACTTGCACTGCTGCTACCCATGGTGCTAGCTGTGCTGACCCTGGAACCTCCCTCCCCCCCCATCCCCCCAAGCCCCAGGAGAGATGCACAACTACCAACGGGGGCCAGGGTCAGGGCTATAGGAGGCCCTGCCCAACCACCTCCTCCTGGACTCCCCACTCCAGCCCACCTGCCCCACTGCCCACATACCCCTACCATCTACCTAGCACCAGCACCACTCTCAGGACATGTATGTATGTGAAACAAAAAAGAAGTTATTGCCTTCACAACCCTCACCCCTGTACCTCCCCCCTCAACAAACAGTGACCTTCACCACTCTCCCTACCCACCCACAATAAAAACCCACTTACAAGAGGCAAACTATATACATACTGAAAATTATTTACAATATTTTGGCTTCTCAAGCCCAGAGTGTGGGGTTGGGAGGGGGAGTGCCTAGGAGACAGAGTGCTGGAGAAGGTGCCCAACATTCCAGCCCTTGGATGTTCCCACATGGGTCCAGGGGATGCAGTGATCCCAGCGCAAGGTGACCTCATATGGGGCTGGGTCTTCAGCTGTGTGGTGTGGGGGAGAGTGGCAGGGCCAGGCACAGATGAGTGGCAGCAGGTCTGGGCCATGGGCCAGGCTAAGGTGTCTGGCAGGCAGGAGGAACCCTAGGACCTCTTTCCAGACAGGCAATGGCCTGCTGTGGGCCAGTGGGCACAATCAGTGGGACCTGCAGGGCCATGGGTGGGGGCTGGAAAGTGGGGGACATGTATGTGACTACCAGGGCCAAGACAGTATCCATGATCTGGTGGTTGGAATCTCCCTGGCACTCCTGCTCCAGGGCCTCAATGTGGGCTCAGTGGTCCTGCTGCACTCAGTCCTGTGCCTCCAACAGGTGATGTCCTTTGCCTGTCAGGTCTGCTCTCATGCCTCCCACACCTTCTGTGCCTGCTCCCATGCCTCCTGCTCCTCCATTACTGCTACCATCCACTGGAGCAGCAGGTTCCAGTCCCTGATGTGCTGCTGGCACAGCTGCCACATCTGGACTGCTCCAACAGTGGGTGGTGGTGACCCAGAGGCGGCATCCCCAATAGGACTGGTGAGCTCTCCCCTGCATCCAGATGTTGGCCCTGCAGAGACAAGAGACAGATGCCTTTTGTGAGAGTTTGCAATATTTCAGAGATAAGATGCTCTACATCAGGGACCGTGCACTGCCCAGCCTGAGCCTGGGGATCGGCTATGCATGGGTGCCCAGGAACCATGGTAAGTTGGCCAGACAGGCCTGGGACCTGGAGGCCACTGGTTAAGCCCTCTATACCCCCTTGTTCCCCTGGGGCTGGTGGCCTGCTGGGTGCTGGCTGCAGGCAGCCTGCCTCCCCCAACCGCTTCCCAGGGCAGGCTTGACCAGGCTGCTGGCACCACCTGCTGCAGCAGTTCCAGACCCCATTTCCTCATCTCTCTCTCTCTCTCTCTGCAGGCCAACCACTATGCTGTGCTGCTGCTCTGCCCACATTCAGGGTGTGCAGGGCTCCTAGATAAATGGGGTGAGGGGCTGGCCATATCCCTGCTATACCCATAGAGGGCCTCTCTGGGGAGGCACCCCAGAGCCAAGCCCTTCCCATGCCACCACTGCACCCGGAGCATGCCCCTGCTGCATGTGCCCTGGGTGGTGCTTGATGAGCTATTTGTGCAGGCTGAGGGGTGGTTGAGCCACTACGCCCTGCTGCTGTTGCTTCTGCTGGTGCCCAAGGTGACTGCCAGTAGCCTTCCTCCCACCATCCATTACTCTTGGCACTGGCAATGTGGCAGCCGCAGTTAATCTCACTGGCCTGCCCTGCCCTGCTCTGCCTTCCCACATCGAGTCCCACCTACTGGGTCAGGGAGGTGGCTTCTGCTTGTCCAGCCAGGGTGCAGCCCCATGCCTACTGTGGGTACATAAATCTGGGGGGCATGTGCCCCCTTAATACCTCACACCCCCACCCCTGCCCCACTGGGGAGCAAGAAGCTGGGACCTGGGGGCAGCAGATTGGTGGACATTGATGTCAGGAGCAGACTGGCCAAGTTTGCCGATGACACCAAACTCTGGGGCAAAGCATCCATGCCAGAAGCCAGGCGGGTGATCCAGGCTGACCTGGACAGGCTCAGCAAATGGGTGGACGAGAACCTGATGGTGTTTAACTCCAAAAAATGCAAGGTTCTCCACCTTGGGAAGAAAAACCTGCAGCATCCTTATAGGCTCAGCAGTGCTATGCTGGCTAACA
>NW_017728912.1:8718706-8788094 GCF_001723895.1 Crocodylus porosus | reverse complement strand
GGGGCATCAGCAGGGGTGGGGTGCACTGGACAGGCTAGGGGCTGCTTAAACTATTTACTGGCCATCAATGTTTATAAATGGGTCCTGGTACAAAAAAGGTTGAGAACCACTGCTCTAAGTCATACTCCCTCCCCTGGTAGACATAATATTAACATGCAAAATAAGACATCTTCAAAAGGAAGGGTGCAGAGTTGCTCCACTATAGAATCCCCAGTAGTTCAGTGGTTAGGGCACTCTCCAACTAGCTCCTCTGTATGTAAGCCTAATGCAATAAGCATTTTCAGAGTATGCCTGATAGACCAGTCAGCTCAGTAGAGAAAAGCAAGAAAATGACTAAATTTCTGGATTCCAAAGCATCTGAGCATGAAATATGAAAGCTGCTTTTAATATTGAGAAACTTCAGGACATGAACAGAAGCAGAACTGTAAGATGAAACACTCAGGCTCCTTTGGCTGTTAGGCAGAAGCTGAATTATGGTTTCAGAATCTTGGATTTTGATATCTAGAGTCCTCCTTTTCTCTTTAGCAATTCAACCAACAACAACAAATATTTCATTCTTAATCCTGGCTTCCTCTTTAAACTTGATTGTGCCTCAGGGATCTCCAAAGGGAAGTTGCATATTCTAGAGGCAATTTCTCACTAATCCACAAAGTCACTTCTACCTCATTTATAGCTATGGAAGCTTTAATGAGTCACACCTGCTACAATGAGTCAGCAAGAGTTGGTCAGCATTTCCCTGTGTGGCTTGAGTAAACTGTGGTCATAGAAAAACTGTCATCTTTTTAGAAGTCTGTACATAAAAGCAGACCACTTCAAAAGCTATTCAACATAATATAAGAGTGTGTAAGGTAAGATGAGCTTCCTGTTATTCTGTATGATCTAAGGATTTCTAACTTAACTTGCAGAATACCATTTTCAACATCTAAATATATCCTAAAGGGAATGTAAATGTTTTGCAGAAAGCTGCTAGTTACATCCTTCTAAGGTTAAGATGTATAAGTGAGCTGCTCTAAACACTCTTGCAATGAAAAATATGGAGATAATGTATCAAGAAACATATCTCTGAAGGATTCTATTTCTCTCTCTAGTTTAGCTTAGTAATAAAAAAAAATTAAGAGATGAAATGCTCTGTTCCTCCACAAATTCTTTTTGCTGTAAATTAGTAGTTTTAACTTCTTTTTAGAACACAGACTGGAGAAACACTTTCATGCTGTCTATGGTAATCTAAATTATATATTACATATACTGTAAATTGGTCAGAAAGATGCAAATAGAAAATTATCCTTGAACTTGCATTGGAAACTTACATTTTCACGTCAGTAGTACTTATTGCATAGATGTGGCTCTGACTTTTAGGTGCATAAATTAACACTTAAAATACTTCTATGTCTACTATAATTAATGGGCAGGGATGGGGAGATACAAATGTATGAAGCTAACAGAGCATAAAGTGGCAAATGGTCTCTCTTACATTGCTAAGAACTCCGCTTAGCCATTTTAAACTGGCTTTCTGGTGTAAAAGCTAAACTAGGAGCTCTGAAGTGAGGCAAAAGGGGTTAATGGAGTTCAAACAGCTATTGAAAAAACATCTAAAAATTTTGGGAAACAAGGGGGTGTAAGACACCCAAATACTACAGTGAGCATTATAAAACAGAAATAGTGAGAGAGAGGATTAGAAAAAATATTCCAAATAGTTGAGAACATTCATAAACACTTCTTTCAGCACTTCAGTAAGTGTCATCTTCCTTCCCTAAAGGAAATGAATACTAAAACTTAAAAGATTAACTGTAAACCTAAGGAGTTATTTTAACATGTACATTAGTAAGGGACTACTATGCTCCTCAGGTAACTGAAGCCCGAAGGCCTGAAGTGTGCAACACCTTACTAATGCATACTATATCATGGATTATTGCTCTAGTCAGGTACTCCTAGAAGAGAGACATAGGGCTGGTTTGGGCCATATTAAATGGAGTACACCTGGCAAGTCAGCTCTGTATGTTCTTAAAATCATCAAACAAGTAGTGAAGTCTGGCTATGGACACTGCTTGCATAAACTCCTTTGATTAATCCACTTGGGCCACTTTATGTCCCTGACACAAAATATTCTACTCCCAGTGGTGCACAACTGGGACTTCATCAAACACATGCTTATTATATTTCATCTCTCTCCCCTACCCACTTTCAAGCTGCCCTGTGTTCTTGGAAGTTGGGGGTTCCTCCTGTTTCAACGAGAGCAGATGACTTGGGATGTTCAGCAGTGCCCAAACAGATGAGCTAAATTTTCTACTTGGGGTTTCCTAGTCGTCTGATGAGTTGAAACTAAAAGGTTCAAGATCCCTTCTACATCCACAAGATTCTTATTTAAAAAAGGGGGGGAGGGCAGGATTTTACAGTAATTCTACTGTGATCTTGCAGTATCACAATTGTAACTACAGTATTTTTAATCAAAACTGTTTAAAACTCCAGTACTTTTGAGTCATGAGAGTGAAGAGTAGGGGACCTCAAAAGATAGACTGGAGTGGGAATTTTGAAGGACTAGTACACTGGAGAAAGAATCTGCAACAGAAGTGTTTATATTCTGTCCTTAAACTTCCCTGCATGAGTTTGCATGCTCTTCCTGACAGTCGCATCCATCTGATGAAGATGATTTGTGATACAGAATAGGAGATGATAATAGGTTTATTTTTTCTCCACCTTTGATCTAGTGAATGGTGAGGTGGGGTTTTGGCAACAGTTACGTCTCTTCAGGAGCTTCTCTTGATATGTCTGTGACTGAAGCAGCACCTGAGGTGGACTGAGTCGGGGAGATTCAATATATTTACCATAAGAAATAGCATCAAAAAATACTAAACCCTAGTGCCTTTATTCAATCAGCTTCTGGAAGCATAAATGTTCTGTTTTGTTTTGTTTTTAACTGTTCACAGTACTATTTCTTTCCAATTACTTGAATGACAGCTGAATCAGCCCCTGCTCCTCCCTCCATTTTTTCCCTTAGTTTTATTAGTTAATGCAGTTCAAAAGATCATAAAATGAGAGGCTGACTTATAGCCTGTCTGTATTATAAATCAGGTTAAGTCCTTAAGAATGTCTGGGCCTGGGTGTTTTGTGTGTATGAATTGGGTCTCAATCTGGGGAAAGTACAAAGGACCTGTGTCCAAAAAATGCATTCAATGGGAAATCTGTAAACCCATTCCATAATCCTTTATGGTAGTATTATCCACATATAAAAACACTTCTGGCTCTTCATCTGTGTGCAGTGCCAGACACGTATGTCCCAATTCAATTACAAATGGCACTTGAAAAGTCCCAGTAATAAACTGGGACCAGTCAATAGGATTTATCTTGGACACTGACCACATACTGTGTCAAAGCATCATTGACAAGTTGCTGAGATGGTGGGAGGGGGCAGGCCGCAGTAGCATGGGTCCTTAAAATATATGTATGTAGGGAAATAACTGAACAAAGGAGCTCTTGACCACATTCCAATAGGTAGTGGTGGAAGTGAAAAACTTTTTCAACTAAACTTCCCTTTTAAAAGCAAATGTGATTCTAAATATATTTCTCAGCATCTGTGTAACTACATAGGATGATGGCCTGCCAGGAAGAAGAGTGAAACCCAGACTATTTCATGTTGGAATGTCTTTCTGCCCATTTTTGGTTATATTTATGCACATTAAAGGGGTTTTCAAAAGTACACACTTTTTGTAAGAGTGAGTTTTCTATTATTTCCCCACCGCCCCCACCCCTTATAACAAGAGAACAAGGCCAGCATGAAATGGATTTAGACTATTTGGCATTTTCATGAGGAAAAATGTTTTTCAGTCCAATAAAACATCTTGGATTAAAATTTGATCCTGTTTAACACGTTAAAAATGATCTCCTCGTTGCCCCCCATCATGCTTAGCCTATGTAAACAGTAGCAATCACTTCCATGTACAGTATGCTTACACTAATTCTATTAGCCTTTCCTGGTCCTGCCAAGAACAGCAGAACAGCTATTATAATTCAATATTATATCTGAATGGTGGTGATGAATTGCATAAGTAGTGGCACTATTCCAGAAAGATGCATAAACTGATAATGTGTTTCAATAGAAACAGATTAGAGCCTGATTGCCTTTTCTATGGGTTTAAATTGGGAGTAACACTATCTAAATTCATGCATTAATAAAAATTTTAATAAATATGTATAGCCCAGCATTTTAAAAAATGACCATTACAGGGCTATAACAAAGCTTTAGTGAAAACAAGACCCTAATGTTTGTAGAGTTCCTAATCTGATGGTAGTAAAGTTTATGCAGGTGTTAAATTGGATCATTTACACATGGTCACATTTAGTGGCAGGACTAAAACTGTGGTATTTTTAGCTCTGTTCTTTGTTTGAGTGCTGAATGTTGTAATGCTGGTCTACTGCCTCAAAGTCATTTAGAGGAGTCAATGTGTTGATGACAGCCATTTGCTGGTTTGAATTTAAATCTACCTTTGTCCTGCATCATTTAAGACACAACAGACATTGACAGCCAGCGGTCACAGCAAGGAAGTGGGGAAGCAATTCTGAACCCTCTACAAGCAACTAAATAGGAATGATGGGGGAAGGGGGAGGGAAGAACCATAACTATAACAGAAACTGAAAAAGGACACAAGTATAAATGTAAATGAGTAAAATGCTTACATGCTAGTTGCTTCCAAAAACACTATCCTGCATTTTATTTTTATGTTCAATGAACTGAACTCTAGCACAAAGATGTCCACATATCACCATTATGGTGGCCATTAGAGAAATGCTGCCCATTTGATGTACAGAGGCACACAATGTTTCATTGTTCAATAGACAAGACTACTTGGGAAAGCTATTTCCTCTAACTGTTATAAAGGAATTCAGGCTGAAAATGTAACAGGAAAAATAAGCCCAACCCTGGGTAACAGGAGAGAGAGAAAGATGGCATCATGTTACCACCTCAGTAGGCATACACAGTAATGACAAGTAGATACTTGGTGTTAAACCCCAAACAAAGAATATGCCTCCATCCTAGGTGAGTCAGATCCACCTGTAAGATGCTTAGAAAGATGGGAGGTCTGTCTCCATACTTTCCACCTAGAATTTAGTGACAGTTGTCTAGTTTGTCACACCAAGTGTAGGATTGTCCTGGCGTTGCATTGTTAGTCTTTATATTTAATATATTTTTTAAAACCTGAATTGCAACAGAATTAGAGGGAAGCTTCTTTTGTTAACTGAGAGCTGGTTAAAATGTAGGTCTAAATAGACACTATTCAAAACTGAGGTCAAAATTGGGGCCCTGCCACAATCTATGATCCTCATGTTGTTCAACATTTTCATGAATGACCTGGAAACAGTGGTATCCAGTGAAATCTTCAAGTGTGCAAGTGGTACTAAATTGTAGTCAAATCCCAAGCTAACAGGAGCTACAGAAAGATCTCACCAAGGTGAGTGAACAAAAGAGTGTCAGATGAACTTCAGTGTTGACAAATGCAAGGTAATGCGCATGCGGAAAAATAACCTCAGTTGTGCCTACATAATGCTGAATTTTGAACTGGCTGTTATGACTCGGGAAGGAGACCATGGATTCATTGTAGATAATTCCTTAAAAACATCCGCTCAGTGTTTTGGCAGTGGTGGCTAAAAATGCTAATAATATTGGGCATCATTAAGGAGGGAATTGAAAGTGAAACAGGAAAATATCATCATACCACTATGGAAATCCATGTTGTACCCACATTTTGAATACTGTGCACAGTTCTGCTCTCTGCATCTCAAAAAGGATGTAATAGAATTAGAAAAGGTATAAAGATGAACCAAGATGATTAAGGTCATACAGCAGTTGTCACAGAAATTATAGAGAAGGAGTGTTAGAAGAGACCTCCAGAGGTCATCTAGTCCAACCCACTGCCTGAGGAAGGATCATCCTTATCCTAACCACCCTATACAATCTATAATCTAAACCCTTCATAAAACTACCATCAGCCCTGACACAACACAAGCATAGCATCCTAACCTAGCAAAGAAACCATGGAAGCCTATGTCCCGCTTCTATAAAAGGCTGTTAAAATATGCTTGATATCCAAGGCAGAGGGCCACACCTCCCAGTACAGAGGAAAGAAACTACCATCTCCCTTCTCCCCCTCCAAATCCATACCAATCTGACCATGGGGTAAAATTCCTTCCTGCCCCCAAAAATGTTTATTGGTCTGACCCTGAGTGTAAGGGCAAGACCCTCTAGCTAGGAATCTCTGGCTTTGGTCACAGCAGGAGCATTGGCCCACCCCAGCCAAAATCCCCTGCCTTGAATACAGCCAATACCCAATGACTCTGAGGAAGTTTAAAAATACCCTGACACATGTAGCAGAAAGTGGGGGTGGGGACAACCAGCAAAGCCTAGATGCATAGGAAATACTCATAATAGAAAATTTGGAATATCTATTTCTTTATTGTCATACCAGGAGAGATTAAAAAGGTTAGGACTCCTTAGTTTGAAAAAGAGAAGACTGGGGGTAGAAGTATGATAGAAGTCTATTAAAAATGAATAATATAGACAACACAAATAGAGAACTGTTATTCACCAAGTCCTAGAAATTTGAATTATGCAAGCTTTAAATTTTACGAGAGAGGACTTTTTAAATCAGCACGTAATTAACTTGTGGAACCTACTGTCCAAGGAGGTCGTAAAGACAGATAGTATAGGTAGCTGCATAATGGCATTATTATTTAAATATATTCTTGGGCCCCCTCTACACATGCAGGTAAAGGCACAATGTGATCTAATGCACAGTTTCCACAATTGCGCCTTCTGCCGTGCCACACGTGCATGGCAGGAAGTCTAATTGTGGGATTGCACATTAAATCCCATCATGCCTTATTGCCACTAAAGAGGAAGTTCAATTATGGGCTCCCCCTGCACCAGCAGAAGCCAGTCCTCAGAGCTGGGAACCCCCTCAGCTGAAGGGCTTCCAGCCACAGGGGCACCCCATGTACCCCTACAGCTGGGAGATGCAACTGCTGAGATTCCTCAGCCTCAAAGTGCATGAAGCCCCTGGGGTGGAGAGATCATGGCTGCTGCAATCTCCCAGCCTCAGGAGTGTGTGAAACCCCCAGGGCAGAGAGATCACTGCAGCAGTGTTCTCCCCACCATGGGGGATTTATGTAACCGTGGGGCTGAGAGATCAGCCATGCCCTGTGGCTGCTGGGACCCCAGCACTGAGAGGCATGCTGCCAGGACCCAGAGTCCACAGCAGCTGCAGGACTTGCAGCCCTGGCTGGGCAAGGTTCAGTCCTGTGGCAGGGAACCCACAGCTGATGGGATCCCAGCTGCAGGGGGAACTTACTACAAGTGAAAATCAAAGCTGGTTAGCAACCAGCTATAAATTTAGTACGTATTTTTGAGACCTAACTTTATAGCTGGTTGGAGTTTTTTATGGCATGATAGCTACTTTGCACATGTAGCTGGTCTCAAGGTAACTGTGTAACAAATCAGTTGATTGTGTGATACCTGTAAAGTGCGGTAAGGGCCCTGGTTGCTCAAATAGGCATTTACATACAACCATATATGCAGGACTTAGCACCTCTGTTTGAAAACTGGTCCTTATCTCAGATACATGAATGAATCTCTGGGCAGTTCATAAAAGCGATTCTGTTGTAATACCTTTTGCACTCTAACTGACTCATATAAGAATGTGCCCTAGTCAGGAAACAACAGGGCGCTGTTTTATTGTTAATATTTTTCAAAAACCAAGGACATTTCCTCCCTGATTCTCGTATTGGATTATATTGTAAGCCTGCTTCCTTCTCCTGCATAGATCTTTGGTGCTAGCATAGAAATCAGAATATTGAACTTTATAAACCAAATCCCAAAGATGGGCAATTCTGCACCTAGTGTACCACCAGCATTTGGTGCCTGGGATTGGAAGAAGCTATAAACCCCTTTGCTGATATTGGTTCCAAAGAGCAAATTAGAGCCATTTCAAGGCTGCATTACCATAGCTGACATAAATTAAATATATTGCAGCTTGGGGCCATTAGACTTCAGAGGCGTTCTAGCCATCTTCCCTTTTTCTCCTCCTCCTCTTCTGTTGAGAGGAGGTTTGTCACGGAGGAGGAATAGCACAGAGGTAACTCAATGTCACTAGAGACTCTCCCTATCCAAAAGAAATTCTCAGCCAGTCATTTAAAACCCTTAATTTTCTTTGTACTGTCAGAACTGTGCAGAGCAGACTTAATGCAGCTGAGGATTTGGTCCTGGAACTGCCATACAGATCTGAGAAGGGAACTTGGTTCTTCTCATGAAAAGGATGTTGTGGTTACAAGACTGCTGCATATCTGATATTATAGTTTTTTATGTAATGATAATGGACATATCTGTATATCATCCTTTGCTCAGAAACAAGAATTAATAATGGTAAGTGCAAAAATGCATATTCGAGATACAAATGTCATAAATAAAGAAATTGCAGCATAATAAAACATCACACTAGCTGCTTTCAGCAATTCAGTAACTTTATCAGCAAGGTAATTGCCTGCCTTTCTTCTCCAAGACAGAAATAATAGCTTGGCACTAACCTTCCTTGTCTTGCTGCAAAGACTGTCCCGATCAGACAGCCTTCAAACAGCTCGTGCCAGCTCTCTTGTCCTTTGCTCCTTTCTAATATTGTTTTGGAATTGACCATCCAATCCAGACTATGGATTAGACTTTTTTTAGTATTATTATTTCCCTTCCTCTTCTCTGGTAGTCTTTGGAGACAGGAAAAGTTGACAGAGTGGTTTAGGGAGAGAATGAGAGGGAAAAGGAATGAAATGCTGACTATCAGGCTTTATTCCAACATGCTGTGTGGCTTAACAGTGTATATTTATAGTTTAACTTTCAACAGATACTTATTATAGAGAACTTGGATGTCTATAACCTATATCTGGAATTGCTGTAGCAAGAAAATTCTAATACTGAAATTGCAGTCTACTGTAAACAGTGACTTTTTTCCCCCTCTCATTAAAATTACCAATATAAATTTAAGATTCTTCACCACACTGGGTTTTCTGGGTTTTTCTTCCATTGCCTATTATTATGAGCTTCATCACTGCAATAGATTAATATAATTTACATTCCTCCTTTCCAGCACCCACCCCATTCTGACTGACCGAGAAAGGGGCTTTTCTCTCCCCATGGGACACACATTGGAATTGCATCAGTATAAAGG
The DNA here is from genome assembly GCF_001723895.1 of Crocodylus porosus. Classification (NCBI taxonomy): domain Eukaryota; kingdom Metazoa; phylum Chordata; order Crocodylia; family Crocodylidae; genus Crocodylus; species Crocodylus porosus. The sequence continues at coordinate 8,778,891 of NW_017728912.1, read as the reverse complement.
TTTTTATTTTTAAAGAGAAACATATCTAGATGTGGAGAAATAATAATTTCTCTGCAAGAAAGGAACTGCCTTGCCTTTTTTACCTCTCGTGCAAATGCCATGTTTTCTGTAACAAAAAAAAATATGCTCCTCTGACAGTGGTGCCACAATGGTGACTCATTGCTATTTATATTTGATCTTGTCTACTGTCACTTTTGTCAGGCTTTTTCTTACCCCTCCCCCACCCCCTTTATAGCCTGCTTCAATGCTGATTATTCCACAAATGGCAATGGGAAGCTGTGTGCTCCACGATAGCAGAGAGAATTGAAGTGCTTAATAAATTGCCTATGCCACTACAGGATGCCTTTCAGTAAGATCATTTCTGAGATGTCACAATAGCAAATCTGCCTTGCCCAGAGACTACGACGTATGCTAAGAAAAAGGGAGATGTAGGTACTTGACTGCAGGCCTTAGACAACACAAAGCATTCAAGACACTGCACATTCTGTGATTGTAGGTAGTATTAGCCATTGAATAAATAGGTTTCTGGTGATCAGAACTGCCATTAAAGGACAATATTCTCCATATATGTGTACTTACTGAGTTTTCTACTAAATTTTAATATATATATCCACAAAATATTCACCAGCTATGTAGTATAAGGAAAAACATTAAAATGACTTAAGAAATATCACTGAAATTCTTGTCATTGATGTTTTTACTAATATATCAGTTCTGCTGTCAGGATAGCCCTATCATAGGATCTTTTCCAGAAAAGTTCAGGAAATACCAGAATAATAAACTCTGTTGTTGTGTTGTTTTGTTTTTTAAATAACAACTTTTCGGAAAGCATGTTTGTCTACTTATATGCTGTGACAGGGCTGTCCAAATGGCGGCCAGCCCATGAGCAGTTAATGTATGATCTGCAGGCCCCTTCAGCCATCTCTCCCACTGCCAAATGGCAGGGAGGGTCTGGAGAAGGCATGTGCAGCTCCCTTCTGTGCCAAAGTTGGACAGCCCCACTCTATGTATTCCCTTCCTTTAAGTGACTAGAGAGAGTCAACATTAAATCCAAGCTCTTACCATATCACTCTATCAAAAAGAGAAAACTTACAGGATCCAGTGAAGCCAACTTAGCAGTCACTTAAACTCTGTGGGTGTCTATACACATGCACTAAGGTGGTGGTGGTTGTGGGGGTGGCTCCTGGACAGCTACTCTAATTAAAATGCTGCAGTGTCACATGTATTCAGCATCCCACACTTCAGAGGGGCCACAGGGGTGCTTTAACTAAAACTCATTTGACAAGTTTTACTTAAAGTGGCCCCGCTGCCAGTTTGAAATGTGGGATGCGAAATACATGAAACAGTGAGGCATGCTTGAGCATTCTAATTGGAACAAGATTAATCGAGTCTGCTCCAACGTGTTCTAATTAGAACACAGCAGAGCATGTGTATAAGTACCCTAGGATTCTAACCAATACACTCCAGAGCTGTTTCATTTCCCCATATCTTTGTTTACTTGCTATGTGGATATGTAAACAGACTCATTGAGTGTTGACAGTATACTTGGCACAATAAAAACAAAGAAGAGTTTGTGTATATAAGCAAATAAAGAGAACAGCAACTGGAGCTTCCCTTAGAACAGGCACATAATCTGTGTCCACAGAGCTTATCACATGTGGTTCCACATAATTAAGATCTTTCCAAGAAACAAATTGTTCTTTGAACCACATATCTGTAAAGTAACTGGATGACTTATTGAGATCCCTGGGAAGTAGATATGGGGCGGGGTCAACTGCTACGTATAACATTCGTTACTGTCCACCATCAGTCCAGAGCTACAATCTCTACTTATTTATCTACCATCACTCTGCAGACCTAGAAATCTACATAACTTTTCTGATTCTTTTTACACTGTTACAAGAGAAGCCACTATACTTATGCCCTCAATAAGAGATGGAAGCAGCAAAGATGTTCAACTGTTACAAGCCAAAGTTCAGTAACTGTCTCTACATTGTCTATATAATGTAGTCCCCCTTCCCCCAAGGCATGATCTAAGACAGCATTTACCAATCAGTGTGCTGTCAGGCATGTCCAGGTGTGCTGCGGCATTTTAGGCAAGAGCCATGCCCCCTGCCTGCTGCTGCTGCAGGCAGACAGACAGATGGGGGGGGGACATGACTCCAGCCAGTGATTCAAATGCCATTCCATCCACTTCCCACCACTCTGCGGCATCCCACTGCTCACTAACGTTTACCTGCCCCGGGTCTGCAGCGTTTCGCTGCTTGCCAGCCCCTCTCCCCCTACCTAGCTGGTGTGCCATGGGGTAGGGGAGGCCATGTAAGTGTGCCACAGGGTGAAAAAGGTTAGGAAATGCTGATCTAGGAGACAGGATGGGAACTGACAGGTCTAGAGGGCAGATAGAAATGAAGCTCCCGGCTGTAACTGAGTTGCAATGAGCTCCTGGAACAAGCAGAAGTTCACTGTTGGTTTTGGGGGGAGGGAAATCTAGCTGTTGGCCATTTTTAAGCTGCCTGCAGCTGTGCCCATGTTTGACCACGGCTATAAACTACTTTCTATGGCCAGATCAGGCAAAAATTGTCACTTCTGTCTCACTCCTAGTTCCTGCTAGTCCTTAGCTCTTGCACCTAAGAGGACACATTGCAGATGCTTTCCCACCTCATCTTCCCCGCACCCCCATCTCCCTTTTCTTTATGTCAGTGATCCAGTAGAAAGCCTCCAGGTGAAAATTTTGTGGGAGAGTCAGAATTAGAAAGGTGACTACATATTCCGTGTTTCTGTAAGTCAGGTTTCATAAAATAAAACAACATGATTTTAACCTCTTTTAAAGGGTATTGTATTTTCCAATCAAGTGTGGAAGTCTTGGGTCAGTTAACTCTGGTCCACTGTGGCCTGTTTGTACTGCTGTCTTGGTACAAAGGAACTATGAAGCCAATTTACTCAACTTCCTAAGGATTTCCTCATCTTGGGTGGATAAGAACTAGCTGCACCAGTTCAATAGAAGCCTCTACCATAGAGATTAGCACCTGCCACAGGGGACCTAGCCAGAGAAAATGAATCAGAGCCAGAATACCACTAATCACAGAAACTCCTAGATGTCAGAACAATACCTTGCTGTATAAGCACACAGACATAATTTACAGAAGTCTCAAGGCAACTTTGAATTATTTCAGAAACCAAATTCCAAGTCAGCATCAAGATCAGGGAACCCAAGCACCAACCTTTCTTCTCTGCTGGTTTACTGCTGACTCAGCCTAAAACACTGAAGAAATTATTATGCAAACAGAAGGGGTTAAAATTTACAATACTGTATTCACTCAAATCTAAGACAAGGTATTTCCCTCCCCACCCCTTCAAAGTGTATGGGGGGAAGTGGGGAGAGGGAAGTCCCTCATCTTGGATCTGAGTACAAGGCTGGTGGGCCAGATCAGTCCTGAGGCTCTGGCTCCTGCCCTGACCTTCTTGGGGTTGGAGTCAGAGCTTCAGCTGTTGCCCTGACATCTCTTTCCCACCACTACAACTTGCCTTCAGTCACTGCTCCTGCTCCTGCCTGAAGCATGGAGCACATAGTGTTTCTGGCCTCTTTGTGGCGAGGTAGCAGTGGTTATGTCAGCAGCAGCCCTGGCTCTGGCTCTGGCTCAGATTCAGACCTGGGTCCAGAGCTGCCACCACAACTGCTGCCGCCTGGCCAGTGCCACCATGTGTTCCATACCTCAGGCTGGAGCAGGGACAGAGCTGCAGCTGCAGCTAAGGGTAAGCCTTGGCCAGGGGAGAAATGGTAGGGGACCAGGCAGTGAGTGAGGGGTAGTTGTGGCCAGTATAGGAAGCAAGGTATGGAGAGGGGAGTGGAGCTAAGAAGTGGGGGGTCAAGGTATTTGACTCCCTCTGGTTTCTTTACTGCAGCAGTGCAGGGGGACACAATTAAGATGACCCTCCAATAATCAGACTCTGTACACAGAATCAAAGAAAATTAGGGTTGGAAGGGACCTCAGGAGGTCAGCTAGTCCCCTGCTCAAAGCAGGAACATCCCCAACTAGATCATGTCAGCCAAAGCTTTGTCTAGCCGGGTTTTGAAAACATCCAAGGATGCAGCTTCTACCACTTCTCTGTGTAACCTGTTCCAGTGTTTTACTACCCTCCTAGTGGGAAATTCTTAATATCTAACCTCAACTTGCCTTGCTTCATCTTGAGACCTTTGCTCCCTGTTCTGTCATCTGCCACCACTGAAAATAGTCAAGCTCCATCCTCTTTCGAACCCTCCCCCCTCCCCCCTTCAGGTAGTTTAAGGCTGCCATTTCATTTCTTCTCAATCTCCTCTCATCTAGACTGAGTAAGCCAAGTTCCCTCAGCCTCTCCTCATAAGTCATGTCCACAGACCCCCCTCACCATTTTTGTTGCCCTCCACTGGACCCTCTCCAATGTGTCCACAAATTTATTCACAATTTGTCCACATGGAAAAATTATGACACATTTATACATTTACCATGTCTAGAGTCATAGAATCATAGAAGTAGGGTCAAAAGGGACTTTGTAGATCTTCAAGTCCGACCGCCTGCCTGGGCAGGAGAAAAACTGGGCTCAAATGACTCCAGCCAGGTAGGCATCAAGCCTCTTCTTAAAGACCCCCATGGTAGGAGACAGCACCACTTCCCTTGGAAGTCTAATTATTGGGAATCATCCCGAGTCTTAAATCAGGAGTCATCTTGCAGGCAGGTAAATATGTTGGATCATAAGAATATTTTAATTTATTTTTGAAATCAAAGATTTCTAACAAGGTCATAAATGTCAAATAAAATGATGAAAAAATAATGACTCAATGTACTCTTTGTTTCTGTGTACTTTTTCATATAAACCAGATGTGGCTTGTTCTTCATGTTTCTGTGAAAACAAGTCTTCAGATAACTTTCATTCTAAATATAAATAAAAATGAGGTCATAACAGTTAAAAAAAAGGGAGAAGATAGGAGAAGAGTCAGCCTGATAAAGGAGTTAGTAATTCCAAAATGGCATAAAGATGAGCCAGACATTAATAACTTTTTGAAGTATTTTGGCAGACCAAATCAGATCATTGTTATATGCAGCCAAAAGTGGCTGCCATAGAAGACCTCTGATGAAAATAAAGCTCAAAACAGTCTGTACCAACTTAAAACCATCTAGAATAAATCACGGAAATGAGACATAAGGGAACTATTAGGTCATCTACTCCTTACCTCTGACAGTAGAGAAATGTTCCATACACCACATGTGCCTTGTTCACTCCCATTTTAAATAAGCCATAAGCACTGTGACTTCTTCTCTTGGATACTAGCCCATAGTCAATTAGCATTTCCTTTTAGGAAATGTTTATTGCTACTTAGCCGAAAAACCCCAACTTTGACAAATTTAATTGCATTACTCCTAATTATATTTCTTTGTAATACCTTAAATATTCATCTCCTATACCAGGAAAACAATTGTACTCACTTAACAACACACGCTTTAAATTTCATTTAGCCAAGTTCCACACATTCATCATGTTGTCTTTTCCTACAAATCAAATCCTTGAGAATTTCTCATGATTGTCTCTTGTCCTAGATTCCTTAGCAAACTATTAATCATTTAGTTTCATACTTCTGGTGGCTTTGTAGCCACAAGATCTTGGGTAGCTCGTCTTGCTGTGGATTTGTTTTAGTGGAAAAGATAGACTTTATTTAAGACACCAAACTGGCTGTTAGGGGATATGGGCATTATAATCAGAGAGTTGGAAAATACCTCAAGGATCATTTAGTCTAAGTTTTCCAAAAGGATGCCTGTCGAGTCCCTTCTTAAAAACCACCAGTGAAAGAGATTTCTCCAACTTCACAACACAGCTTGGTACATTGTCCTACTGTTCTTATAGTTAGGATGTTTTTCCTGAGACTTGTTCTAAATCTGCTTTGCTGAAGTCTAAATCTATTATTCCATGTACTCCCCTCTGTGGCAAAGCAGGACAGATGTTCTTCCACTTCTATATGGTAATCTTTCTATTTGAAATGTTTCCTACTGTGCAAACCCCCCTCCTCCCGCTCCAATCTCTGCCACCCTTTCTGTTACCTTAATCTCTTTTCCAGATAAACGTACCTAGTTCTCCCACTCTTTACTTGCAGAGTTTACATTTCAAATCTCGTATAATTTATGATACTCACACTTCTCTCAAATCTTCTTCTTTCTCACGGTATGCAAAGGCCTTATCAAACTAGTCTTCTAGTAGCAGTTTAGCTGCTATAGTGCAGAGCTCTGCATATGCTAATCTATCCTGATCAGGAGCTAGTTTGCATAACTATCTCCACACTGCAGAGTTTGGACATGTGCCTACTTTATTGTCCCTCACATATTGTGTTATGACTGAAGGGAATCTCTTTAATTTTGGTTTGCTTCTATTTCCTCATCCATAAATTAGTAGTGTTAATACATATCTACAGAATGTTAGAAGGTTGGTGATATGTAAATGCTTTCTGAATAGAAATTGTTTGGTAAGACTCAGTGCACTACATATTAGTTTTTATTCTTACTTTTTGTGTACATTTAGTATTTAGACATAATACTAGCTGGGGTAAAACAAAACAAAGCAAAAAACCCAAACAACCTGCATTTTGTTGTACTGCTTGTTACCATTCCCTAACCCAATGTATAGATGCCAAGAATAAAGGGGTAAACAAGTAAAACTGAAGGACCTTGAACTAGAATACAGTAAGGGGGGGAAAGAATTTGAGATTCAGGATTTTTAGGCCTTGTAACATTGTCTTGCACTCTGTGGGTACATACAGATGTTCAGGGAGCTTGAATCACATTGAAAATGGCCACCTAATCTAATTTTAATTTGCCCAGGTCCATACACTTGGATCCCTAGTTAGGTTAATCTAAATGCAAACTATATAGAAATTCAGGACAGTTACATGAGTCTAAAAATGGCCAACCCAATCTAAGTTAACCCTACCTCTGAGGTAATCTAACTTACCTTAGCTAAGAGTCCAGAGGAGAGCCACATGCATGATCAGAGGGCAGGAGAACAGGCCTTATGATGAGAAGCTGAGAACTATGGGACTCTTCAGCCCGGAGAAGCGCAGGCTCAGGGGTGACTCGCTGGCAGCCTATAAGTACATAAGGGGTGTGCATCAGGATCTGGGGGAACACCTGTTCACCAGAGCCCCCCAAGGGATGATGAGGTCAAACGGTTATAAACTACTACAAGACCATTTCAGGCTGGACATAAAGAAGACCTTCTTACTGTCTGAGCCTGGAACAGACTGCCTCCAGAGGTGGTGCAAGCGCCTACTCTGGACTCTTTTAAGAAACATTTGGATGTTTATCTTGCTGTTTATCCCTTGACCCCAGTTGACTTCCTGCCCCTGGGGCAGGGGGCTGGACTCGATCTTTCGAGTTCCCTTTCAACTTTAATGTCTATAAAATCTATAACTGTCCTGAACTTCCATACATTTCCCAGTGTATTTCTGGGGCTGGAAAAGCCCAGCTAGTGGACCCAGCTCCAGGGTTCCACTTCGCCTACCCTCTGCTCCCAGTGCCAATTTTATCAGTGTTTGTCCATTCCAGCTGCCAAGGAAGTAGGTCACTTTGGAGGCAGGGGCAAGTGGGATAGAGAGATTTGGTTTACCAGTAGGTTTGTTCATTTGAGGATGGGGTGGGTCTGGAGACTAAAAGTGGCCCCTGGTCCAAGGGGCTGGGGAGAGATCCCCTCATTTCCAACCCCTCTCCCCCGCAAATGTCACAAGACCCCCTGACCTGGCCAAACTCTCCTGTACCCCACCAACCCCCAGTATAACCTGTATACTCCCCTGATTTCCTCCCCCCATCCCCCACAACACTGCCTACTCTCCCAATCCCCCACACAAATCCAGTTGCCCCCTGAGCCCCCCATGGACTCTGCTTGCCCCCTAATATTCCCCCAATCCCCTGTCAGACCCCCTATCCTGATCTACTTTAGGGCAGCCATTTTAACTCAGTCTAACCTCCCTGGATGTCTGTACACAGCCTGTGTTCATTCATTAAACATATCTATAATATAAATAATTACAACACTAAAATGTGGATACATATACATATGCATGTGTATGTACATGGAGAGATGTATTGGTTTTGATGGTAAGCTGTATGTAGCAGAGGAAACAAACTCTAAAAGAAGAGCCTTTATTAATTATATGATCATCTTCTGAAACTGCACTGCAGTAAACATACAGCTAACCAGAAATTTGTCACACTAACTACAATAACACCACCTGCTGACTGCCAGAATAACAGGGTTCCTTATCTACACAATTCTGCAGATTAAACCAGATGATGTGGGAGCTGATAATGCGCTGAGGAGCCTATAATTTCTATTGCACCACTCGAACCTGGCTCTAGTTGGCAGTGGCCAAAAGATATTAATATCTGATGATTGTTTTTTGGCCTCAGACTCATTCCTAGAGTTTGATCTTGCTCCCAGTGAAGTCAGTGATGAGACTTCCAATGACTTCATTGGCACAATATCAAGGGTTATTGCAAGATTGGCATAGCGGTGTTAAACAATGGTTCATCTACTCTGAATGCATTATGAAGGCATATATCAAGGTTACAGTGGCAAGTGGGGGTTTTTTTCTTTGTCTGTTTACCTTAACTGGCTATCAATGTATGCCATTAAATATGATGATTGGTAGCTTTTGTGATAGTATTTAATGTAGATACAAAAATTGTTCTTAGTCATATCATGATTAATGCTAACTTGTTAAATTCTGCTAATGTATTTGTCTGAACTGCAAATGTTGAAGTGATATCTTTTATAATGAAATATTTATTTATACATTAATTGCTTCAATGTAACAGTTTCCTATTAAATAAAATAGGAATCCATGAGCTGTTCTTTTCCCATACCCGCCTTTATTTTATGTATGTCTATTAATTTCGTTGTCTTACCAAATTCTATTAATATTAATACTTGATATTGCTCCTAATATAGAGGACCCCCATGTCTTAAATCATGTTCCTAACACATTTTGAGATCTATTTAAAAATCTGTTCTCAAAAGAGAGCGAGCATGACTTCAATTTTCAATGTGGTATTTAAAATGAAAATGTCAGACCGGCTTCTTGTATCTGCTGCTGCCACCATTGGTACCAGTGGAGACCCATGCCCTGTGCCTGCTCTAAACTCACTTGTTCACACAGCTCTGGCCAGGCACAAATTGCTGTCTAGCATGGGGGAAAAGTGGGCCCTCGCTGCTGCCTGGCGCTCCTGGCTACAGCTGCCTGTAGCTCGCACAGGGCTGCTCTGTGGCTCCGCTGCCATCACCACCACCTCCTGGCTGCCCCACAGGGTAGCAGCAGCAGCACAGAGGAGCCACAGGGAAGCCTGGTGTGGGCTCCAGGCAGCTTTAGCAGAGAGCACCAGGCAGCAGCACAGAAGCGCTGTGGCTGCACACAGTTGGTGGTGGCAAGGTACCGCAGGGCATGCAGGCTCTAGGCTGTTGTGGGGTGGGGGCAGTTCAGGGGGGCATGTGCAGGGGGCTCCCATGCACACCCCCAACATAAACCCTCTCCCACACACCTCACAAATACCACACCCACCCACACCCTCCCCCACACATCTGTGCACCTCTGGGGGGAGCCCCACTCACCGCTACATGCACATAAACCACCACACACACACCCCCACATCCCCCCATGCATACCCCACTCCCACCCTCACCCCATCCACACACCCAGCCACTGTCTCCCTCCACACACCCCAAACTCTCTATATCCACCCGCATCCACACATACACCTCATACACACACATTCACACACCTGCACACACCCATCCAGACACCCCACAATATACAAGAGTAAGACTTCATTTTGAGCTATTATACAATCACCTCTATATACACAGTGCAAACACACACAAGTCAGGACAAACCTTTTTTTAAAAATAAAATTAAGATACATTATTGTGACTGTTTGATTTTTAATATTTAATTCGGGGTGGGGAGGGGGGTTCCAGTTCCAAGATGGCAAACACATCTCCCAAATGGAGTACTTCCAGGGCAATGGGAGGGACTTCCTCCACAGCTGACCAAAACTCGTTAAGCAACCCTACAGCCAAAATAATTGCACACCCTTGTCACCATGAGTCAGCCATGTAAGCTCCAGAGAGGGGGAAATCATTTAGCTGCACCCCAGAGTCCAGCATTTCCCACTAGCTATGCTGTAGGCCAGTGGTGCTCAACCTTTTAGCCCTGTAGCCCAAATTAGTAGTACAGGGCCAGTCTGTGGACTGGATCAGACTCCACATACCATGGTTGGGCACTGCACAGACTCACTTGGCCCCCACATTCTGGGAACCTTGTGCCATCTCCATCTGGCCCTGTGTACTGTGATCAGACCCCAAACCAGCCTGTACACCCAGTGTAATGGGCCACAGCCTGCAGAGCTCCCCACAGACTCCTGGGAAACCCCACGGACTGGATGACATAACATCAGAGGCCAGATCTGGCCTGTGGGCAGTAGTTGAGCATCCCTGCTGCAGGCAGCTCTCCATTCAGTATCTCTCTTTGTGGATTGCCCTTGTGAAGTGCTTAACTAGATGTATGGAATCTAAGTACCTAATTTTATATTTTGGATTCTGTGCTGGGGACAGCCAAGAACCTAAAAGTTAGGTGCTGCAGTGTCCAACTTGTAGGTTATGTGTTTTTATTTGATTTAGCTATCACTATCATACATTTAACAAAAAGCATATACACAAAGTTTTTAAAAATACTACATCAATATGCCTAAGGAACAGAAGCTTTTCTACTATAAGGCTTCTGAGCCCCTGAGCCTTTTAAAGAAGTGTCTATGAAATCTATGAAATCTATGAAATTAAACACCAGTTAGTCTGAATTATAAAAGCGTGTTTCCTTTTCTTTGCAACTATAATAAATTGCTGGCAGCTGTACTATATTTTTAAGCCTATCTTGTCCACCACTGAAAAATGAATGGTGGTTCTGGTTTATTTCATTAGTGATTTTGACATGGTGCGTTCCTGCACCAAGCCCCGTGCATGTCCAGAAGAGGCATTGGCTCAGTTTGCCCAACATCTGTAAAGACTGAGTGGCTTTTTGGAACTTTTATTTAATACCTGATTGAATCAGCTTGAGCTAAAAGTACCAAAAAGGCCTGCTGAAATGCCTGATCTTTTACAGATGCTACAGACCTGGGTTGAAGTAGCGCATTGCTTCTTCCAAAAAAGTGTGTGGGGGAATTTTGTTTGTTTTTTGTTTGTTTTTTTTAAATGTCTGCAAGCAGCCATAGTTTTTTATTATAGCAGTTGGTATTCAACTGTGTATGCATCTACACCTGCTATTAGCACAAAGCAACAAACTCTGGCGCAGATAGCACTGGAGTTTATTGCTCCTGGGCATACAGTTTGAACATGTGTCTGGGACTACAGCATATTGAGCCAGGTTGGAGCAGCCCCACCTAGCCAGGGGCCCACAGGAGTCAACCTGCCAAGTCAGGGCTGCTCTGACATGGCTCAACATGATGCACAGGGGCTGGCTGGGGCACAAGGGTGCTTCAGAGCAGAGGTAGCTGGCAGGCAGCCACCGCACTGAAGCACCCTTATGCCTCAGCCAGCCCCATTAGCATCTACATTTGTGTTGCTGCGCAGTAAATAACTGCCACATGATAGTACTAACATACTAACCTACAGTGGCATTTCTTAGTCTACTGTGTCCTAATATGGGTGCATGTGTAAATACTGAGATATTTACTGCAGAGCTAACTAGGCAACTTCACAGTAAATGTCTCGTGATTAGTTCAATACATGTACAAAATGATCAGCGTAACCACATTCCAAATTTCCATTCCAGTATAGGAACTGATGCAGAGATAGTCACAAGGAAGCTAAATACTCCAATTATACAAAAACCACTTTAGAAGTCTCTTGTTTTATGCTGGTTCCAGAGCATATTTTGGCAAAGCTATGAGGGTTTACAGGGGTAGGATCCCTTTTGGTTTACTTGATGCACATATAAGGTGGGAGCCCAGCCACTCAAAGGCAGACTCTTTTAATAGAGTTTCATAGTTTCATAGTTTCTAGGGTCAGAAGGGACCTGAGGATCATCTAGTCCGACCCCCTGCCATGGCAGGAAAGATTTCTTGCTGGAGTCATTTGACCCCAGTACTCTTTCCTGCCATGGCAGGGGGTCAGACTAGATGATCTGCTCAGGTCCCTTCCGACCCTATAAACTATGAAACTATTACTGGGGTCAAACACTACTGTTGTATTTGACTACCAGATTATAGGTAAGCATTTATATAGTAAGAAAGCTAAACATGTGGCAGAGTGTTTATTTGCATTTCGTTTTGTTTTGTTTCTTTGCCTCTCCCTATTACTTTTTTCTTATTATTTTATCAGCCTCTTGTATTTTATTTAGTTATTGTGCCTGTAACTTGATTAAATAAGGAAATTACAGTGGTACTATGTGACTTTTCCCATAGTTTTCTCGGCTTTTTCTTCTTATGTAACTGTATAATCTTTAGGGAAGTGGTTTTCAACCTGTGGTCTGTGGACCCTCAAGTGTAAGGGGTCCATGAAAGATGACTATGATCAATTAAAAGTGTGTGAATATCCACTCTTACCATTCAAAGGGTTCACACCTCCATTCCAAAATTTTTAGGGGCCTGAAAATGAAAAGCTTGAAACCCACTGCTTTAGGTTAAAGGTGGTATTATCTTGCTTATATAGATATGCATATCTAAGCGTCTAGAATATTGTGGACAGTGCATAGTTCATACACCGTTCTCTGTCTTTCACATGAGTCTACTGTCACTAGATATGAAGGGAAGAAGGGTATGCTCACATGGATCTTACAGGAGAAATGGGACCTTAGAAAACAATTAGTAGCAAAATTATTTTCAAAGCAACCTTCTAGAAAATGAATATTGGTTCTGAGGGTGTATCTATATGTGCACTTTAATGCACAGTAGACCGGTCATTCCCAAACTTTGGTACACATACCTCCAGTGATACTCAGACAACCTATCAGTGGTACACAGCAGCAGCAGACAGGGGCACTCAGGGCATTCATGTCCAGTGCAGGCATCCAGCAGGACACAGCTCTGGCCAGTGCTGCACATCACAGCAAGTGGCTCAGCCTCTGCTGGACCATATATATTGCCAGTGCTCCCAATGTGCATGTGGTGCTCCCTGCATGCTGGAGCCAGCTGCCCTCTGCACTGGGGCTGCATGGTGTGGGAGGGGAAACCCCAGGTGACTTCCCTGCGGGACAGGGAAGGCAGCTGGCTCCAGCGCACGGGACTTCTCTCCCAGGCCCAGTGAGTGCAAGGAATGCCAGTGATACAGACTGCCCAGTGGAGGATGTTCCCCTTGCTGTGATGTGCAGTGCTGCCCAGAGCAGTGCCCCACTGAGCACCCTGAGCAACCCCACTTGCCGTTGCATTATAGGGGGAGTGGAGCGGGTTTCCCCTACCCCTCCACCCTTTCTCACACCCCACCCCCACAACCCCACAATATACCCTATGCTCCCACACACACACAGCCACACCCCTCTACACACCTTACCACACACACACGTATACCCCACCTGGTGGTACTTAAGGTTGTATTGTTTAAAATTGGTAGTGTGCAGTCTGTCAGAGTTTGGGAACCACTGCAATAAACCATTTTACTGTGCATTAAAGCAAAATGTAAAAAAGGTAACATTAGATTAATATGTAGTATAATAATCTACTGCGCATTAAGCATCACAAAAAAAGCGTGCAAATGCTCTACTGCTCATTAGTGCAGCCTAATGCACAGTAATTTAGTACCTCATGTTGAAGGGCACCTTTACATGAGGGCACCTTTACATGAGTGCAGAGGCTGCTTCAACTTCCTGGAACTCCAGTGCCTCGGAGCAGACTCAGATAAGAAAGTCTGCCGGAATGTGGCAATTGCTATGTTCCAGAAGCCTCCTGAGTCTCGTGTATCAGCATCCCCACATTTAAAAATGGTGATGGGGGCACTTAAACTAAAGTTCATCAAATGCTCTTTAATTCATGCATCTCTGCCACCATTTTTAAGCATGGAGATGCTGATATATGACATGCTGTGGCACTTTAGAGTGGCTCTCAGAACTGCTTTAATTAAAGCACTGCTCCCACACCCCCACAGCACATGTAAAAGTGCTAGAAGTAATAAATTTAATGCGCATTATAAAAGGTGCATTAATGCATGAGTAGATATGCCCTGAGATTACATTATCACATTTGGAAGTATTTATTGATGTGTTTGCAGGTTACCTGTAAAGAAATATGGACAGCTGACACAAATCTGTTTCTTACTGATTTGTATTCAGTTAGCTCCAGCTAAGAAGAATTCTGACCTAACTTCTCTGAGTCTTTAACTAATGATGGTAACTTAAACATACTTAATAAAACAAACATAACTTAATAACATTTTATGAGAAGAGGAACGTCTTCCTATAATTAGTACAAGTGGCATAGTTCATAGGTTAACTTTAAATAGTATGCTAAATACACCCACAAATTTATTGACATCTAAAAAATCAAACAGATGCTTCAACATGTAGATTTTATATCAAATACCATATATGCATGGTTTATGATCTTACAGAACTTTTTATAAAAGGAATTTTAAAAGACTGGGCAGAAGGGGTAAAACTTTAATAAAGCCAGGGCAGTGTTTCTCCCTTAACATTTCAGCTACTTCTAACGATTAACATTATTTTTCTGACAGTAGTTCCAAGAGGCTCCAACAGATTAAATTAGTACTCTGTCATGCTATCAATTAAACAAACTTATATTAAGAGACAACTCTGTGCTGAAAATGGTACTGTCTAATTAAATAAGACAAGTAAATGGTATAAGGGGAAGTATAGGGATGGAGAAGTGACTTGTCAAAGATCACACAGATGTTCAGTGGAAGAGACAGGAGTAAAACACAGATCTGCTAACTTCAGATAGGGTTTTATTCAATATATTTCTGGGAAGTGCCCGGAAAATGCAAGATCAACTGTGGTATGACATATATCCCTGGTTTTTCACCACATGGTTAAATAGTTCTAGGAAGTACAGGTTGAAAGCTTAGGTAAAATGGCCTGAATTTACTCTCATGATATTAGGATGTAACTGTCACCAACTGGCTTCTCCGCTGTCCCTCTGTCAACTGTATTTATTGCTTAGAATTGTTTAAATTTACTAGTAGTTTAGAGACCCCAGTGAAGATGAAGTCCTTCCTGGCTAGGAACTGGTGATCAAATAATAATATTTATCGAAGTAATAGTAGACACGTAGGCCTATTATTGCTGTTCTATCACTTTTACAGCAGTCTAACTCTAGGTAGTCCAAAGATGTTAGACTGGAGCGGTTATATTTTTTTTAATATATAGACATTGTAGGTAGGAGTGGAAATTTTGTTTTTTAAGGCTTCTTTTTTTATTCATACAGGGTCCCATAAGACTTCTAATTTTCAGTGTGTATTGGAGAGAGCAATGGTTAACTTTAAATTCATTTAGAATGGAAAGTATTTTTAACATATAAATGTCTTAGGTGGAAAACCTTCTTTTAATTGTTGGAAGTTAGCTAACACACTATGATTACCACTTAAGAAATAATAATAGTACAAAATTAATTTTTCAACTGTCAGGTAGATTTTTCACAATTTACTTCAACTAGTCAGCAAATATCTGCTTGCTAACAGAACAGCACATCTCTTTACAGATTTTTCTTGGTCCCATATTCATTTTGACTAGATGAGCTTGTTTGAAAATGTTTCTTTACAGTAGTGTTAATAATTTCCATTTCTGCTGAAAGATCAGGGTCTTACTGTGTCATCCAACAGATTTTCAAGATTCTGGGCAATATTTTTTAAGAAATGTCACGTATTGCAGATAGGAAGTACCAGAAAGGGACATCTAACTTTGAAATTCTTATTGGAGGAGTACTATAACTAAAATAAAATATAATCACCCAGCAAATTAAACCTTTTTATTCTTCAATCCTTGTGTTTCTAAGGTTGCATACTGAGAAAGTCCACTCAGTTCCAGACAATCGGTCTTTATTCTGAAATTGTCAACTAACTACAGAAGTACCAAAAGGCAGAGACTTACTAAAGCTAGTAACATTTTTTCCTTCATATTCCTTATGCAAGTGGAATTGTTGAAATGCAATTATAATTAGTTTTGCCTCCTTTAAATAGCATATTAAATTATGCAGGCTTTAGACTCCAGCAAAAAAATAATTAGTTTTTTGTGTTAAATTGGAAGCAGAGACCCTAGTGAATGTATCTCTATAGAAGATACTTTATTGTGGTTGAAACTGAAGGCATTAGTAAAAAACCAAAACAAAAAATCCAGTATAGTTAATTTGGTGCTAGAAGTTAAGATCTTGATTTAGGATCAATTACTCAAGCCCAGTCACTGCACACTATATAGTTTTTATTGGCACTGGGGGTTGTATCAGTGACTTGTCTCACTCCAGCTACACTGGCTTCTTTCTTGCATTCCATTTAATTCAGTTACTTATTGCTGTAGAAAAATCTCAAGCGGTCAGAAAATAAGACTGGTAAATTCCATTCTTGTTGAGAAAATGAATATGTAAATTGCTCCCCTTTGAGTACTAGAAATGTTCACTTTTCAGACTATCACCAGGCTGTAGCTGACTTCCCAGTGTGGCTAAGGACATCTCGGTGGCCTGGAATGACTGCCTCCTTAATAGGGAAGCTGCAGTATATTCTCCCCCTCCCACAGTTAGAAGTGCTTTGGTCCTCACTCAGTCTCTCCTGCCATGACTTTGATGGAACATTTCAGGTGATGTTCAGTCTAGAGTAGTCTAACCATCTAAGGGAAAAACACGGACACCACCAGTCTCTTATACAGCTGAACTCTCTGGATCAGCTATGAGGCCTGAATGAGAGCTCCTCCAGCCCCTATACTCCCACCTCAAACCTCTGTTTGTATATGCTTCATAGAATCTCAGACCTTAAGGAGTCTGCAGTCACTCAGTGTCAACCCAAAGTCTTATTCACACCCAGCCTTGTAGCTGAAGGTGCCAGGCTTTGCCCCAGGGATACCTAGCAGTCAGTTTTGAATGAATACAATAAAAGCTAAGCTGCTCCTCACCCACCTACCACTCTGCATTCTCTGTCATCTATTCCCCACTATGCCTCAGTTCCAGGGGCTTCTTAAGGGCTCCAACTGGTCCTCTTCTCCAATCAGAGCCCACCTCTGGCACACAGCTGGGGCTCACAGTCTCTGCCAAGGTAATAACTGGGCCTACAGTAGTCAACCAATTGCCAGGCATTATAGCTGGCACAGCTTTCCGGTTCCATCCCCAAACTGGGAACCTGACTGCACCGGACAGCATCTCCATCACCTGCTCCTGGCTGGACTGGCCCCTCTAGCATGCCCAAAAGTGGGGAACAGCCTTGGTCTAGCTTGCTCAGCTCCCAGAGGGGAACCACAGTCTGGGAGGATCCCAGACACACCACAGGTAAGGGAGGAGGTGGGAGTGGGGCTCTTTCCCCTCCCCCAGGCCTCTCTGCCTAATAGACACTGCTACTGGTAACTTTAAACACTGAGAGAATGATATCTGATAAGTCTTGTGTTTAAGATATGGCCTTGAAAGCTGACATTTGGTTTCATATTAATGAAGTGGGGTTTTCTGGTATGTGACACTTTTTTTTGTTTTGTTTTCTTAGCCATCTTAACTTCATTTTCATATCAGCAGAAAAAACAATAATCTCCAGAGTAAAACTTCATTATTCTTGCTTTCCCAAATCTTACCGATCCATTTCTGCATGTGGACGATGCTGTTCTATTCTGAAGAATTTGGTTTCGTGCTCAGGTTTCATAGAGTTTAAAAACAAAGGAGTTAAATAATTGTCTTAAATGAAATTTGGAAAGCTAGCATGTTTGTCTTAATGCATTCAGGCCTTGATTTGGCAAAGTAATTGAGCAGATCTGGATCATTAAACACTTGAATATGTCCACTAACTTCAGTGGGATGTCACACTCATAATTGTACACTTACACATATGTACCTACCAGAATTGAAACCAAAAGACATTTGTGCTTAAATATAGCCAATGTGTTGAATGTGGGCCATGTTTTAGATTATATGGTGATGAAGGGCATCATCAAAGGGGGTTCTATTAATTAAAGGAAGGTGCCTAAGACATTTTAACCCCTTGAATGAGATTTAGTAGCTTTTTGTCTTAATTGAAACTTAAACTGCTTTGCAAGTCTCTTATAACACACAAAGTATAATCATGGGTATACTAACCTGTTATGGTGTACTAAATTCATGTGAGGTGGTGTGCTAAATTAAATCAGTAACAGGTTAACCTGACCTATCAAACTTCTGTACACATTCAGTGTACAGCCTCAGGGCTGGGAAAGCCCAGCCACTCACCCCCACCTAGAGGCTGCAGGTTTCCCCTCCACCCTGGCCAGATTACATTTAGCTCCTGGATAGATAGCCTCCCCTTTCCTCCCTAACAGACCCAGCAGCCTCCTCCCCATCCTACCAACCCCTCCCCACACACCTGCTAGCCCCTCTCGCATCCTGCCTGCTCCTCCTCTTACCCCAACTTACTTAGATCAAGTTTACAGCATGGCTTCCAGCACCAGCAAATGTGTGCACATGCTGCATCCAATCTAAGATCACACATCTTAAAGCAAGCCATGTGATTGTAGACTGAGTACAGCAAACATCTGCATGTACCCTTAGTATGTATTGTTGTTGCTGTACAAGAACATTCAATTGTTTATCTGGTGAAGAAATGAATTCACCTATATTGTGCAGATGTCTTCCATTGACAGATTGTACACTTGCAATGAAATATACACTTCTCTATGTATATTTTTAACTACAGGATTACACAATGATTATGATAGGTGCTGGATTTTACATTATCCTCAATTGTGTTTTCTGTGCTGTACAGATTCCAGTTGATGTTTGCAAGGCAGCCAGAAAATTACCCCAATTACATGAAATTATTGTGATTTAAACACAAATACTCCCATCCCCCTCTGCGAGTTCTTTGTATTGGAGAAATAAAGCAATCTGCTGTTTTAGCACCCAGTAAGATAAACTAGGTTTTTCTTTGTTGGCTATTAACTATAGAAATAGAATGAATTCTGCTTATTATTATAGTGCTGGTAGGAGAGATGTTGTTAATACTAATTTGGCCTTGGTTTTTGCCATTAAGATGTCTTGTTTAGGTGCCTGAATTAGTTAAACCAGATAATGTAAGTATCAGATGGGTTTTTAAATCAAAATATGAAAATGAAAAGGCGTAATTTCACATATATTATTTTGCAGTTTGATCTGATGGAAAGAGGCTTTTAGCATCTTTAGCATCCCAGTGCCCTAAGCATTTTATTAAACAATTACTATTATTTTAATAATAATGTTCATGAGTAGTCTCATTAGAAATAATATGCTTACCAATATGTACACAGTGAAGAGGAAATATGCTGCAAAGTATAAGGCCTTACTTTGCCTCAGTTTTCTTAACAAAGCATATAAATTGAATAAATTAATTAATACAGAGCCATCACTGTTTTATACTGCTTTAGGGGAGGAAATAGTTCAGAAGCGTTTGAACAAAGGAACTAATGCACTTTATAGGATATATTAACTACAGTATAATTTAGCCAGATAGGATACAATATAGGTGAACTCATTTCTTCACCAGATTAAACAGTTGAATGTTCTTGTACAGCAACAATAATTTAATCCAAAGTTATGTGCTCTGGCATTACAAATTTTATACTGTTTATATTTTCACGTGTATGATTGAATTTGCCCCTGTAGATACTAGTGATTGTGTTTAACTTTTATTATTTTGGGATCATTCCTATAGTTCCTTGCTACAGAACTTTCTCAGACTGATTGTCTTAACAAGCCAGTTACAAAAGGTGTTTCTTTGCATTTCTAATATCATTTTCTGCTTTAATATTTTAGTTCAGAAGGGCAATATTTTGCATTACAGGAAACCCTTGCTATTCGTGGGTACAGCATTTGTGGTTTCAAATATTCATGAATGCAAAACTTGCATCTTAAATACACTTACAGGAGCTCCTCAGGAACTCCGTTCATGCCGCTGCTGGGCTCCCACCGCCGGGCTCCTGCCATCGCCAGCACAGCCATGCCCACCCCACCAGCCACTAGGGGCACTGCATTCATGACATTCATGAACACAGTGCTGTATTCACAGATTTCACCATTCACCAAGGTCTCGTGAATGTATCCCCTGCAAATGGCAAGGGTTGCCTGTATACTTACTGTGACAGGAAAGTATCCCAATCCAAATACTGGGAAACCAAACATGCAAGAAATCTAGAGATAAAAATTGTGGCAAAATAAGAATAAATTTGGCATGTAAAAATATGAGAGAGATTCTGAGTTAAAACCAAACCTTGGCCCCACAGCTGTGTATACTTGTTTAAAAGGCAGCTAAAAGGTATGCAAGAAAGTTCTCTGATGTGGAACAACTGCTACTACCACATCATAATATTAAAGAAGAGTAAAGACCTTAAATTGAGCATAAGTTTTTATTATTATTATTTTGTAGTTTGTCTCAGTAAACTCCCCCTTCATATTTTTATTTCTATTTTAACTTTCTAAAGAAAAAATGGGGTAGCAAGAACAGAAATGAATCACAACCTTCCTTTTCAAAAGCTGAGCACACTGGTGCTCTGCTTAATATCAACCAAAGGCATTATCGCTGCAGTACTGAACCCCCACCTGCAGCCCATTCAGGATAGCTTTAGAAAGATGCTATGACAGAAAGAAGCAATAATGTGAAGATGAGGTAAAAAGGAAAATGAGGGAAACAAATATGTCATACGTAATGCAAATTGAATGCTGTAATCTCTACTAATTCCAGTTAATCAT
Source organism: Crocodylus porosus (assembly GCF_001723895.1). Classification (NCBI taxonomy): domain Eukaryota; kingdom Metazoa; phylum Chordata; order Crocodylia; family Crocodylidae; genus Crocodylus; species Crocodylus porosus. The sequence goes on along the minus strand of NW_017728912.1, from coordinate 8,757,994 downwards.
CGTGACACAATTTGTAGCACAAATTATACTACTTTAAACATTATACTTACTCCCACACATTTCTAGAAAAGAAGTAGTTTTACTGTGTACTTGACTCTGTTTTATAGTAGAATGCCATTGTATATAAGTATATATTATGCTAGATACAGTGCTAATTTTTCTTTATTATAGCAACTGGAGACTTCTGTTATATCTTATAATTAAACTAAATGTTCTTATTGTTTATAAGTAGAGGTGGACAAACCAATCCTTAACAAAAGAAAAGAAAAAAAAAGAACATACTTAAAATTGCTTTTTCCTTCCACCTGCCCCTCAAAAAAAAAAAAAGCACATCAAGCCCTTGTGCACATTTTGAATTATTATTTATCCCCTGCACTAATGATGTTCTGGGTATCTGACAGAGCATGTTGACTTGAATTCAGCAAACCAGTTAAACACATGCTTAAATTCTATTGATTTCAGTAAGAGACACTTCCATGTCATGATGCTAGGAAGGCCTTACATTAAGAATACCTTTCATTTTCCTTTCATTTTCTGGTATGATGGGAACTCTCTTATGTTTTTATTTAATAGTTTTTATTTGGGGGATACTTAAGTGCTTTGCTGAACCAAGATCCTGAACATATGTTCTCTGAAAATAGCTTATACTGATGGGAGGCACAATCAGAAAGTCAATGTTATGGAGACTAAGGGAGGGCCTAGTGGAAGAGTGGTAATTTTCCTGTAGATCTGAGTCTGATCCTTGTTTTGGACTTGTTCCAGGGGCTGTCCCCAGTCAGCCCAGTTATGAATCAACCTGGTAATCAGGCTAGGGAACTGAAAGCAGCTTGACATGATGTTGGTCACGTTCCTTTTTGGTGTACCTTAACCACACTAACCTGTTAGGTCATTTAGCCTGGGGAGAAGGAAGGGAAATGAGGCTTAGGCATATGAAGGTTATAGATTATGAAATTACTTAGTGTTTGGTCCAAACCCAGGGGAGACTTTTCTAATCTATTTAACTTCATTGGGCTTTGCATCTCCAACCCTTAGATGCAAGCTTTTTGCACCATATTATGAACAAAATAAGAGCAGCATGTTTAACTTTCTTTCACCTTCCTCCCCTCCCCAAGCATAACACTGCCAATCCCCAGCATCCAGCCCATTCTTTTTTCAGTCTCTTATTTCATGCACATTGCTCCTAATTTCTGTTCATAAAAGGAGAAAAACCCTTTAAAATGCTGCAGTGAATTTATTTTAATGGATCACCATGAAAGACAATATTAGTACAGTTTATTTTGTAGTATAATCCATCAAAAACAGACACCCACAATCAGCTCAGTTACAGGGGTGAAATTCCTGCAACTAAGTGCAGAATGTAGCATACACTTTCCAACTTAAGGGTCCTACCAAACTAGGACATAGATTTGAGGTCTAATCCTAAATTTGATTCTCTGTGTTGGCACTCCAAAAATAACCTCCAGTCCACATCTCTGGTTCACATGAATGCTATATTGTCTCTTTCAGTTGTTTAGTTATGCCAAAAGACCAAATGGATTCCATTTGTTCAGTGTGAAACTCTAGAAGAATGTAATGCCAATGCTTTATTGCACCCTGTATATTACTTGGCAGTGGCAGAATTAAAACATAGTCACAATGCTTTGAAGTTCAGTTTTGAGTCTAACCAGCTGAAAGCATGCCAGAAAGAACTACTGAGTTGGTGTTCTGGTATAAAACAGATATCTGTGTAGGCATTAGTTGTCATAGTTAAGACTCCTTCTATCTGTTTATGTGTTTATGATATTATACTTTGATGTGTAACTGAAGTCAATTTAGGGAACACATATTGTGTAAAATACTGATTTTTTTTCTTTAATTTGGAAAACAGTTGGAAAGAAAATAAGATGATGTAAAAGGCAATGTAAGGCAATGTAAATTAGGCAGTGTGAGGAAGATTAACCTACCAGCATACTGCATTTATAATTGATAAGAGAGACTCTATGTCCAATGTAGAAATATCAATGCATGTTAAAATAGTAACACAGAATATTTGCCTTTATTCAGGTTCATGCTGCTGAAGTGAAACAGCACTAAGAAGCTAACCTACAGACATCTAAAACATATTAGCAACATAGCAAAAATGCTCAGTGATTCTACTTCCAAATCTAATGGATTTATTAACTGCCAAAAGTTGGCATGCTACTATAAAAGGGGGAAAATAGACATACTGCCTCTTATAACACAGATTTATAGCTATAGCTCAACTATGATCATAGAGGATGACAAAAAAGGGATTTTTTGTATTACATATACCATTTTCATTCTCTTTAATAAACTCAACTTTCTTAAATGTATTACCAGAGTATCCTATTTTTATGCTGCCACCATAGTTCATGGTGAAATAAATATTTTGAAAAAAATCAAAACTTTGAGATCTAATAAGGCACAAACTCAGCACTAGGATTATATCTGTTCCATGGCCCCAGTGCTCCCAAGGAAGACCACTCTTAAACATACCCCATCTACCCACTCCTGCTCATGCTTGTCTAGGAAGGAGGACTTCTGACTTCTTGTCCCTACTTTCAGGACTGTTCCTTCATTTTCTATTAAACAACTTTCAGATAAAATATAGAAGTAGTTCTGGATGCAGGGACCAGAGCCTAGGACTCTCAAGGTGAGTGACCTAGGCTACAAGCATATGTTACACTTAATATACTTTAAATGTGCAGAAAGCACGTTACAGATATAACAGACCAGGCATTCATGGCACATAAAGCACTTCAAAAATGGTGGTTTGAACTCTGAATTAACCCTTGATAGATGTGTACAAACCTAAAGCACTTTTTGTTAGAGTGTTTATCAAATATCTGTGCCAGATCCTATGGAGGGTTAACTTAGAGCATGATGTCTGCCATCCCAAGCAGCATTGTGCAGGGCTGCTCTAGCCTCAGGCAGAGCTCCTGTGTTCTGCACAAGCACTGGGCTAGTCCCACCCCATCAGCTGTCACTGACTCGAGTCAGTGATAGCCTCTGATCCCAGCCTCGTGTACTGGGTGGGCGGTGATGAGCAAGAAGCGGGGGTTTCTGTCCACAAAGACTGCCCTGATCCATGGCATATTGCAGCCTGGCTGTGGGGTAAAGAGTCTTGGGTCCCTCTCCTGAAAGCTGCCCCTGCTAAACTGCATGTGCTGCTGCTTGGCCAGGGGTGGGGTGGCAGTGGGTACAGAAAAGCCCTTTAAAATCATAGAAAATTAGGGTTGGAAGGGACCTCAGGAGGTCATCTAGTCCACCCCCCAACTCAAAGCAGGACCATCCCCAACTGGGTCATCCCAGCCAAGACTTTGTCTAGCTGGATTTTGAAAACCTCCAAAAATGGAGTTTCAGACACCTCTCCAGGTAACTTGCTTCTGTGTTTTACTACCCTCCTAGTGAGAAGGTTCTTCCTAATATCTAAGCTAAAATTCCCTTGCTGCAACTTGAGACTATTGCTCCTTGTTCTGTAACCTGCCTCCACTGAGAACAGTCCAGGTCCATCTTCTTTCAAACTCCGCTTCAGGTAGTTGAAGGCTGCTATTAAGTCCTCTCTCAGTCTCCTCTTCTCCTGACTAAATAAACCCCGTTTCCTCAGTCTTTCCTCATATGTCATATGCCCCATCCCCCTCACCATTTTTGGTTGCCCTCTGCTGGACTCTCTCCAATTTGTCCACTTCCTTTCTGTAGTGGGTTACCCAAAACTAAACACAGTACTCCAGATTTGCCCCCATCAGTGCTGAATAGAGGTGAATAATCACCATATCAAAAGCCTTGCTAAAATCAAGGTACACCACCAAAATCAAGGTCTCACTGCATCCACAAAGTCACATTGTCACAGAAGGCAATCAGGTTGGTCAGGCATGACATCCCTGGTGAAGTCATGCTGACAGTTCCTAATCACCGTTTTTTCTCTTCCAAGTGCTTAGAAATGGATCCCTTGAGGATCCGCTCCATGATTTTTCCAGGGACCGAGGTGAGACTGGCCAGTCTGTAGTTCCTTGGATCTTCCTTCTTCCCTTTCTTAAATATGTTTGCCCTTTTTGCATCATCTGGGACCTCTCCTGATCGCCATGAGTTTTCAAAGATGATGGCCAATGGCTCTGCGATGACATGAGCCAACACCCTCAGTACCCTCAGGTGCATTCCATCCAGCCCCATGGACTTGTACACGTCTATCTTTTCTAAGTAGTCCCTAACCTGTTCTTTCACCACTGAGGCCTGCTCACCTCCTCCACAAACTGTGCTGCCCAGTGCAGCAGTGTGAGAGCTGACCTTGCCTATGAAGGCTGAGGCAAAAAAGGCATTGAGCACTTCAGCCTTTTCTGCATCCTTTGTTCCAAGGTTGCCTCCCCCATTCAGTAAGGGACCTACACTTTCCCTGATCCTCCTCTTGCTACTGACATACTTATAGAAACCCTTCTTGTTACACTTCACATCCCTTGCTAGCTGCAACTCCAATTGCGCTTTGGCCTTCCTGACTTTATCCCTGCATGCCCAAGCAATGGTCTTATATTCTTCCCTAGTTATTTGTCCAAGTTTCAACTTCTTCTAAGCTTTCTTTTTGTTATTTGGTTTACTGAAGAGTTCCCTGCTATGTGAAGCTGGTCTTCCATACTTGCTTGTCTTCCTGTGCATCGGGATGGTTTGTTCCTGCACTACCACTTTGAAGTACAGCCAGCTCTCCTGGACTCCTCTCCTCCTCAGTCTGGCTTCCCAGGGCATCCTGCCCAAGTCCAAGTCTGTTTTTCTCAAGCCCAGGGTCCTTATTCTGCTCCTCTCCTTCCTTCCTTTCCTCAGGATCATGAATTCTATCTTCTCATGGTCACTGCTGCCCAAGTTGCCATCCACTTCTACATTCCCCACCAATTCTTCCCTGTTCATGAGCAACAGGCCAAGAAAAGCATGGCTCCTAGCTGGCCTCTCTAGCATTTGCTGGGGACAACATTGTTCACAACACTGCAAAAACTTCCTAGATTGCCTGTGCCCTTCTGTATTGCTCTCCCAACAGATAGGGTGACTGAAGTCCACCATGAGAACCAGGGCCTGTGATTGGAAAACTTCTGCTAGCTGTATGAAAAAACCCTCATTCATCACATCCTCCTGGTCTGATGGTCTATAGCAGAAACCCACTCTTGTTTCTCTCCGTGCTAATACTAACCCAAAGACTTTCAACAGGCCTATCTCCAGTTTCATACTGGAGCTCTGAGCAATCATATGGATCTTTTACATAAAGTGCAACTGTTCCTCCTCTTCTCCCCTGCCCTTCCCCCCACTGCCCCCCCCCATGACCCCAGCCAGTAAGTTGTGAGGGGGCCTTTTTGGCAGGGGAGCTCCATCCCCCTCTCATTATTCCCCCAGCCACTGGTGACTGTCCCGAGGTGGTGTGGAGTGGGGCTTGGGAGAAGGACTGCTCTGGCAGCCTCCTGGAAGGATAAAGCAGGATAAATTAAAGTACTTCCAAGGGCTTTTTGAACATCTCTACTTACCTCCTATCACTAGACTACAAAATCAGGCTCCTTCTTGAGCTCTCTTCTTCCCACCCCATAAATCTTGAGTTCCTTCCTGCCCAGTGGCCTTTTTTCAGTGAAAAGAGCAGAAAGTTCCACCACTTTCAGATGCCAAAGTAAGGCCTCTAGTTAGGCATGCCAAATACGTGGATTCTTTCAGGGTAGGCAGCAGCTAAGACAGAGGCTGAGGAAGGGTGGGGGTGGGCTTTGGATCACAACTTTGAACTTAAGACACCTAACTTTTTTTTTCAGCATAACTCTTGATGGAATCATGCTGTCTTTTGGTTTGATGTGAAATGTTTACAATTTAGTAAGACTGTTTCCTTACAAAGATCATATTTCTGTTTATTTCTGTTAGACACATTGAATAGTATTCTTATGCCCTTTAGATGCCAGAGAACCATATTACAGTGCTTATTAAAGAGAATGGTTAAAGTTCTCAAATAGGTCTTTTTATGGAGCTAGACATCTTGTATGATCTATCACTCTTCAATGGATTATTTTAAGCACTAGTGAATTTTAAAAATAGGACTTTGTAGCTAAACCCAGGGCACCACAGAACAGACAAACTGCAATTAAAACCATGTAATGGTTTTAATTGCCCAAAATGCATATGAATACTACCATATTAAATGAATGTAAATGGTCATATAGGCTTGTTCCTTGGTTTTCTTAGAATAGATACGGCTTGAGTTCACAAAGTAAGAAAAATCTGGAACTAATCAATTTGGTCATATCCCTGAGGTTAGAAGGAGAGAGCACTTCAAGAATATCTTTTCATGATTATATGGCTTTATGGCTGTACTTCTGGCATCTATGTATTAAAGTGTATGAGAGGGAGGAAGGATGGTCTGTGGTTAAGAACCTAGCTGGGATATCATGAGAATCCATTCCTGGCTCTATCACAGTCTGTGTGGCCTTGGACAAGTTATTTAGACTGAGACTGCCAAAAATTATGAGTGATATTGGTTACCTCAAACCATGTTAGATGGTCTAACTTGATGCACTTTAAAGGAGCCTGATTTTGAAAAAGTGTTGAAAGAACACTAGCTTCCTCAAAATCAAGTTCCTCTTAAAATACCTCCAGTTAGGCAGGCCAAATTTGTGGATTCTAAATTCTATTCACATCTGAATATCTTAGGCAATGTCTTTTGGCCTGAGTTCCCTATCTATAGAAAAGGTCATCATATTTCCTGCTTTTATCCAGTCCATTTACTTTTGAAGCACAGTCTTATCTCAACTGAAAATCTTATTTATTATGTGGATCTATGGTCAATGGAAGTGGCAATCCCTCACTGATGATCACTCCCACCAGTCAATAAAGGGTTGTAAATGAGTCCATTGATGGCTAAGACATCCTAAGGCCACAGACTCTCCGACAGACACTACAGGTGGTGGTTAAAGTAAAGTCAGACTACAGATTTCTTGGGTCTTGGTCTTGATTCTGTTCCTTCCTTTTCTGTTGTTTTTCTGCCTCTAGGGTGAGACAGTTTTCCTCAATGTGAGATGTACCTTCTCTCACAAGGTGTCACCATATAGCCCTATCCCACACTAGTTTTCCCCAACTTGTGGTGTCAATTCCCAACTTCTTAATGTTTGCCTTGTGGGTGTCCTTGAAGCATTTCCTCTGGCCTCTACATGTCCTTTGCCTTGTCTGAGTTGGGAGTATAGCAGTTGTTTTCATCAACATACATCAGGCATGTGCACACAGTGCCCTGTGCACCCTAGCTGATGTTGAATAATCAGTGCTTCCACAGTGATTAACTGGTGTTAGCATCAGTGAGGCCACTGACATTTGTGTGATGATCCTCCCACTTCATGCCAAGAATCTTCCAGAGGTGGTACTGGTGAAGGCATTCTAGGCTTTTTCAGGTGATCCTTGTAGGTCACCCAAGCTTCACAGCTGTAGAGAAGAGTTGGGATTACCACAGCCGTATATAGAAGGAGTCTTGTTTGAGTCCTGATCATTGAACACACTATGATACAGTCTTCTGAAGGTAGAAATGGCGTATTGGATCTTACACTGGATCTCCTCATTGATGCTGGCCTTCTTTGAGAGGTGCAAAACAACATGGCAACAGCCCTGCTTAAAACAATGGCACCTCCTTTACTATACCATCATAAGAGTATGTGATCTAAAAGACATTCATAACACATATGTTCTAAGAGGAGTTGATTACTGATGGACCGATCATTACTCAGTGAAATGATAAATCATGTCCATTAGGATTGCACTGAAACATCAAAACCAACCTAAATCAGTCCAATGATAGTACAACAGAAGTCCTTCAGATCCCTATACACTGTGAAGCCCTCCAAACATATATTTTAGCAAGAAATTCACTATATTAGGACTGAAAATTACAACACTTGAAGAAGATTGGCAAGCTCTAAAGATACCATCCATGATGCTCGCATGAAATCAATTGGATTTATCACCCAATGCCATCAGGACTGGTTTGAGTAAAACAATTCTAAGATCAAAGCCATTCTTTATCAGAACAGAAAAGCTTTCTGTGACAGGCAAAACCATTCTGTGTCCAGTCAGAAACAGGGAACTTAACACTGAAGCCCAGTGGAAGATCAAAAAATCAAAAACAAATGGTGGGAAGAGAAGGCAAAAGAAATCCAACAATTTGTTGACAATCATGACATGCAGAGCTTCTTCAGTATAATCAAGGCTGTGTGCAGACCAGGCTGTTGCAGACTCACCCCACTTAGATCTGAAGACAGCAGTAGACTCCTCACAGACAATGAGTCCATCAAAAACTGCTTGAAGGAGCAATAGAACTGAGACTCAGTGGTGAATGATGAAACCATTGAATCAATTCCCTTACCACAGCATCCAGTAAGGGAAGCACTTGCCAGTCCACCAACCTCTGAAGAAGTCCACCGGGCGATAAGAAGATGAAGAATGAAGCATCTGGCCCCGATGGCATACCAGTTGAGGTCTTCAAAGTTGGTGGGGAAACTATGACCAACAAGCTCCACACAGTTTCTCAAAATCTGGAACACTGAGGAAATTCCCACTAACCAAAGCAATGCCAATGTTGGCACCATTTTTAGAAAAGAAGGTAAATCTGATTGGAAACTATTGAGGTATCTCCCTCCTCTCCATCACTGGGAAGATCCTTACTCAAATTCTGCTGAAACTACTGTTTCCTCTTACTTAAGGAAATCCTTCCTGAGTCTCAGTGTGGCTTCAGACTATCGAGAGGCACCACAGACATGATCTTTGTGGCTTGGCAGATCCAGGAAAAGTGTTAAGAACAATACCAGGAACTGTATGTGGCCTTTATTGATTTGACCAAAGCCTTTGACTCTGTTAACCGTGAGGGTCTATGGAAGATCTTATCAAAATTTGGATGCCCAGGGAAAATTCTTGCCATCCTAAGACTCCTTTGTGGCCAGATGACTGCTTCCATCCTATACAGCGGCTCTGCTACCAAGCCTTTTGCCATTCAAACTGGCATCAAGCAGGGCTAACTGATCACACTAATTCTGTTTTCCAAAAAAAGTGTGTGGGTGGGGGGGGCATCAGGCCCTTCACCACTTCTGCCTTCAACAGGCACCTGCTAAAAGCAAAAGCAGCAAGGGGCCCAATCCTTTTTTTCTGTGGAGCCTCTCTATCCCTTCACCTTCTGCAGCCAGGATACAAGCTGACAGCTGCAACACACCCTTGCAGACTAAATTACGTCCAGATGTAGTTTAGTTTGCAATGATGCAAACTCATCTAAACCCCCCAAAACTGGTGCATGTGTAATGTGTGATGCCTTTAAGACACACAAATTACATTTTCGTCACGTGAACATTGTGATGACCATCACGTGTACAAACACCTGCATATGCTTGTAGCTGCTTCAAAAGGGGAGGGGGAGATGCTTCTTCTGAGTGTGTAACAATTGTTAATGCTGCAACTGTTAGACTAGCAGGAGCCTGTAGGGAGACAAACACTGAATCTCCAACTGTAACTCTGCATTGTCCAGAGACTCAATGTGAGGGAAGTTTAGCTCACTTGTATCACTACATTATCATGTTGATGTAACAGTGTGTAATAGCTGGTGTGCATCTGCTAGCAGATTTCTTCCCCCTCCCTGCCCACCTTTAGAAGCTGCTCCAAATGTACCCTCGTCTACTAACACTAACCTATCCCCTTGCTCATTATAAAACTGTACTGATTTTAAACAGGACTACCAGCAGAGAAAGATACTATTTACAGGGAATAATTAGCAAAAATATGGAGTAGGAGCACTGGTGCTGGCCACCTGCAGAACAGTATGAATTAGAACAGAGCCCTCTAAATCATGCTTATTCCCCTCTAAATTATGCTTATTCCACCAAACAAAGGGAGTGCAATGAGGGAATTTGGACAATATTTTCTTTTGTTAGTTATGGAGGTTAGTAAATTATCTGACAACCCCCTAGTTTTAGTCATGCTCTCCAGGCTACAGCCATGAACAAAAGGACACTACAAGAAGCTTTTTAAATGGCATTGATCTACTTTTTAAACTCCAATAAACTGAAATAATCTATAGTTAACAAAGAACCAGAGTTTGACCCAGCTTGTTCTTTACTGTTTTTAATTTGCAAAAACAAAACAATCTAATGAAAACTAAGATAAATCTTTGCAAAGCACTAGCTAGTAGTTCTGTATGTGACCTGAAAGCCAAATGTAGAACAGTACATTTTCCTAAATATTCTATTCATTACACTCCGCCATTCTAGTTTAGCTTATTATAATTGAAATCTGTCTCTTTTTTTCCCCTTTTTTTTATCTCAGCATCACAATGGTACAGTAAAATCACAGGGCTGTGTGTGAAGCCCATATCATGCAGTTAAATCCACATGAAACAGATGTCAGTGGAGTTGCTCTGGATTTTCATGACTTGTCAGGGATCAGAATCTGCCATAGGTTCTTACAATTTGTCACTAACAGAAGCATGGGCACTGGGGAAAAATGTGCTACTGCAAGCTTACTGGCAATAGCTGGTGGGAATGGTTAAGAACTTCAGTCTAAGCTTAACTAAGCCTAAAAATGGTATTTATCTAAAGTTTTATATCTTCCTCTTGGGTCTCAGGACTAGGTAAGTCTGCTCACAGATGGTTTGCCCAGAGGCATAAGTAATGATTTTTGCACTCTGAGCAAAATTAGTCTGCACCCTGGAGGAGGGGTATCAAGAGCCAGAAAGTGAGGAGGCTAGTGGGGAAAAGCAGTCTTCTCTGCTCCGTGGGGTTTTCACAGCCAGCTCCTGGAGCGGGGTAGTGAGAAGCTGTTTCTGCCTGGATCCTGTGACCTTGCAGCACAGGGCTGCTACTGCAACAGCAAAAAGTGAGGGGAGGGGTGATTCCAGTACTGCCTCTAAGTTGACACCAGAGCCAGAGTGAGTAGGGTGACCTCCTGTCCCTAACTAGGCTGGACAGTCCTGGAATGGGAACATCAAGTCACAGTCCTAGACTGCATGACTCTGGGACAACAGTTGTCCCAGATTTCCAGTGTTGTGTAGGGATCCAAGTTTTCCATTCCCCGTGGGAAATGATAGGTTTCCCCTTTCAGGCTGGCAGCATCCCAGCCTATAAAGGGCTGTTTGGAGTTGGGGAGAGCAGGATGTAGGGGAAGCCTCATTCAGAGGCAGACTCCAGACCAAGGTGAAAGCAGGGGAAAACTTGCCTGTTGCAGAGGTCTGGAGGAGCAAGGAAGCGTGTAGTGGAAAACCGCCCATGCCATTTGTCAGCCACATCCATATCAGCTAGGAGAACTATCTAAATCTCAAACCCAGGGAAGGAGTATGGGGCTGAGTCAGGAGCAGCCAAGGGAAGTACGCCTGACAGATGTAGGAACAGCAGGGAAGGACAAACAGACTACCCCAAGGAATGAAACCTCCCACTCAATTTACCAGGGCTGTGCACAGACAGTCCAGGGCCTAGGGCAACACAGGTCAAAGACAGGTTCCAGGAAGGGGAGCAATCCAGACCAGGAAAGAAGATAGAGCCAATGCACATGAGATGAGAAGGAGGGAACAATCAACCAAAACGGGATCAAAGCCTGAGAAAAGGCCTCAGGTCTATGTAAATGAAATTCCTAGGCAGGTCACATGGTGGAGGCTGAGAAACATCATTGAATAGAAAGTTAGAAGAGTGGCATATGTTAAGATCTACAAGGGACCGGTAGGAAGACTCCCTGTCCGGGGAAAGATAGAATTTTGGGAAGAAGAATATGCTTAGAAGGCATTAAGGAGACAGTGGGAGATATAGGGAAGGTTCCAAGACCTCCAGGGAGCCAAAGGGAAACAAGAGACTCCACAATCCGCCCAGAGAAAGAGACCTGGGTGTGTAGGAAGGGAACATGGACGGGCCAGAGAAGAGATGGAGAAGAAACCCCAAAAAGTAGTCAGGAGCCTGGCCAGCAAACGGTGCAACTTACCATGGTTGGCTAATGTGGAGGGGACTACCTGTGGTGGGTAACTCCCAACAAATCCCACAAGGTGCGCCTTGGGTAAAAGGTGAGTAGGAGGTGCCTGAAAACCTCCGCCTCCTGTATCTAAGTTGCTGGGTGCCTGAAGAAAGGCCAAGAGAGAAGCCCAGATGGATGCAACACCTGGCAAGAATGAAGACGCGGCTCGGTGAGTCTTGATCTTAAGGGGGGAGGTGTGTCGCAGAGCACCGAGGTGCTCTGCTCCTATAAAGAGGGAAGGTGTGTAGCAGGGCACTGAAGCAGTAAGTATAGCCCAGCTATGGGTTGCCATAGCAACCGGTAGGGGGTCAGCTGACTGGAAAGGGCAGGGCCTGGCTCTCATTTAAACCCAGGCTGAGGCCAGACAGGCAGTTCCCTGTCAGCAGCAATAGGGGTAGGAACTCTTCCTGAGTGAGGAAAAGGAAGGGGCCTGAGTGACAGGACAATGTGATATGGGTGAGAGGATGAAACCCTGATGTGGCATGAAGGTGGTTATAGCTAGATGGCTTAGTTTATATTATAGCCAAGGGGCTTGAGTTTGTGTTGGCAGTTTACTATTTTCTACCAGTGGTTTGGGTGAGACTATTAGAGGTTGGAGGAGGCCTCATAGGGGACCCACAGTAGCATGGGGACCCCAGCGCCAAAGAGGGTGCAGCATTTGGGGTGTACTGACCCTGGCGCCAGAGAAGGTGCAGCATTTTGGGGTGTGCAGACCCCAGCCCTAGAGCAAAGGGCCAGGCATGGCTACGGCCACCTGAGCCCATCTGCGGAGGTTCGAGACCCCAAGGAGGAGAGTTGGGGCCAGGCATGGCTGTAGCCACCTGAGCTCACCTGAGTGTGAGAAGCTCCGCGGTGAGGGGGCAGTGCAAGAAGCCCCGGCAAAAGGGGTAGTGTGATTGACAAGCACTAGAGGGCACGGTGAGAGAGCTCCAGAGCAAAGGGGCCCATGTGAGAATAGGCCAGGCCAAGCTATGGCCACCTGAGCTCAGCAGAATGAGAGAAGCCCCAGAGCAAGGGGGCAGCCAGACCAGGCTGTGGAAAGCCCGAGCAGCTGTGGGGTGCAGTTGCGAGACAAGGCTGTGGAAAGCCCGAGCACCTGTGGGGCACAGTAGCGAGACAGCAGGCATTGGGGGAGTCCCTGTTCCCCCGAGCACTGCCAGGAGTGACCAGGAACAACAGTGACAAGCTGGCAGAGCGGAGATTTAGGTTAGATATCAGGAGGCGCTACTTCACAGTCAGGGCGGCTAGGGTCTGGAACCAACTGCCAAGGGAAGTGGTGCAGGCTCCTACCCTGGGGGTTTTTAAGGGGAGGTTAGATGAACACCTTGCTGGGGTCGTTTGACCCCAGTACTCTTTCCTGCCATGGCAGGTGGTCGGACTACATGATCTACTCAGGTCCCTTCCAACCCTAGAAACTATGAAACTATGAAACTAAGGGCTGTGGAAAGCCAGAGCTCCAGAGGGCATGGTGAAAGACAAGGGGCACGGAGAGCCCGAGTGTCAGAGAGGGCGCAGAGAGCGAGACAGACCGAACAATGTATGGTACATCAGCGAGGCTTGGGGCATGGTAAAGGGCAGCTGGAGCCACGCATAGCCCATAAGGCTGGGGGGGTGCCCGGAACCCCATTAGAGAACCAAGACGTGGGGTAGCAAAAGCACCATGACCAAGAAGACAAGAGGCAGCCTCCCTTTTATATATTTAAGATCAAGATGTGGCGGGCAAGAATGAGGGTGCTTTGAAATGAACTTGGCACGGTAAGGGGGGTGCTAGGGGGAGATCATGGCCACCCCTAAGACCCTGCACCATGACAGGGTGCCATGTGCATGTGTGGCCAGGTATATAGCCAGCCAGTGTGGAGAGCAGCTCAATGCAAGTAAGTCTATGAAGAAGGAAGGGGACGTGGTGGGTTGATTGAGGCCCCTACAGTGAGGGAAGGTGTGGGGTAGGTTTGACAGCTGGGGCTGGGGGTGCTGCCCAGCCAATAGAGTGCATGAGGCCCTAGGTCTGGGGTGAGAATGTGTGGCCACCTGGCCCAGCCAGGGAGTGGGACACAGCTACATGTGGATTGTCCAGGGAGCAGTACGGGGGCTGGCTGTTCGATGTTGCATGCACTCCCAGGAAGAGAGGTGGGGGAGAACATGCCCCCTAAACTTGTGCATGAGGCAGGGGCCGATGTGGGCTGCCCACTGTGGGCATAGGGCTCTCCACCCTGCTGCACTCCCCCACCAGGGCCTCCACAGCACAGTGGGTGGGATCCGGTGTGGGAGGGTGAAAAGACTCAGTGCTGCTGACTCTGAGGGACCCACACTGGCTGTGTTGCCATGGCAAAGTGCCCCCTGCCTGCCTGGCAGCAGCAGGGGTAGTAGCATGGAGTTGTGTCGCCCCGCTGCTGCCTAGCAGGCAGAGGGCACCTTGCCTTTTCAGTACAGGGCTCCTAGGAGGAGGAGAGCAGAGTGGAGCCTTGAGCCCACAGCAGGCAGCCAGCATCTGCCCCTGCATCCCCATTGACTTGGCTTGCCTTGGCTCAGCTCTGCTTCAGCCGTGGTGTTGGGGGTGTGGCAGATATGGCCTTGTGTCCTGCCTTTCCATTTTTAAAAGGAAGTGAGCCCTCCTACTGAGTTTGCCCTATGACCTTCCACCCTCCTTGTGAAGATTTAAACAATCTTCATTTTCCTGAAGAAAAAGAACCTTTTTTAATTGCCCAATTAGGGTTTTCACATTCAGCAAAACCAAACTCTTGTAAACCAGATTGAAAACAAGGTCTTTTTTTTCATCTTCTCATTAATTTGAGCCTTTCATTTTTGGGGGAGGAATGCTTTTGGCTAACTGACCAAATTATCTATATTTTGTTCTGCTCAACATGCTAATTTTAGCACTTAACACATGAAGGGCATTTTTACATATGCTATGGGGTGCAGCTCTGGGTGGTTTAATTAGCAAGCCACGCTAATTAAAAGAACCCATGTGTCATGTGTATCCGCATCCCAGGGCCGAAAAACCGGTGGTGGGGCACTTTGAACTAAAATTCATCAAATGTGTTTTATTTCAAAGCATCCTGCTGCCATTTTTTCAGGGTGGAGATATGCAAGGGCACGGCACATGATGTGGAAGGCTGCTAAAGTGTGGCAATTTCCATGCTCCAGCAGACTCAGTTAATTGAGTCTGCTCCAACATGCTGGATTTCCAGTACATCGGAACAGGCTCTCTCTGCATGTCTATAAGAGCCCTAAGAGCCTGATTCTGATTACACTGAAATAATTTTAGTAACATGAGTTATAACAAAGTCAACTAGCTGTGTTTCTGAATGAGAAACACTCAGTGAAAACAGAATTGTCCAATTTGCATTAGAAATGGTCCCCTACATCAAATGTGAGCAAGTTCTGTGTAACTCGGGTGAATATTAAGAGCTAAATTCTATTTAAGTCTAGTTATTTAGTCTCCTCACCTGAAAAGACTACATTCTTAATGTTATCTATTGAATGTCTGTCTTCTGAGTTGGAGTACAGACTTTTATAACAGATTTTTCATGTATCAAAAATTTGGTAGAAACAGGAAGTCAAGTAAGGTTAAGTAAAATAGTCCATGTTTAACTGTAGAGTGGCACAAGGTTCTCTATTAGGTCTCGAGTTGTTTAATATTTTTATTAATGATTTAGGAAGGAGTAAGCCATAAGGTGGAAAAGTTTGCAGATGACAAAGTTATTTAGGTAAGTTAGAGCCAGACAGGGCTCTAAGGAATTTTGGAGGTATCTAAGCAGTACCAGTGAAAGTAGAACACCTGACACTCAGTACTGATACAAAGTAATGCACTTTAGAGAGAAAATTTAAACTACTTATAGTCTTTCTTGGGTTAATAGAGTTACTTTAGAACACTGTAAGGGGACTTGGACACCACTGTGTGAATGGATCGGGGAGAGTAGTAATACAGAAAAGTTGTACGGTAATTCTACAGATCGGTTGTACTGCCTATCGGGTGTCATGCTAGTCACTTCATCTCAGAAACAGGTAGTTTTTTTCAGAAAAGGTGACCAGAATGATCAAGCACATGGAAAAAAACTCTCAGTTAAAGAGAGATTAAAAACACTGGCCTTATTTACTTTGAAAAGGAAATAAACTAAATAGAAATATGCTAAAAATGTAAAAATAATAAATATTATGGATAGGTAGGATTCTAACACAAGATCAAGGGGATATTCAATGAAAATGGAAGTTGGCAAATTCAAATGGAGATACTGTAGAATGTGAAATGAAACTGTGGAACTCATTGCTACTGGATTAAAATAAGACGAAGAACTAGGTGTAATTAAAAGGATAAATATTTATATAGATAATAAAAGTAACTACGTTTGTTATATTGAATTATATATATATTTTTTTTAAATATAAAATTTCATACTTCTGGGTATGATTAGGGTCTTCCTGGGGACAAATTATGCACCCTCCTCCTCCATGTACTTTCTTATAACTTTCCCTGAGACATCTACTGCTGTCTATGGTCAGATATAATACAGAACTATATAGACTATAGGCCTGATGAAGTAAAGTAATTTTTATATTCCTATAATAAATAGTGTTAAAAAAAAGATACAGATATTCTGCTCCCAGTGTCCCTCACCAAATTCAGTCCTGGTATTCAAATAGACTAATATCTGCTTACGTGAGGATTACATCCATCTATCTTAAAGCAAAATCTATAATTCCCACTCTTACTCTCCTGAAGGCATGAGAAAGTATCTTTCATAACATACATTTATTTACTGAGCTTTTGGCATTCATCTTTTTTACATGAGAGTAAGACTGGTATGAAGCTAGGAGATGAAGGATCAATATGAAGTGTTAATTGGAGGTACCTACAAATTTACGGCATTGTTGATGGAGAGATTGGCAAGGATAACTGGCTTTATTAGGGTCATCCCTTTATTAATTCTAGATTGTTGATTGGATTTTGTGTCACTATTACAAAAGGTCTATATAAGAGATAGATATGAGTATGCAGCAGCCATGTAAAGAACAGTGGGAAAGCTGGGCATAAGCCCTGGGCTCTGCCTAAGGTAGGGGTGGGGGGTGCTTCAATGCAGCTAGGCGTCTGCCTTATTTCTACCTTGTACCTTCAGTACAGTAGTTCTGACAGATATGGGCACAATATGTGCAGGGAGAGCAAAGCAGAACATTAGCTGTGGGGCTGGCACCAGCCAGAAGTTCACTGCCAGGAGAAACGGCTGTTATGGGGGAGGTGTAGGTTAACCCTCTTGCCTCCTATTTTTTGCTCCAAAACGTTTGTTTTTAAACTGGTGCTTGACACATGTTTTGGTGGTGACAGCAGCAGCTTATGCATTAACTTCTACAACAGTGGCTTGCCCTGTTACTTCTCTGTAGACTGCTGCCCTGCCCTGTTCACCGCTGTGACCCAGGGTGAAGAACTGCTCGCTTATGCCTCTGATATGCAAGTTCACAAATGGGTGTGAGTGTGCATGTTTTTCAAGGGTTAACAAGGAAGTGTGAGAAACATCAGGAAAACAAAGTATACGACATATAGACTTACCAATCCTCAGAGTCCATGTCTTTTAAAAATCTGGTTTTGACTTGTATAATTTATTTAACTATTTATAACTTGAGTTCTTACATGCTCTATGTACTGAAGCATTTGCTGCTTTAATACAAGGTTATGCATTTCTGCAGAAGCTAGTAACACAAAAATGAATTTGTAGTCATATTTCGGAACAAAATTGCTCTTACACAATTACATATGTGAAGGCAAGGTGTAAATTGTATTTTAAGCTAACTAGCTCAATCCATCTTTGGAAATGAGTAATAAGAAGCATATTCTTTGGGGACAGTAATAACAAGAACATGCATACTGAAAATATCACTGGATGAGATAATGCATGCATATTGATTTGGGAGCACTTTGGCAGATCCTCAAACACTGCAAATTTCTCTAGCTCCATTGAAGTCAATGGAGCCATGACAGCTTGTGCTAGCTGAGGCTCTGCATGTCTGAAGCAGACATTCAGATGTGCATGCAAACAATTCTGCATGAACAGAAGGAAGGCCCACTTTCCTTTAAATAAAAAATATTTATATTTTTTTACTTCTTGACATGCTGTTATATGTAACGTTCCTTACTCTAAAAGAAGTCTAAGACAGTACAGTATCCTTTAACTACTTTCTTAAGAAACTCCTCTTATATTTAGAGAGTTAAAGTTTTACACTTTCTGGACAGAACAAAAACTGTCTTGCACCATTTTGATAATGCAAATTAGCCTTAAGCCTGTGTGAGTGGTGTTGAAGGTATGACCAGTGCTGCCATAAATGAGAGCTTAAGCCCCATAAATGCCAACTCTTGGAACTGGAGAGCTTGATTCTCAGTGCCCCACTCACTGAAACTGACCCTCTCTTTTCCTGCCATGCCTTGATCTTGGATAATGCTGGGAGGGTTCCTGGTTGTCAGCTGTAGTTTGTGTGGGTTGTATGTGAAGGCGCTACATGAGGCTCTACCTCCGCTCACAACCTTTCCACATGCCAAGCAGTATTAGGGTGGTGGCCAACCTGTTTTCCACCAGTGGTGCAACCGCAATGTTAGCTGGTGGGAAATTATCAGTATGAATCTGGAGGGAATTATGTTAACTCAGGTCAATGTCTCGTCTACCTAAGTTCCCAACTAATTAGTTGATCATAAATAAATGACAATCAGCAGAGCAAAAAAATGTCCACCATTCATTAATCTGTAAGAGAATCAATCAATTAGTTTCATTGGTCAATTAAATAATAATAAACAACAAGGTCAAAAGAAAATAAATATCCCCAATCCATTGATCTGTAAAGAAATCAGTCCACCCCATTAATTTCATTAGGCAGTCTAATAACAATAATTAATGCAATGAAGAAAATGTCGGCACTTTATTGGTCATTAAGGAAATCAATCAGTCCAGTTAATTTACTTGAACAATCCAAGTACTCTCAATTCATTAAGGACTAGGTCTGCTCACATAAGGAAGTTCTCACTTTCCCAAAAAAGTGCAAATCACAAAACAGAGCTTGTTCTAGGTAATCAGCTGCTTCCCATTCATCCAACCTGGTGCATTAATCACCTGCTTGTTTCATCATGCCCTGATCAGAAATGATAAGTCCTCCCTCTCCCTACCCAGCTTGGTGAAAGTGCCCCAGGGGTTTCTCTCCCCACCACTTCACCATGATCTCAGGTACCTGCTGCCTAGTATTCCTCTGAACTCCCAGGCCATGGAGACTCTCCCTTCATCAGCTTTATTGGCATCTGTATTATGCTTGCGGCTGCTCAACTCCACATGCTATCTTCCTGTCTCTCTCTCACCTCCTTCCACCCACACTCGTTATACAGCCAACTCCTGGGTGTCCTCCAATATGGAGAGAGCAGGAGCTTACAAATTGAGGCTCACACTTTTCTTGCCATTCATTACTCCATTATCTATTCTAGAACAGTGGCCACCACAGGAAGTCAAAAAAGGCTGCAAGAAATTCTGTAGTGGCCAGGTGTGAGATATTCTTCTCCCCATGGCCGTTTCCACATGTGCATGGATGTTTGTTTCCCTGGGGACAACTAGCAATGGCGCACATTGTGCCACTGATAGTTGTCCCCAGGGAACATCTATGCCATGCGTCCTCTGGTGCATGGCAAGTTACTCCAGGTGGGGTAGGAGAGGCTGGGGCCAACACTGGATTGGCCCCAGCAGCCTTACCTGGGGTCCTGGGGGCCTCCCAGAGCTGCACCAGCTCTGGCTGGCCAGGCTCCCCCTTGTTCATCACTCTGCTTGTTTTTTTCCTGTAAGTTTTTTTCCTTGTCTAGACAATGCCTATGAAGGCATTGTGCTAATCCTTATTAATAGTGTTTAGCTTCAAGACTAAGTAAAATAACTAACATAACTTTCTGATTTTCACTTCACTTAAGTATTGTTCCAATTGGAGAAAGTATGAATTATCAAAAGGAGATTATTTACCACAAAAAACCTCATTGATTCTGCAAATAAGTTGTTATGAGACAACCAGATTCTAGGTAGTTTCTTTTCATTTTAACATACATTTGAACAAATTCTGTGAGGGGAAACCTACCTATCAATCCAGTAGACAAAAATGGAATGGCTCAAGAAAAAATGTTAAATTTGGTTCATAACAGCTCAGAAAATAGCTCAGATAGCTCATATGGTACTTTTCCACCAAAAAACCCACTCTTAAGTTCCCTAAAAGAATCTTTGGTTACAGTAGCCTGTCTGTTCTTGACTCAGACAACAGGAAACAAGATACAAGGGAGATTTCTTTTCAATCTACATACATTATCTACTGTATGAAGACTCTGGAGGGTCACATATAATTCTAGATATAATATACAGCATTTGGCTGAGACTTAGTAATATGCAATTGTTCCTTTAAATCTTTTGCCGCTAAATGACTGTGGGAGTTTAGCATTTTTTCTTTCCTAGCATATTTTTAAGTCTGGGCAATGATGCTACTTAAACATGTGTATGCTGACTTTTCTATGTAAATGCTTGTATTTAATAGTGCTATTGGATGTCAATAACCAGATAACCTCTTTTCTGCAAATTTCAACAAATACAGTCTGTAACTCAGCAGATGTAATTTGGCATCGTTTCACTGATTTAATGATTTCAGTGTATTGGTTTTCACAGAGGCAATTTAAGCCAAGAGAGTGGTGATAGTGCTGAACATGGCTTGAAAAGATTTCAGAGGTGTGGATTCAACAGTCTCCAATCAACCTAGCTATACCTGGATGCAGTGGTAGGCACATCACTCCCTTATGTGCAGCTGGCTACAGATACTGTCCTGCCTTAATATAGCCCAATAGATTGCTAGGCTCAGGTGGACTCTTGACCTTTTTTGAATTGACACTAGTCGAGGATCTCTTTAACAATACATTTTTTCCTTTCCTTTTGGTTGTAACTTTTCCATTACTTTTTGCATTGTCTGACCTGCTCCAAGCATGATTACCTACTTGTTTTCCTACAGTTTGTTTAAATGCCCATTACCTACAGCCAGCCTATTGTGACTGAAAGGGAATAAAGAGAAGCCACCTCAAACATCATCTGTCATGGCAGTCCACCTGTTAGGCTGTAAGAAGTTCATTAGAATTTGCACTATCTTCCCTCAGGAGACAGAAAAGCTATGAAGCCCAAATGCTTATGATGAGACTTCTTTGTTTATCACATCTTCTTACATTTCTTTCCTGACCGGTTCTGAGACACTATTTCGAATGTATATTTCTTTTTCAGTAATGGTAGTAGCATTCCCCAAACGAGTGACACTTCCCTGAAGCTATTACTAAAATTGCTCATCTAAAATGATTTTTTTAAGAGGTTAGAGACTGAAGACATTTTTCCATAGCCAGTAGGATAATCTTGGTTACATATAATGTAATATTTTTTAAATCTGTTACACAGTATGCTATTTGAAAGTATCTTGAATCTAATTATTTTCCAGTTTAAAAGATGGTGGGAAAGAAGCCTGCTAGCTCCTTATATTGCACTTACATTTATAATTGTATCTTCATCTTGCTATCAGGAATATAATTAGGCAAAGTGCCATTAGGTCACAGAGCTCAGTTAGTAACTGCTGGTTGGCTAGCTAACTGCCTTAAATTAACAATGGAGCTGATGTATTTAAATTGTAGTTACAACTGAAAAAATACATAGAATTGATTGATGTTTGCTATTCAGAAATAATCTAACGTTTGACTCATTTTGTTGAAAATAAGTCAGCGATATTTTTAAAAAGGATGGCAGCAATAAAGATGACTGAATAACTGCTTATGGTAATGGGTGCTTCTACTACAGGCTTCATAGTTTATTAATTTTTAAAAAGCCCTGCTTTCTAATAAGAAGGGAAGTTCATCATGATTTAAATTAACTGGCTGGTTTACTGGTCTCCTTGGATCATACCCATAACTACAGTGGCTAGATAAAATGCTAGGGACAGATGAATTTGCATGTATAGTATATTTTTGTCATGCAAGAAATAAATACAGAAGCAAAACTCAAGAGTCCAATTCTGAAACCCTTACATTACATAGTGGTTACACAAGAAATACCATTAAATTCAGTGACATTACCTGCAGGAACACGAGCTTTTCTTTAGGCCTAGATCCTTTTACAAAACTTTTCTGTAGCCTGAGTCGAGCAATTAATGTAAAAAATTACTTGCCTTTCTTCTTTGATCTAAAGGCAGAGGTGCATGCAACCACACACATTATGGCTGATTCTAAACTTTCCAGATGTGAACTCATATTTCATGAGTACAATTCAAAGCAGTAAGTAACTTTGATCAGTACATCATAATAAGTAGAGCAGAGACTGTTGGACGAAAGCTAATTTAATTTTAATTAACTTAATTTACACTTTACTTTTTGATATCCCATCTAAACTTATATAATAGGAAGCTGATCACAGGAGATTGGATTCACTTTGTGGCAGAAAACTCCTCTTTTAACTAAAGATGAGTCAGAGCCAAAATCTCTCATCCGAACAGTTTTGAACAATGTAGAAATCTGGATTCTGATACGGATCTAAATTTCATGGCAGACGCATTCTATATAATGAACCAATCTAACATCTGGGATCTGGTTTTAGACTGTTGAGAACTCACCTGGAGCATCGTGTCCAGTTTGATGCAACACATTGATTCAATAAAGATGCAGTTAAATGGGAGAGTCCAGCAAAGTAACAAAAATAAATCAATGTCTTTTTGAATCATGGCTTACAAGGAAGGTTTGGAAGAACTGGAATGATTCAGTGCAGAGAAGGGAAGACTGAAGGGTGTTTGATAATAGTCTTCAAATGTGTGAAGATCTGTTACAACAAGGCTATAATAGGTTATTTTCTCTGTGACTGCAGGGCACAGGACAAAAAGTAATAGTCTTAAATTGCAACACAGGAGATTAATGTTGGTTATTAGGAAACATTTTTAAATTAGGAGTGACGCTATGCAATTGAACAGATTACTTATAGAAGTGTTGGAGTCTCCATCACTGGAATTTTACAAGAACATGTTAGACAAACACTGGGATGAGATGATTTAGACATGGATGTTCCTGCCTTGAGCAGGATGTTCCTGACTTGGATGATCTCCTGAGATCCCTTCCAGATCTAATTTTTCTATGCTACTGTCTTTAAAACTCCTACACAATTTTTTGCAAAGAACCAGATGGTAGTGCACATAATATTGCTTCTGTTTAAACATATGCTTTACAATTCTTCTGATTCACACAAGCATACTTGCTTATAAAACTGCCTTACCTGAGGGTTCACAAATAAATGAATCACAAGTACTGCCCAAGAAATTAGACAGCTTTAATTCACAATAAATCACCTAAATCTGATTTAAGATCTAGCTCTGATATAATTACTGCATATTCCTTTAAAAAACATAACTTATTCAACTAAAATATTCATTTCTGTTTCACAAAGAAATTATAGACAATGAGTACTGGAACTAATACATTAAAATTCCTCTTAAATGTGACTCAATAGAAGAAAACCTTGCAAAAAGAGAGTATGGAAAAGTAGATTGTATGACATATCCTTTTAGCAACTGATTCCAAAATGACATGATAGAAAATAAGCATTAATGGGAATTTGAATATTCTTGCAAAACAGCCCCAATTACTACATTAGAAAAGTATGGAAAACAGACACGCATGCTTGACAGTGGGGAAAAAAATCTTGTATTTACCTAATAAGTTGGGGAAACAGTTCAAGAACAGGTCACCTATGTGAAGACATGACCCTTGTCATGCTGCCAAGGTCAGGCAGACCCAGTGTGATCTATTCAGACAGTATGAGTTGCATTCTAATTAATTTATGTGACCATTTCCCTAAGATTTCACACAGTTTTAAAGACAATGCAGTGCTGTCAACTGAAAGATGCTAGATTTACCTGTGTCATGTGAATAATTATAGCAATAGATCACACTAGTGTGAGCATCCATAAAGTATTGGTACAGGTGTCTGGTGCTTTACAAGAAGTAAATTGGGCGACCAGCAAACAGGTAGTAGAAAGTTGCAAAATAATTTTTTCAAAGCTTACATCTTCACCAAGTTATGAATCTGGAGCAATTTTATAAAATACAGAAAGTTGTCATCATGTTATTCAAATGATTTCAGCATTTGGACAATTGTAAAAATGTTAGTTTTGTTATTTAAACTGCTGATTTCAATTCTCTCCCCGCTCCAAAATAATCACAAAACATGATCCCGAAGTTGATTGAACCTACCCCAAATATTCGCGCTAGTTAGCTAAAAGTTGCTTGATTTATTTACCCACAGTGCACCTGATCTTTCAACAAGCAATGGCTGTGGCCTGGCCTGATAGCTTGCTGTTATCACAAGAAGGAGACTGTGATTTACCCATCAAAAATGTAGTATACATGGTTGCAGGCCATGTTGTAAAATGATATCACATATGACTGTTAGAAGATGTGAGAGACAATGTGTCATTAAAAGCTTTCATCAGATTTGCTTTACAAGCCTTCATTAGTTTTCTACTCCCCCACCAGTACGATCACAATTTCACTATGGCAAAACTGGTCGACTTCATTAAGAACCATAAGAACTTGGCAAAAATTAGGAAGGTTTCTATATTGTTTTAATTCAGTCTAGTGATGGAGTAGGTACAGACTTATCTGGCTTACCCAAAAACTTGCCTGCACTGTGAGTCATAAGTATCCAGCTTTTTATAACTGTTGTATCTGGTAGTTAGAGGAGACTAAATAGGCTGGTTTGCAGATGACACATCAGAACATCTCTATAGCTAGTAATGACCATCTGCCTTCAACTTCTTTTTTTCTATTTTTTTTCTGGCTGGCTACATTTTGTAATGCTAAGTCTCTTGGAGGAACCCACCATCCCACAGTCCCCTTCTACCTCTCCTTCCTCCATGGTGAGCTGCCAAGGCACCTGGCTGGGACCTGTTAGTGCTGCAGCTGCTTCAAGAGCCAGCTTCAGGCCTGGGTCCACTGGTCAGTAGAGCAGGCCACACCTCTGTCACAGCCCAGCTCCTGTGACCAGCTGTTTGGTAGCATGGGCCAGCAGGGGAAAGGGTTAAGATTAGCAGGAATTCCTGCCACCCCTATAAGGACCCCTGGGAAGGGGTGTTAGAGACTGAGCTTCCCTGGGAGTGGGGTTAACCCAAGGAGCAGCCTTCTGTTGCCCCCTGGCTAGGGAGCTTGCCTTTGCCTTGAGCCAGAAGGCTACAATGCTTTTATGCCCCATAATCATGGACAGATCTAGGAATTTGAAAAGAGGGGTGTAGATGGTCTGACAAATGAGCGCATATAACATAACGATTTTTTCTCCAATTAGAGAGAAACTAGAAGCTTTACTAATATGCAAGGAGGGTAATACTATATTATTCAGATTTGAAATCAAAGCAAAAACAAATATAACTATTAAATAGACAGAAGACCACATACACAGGGCAGATGCATGTAATACTTTTGAAGACAACTGGATCTCTCTCTCTCTCTTTCTCTCTCACACTCTCACACACACACACACACACACTCACACTCACAGACAACTTTCATTCTCTTTTGTGCATATATGTTAATGTTCAGTTGCCATTGCTAGAAAATGGGCAATTATTATTATTTGTTGTGGTATTTCCCATTCTAAGTTTAGTGACTATTATAAATTCCATTCTAAAATAAATATGATAATAAAGGAACAGCTGGCTTAGTTTTCAAAGTTGTTTCTCTTCTGCAGTTCACATGCTGTTGCAAGTGATGGAGAGTTACAGGTGTTCAATACATTGAAATAAGTCTATAAATACCCAATTTTTTTAGTAACCTGGTCTTCTTTATGAGTACTGTGACTAGAGGATGTGAGAGTTTCTTTATGAAGGGCACCTTTTTAGCATTATTTTAAGTCTTTAAAATGGTGTCCCCTTTCAGCCTAACTGAAGAGACAACCCAGCTAAGATGGTATGAAAGTTTCAGCTCACAGTACACTAAGCTGAAGTGGAAGCTGGTGTAGCATTCACAGTTTGGTTGCTTAAACAGACACTCAAATATGTGATTAAAATCTAAGGAAAAAATTTAAAAGTAAACTTGGGGAGGCAGCAGACCTGGTAGGCAAAGGAAGCAAGCAGAGAGTTAAGAAATGAGGTTTTAAAAAAAAAGAAATCTGAGCAAGTTAAATAAAATATAATGCCATGGAAACACTGACTGTAAGTTGGTGAACTCCCAGGACTAGTTTAATATAAATCTTGGGTAAAGACATTTGCAAATTGTTTTACTGAACTGAACACTGAAGGCTATTACTAAATTTGAATGGATCATTGTAACAACTAAAATTAAATATAATAATTTAGCAAATGTAAAAAAAAGCTTTCTTTCTAAATTAGGTAGTTATAACGGTTTAAAACTGTATGTGATTTGGTCTTTTTTCAAGTACCTATTAAAAGCTGAGAATGGGACAATTGGTAGATAGAATAAAAAATCAAAAGCTAGTTTAGTTAACTTGATTATGTGGCTAGTACTGACTAGCACTTCACAAGTCTCATGGTAACTTTTTAATAATTTTGGTAAGGTCAGTTATTAGCCTATTAAATTATCTGTGATTTTAGGTAGTATCCTCTTCCACTGCCTGTAGATCACAACATTATTAATCCAGTAAAACTTCTTTAAGAGTAAGCATTTTCCTTGGTGGCTTCTAGCTATTATTTGCCTTTTCTAAACATTGCCGTATACTGTTTGCGTGCTTGTCTGTCAGTCTACCCAGTGTAGCTGCATTTCACTATTCCTGTGTGCAGTTAGTTTTAACAATTTGGGAGCTTTGGGATGAGAGGCAGCAGATAATGACAAAAAGGAAAGAGAAGAGAGAGAATTAATTAAACTATGTTTCTTTGCTTATAATGAACATATATAATTTTTTTAAAGGACACAGTCCAGTAATTTTAATTCAGATGCTTAAATTTTAAATCTTTAAATTCTACAATAATAGTTTCAAGCAGGACTTTTTGGACTTTATCCTTGATGTATTTTTAACCATGATATTGCAGCATTATGCTAAGGAATGAAGATAAAAAAATCAGTTGTTGATTAACCACACTGAGTCCTACACTAGAAATGTAAGTTCTTACCCTGTACATGGTTCCATATGGATAGCCCCATGGCCAACTGTACATACTAGAAAATCCATTTGATAACTAAATTTTTGTTTTCATGCTCTAAGTTCTGGCTACCTTTAAAATTTATATGACTTTTAACAAAAAAGTGTGCTTTAAGTTGTGTTGTAGCTGTGATACACAGCTCTCTCTTAAGTTCCCACTGCAATTGTAGAACTGTGCAATATATATTAGATGCTTCTTAATATTCCTAAAGAATACAAAAAAGCCATTGATGTTCAGTTATATGTACTAGGAACTACAGTGTTAATGCAGACAAAGGAAATATACAATTATGACTGATATTTATGTGATATTTATACAGGAGTGTGGTACAGGGTTATATGAAGATATAACCTCTATCCCGAATAAATTTTGCTCTTAGACTGATCCAAAGCTCATTGGACTGAAAGATTTTCCAGGGTTAGGCCCAAAAGGACTGGGTCTTGGACACTTAAAGTCCACTTAAATACTGTCCACAATTCCAAAATTGTGACCCAAAAGACTTAATTTTAGTAAATGTTTAACCTCTAGAAATATTTAACTCGGAGGGCACCCCCTTACTTTGACATAAAAGTTCCCTGATTGCCTCCAGCTATTTGTGTGAATGCCCAGAACTGAGCGGGTAGGCCCCCACACCTGCCTGATGGTCATTTTAGCAATGCAAAAAAAGCTTAGACCCAGAAAACAAGCCCTTTTGAAGGCTTGGTCAGCAACCTCTAGTCGGCAACCTACTTTAATTACCATCACTTGAGAACTGTAATGCTCAAGAGATAAGAGTGTGGCAAACAGAGCATAACTCTGTTAAGGTATTCAGCTGGGTGGGGAGAGTTTGGGGTTCCAGTCTCTCATCTCAGGAGTGTTTTTGCATTGTACAGTAAAAAGTTAAATTAATTGGAATAAAGAATCCAATCTCTAAGATACAGACTTAAATGCTCACTCCTGTGGTCTCTTTCTGGGACCATGGATCCGTGTGTTTCTTTCTGCATAGTAACACTGTTTGAACAAGAAAAAGCAGAGAGCTTGCACCCAGAATAGCCAAGAGACTGATAGCTAGGGCCGTTTTGTTGGGGAGACAGAAAGGAGAGGCAGAGGGCACAGAATTCAGATTTCTCATTGCTTAGGCAATTACTCTGATTACTAATATCACAATTAGGCACAGCTACCAATGCTGCTTTAAAATTAACAGTGAACGCTGCCCAGCTTTTTGAAAGAAGAGGTGTAGTTCCCTATATTTGGGGAAGGGCAGGATTTCAAATGTACCTTTGCACCTATGAGGTAAATATGGCAATTTACTGCTCACTGGATGGGTGTTTGGGATTGTCTTTTCTTAGGTGCTTAACACTCTTCACACACTAAAGGAGTATAATGGAGATTTTGAATTCCACTGTGGGGGACAGGCACCAAAAGGGTAGATATGGTGATACCTAACTTGTAGGCACTTATGCCTTCTATTGGATCTTGTCATTAATTGATTTTACTGGGCATGTCTACACATGCATTTACTGCAGTTTAGATTAGATTTTCTGTGCAGTAAACTACTGCAATTTTGGACAGGTGTCTACATGTACAGGGATTAGAGAGAAAATTTTCTCCCAGATCCCTGCAGCCCTGCAAGGCACCCCTGCTGCCACTGTGGGGTGCTCCAGGCTCTGGCTGCAGCTGCCAGCATCCTGGGAGCCCTCTTTGAAACCCAGCCTCACTCTCCGCTCTGTGGGGAGCCTCTTTCTTTGTTTAGGAGCAGTGTGGCAAGCACAGAAGCATCAGCTTTGTCTGTTACCACTGTGCCCCCCTGCACTAGCATCTTGGGATCTTGCTGGCTGCCATGATCACCCTGCTGGCCTGCTGCACTGACTGTCACCTGTCCTATGGCCATCTTGCCCCACCTGGATCCTCCATGACCAGTGACCACCTGTCTACCCACAGCATGCCCTCCCAGGGCCACACAGCTGCCACCATCAGGGATGCTGATGAGCAGCTCCAGGATGCCACCACTAGGGCTGCTATCACTGCCTTGGACCTCAAACTCTGCCATGCTCTGAGAAGCATTGGTAGTAGCACCTCATCCATCACACCTGGGAGGATGGCTTCTGGATCACCTGGGCTAGCTTCTGGGACCTGCTCCACCAGCTCTGGTCCCACCTGGAGTGGCAGGACAATGATATGCACCTCGTCCTCCCCATTGACACCTGCTTGGCCCTGGCACTGCGCCATGCCCGCCAGTCTCCAGTACATAGGCCACCTGTTTAGCATGGGCAAGGCCACTACCAGCAAAGCCATCCTGGAGGTGTGCGGTGCCTTCCAGGACATGATGGCAGACACTGTCCTTTGTGTCCATGACCCCCAGGCAGTGGTGACAAAGTTCCATGCACTGGAGTTCCCCAGTGTCTTGGGGTCCTGGATGGGACTCACATAACCAGTTACCTTCCCATCCCATGGAGACCACCCCTAATATAGCAGCAGGGGATTCCACTCCATGGTCCTACGATACATTGTGGACCACTGGGAAATGTTCATGCAAGTGAGCACTAGCTGGGTGGGCAGCATGCATGATGCTTGTATCTTTTGCAACTCCAGCCTAGTGGAACTGGTGGTGAGTGGGTGCTTTGCACCGGAGCTGCTGGACCTGCAGCTGGGCACCATGGCTGTCCTGCCTCTCATCACTGGGGACCCTGCCAACTCGTTCCTGCCCTGGCTGATGAAGCCCTACACCAGTCATCTGGACCTCCATCAGGCTACCTGTGATATATGCCCCAGGACACCAATTGGCTGCAGGCTTTTATAGCCTGCAGACAGGGGCTGCCAGAGAGGCAGCCCAGCCCTGGAGCCAGCCCCTGCAGCCCTGGGGCTGGCCTCAAACTGGCCCCCTAGTGGCTGGGCAGACCCAGCAGCAAATTTGCTGCTAGGTTACATCTACATGTGCACTACTGCACAGTTACTAATTGCACTTAAATTTGCTGCCTGTGTTTGCAGGTAGCAAATTTAATCACGATTAGAGATTTTTACTCTGTACAGTAAGAGTGTGCACGTGCAGACGTGTATGCTTATTGCTCAGTAAATTAGGCAATGACACAGTAAAGTGTCTCATTTAATGTTGCCCACTGGGATTTTGGATCAAAGAGAATTGGGATTTCCTTTTATAAACCACCTATTTTAAAAAGGGTATAATCAAGAAAGACAGCAGGAGGTTAAAATTTGAAGTCTCCCATTTAGTGTGAAAGCCCCTTGTGCTGTAACATTAACATGAGCTCACTACCATAAATATTTTCAGCTAATCAATAATAATTTTAGCTGGCACATCCATGTGTTTAGTACTGGGCTTTTTCAAGACCAGAAGGATGATGTATTACATGGAGATTGAAATTCTTTCTATTGAGGCAATAAAGTCCACAAAAAACCTAGAATGTATTGTGCTTTCCAAAACTAAACAGTTGCATAACTTCAAAAACTAATTACTTGACCATAATAAGGGCAGATGTCTTCATTCAAGCTTTAGGCTGGTTAAATTCCTAGCACTTGAGGAGTGTAAAATATTTTTGTAGTGCTAAGGACAACAGTGCAAAATTATTCAAAAGCACATGACTAAATACAAGACACACATTACTACCTTTGTTTTGATCAGCTATATCCATTTTCCACATAAATTCATATGAATATTTCTGTCTGAGAGAAATACTAAACAAAAAGCAAAAATCTTGTGAATCGTATATCAATCTATACTCACATTGGTAGTATATTGAAATGTTCTCTTGAAATCTTTTAACCAATGTCAAGGAACAGATATGTGACTGAGGTAGTCGATCATAACAATATTATTGGATACAAATTGTTTACAAAACCAAAATTTGAAATGTGTGCGCACTATTTTATAAAACAATTTTAAATAAAAGATAAATTTGTAAAAGTAAATAAATCAGTTTGCAGATCATTCTTTGAGAAATAATACCAAAGGCAGAACTTACATTTTTTTTCAAATTATTCAGGTAGCTCTACTGTCTATTTGACATTATTAGTATAAATGAATATTATGATTATGTGCTTTGCACTAAGATTAAAAAATACTGGTTCACTAGTATTTTCTTTGAAACTATATATTGTATTAGTTCTTTTCAGCCATATATTTGGTATTTTGTATTTTAAAGGTAAACAGCTGTCTAGAGCAGAGGTGGGCAACTATTTGGGCTGGAGAGCCACTTAAGAAGTTTTGGTGAGCTGTTGCAGGCTGGGAGGGGGGTTTCTGGCCTGGCACAGGGGGTGGTGGTGCTGACCTGGACCAGCACAGCAGGAGGAAAGGGGATGGGGGGTGGGCAACGGATCCTATCTGTCCATGGCCTGTTCACCCCACACACACTGTTGGAAGCACTGGATGGAGCGAGTGGGGTCTCCATGAACACCAGCCCAGGACCCTGTGGGCAGGGCACATTTGGTCGTGTGGATGGGATAGGGCCACAGGTGGGCAGGCACATGAGGCCAGGGCCCAAAGCGGAGCCATGGTTTACTCCCCACATGTCTTTAAGGTGGACACAAGTTCCATGGGCAGGGACATGTGAAGAGGAGATTGTGGCTCTGCCCCAGGCTCAAGCCCTGGCTCCATGCTGTTATAGCCCTGTGACCTGGCCCCTGGCTCTCTGGCCCACTCCTGGATGCCACTCCCTGCCTGCAATCCCATCCCATTTGCCCAGCTGAGTGCACCCTGCTTGCAGGGGTCCCAGGCTAGTCTCCATGTAGACCGCCACACTCACCCACTCCATCCAGTGCCCCTGGTATTGGGTGCAGGGCAGACAGACCTGGGGTTCCCAGGCAGTAAGGCAAGGTCCAGTGGTGGTGGGGCATGCACTTGCTCTCAGGCAGCAGCAGTGGAAACTGCCAGGAATCTGAGTCTGGCTGCCATGCTGCCCCTGCCCTGCAGACCTACTGATTGGAGAGCCACATGCACAGATAGGTGGGGTATGTGGCATCTCCAAACCTGGGGGCAGCAGGACTGGCCACATGCACCATAGCCTGGGCTGCCCCCCCAGGCCTGGGCCAGGCAGAGGAAGCAAGGGACCTGCCTTGGGCCAGGCAGAATCCTTTGGTGAACCAGATCCTGCCCATGTGGCCTTGTGTTGCCTGCTTCTGGTCTAGAGACACTGCCAAGGTGCTATGGTAGCCTGTTGTATTCTTGTTTGGAAGCCCTTGTTTAGGACTGTGCTATATTTTTAGGTCACATTAGAATGCAGATGCAATGAGCTCATTCTGCAAAAGCAAAGTTTCCGAATGTCAAAGCTTATTATATTGTTGGCAACTTATCTTGTAATCAGCTGAGCTCCCTCAGGTCCCACCAAAGATTTTTTAGAGTTCAGAGCAGCTTGCAAAATAGATAATCTAAGCAAAAGCTAGTCATTGATAAGCTCTCACAGCCAATGGATGAGCACAACAGAAGTAAAAGGATATGCAGTGGTTGCCATTGAGAGGTGGAGAATGGATTTGATGACCCAGGAAGTGTCTTCCATTATTACATTATTATATTTCTGCATTCCTAGGAATTAGGAGATAAACCTAAAGCAGTGATTCTCAGCCAAGCTGCCATCATACCCTGGGGTGCCCTGAGATCCTTTCAAGGGTGCCACACTATGTTAGTACTGTTAGATTTGCAAACATGATTCACAAAATAAACCCAGAGATTTCAAATAGAAAGCCATAGCTGTGGGCTTCCTGCGTTCTTTGCAACAGAAAATTTGTTCCTTTTTCTGTAGGCAAAAATGAGTGAAAACAACTAGCTAGTATTTTCCAAGGTATTCTGCAAGTCTCTTCAGGGGTGCCTTAAGTCTAAAAAGTTTCAAGAAACACTGGCCCTAGGGGAAAGACAATGTTGAGGAATATTTCTAGCTATAAATATAGTGCTATAAAATTCTAATGCATACCTATTTTAAACCTATTACTATACTTAAATTATAAGAGAAGAGGCCAGTGAAGTGTGTCATATACAAATCTCAGTCATTAATAAGGCCATTAATATGTGGAGCTAAAAAAATGTTACAGCTGTCCTGTTAATTTAGTTTAAATAACACAAACAAAATGAAGCTGCAAATTCTCCTTATTCTGCCCTTCAAGGTTTGTTGGAATCTGTTGTCATAAGTTAGCTTTTGGAAACTCTCTGTGTCTTTTTCCTAAGTTAGTTTCCCTTGAAAGATGAATATTAATAGATGGGATGAGAAGCTCCTGAACTGAAGAAGTTTCAGCAGGAAAAAAATGACCTTAGTAGATCTCTAACTGTGATGTTTTCACCAGGAAAGAAAACACTAAGTAGTACATTATAAACAGTAAAATTGTCTTCTAATGGTAACATGAGATTCAAAACAAAAATATGTCAAAGGTAATCAAATCAGAAGAATGATCAGATAAGATGAAAGTTAATATATTTAATCGGAGCCAGAAGGGCCATGGGGTCAATTTGTATAACTGTCACCAGAAAACGAAAATCGATAAACAAAAGATAAAAACAGTAAGTGCCTGGTTTAAAGGAATCTAGAAATTCAGAGTTAAGGTGAAAGCTCTGTCCTTCATTCAATCCATTGTTTAGATCATGGGATTTATATTGTAAGTTATTTCCCCATTGTTTGGACTTTCCAAATATTTAAGCATAATACTGTATCACTGTCGAAATGGGAGTATCCCTACTGTGTAATTCAACTAGCCATTGTCAATTTAAAGGCCTTTGCACAAATTACCTTACAAATGACATACAGGCAGCCACTAGTTAAGGGGTATTAAACCATCATCAGTACAATCTAAATGTTTCAAAGATATGCTACTCCAGCTGAGGTTTCTCTTTGATTCGTTTTGCCCAGGTTGCTCGAGGGGGAAATAATGCACCTTGCTTTTATTCCTCCAGCATCCAATTATGCACAGGTCCCAGAACAGGTCCCAGCCCTTCCCACCTTCAAAATCACTAGTGGTCTCCCCATCTTCCATGCTGAGAACAGCCCTCTCAGCCTTTAATTGCAGAGTGACCCTGTGGCAGTCATATAATCTCTCTTCCTGGGGTTTCTATTCATGGCAGATGGTGTAGTGGTGGGAAGGTGCAGTAGGGGGGAGCTTGCTTCCTGTGATAACATGATCCCCCTGCCTGGAGGCTCCATGCTTAGCACAGAAACACCAGGGCTCAATTAACCTGAAACTATTTGGGCAGGGGAAGCATGCTTTCCACAGTCATGTTTCTGTATGCACCATACAGTATTTTCATCAATCTGTATTTCCTTAACATGTTAACATGGGACAATTTCAAAAGGCTTGTTAAAGTCAAGGTATATCACAGCCACTGTTCTCTTCCCTCATCCACAGAGCCTGTCATCTTATCCTAGAAAGTAATCAGATTGATCAGGCATGATCTGCTCTTGATGAATCCAAACTGGCTATTTCTAATCACCTTTGTTCTCCTCTAGGTGTTTCACAATGGATTCTTTGAGAAACTTGTCCAATGGTGGGCTTTCACCCCAAAGTCCCACCCCTATCTGTGGTAGAGGCTTGTCTCTATCATTCTATGTGTCATCAATCTCTGAAACTCATCACCTGTCTGAGCTGGGTTTTTTTTCCTTTCTTACTCTACCTTCTGCACCAAGGCAGTTTTAGCACCTTGGCTAACAGGCCAAAGTCCATCGCGATGTCTTGCTGGACTCTCCCACACATCCATGATCTTATCTGCCATGACTTGTTGTTACGAGAGAAAAATAGAATGCTGGGGCATGTGGGTTTTGGCGCTTTGGCTCTTGCAATTTGTCTCAGTGTAGTGAGGGCTCCACCAAACCCTACACCCTCTCCCATTCCACCAGGTGTTAATTCAGTCATCTCCACAATCTACCTTTGAGCAGTACAAAATGCTCTGTGGGTCTCTAGGATACTGGCCAATCAGTATCACCAATGGGCCTGGTTGTACCTCACCTGGCTGGAACCTGGCACAGACCTGCCATTAATCCTAGCCAGTCCTTTTCCTAGCCTGATAGTTGCAAACGCACTATCTGGGGTGGCTTCCCTCTCACGCTAATGAAAAGGAGAACAAAAAGAAACTGGCACTTCTTCTGCTCTCATATTCCCAACTTTACGGTACCCTTTTTCTTCAGCCCTGCTATGAGAGACTTTATGGTACCTTCTAACTTCTCTCCCCCTGTGTCCTTCAGGGTTCTCTCCCCCCCCCGGCTCCCTCCACAGAGTTGCTTCCCTTAAGCCTGGTCTCCCTTGCTTCCTCAGCATCTCTGGCTCTCCCTGCTGTCTCGCTGCCTGAGTCAGTCACGTCCGGTTTCATGTGTCCCCGTTTTCCTGCCCCACGTCTCCTTTTATCCTGGAGTTCCGGCTGACTCCCCCTACCCTCCTGAAACACCAGGTGAAGAAGGAGCCCTGTGGAGTTCTTTGCAATACAGATGGGGCCATTTTACTTCTCTGGGGCTCTTCTCTTTCCTCACAAACCTACTCTATGATCTTTCAAAGTATCGAAGTCAGACTGACTTTTATGTAATTTTCCTAGATCCTCCTTCTTCTCTTTCTTCAAAATGGGAACTATATTCACAGAACCCTCTCAAAGGCCATGAAGGAAGATCACACACCAACTGCAGATGCTTCCTCAGCCTGACAAAGAGTATTTATATCTGAAAACTAGCTAAGAAGAATTTTTCCAATTATTTGAGTTGGTCTAATCAAAGATACCAGATTTCCCCAAAGAACCTGGTCTGCCTATGTCCTTAGACCAACACAGCTACAACCTATACCTCTGAAGCCTCAACTTTTTATGAGTCTGGAATTGCACTAAAATGGAACTGGGAGCAGAAGAAATTCTACAATCATTCTGTATTTTGTTTCTTCAAACCTGTAGATTTTTCATTAGAAGTTCATTTAAAAAATTTATTCTTCTCCTCATAGATTCTATCCATCTTGGATATATTAAGATAGATTGGAATAATATTTTCTGCTTGAGTGTGCTTCCAAGCTGAGACTAGGGCAGAAATGGAGCATTGCAGAAATTACAGCACTTTGTGTATATGGTCTGAGATTTACAAGAACCATATAAAACTAAACCTTTCCTAGGGAAGCTCAGAAGTTGCATTGTTAGAAGACTAAATATTCTTGTTCTATAGAGCCTTAACTACAGAGGAAAGTCTGTTAGACTGAGTCACTGGACATTTAACTTTTCCATATTTCCTTCCCCCTCCCCTTTTGAGAGGGGAATATAGATTTCTTTGAAAGGATCACTGAAGTGCAACCACATCTTATATATTGCTATGTCTGCACTCAAGGCACAAAATGAAGAAAAATATGGCACTTTGTTGATAATGCTGCTAATACTTTTTAAATAGTAGAATACATTAGAATTATTCTTGTAGGAAAGATGGTGGAGGGTTAATGATTCTAGGCTAAAACTTCCACATTGAGGGGTTTTTTGTTGTGTGAATGTCTGGTTTTGTAGGGGTGGTGATTCTCTCATCTCTGGCAGCTACGTGGTCTATTGATTTAATGTAAATGTACATATACCATTTCCTTCCCAAATCCCTTATGGGGAAACTGTAGCTGCATTGCCTTTTTTGTACTTTCTTGGCAGTTGTAAGTAAAGAGATTTGGAAATAAGTTCCAGTGACTGATTTTGACAACAGTCTTGGCAGTACAGCTTCAATGGAATGAGTTTCCTGGGAGGGGCAGAGAGCTCCTATATGTGTGTTTCGGGGGCACAACTTTTTAGGGTAGGACCTGAGATCTGCAACTCTTCTAGAAAATGAAACCTTAACATTGCAATGCCATTTAATACCATGGAAAAATGGGTTCTCCCCGCTCCCCGCCCCCACCCCCCAGTCACAGGCTCGGGGAGAAGACAGCAATCTGTTAGAATAACCTTTTTGCAGCACCACCAATTTTCCTTGAAGTTGTCACATCTAAATTTGATTAAGTGTGACTTGTGAGATGTGACCGGATCACAGATGATGATGCGTTAGAAGATACAAATAAAAATAATTTCATGAGCCGTTAAGGTCCAATGTGTAAATCAGAGCTTTTAGAATGGCTTTGATACCTTTTTATTTATGTGATGGACTACATCTGCTTGAAGGATACTATTACAGCTCGTTTTGTGAAAGTTTTTATGAAGAGCTAATGTCCAATCTGATAAATTGTAATGGATCCTTCAAAGACTTTGTAGGCTAAATTTCAGTCCAGAGCAAACTTTCTAATGGATAAGTTTTATAAATTATAAGGCTCTAAAAAGGATTTTACAGTGGAAAAGCTAAGAGAACCTTTCGGAACAGTGTAAGGCTACTTCCTATTTATTTTTTAAGATTATGTATTTAGCAACATGAGGAAGGACTTTCTGAAATCTATAAATTGTTAGAATTCTGCAGCTTATAAAAATAGGTCTGACTGGAATTCATCTCTGAGAGTTGGTGCTGACAGGAGAATCAAGCCACATAAAAATGCTGACAAGTACAAAATAAAATTATTATTGATATCAGCCTGTTTGTCATTCCAGAGCTTTAGAGGAAAGGTTATGGATTTGTTGATTTTATTTAAACACCAGAGTGACTAATGAGAAAAATAATCATAACATATAAAACCTTCATGTATTTGTACTGCAAATAGGGAAAAGGGGGCTTTTTAGACTTTCTTCCAAGGTCAGACTATTAAAAAAAAGTACATAAAAAAAAGAAAGAAAAATACTGACCCACGTTGTACAGGCTTCAGCACTTGTATTAAGTCAAGATTCTACTGGATATCTTCCAATCTTCTCTCTGGAAAAAATGTTGGAAATAATAGTTTTGAGATTTTCTTTTTAAATGAGGTTTTCTCTCCACTGACTTGTGTTCCCTAATATAGGACAATATTCCTGCATTGTCATAAATTCTATTACAGGAGGGTGATATACTGATGTCATGACTAAAATTGAAAAACCTCATTATGTGTCATGAATGTTTAGATGTAAATCTTCACTAAATATTTTTTAAAAGAATTAGAGCTCATGGAGGACAAATGTTGTCAGTTTGCTCAGTAAACACTACCTAGAGACTATTACATGAGTCTTGGGAACTGTGGCAGAGTTGTAGGACCCAATAAAAGAAACAGTTAGATTGTGAACACAGATGGTTTATTGATACAGAGGCATAAATTTGTAGGCAAAGAACATTATTAGCAAAGAAAATTGTGAACATCAGGCAGTAGCAGTGGATCTTGACCAGCACCAACTTCTGCAAAGGAGTGATACAGACTTAGGCTAGGTAAAAAAATTACAGTAAAGGTGCTTTACATGCATAGAAAGTGCTTTACAGCCATAACAGAACAGATGGTCATTGCACATAAAGTGCTTTCAAAATGGCAGATGCCACTCAAAGTTAACCCTAGATGGATATGGTATTAAACTAAAGTGCCTTATGTTAGAGCACTTTAACAAAGTCTGTACCATATCCCATCCTCCATTAAGGTAGGTTGCATTCCACCAACATCCCAGGACCCTTTGCTGGGTGGCTTGCTAGCCTTGGCCATGCTAGTCTGCTCTGGGCAAGCACCAGCCCAGCCCTGCTCCCAGGCTGTTTCAGAGAAGAGACAAAAAAGACTCTGTCTCCTCCCTGCAAGGCTGGAAAGCAGATCTGGGGAATGGAATTGCCCCTGCTGTGAGGGCCCTCCCACAAGTTTTGGGGGGAGCTGGGCTAGGTCTAAATGACAGGGAGCTCCCTTCTTAGCACAGGAAAAAGCCAAGCTGGGCAGCCCCATGCTGCAGCTTCTATCTATGACTGTCAAAAGGCTCGGGCAGGGAGGCAGTCCTGCCTTGTGAACCTAGCCTTGCCCCCCACCACTGAAACCCCAGTCAGCAAGCTGTTGGAGAGCCCCCATGGCAGGGGAAGGCTCCTTTTCCCCCACCCCCTGTCCAAACAACCTGACAGTGATAGCCAGAAGCTGCAGCTTGGGGCTGCACAGTCCAGCTTTTTGCCAGGCTGGGAAATATGGCCAGGGGGGGATGGAGCCCCCTTGCTGCAGTAAAGTGTGGGGGGAGCCCTGCAGTGGGAGGTCCCTTCCCCCCTCGCCCCTGGCAGCTGTCAATGCTGCCAGCTTCCAGCTGGGGGGGCAGAGCTGGGGAGAGGGGCTGCTTCAGAAGCATCTTGGGAGGACTGCGGGAGCATACCCTGGCTGCTGGCCTCACCCAGTGAAGGCAGGCTCTGACAC
>NW_017728912.1:8716494-8718606 GCF_001723895.1 Crocodylus porosus | reverse complement strand
TAGAGCTTTAAATAAAGCATGATAGTTAGAGAGCTTCTGCCAGGGACTTTTTTAACTTCTGTACTTAGCCTTGGAAATTAAGCAAAATATTTTGATGAATTTGGAACTAATTGAATAATTAAAACTATAGCTGTAACAGCTGAGATCCTCTGCTTTTAAATAATGTCCAGAATCACTCATATAACTGCACTGTTGGGGTCCCAGAATTATATAACAGCAACAGAATCTATAACCAAAAATGCTTAGAAGAATTTTCTGTAGTAGTGCAAAAAGTGTCACTAAAAGATGATTGTATTATTGGAATGTTTGGCTTTGACAAGTTTGATTTGTGAGAAGACAGTGAAAGATGGAACAAAGTACAGATTTTAGACATGAGCACACTCGCACATGCATTCACACATTAAGTCAAATCTGGACATATGCATCTGGAAGATGATGATAACATGGAGAAGTGGGATGGTGGAGGAAGAGGTACAGTTGTGTACCTTTTACTTCCAAATGACCCCATCTTTTAATCCAGTTAGGGTAAAAGGTGAACTTACTTGCCAAGACATCAGCAACCACAACGAGCACCAGAAGTGACTATAATTTTCCACAGCAGATTACAAACCCTAGGATAGTTGTCCACTCATAATTTGAGGTTGACTGGATAATTGAGGCTTATTCCATTCAAATCCTTATGCTGTGGTCATTGCTGTGGTATCTGGTTGGTTGTATTCCAGTAAGGTGTTAAAGCATTTATAATGGTTTCCCCTCCATTTCTCTTACCAGAGAAAGGATATAAGTGAGGCTTTTTGTTCATTTGTTTGCTTGCTGCTTGAAGTGTTGTATGGTTGAAGTGGATATTTTTACCCTACAGCTAGAAAGGTATCAATAAAAAAGTATGCAAAGTTGAATTATTTCCTGAGATAAAATTAACCTCAAACAACCCGAAGTACATATTAAAGAAGGTTATAAAGCAGCCTCTTCTTATCACTGTTTACTGGGTTGTAATGCAGGCTGCAGGCTGCTTACAGATATAAAAAAAAAACAACAAATGTGCTTTACTGGAAGAAGCAGCATGTTACTTTGACCTAGGTCCTCAGCTTCTGTATAGACAGGAAGCTTCAGCGGGGTTTGGTGCAATAAAGTGCTTAATCTATACCGATGTTGGGTGAACTGGGTCCAACTAATGCAATTAGACTTGGCATGGGATAGGCTGGGTTTAGAGTATGCCGAATTTAAATTAAAGCACTGTTTTCTTTCTCTTTTCTTTTTTTTAACTTCTGTTAGCAGCCTATGTTAATGCTTATCTGAATCAAGAGGACTTATCTAGGCTATCTCTCCATGGCCAAGCCCCTCTATCTTTACCTTATCATTTCTAATAGGGAAGGACAGATAGTCTGCTATCTTGTGGCTCTTGGAATATAGATAACTCTTCCCTTTGCATGGCCACAACACCAGGCCAAGCAGGAAGAGATGAGAAAGATATCTGTCTCCACTGATGCCATTTTAACATTTTGTTTTCTGACTAGCATAGAAAAAACATGCACAATACTGTCCAAACACCAGGGCTAGAGACAGAAATCACATGTAACCTGGGTGGCAGCCCAGTAGTTGCCATCCTTGTCCAATATCAGAGATGGAGTGGTGAGAGTGGGGCAGGGCTTCCAGCCAACACCACTTTACTTTCCAGCTGGCCCCTGCTCCCCACACAGCAGCCCGTGGTTCCAAGAAGGTCTAACACTTAACTGGTTTAACTATTTACACTTTATTTACAAAACAAGAATAATTTGAAAGGTTATTTACAAGTGAATTTAAATGGCATAACCAGAACCACAAAACAAACCAGAATGCATTAGTCAACCCTTGACTCAAGAACCACAGGTAGGGTAACTGGCAGCTTTCAGCCACTGCTGAGATGCTACCACAGGAAAGCAAGGTGGTCACACCCAGCAGCTCCAACAGGCTTCCCAATAAGCAACAGACTGCAACAGATTTCATAGATTTTCATAGCTATCAGGGCTGGAAGGGACCTCGGGAAATCATCGAGTCCAGCCCCCTGCCCAAAGGGCAGGAAGTCAGCTGGGGTTACAGGATCCCAGCAAGATAAGCATCCAATTTACTCTTGAA
>NW_017728912.1:8702385-8715997 GCF_001723895.1 Crocodylus porosus | reverse complement strand
GTCTGCCCATTTGCTGAGCTTGTCCAGGTCAAGGTCTTCTGATCTGCAGCAATCTTATTGTATCAAACCTCAACCCCCCAAAGAGGCTGAAGGGTGACCCTCCGTAGCAACTAAAAAGGCGAGCAACAAGTAACTGAATAGGCTCCTGCAGCAAACAGCATGACCCAAGCGCAAAGCTCAAAGACTCCATCCGATGACAATCAATCGCAGAATAAGGGACAGGACTGAGTCCCCTCTGGGGCAGTCTGTGGCAGAGGGTCAGCAGCACAGGCAGCTCCCAGGGGTCATTGCTCTAACCCCCTGCTTCAGATGACTGGCCAGGCACCCCACACACCTTGTGGCTCACCAGTCCTGCTCCGAGCACCGGCCTGCACCCTGAGCTTCCAAAGACCCTCATCCAAGTGCTCTGCTGCTCCTCAGGATCCCAATGCCTTGCCTGCTGCTGTCTCACTTATCCAGGGAAGGTAAGGGGTTTCCTCAACTCACTGGCCCAG
Source organism: Crocodylus porosus (assembly GCF_001723895.1). NCBI lineage: Eukaryota > Metazoa > Chordata > Crocodylia > Crocodylidae > Crocodylus > Crocodylus porosus. The sequence goes on along the minus strand of NW_017728912.1, from coordinate 8,715,503 downwards.
CTCCCTGCTCTGGATAAGGATGCTTCCTGCACTCTAGGCCACTGCCTCTTCTCTACAGTGGAGTGGGGGGCCAACTGCTACCCCTACCCTCCGGGACACCTGGCATGTCCAGCACACTGAGATGGGGCTTTGGGGCACCAGCTCTCTGCCCCAAGCCCTGGCCACTGCTCCCTCTCTGCTGCAGGGCTGGAGGCATGGCCGACTGTTGCTGCCTTCTTGTCCCAGGGCCTTTGAGGCTCTTCAGAAGGGTTTCTCTGTTCCTTCTAATAAGTCAGCCCTCCCCAGCTCTTCTTAGGCCTCCTGCATCATTCCCCAGAGCCCACTGTCAGCATCCACTATGCCAGTTTGGCTGCTGCTTTTATCCCCTACAGCAGTCCCTCCCTGGCTTGCAAACTGACCAACCAGGGCTCAGGGTGGCTAGCCCCCAACTCCAGCCATCCCCCTTCCATGTGAATGAGGCTATTGAAACCCATTCTTTTGATTGGCTTCTCCTTTTCCACAGGGCAGGGCTCCCCTGCTCCACCCTTGGGGTCGCTCAGAGTTCACTGGCACTGTTTCTAGCCCAGGGCAGGTATCTCAAGCCAATCTGGTGAGCCCACATTGGCAGTCTGTTACATACACATAAACAGGTAAAAGTTATCAGAAACTGGTTCAATCTATAACACAACAGAAGTTCAGTGCACATAAACCATTTTCAAAATGGCTTAAACTGGTTTGAGATAAACCTGGATGGATGTAGTATAACACTTCACTCAATTGCCTGTACACAAATGCTCATAGTATGGGAATCAAGCAAGAGGAACTTACCTTCCTGCTAGCTGACACCAACCCAGACATAGTGGGCCTCACTGAAATGTCAGTCGAGGGGAAAGAGATTTAACGGTGGGGGTCTACTACAGACCACCCAACCAAGGGGAAGAGCTAGACCAGGAATTCTTAAGTCAGCTCATGGAGGTAGTTAGGTAAAAGGATGTGGTCATCATGGGTGACCTGAACTTTCCAGACATCTGCTGGGAAGAGCAGTCAGCCAGGTCTGACCGCTCGTGCAGGTTCCTAGCCAGAATGCAGGTGCTCCATCTAATCCAGGAGGTGCACAGCCCCACCAGGGGAGACGCCTTGTTGGACCTGGTGCTGGCCATGGGTGACGAGCTGGTGAGGGGGCTGCAGGTGCTCAACCACCTGGGAGACAGTGATTATCACCTGCTATAATTCACCATCCAGCGCAAGGTGGCAATGGCCTGCAGCAAGGCAGCAGCCCTAGATTTCAGGATGGTGGACTTCAATGAGCTAAGGAGAATAGTCGGGGAAGCACTGAGGTCCCGGAGGGGAGAGAAGCCAGGTGTCCAAGAAGAGTGGTCGCTCCTTAAGGAGATGATCCTCCAAGCTCAAAAGGAGGTAATCCCAACATGGATCAAAGGGGGCAGGAGGGTGCAAAAGCCCCTATGGCTCACCAAAAAAAATCCGGGAATGTCTCCTAGCTAAAAGAGAGGTGCACACCCAATGGAAGGGAGGGACCATCACCAAGGAGGATTATACTGCAGTTGCTTAGGGATGCAGGGGGGAAGTCAGAAAGGCCAAGGTGGAGATGGAACTGGGACTAGCTTCATGGATCAAGGACAACAAGAAGTCCTTTTTTAAATAAATAGGGGGCAAAAACAAGGTTCTGGGTAATGTGGGGCCTCTGTAGGACAAGCCAAGAAATTTGGTTGTCACACCAGATGACAAAGCTAACATATTTAACAATTTCTTTGCCTCCATTATCCTGAGCAGGGGCCAGAACAGCCACCCCCCTCTGGGCCCCCCTTACACCCTAGGGGAGGAGCATCTAGGCCAAGGGATAGCGAGGAACTAGTTAGGGAACTTCTGGAGAGATTGGATGTATTCAAATCAGCTGGTCCGGACGATCTCCACCCTCGAGTACTGAGGGAATTGTCTGAGGTCATTGCAGGACCCCTGGCATGGCTTGATGAGCACTTGTGGTGCTCTGGTGTGGTGCCAGAGGACTGAAAGAGGGTCAATGTGGTTCCAACCTTCAAAAAGGGGAGGAAGGAGGACACTGGAAACTATAGGCCAGTTAGTCTTACCTCGATCCTGGGCAAGCTTTTTAAGAGAATTAGTCTGGCACATGTCCACAAGGAGCCAGCAGGGGAGATTATGCTTAGGGGCAATAACACAGGTTCATTAGTGGCAGGTCCTGTCAGACCAACCTGGTAGCCTTCTACGACCAGGTCACAAAAGCCTTAGACACAGGGGTAGCAGTGGACGTAGTCTTTCTGGACTTTAGGAAGGACTTCAACACTGTCTCTCACCCCATTCTCATTAAAAAACTAGGGGACTGTGGCATCAACACCTACACAGTCAAATGGGTCACTAATTGGCTGGAGGGCCGCACCCACAGAGTGGTAGTGGATGGGCCATTTTCAACCTGGAGAGATGTGGGCAGTGGGGTTCCTCAGGGCTTGATCCTCAGGCCCACACTGTTCAGCATCTTAATCAGTGACTTGGACGAGGGGATAAATAGCACCCTGTTCAAATTTTCTGATGACACTAAGATGTGGGGGGATGTGGGCATGCTAGAAGGGAGGAATAGGCTACAATCAGACCTAGACAGGTTACAGGGGTGGGCGGATGAGAATAGGATGGGATTCAACACCAACACATGCAAGGTGATGCACCCGGGGAGGAAGAACTAGCAGCATACTTACAGGCTGGGCAACTCCCTTCTCATCAGTACAGAGGCAGAAAAGGATCTTGGAGTCATCATTGATGCCAAGATGAGCATGGGCCAGCAGTGTGGGGATGCCGTCTAGAAGGCCAACCGCAACTTGTCATGCATCCACAGATGCATCTCGAGCAGGTCCATGGAGGTGATCCTCCCCCTCTATGCAGCACTGGTCAGGCCACAGCTGGAATGCTGCATCCAGTTCTTGGTGCCGCACTTCAAGAGGGATGTGGACAGCATGGAGAGGGTCCAGAGGAGGGCCACTCGCATGATCAGGGTGCAGCAGAGCAGGCCCTATGTGGAGAGGCTACAGGACCTGAACCTGTTCAGCCTCCACAAGAGGAGGCTGAGGGGGGATCTAGTGGCCTGTTACAAACTAGTCAGAGGGGACAAGCAGGCATTGCAGAAGTCCCTGTTCCCCCGAGCACTGCCAGGAGTGACCAAGAATAATGGTCACAAGTTGGCAGAGAGTAGATTTAGGCTTGATATCAGGCAGCACTACTTCACAGTCAGGGTGGCTAGGATCTGGAACCAACTTCCAAGAGAAGTGGTGCTGGCTCCTACCCCTGGGGTCTTTAAGAGGAGGCTAGATGTACCTCTTTCCTGCCATGGCAGGGAGTTGGACTTGATGATCTGCTCTGGTCCCTTCTGACCCTAGAAACTATGAAGCTATGAAACTATTTAGGTTACATAGGTTTATTGAAATGCTGTCCCAGATCCTCTTTAGATTCAAGTTAACTCACAGTCCTCCAGCATCCCAGGATGCTTTGCTACCTCCCCTGCAAACCCCACTGCCTCCTTCAGGGTGGGTGGGCTAGCCTTCACCCAAGCTGTCTGACCCAGGGAGCAGGGAGGCTTGCTATAGTGCCCCCTGGTATTTGGCCTCAGTCATTCCAGGCATATGGCTAGATTTTTTTAATCAAAAGTGAATCTCTGTTCCCTTGCTTATCAGTTTAATCTATGCAGTTTAGATTAACCTGCATTGAATTGATTTGGCCTTGGGCATTTTAACTGTCTGTACTTAGTCCATAAGAAAATGAATCAGAGTAGTTCCTGCTAATCTTTGAGTATGAGATAAATTCAGCCAATAAGAGAACTGTGACTTGTAACCAATCCTGACTAACCTACCAAGTATGACATTTAAATAAATCTTGTGCAGTTTTAAAAGGCAAATTATGAATGAAAAAAATCTTGCTTTTTTGTGTTTCACACTCATGTAGATGCAAAGTGCTTAGCAGGATTCCAGAAATCACCAAAGTGAATGAGGCTTATTGGAGCGTTGGAGCTTTTGTAAATGCCACAACAAATTTACCTGCATCTTTGGCATCTAGATGCCTTTGTATATCTGACTCAATATCTTTACGCATTAAAGTTAGAATTCCAGAAAACAATAAAAGAAATTCCTGTCCTGCATATCAAACTAGGTCAGTAACATGGTTTCATCATGTTTACATCTGTGTATACAGGTGGAAGATAATAGTAATAATAGTATACTATAGAATAATGGTATATTATACTAGTTATAGACCACCGTGTGTGTGTGTGTGTGTGTGTGTGTGTGTGTGTGTGTGTGTATACACACACACTGTAAACTGTAATATATTAGCTTTCAAGTGATTATTTGAAGGAAGGAGCTTGAAAATGGAAAGAGAAGCAACTTCTTTTCATGCAGTTTCTCATTAGGAAGTATGGATTTAAAGTTGCCTGGATCCTTCTACAAGTATTTCAGTTTTCTTCTGAAGTTTCTATTTTTTGTAATTCTACTTTAAAAAAATACATTAAAATATCTGAACAATACTTACTGTGTATAATATCATCCTACAGATAAATTAATACAAACTACTTAATATAGCTCATAACCTACATTGAATTGATGCAGCTCATAGCTCTTTGCTTTTTAAGGGTGACAAAATTCCAGTACATGTTACATTTACAATGGGATCTTAACCATAGTGCATTTAGGGATTGATATGACACCTCATCCTCTTAATGCCAGGAAGGCTTTATTAACTACACCACAAGCTAGCCTTATACAAAATAACAGAAAAGACTCTTCAATATTCAAATAAATGAGTTATTATCAAAGTCCAGTACATTTTAGCTATAGTAGTGTGTCTCGCTAGTACAGGCAGGAAGCAGTCTCAGTCTCTACAGCCTTTGCCAGGCATGGATCCCTAGTGGAGGTTGGTCAGCTGAGTGTAGGTTACAATATTCCAATGCGTGATTTCTCTCTCTCTCTTGAACTGAATTTGCCAGCAGCTCTGTATCTTCTTATACTCTTCAGGTGTAAGCCTTCAAAGCATTCTTTCTTGATAGCTTGATGATTAAAGTCCAAACAAAGCAGATAGGGAGGAGTCATCTTATTTTGATTAGGTCAGAACTGTTAGCTGCTTGGATCCTGTTTGGTTTGTCCCATTGTGCAACTTGCTTTTGCAAGCTCTTGATGGGCCCAGAGGTTATGATTTAATCAGCTGAGATGGGCTTGATTGACTGAATTAGACATCTTGGGACATTAATTACAGGGCTCTGTTTAGGTAATTGTTTTAACAGTGGGGCAGAACCCAAAATATTCTTGAGTGGAGATGGATCAAAACCCCAAACTGACATTCTTTGACTGCTTCATGAAATATGAATTGGTCAGGGAAGGGTGTATCAATAAGGAAGAGAAAACCACCTGAGGAAGGGCAGTTAGCATGGTTAAATATCAAATGTATCCCAAACCAGCATGGGAGATCAACTGTGATTGCTTTATTTTGCATGGCCCCAGTCACCATCTTGCATTGTTGTGTAAAATACACATTTATTGTAATTTGATCATTTAAATTTCATATGTAGGTCCAGGCTAGCTTCACAGATGGCAGTATGTGCTATAAAAGGATTTTTGGAATGTGATTTTTTTGGTTTGTTCCTGTTTTTGTAGATTTTTAACAAGGCTTAATTCAACAGTAGCCTGTTTAACATACTAAGCAGAAAAAATATGCATTAGAGCAATAGAATTATTAAGGATAATTTCTTCATATGATTTGTAAAACATAATCACTATAGTTTGAGTCCGTTCCTGGGGTGCGGGAGGTGAGGTAGGGGGGGACAGTGTGTGTGTGTTTGTGTGCTCACCTGTGATTCTGATAAACTACAATGCAAATTTATTTAACTTCTACTTTTACTAGAAAACAAAATGATTACGTGACTTCTTTTGGGCCATGCTTACCCATAGTAAGTTTGTGCCCCAAAATGTATCTAGCTTCTCACCCAATTATGCAATTTGTCCAGTAAAAAGTACTGTAAAAAAACCCTCATCTCTTGTACTGCTCAGACTAAATAATGCTGTCTGAATGGTTCTTATGGCTATATTCTCTAGGGAATCACTTTATGAGAACTGCTCATAGATTCATAGATGCTAGGGTCAGAAGAGACCTCAATAGATCATCAAGTCTGACCCCCTGCCTGGGCAGGAAACAGTACTGGGGTCAGATGATCCCAGCCAGATGCCTATCCAGCCTTCTCTTACAGACCCCCAAGGTAGTGGAGAGCACTGCCTCTCTTGGAAGGCCATTTCAGATTTTGGCCACCGAGAAGAAGTTTGTCCTGATATCTGGCCTAAATCTGCATTGTCAGTTTGTGACCGTTGTTCCTTATTACCCAAAGAAGAACCCTGGTAAACAGAGCATCTCCGAGCCCTTGCTGCATCACCTTAATGAATTCGTAGGCAGTCACAAGATCACCTCTCAATCTTCTCTTGCAGAGGGTGAAGAGGTCCAGGTCCCTCAGTCTCTCCTCATACGACTTGTCCTGTAAGGCCCTAACCATACAAGTGGCCTTCCTCTGGACCCTCTCAAGTCTATCAACATCCTTCTTGAAGTACAGTGCCCAAAACTGGACACAGTACTGCAACTGTGGTCTGACTAATGCTGCATAGAGGGGAAGTATCACCTCCTTGGATTTATTTGTCATGCATCTGCTGATGTATGATAAAGTGCGTTAGCTTTGCTGATGATTTCATCACACTGACGACTCATGTTCCTCTTGGAATCCACTATGACTCCGAGATCCCTTTCCGCTTCTGTGCTGCTGAGGTACACTGCACCTGCAATTCTTATTAATAAAACCAATGCATTTGGCAATGCAGAAAAAGGACACTGAGATATGAAGAAATTTAGTTTATATTTTAGTTCAATTACAAAGTATTGACCTTGATGTAAAAACAGCTAGGTAAGACTTCATAGCCTGACCTATACATCCACCAGAGTAGATGATAATAATATCCCTATCCAATTTTATAGGACTTTTTTTTAAGGATTTAATATTGAAATTAATATGGAAGTTCTTTTTCTTCCTCAAATATCTATATCATTCTGGATGTAGCTAAATTAGCAAAGTCCATTCTGATCTCAGGACAGATAACATATTTAAAAAATGATTTATCATCTTCATTGCGTTACCATATGCATCATAACTTTCATATATGCTGTACTAAACTGAGCTAAATTTCAGTTACTATGTCAAAAAGACTGTCACGTCTAATGATGTGTTGAGATTGAGATTGCAGTAATTTTAGGGGAAACTTAATTCACATGCTATGGGATAGCAAATCGATTAAGTGCTTCAGGGGAAAAGTAATCGAAAGATTAAATATGATTCTGAAATCTACTAAATCTAAAGTTTTTAGGAAGTCTTGACTTGCTGATAAATTACATGAGATTTGATTTTAGAGCAAAAGTATTATTTTGCATCTTAATTTTACTGAAAATTGAAAAATATCAATGTTTTGAAACAGTATGCACTTTTGACTGCTTCTATCCAATAAGAAAATATTGTACATAGCTATATGTTGAAGACGATGGCTGACAAGCTAACTGTATGAATTTATATGACTACATAGTTTTATAATCAGAGTTTTGGATATTTTACTTGTATTGGAATGTTTACAGGCTATTTTTATATATCTGCTGAATCAGGCCATAAGTTCCATATTAATGCTGTCAATACAAATACCGTTCTGTTAAAAGGGCCTGCTGATGCATAGCATACATATATTAAGAATAGTATATCTCATAGCTTTACATGAATACATGATCATATATGGTAATAGAGTGAATACAGAAGTCCTTTTTTTTGCTTAGATAGCTTTATATTTCTGGGTTAATGTAGCTACATTAGAAAGGCCCATTTTAATCTCAGGACAGATAATACAAGTTAAACGATTTATCAATTTAATTTTGTTATCACATATGCTGTAATACTTATATGATGTACTAATTTCAAGTAAATTCTGATCACTATATTAAAAAGATTCATCTTCCTTGCCTTTGAAAGTAGAATTGTAGCACTTAAAAATGCCTAGTGTCATATACATTGTCAATTATATACATGAAAGCAGAGAATCAGGGAGAGATGTCATCCCAAAACAAAGAAAGCAGGTGTCTAGAATAGTTAGCTAGAGAGACAAAAATGGCAACAGGAATCATGGCTTCTAGCTACGCAAGGATTGAGACTTTCAGGTCTTGTGTACCTGTATCATGGGTGCAACTGTATATAACAGAAAACATTAATTGTTCATATCCTTTTTATTTTAAGTACAGTTTTGTTCAGGAGGTTTGTATGAATAAAGTATAGTGTTGAGACTCAATGCAATATAAATTAGAAATGCAAGTTACCCATGTGAAGGATTTCTAGTCCAGCCTCATCCACGTCTCTTTTACCAATTTTTGTTCCCTTTGTTATTGTCTTCTTAGCTGTCTATCACTCCAGTTCCTAAGCAACCAGCTCTGTCTACATGACCTGGACCAGGTGAGACAGGGCGGGTGGCCCTACCTCTATTAATTGGTTTAAGCACTGACCTCACGGCAGAGGGGCAGGGGCTAGAGAACTATCACTCTCTGAGGTGATTGCTAATGGTTTTTAAATTGGTTGGTTAACTTTAAACAACACCTGCCCTGATTGGACCTGGAAGGTGTGGTCAGAAAAGTTTATTTAAGAGCTCCCTTCTTCCTGGAGGGGAGAGAGCCATTTTGGGAACACATAAGTAACTTACCAGGCAGAGAGGGGGATCTCTCTGATAACTCACTGACATGCCATGAACTGCCTGCCTCCAGAGGAAAGCTCAGTCAGCCTCTAGATGATATCTGTGAGTTATTTACCTGAAACCTACCTAGATATATAGCTTACTATGATATAGATGAGTGCTCAATGGCTACTTAGTTACACTGTTTGCTCTAAGGTTGTTCTTTGATTCTTCGCTAACCTGTACTATTCCCCTAGCCTTGCCTCTTTAACCAATACAGTTCTCCACTGTGCACAGTGTGGTGGACTGGCTAGGAAAGGGACTGGGTTATACCTTGGTGCCCTCTTGGTCTTGCTGACTAAGGGAGGTTACTTTTTGTGCTTCAGGCTAAAGGAAGCAGCCCAAGCTTTTGCAGTGGGTTAAGCACCCTCAAGGTCTACAAGGCCCGTGTCCCCTAGCGGGCACAGGGCTGAAGACAGACCAGATCCCCTGGGTGGTGGTGGCAGTACCCCCAGGATTGTGGGTGTGCTCTGGGAATGTGGTCAGCCGGATGTGAGGTGCCCCCAGGGATACACTTGGAGCTTGGTAGGTGGTCAGGCACCATGAGGTGGGTGGCTCAGCACAGGAGAGTCCCCTGCTGGCCCTCCACAACCCACACACTTGTTTCAAGCTTGGCTAAGTAAAGGAAGGACATTTCTAAATGTAGGAAAATAATTCATTTTGAGATATATATTCTCAATGCAACTTTAGGCTGTACTCCTACAAGAGAACCATATGGGAAATGCATGTCTCCATTCATTTCACTTGGGTTCTAGAAAGGCTTAAAGTTTTGTTCTTTTTTTTTCTTTTTATACACCTTTCTCTACTCATCCAGGTCAGAAAAAATAGATTAATTATGATAATATCCTTGTGGTGTGAAATGAAGTTCTGTCCAATAGAAAAAGTTAAGTTAAATAGAAGGATTTTATTTTTAGTAGTAGTGCTTTTAGTCATAAAAAGTCATATCTACATGTGCCAACTGAAGGCACTTTAGCCTGATTTATAGTGCATTCAGAGTATGGGTCTACCCATGCACACCTTACTGTGCCTTAAAAATAGTGATTTTAGGCTATTTGTGCTTAAATTTGATACCTGCAAAAGCAGGTATCATATTTAATTGCAAATAGATAAATAGCATTACTTTGTCTGTAGGTGTCTTAAGGCACATTAATGCTATATATGGACTGACTTGGGACTAACTTCAGTCCCACATTAGTCTGCGCACATGGCATTAATTTGCATTAGCACATATGCATGTAGACGCAAGCCTAAATAGCCATAATGAGCATTAAGCTAATGGGCATTACATTTAGGCACGCCTAAATGCATGTATAGATGCACCCACAGACTAAGTTTATTTAAAAATTATTCAATCTTTACTTAAGCTGAAAAATGTCAGTGGAGTTTTCTAAACAGGGTTGCAGGATTGGGTTGCCAATTTTATATAACAATTTCAATATATTAGAAGAATACAGACAAAAGAAAAGAGGTTTAAATATATTGTTGTATAAATGAGCTTGGATTTTGAATTTAAAATGCAAATTAATGTGAAACAGTGATACCTGAAAACAACACACATGTTCCTACTCACCAAGTACAAGGGGGTTTAATTTAATTTTATTTTTTAAGAAGGTAAATGCTTATTCCTCCAGCTTAGCTTAATAGCACTCCAATGACTCTCTTGAAGGAGTTGTCCGATGCATACAAATACAAAGAATAGTATATCTCAGTTTTATATGAATACACTATTTTCTTCTGTCTTTAACTATGCTAAGAGTTAGTGGTCCCTATTTTCAAGAAGGGGAGGAAGAAGGATCCGAGTAATAATAGGCCAGTCAGTCTCACTTCCATCCTTGGAAAAGTCTTTGAAAAGATTATTAAGGATCATATTTGTGGGAGTCCTGTGGGAAAAATAATGCAGTAGGGCAACCAACCCTGATTCAGAGCAGGTAAATCATGCCTGACATTTGGTTTCATTTCATGACTAGGTCACAAAATGCTGAGATGCAGGAGTAGAGGTAGATGTCATTTTCCTGGACTTTAGGAAGGTCTTTGATATGGTATCTCATACCAGTCCCATAAATAAATTAAGTGGCTGTGACTTAGATGTTTACACAGTCCTGTGGGTGGCAAATTGACTTGGGGGTTGCACCCAGAGAGTGGTAGTAGATGGGTTGGTGTTGACCTGAAAGGATGTGAGTAGTGAGGTCCTGCAGGACTCAGTCCTTGGACCTGTACTTTTCAGTGTCTTCATCAGTGACTTGGATGTGAGCTTGAAGTGTACTCTGTCCAAGTTTGGGGATGATACTAAACTATGGGGTGAAGTGAACACTCTGGAGGGTAGAGAAGGATTGCAGGCAGGCCTGGACAAGTTAGAAAAGTGGGAAGAACACAATAGGATGCAGTACAACAAGGACAACTGCGAAGTGCTGCACGTAGGGTGTAAAAATATCCAGCACACCTACTGGCTAGGAAATGACCATCTCAGCAGCACGAAGTGGAAAGGGATCTCAGAGTCATAGTGGACTCCAAGATGAACATGGGTCATCAGTGTGACAAAATCATCAGAAAAGCTAACTGCACTTTATCATGCATTAGGAGATGCATGACAAATAAAACCAGGAGGTGATATCCCTCTATCCGGCATAGGTTAGACCACAGTTGGAATACTGCCTCCAGTTTTGGGCACTGTACTTTAAGAAGGATGCAGATAGCCTCAAGAGGGTCTAGAGAAGGGTCACTTGTATGGTTAGGGTTTGCAGGCCAAGCCCTATGAAGAGAGACTAAGGGACCTGGACCTCTTCAGCCTCCGCAAGAGAAGGCTGCAAAGTGATCTTGTGGTTGTCTACAAATTCATTACGGGGTACAGCAAGGTATTAGAGATGCTCTGTTTACCAGGGTGCCTCTTGGGGTAACAAGGAACAATGGTCACAAACTGACAGAAAGCAGATTTAGGCTAGATATCAGGAGAACCTTCTTCACAGTAAGGGTGACCGAAATTTGGAACTGGCTTTCAAGAGAGGTGGTGCTCTCCACTACCTTGGGGGTCAGTAAGAGAAGGCTGGATAGGCATCTGGCTAGGGCATCTGACCCCAGCTTTCTTTCCTGCCCAGGGAGGGGATCTGTTGAGGTCCCTTCTGACCCTAGCATGTATGAATCTGTAAGATTTGGGGATATTTTCTATTCTATTTAAATATGCTGGATGTGCTGTCAGGGAGCAGCTGCCCTCCTTCCCCCTTGGATTATGAGTATGGGGGGACAACATAGTACTGTATGATACTGAGGGCCTTGAATACCTCTCCACACATTAAATTTGTCACAGAAAATCTGCCCACAACAAAGTAGCTACTGTTCTAAACAGCAATTTTTTCCCCCCAGATCTTCCATTTTTTGGCCACATCAGTCATTTTTCAGCAAAACAAGAAACCAGGGGTGGATGGGGGGTAGGGTGCACTGGTGCATTTGCACCCCCCTTTGATTCCTGGTTCACCCAAAATGTAAAACTATCTGTCTGGTTGTGGCAGCAGCACTTTGGGTCAGGCAGTTCTGAGGAAGTCATTTGATTTCATGGATCATTCTAATCTACCTTTTCCCTTCTAAATTGTTCATGCCACAAGTGTTAACAGCCCTCTCTTCTTTTTTCATAGTGTTGATGTTCTACCAATCAAGCTAGACCTTGTTCTGCAGTTCTACTGTCTGTCAGCTGCTTCTAATAATGATGCCCTTCAAATTTATTTTTAATTCATTCCAGTGAAGATATATTTGTCTTTGCTTCAATCTTAACCTGAATAATGCAGCCCTAGGTTCCTACCTTACTAATAAAGCTTCTAGTTTATTTTTAACATGAGAAAAATATATGCTGTTCTTTTATATGTGATGATGCACCTCACCATCTGCACCTTCTTTTTCAATACTCTAGATCCACCTATGCAGAAAGCCTGAATCTGCAGGCACAGGCTTTGTGTCACATTAAAGCAGCAGATAAAGCACAACAAAATGTAAGGTGTGTCATGACCCTACAATAGCACAATTTCTGTTTCCTTTAAAAGGGAGAATACTGAAGAGCTTCAAATGAATTTCCAGAAGAAAAAGCACCTATACTAGAGGAAATTTTCAAAATTTGTGAACATTTCATAAATAAAAAATACTATTAATGCTAGCAGATATGGAGCCATGATCCACAGTAAATAGAACTTGTTGTATATTTTGCAAAAAGTTACAGGTATGATTTTATTATTATTTTGTATCCTCCTTCTCTCCCTTGATTCAGGCATCAAGGACAACAAAAAGTCCTTTTTCAGATATGTGGGGAGCCGGAGGAAAAGCAAGGGCAATGTTGGACCCCTGCTAAACCAG
>NW_017728912.1:8667232-8702285 GCF_001723895.1 Crocodylus porosus | reverse complement strand
CCTATGACCCCAGCTGACTTCCTGCCCTTTGGGCAGGGGGCTGGACTCGATGATCTCCCGAGGTCCCTTCCAGCCCTAATGTCCATGAAATCTATGAAATCCCTCGTTTTAACTACTTAATCTTATACAAAATTCCAGAGAAAATTACGCTTTAGGAATATGCTGGAAAGGCCTTGAGAAAATATTTTGTATATTTATCTAGTTCAGGGGTGGGCAAAGTGCAGGCAGCAGATCACACTTCTGCCCAAGCTGTGGTCCACTCTGTCACCACCACAAAATCCCAGCCTGTCTTGGAGCAGCTCCCTGCTAAGTCAAACACTGTGCCAGCGCTGTTGGGGCCAGTTTCCATGGAAACCCTGGTCCTGCTGTCATGACCCCACTGGTCCTGGGGTTTCCATGGAAATTGGCTGCAGTGATGCAGTCAGGGGCTGCTGGGAAATGGAGTCTGGCCACTGGCTGGGTCCACCCCAATTTAGTTCCTTTTTCTTTACTCTGATGACAATTTCCTGACTCCATGTAAAATGTTGCTAAAAATGAATTATAAGGTTAAGGTGAAAGTATTTTACAAGTTCACTTTATTCAATTGGCAGGATTTTTTTTAAAATGTTAAAAAATAGGACATATGAGGAGAATCTATGTAACAGATTCTTTAAAAATATATTTTAAAAACAAGATAAAAGAAGCTGAATAAAATCTAAAGAATTACATCTAGATGAATTACCAAGAGAAATTAAAGACAATCAATTTTTGTTTTTGTCCTCAATACATCCCCAAAATATAAATATCTATAAATAGGTTTTTATTTTCCCCCTTTCCACTGATGACAGGTCAAGGGAGTCCAGGGACCCTTTCCCAGGCTATGGAGTGGTGGGAAAATGGCCCATACTAGATTCAATATAAGCTGTTTTTAACTAGATTTTTTTTGTTTTGTTTTTGTTTTTTTAAAGGAAATATCTCTAATATTCATAATGCTTATTATAATGCTGCCACTCTGCAACGATCTAGAAAAGAATGAAGTATATTATATATTTTGATCTAGTTAAATTTAAACCAGTTTAAATTGTAGCTCTGTCCTTTACATTAGAACATACTGTGAATAACAAAGTTTCTCAGAGAATACAGGTACTGGAGTGGCTAGTGACAGATGGCAGCTGTGTGAGAATCATGAAATCTAGACCTACCAAAAACCAGAAGGGATTACTAGAAACAATAAGCAGAAAAAAAATCAGTGTAAATAAGTTAGGGGAGATTTGTGACATAATAAAAACATTGTCTAATCATTCATTTATTCTGAGTGCTAAGCTCAAACGTCAGTATTATGATGAAGTGCAGACATACGTTAATATACCACTGAAAGTTATACAAATGAACCATCTGGAAGTATAAGCTTTTTTAATAGCAGCTATAACATAGTGATTGAGAGAAAAGGAACACCACTGCTATCAGTACTTAGATACCCTGGAAACTGATGCTATATAAACCCTTAACATAGACAGGGAGGTGATAATTTTATCTTGTGCAAGAGAAGTGATAATTTTTTCTTCAACAGTCCTTTTCAAGCCATGAACAGGGCAAGATTCTGTTAGTGAACAATAGAAATATCCCCCTTAGAGATTTCTGAATTCTACAGAAGTGATTTAACAGCTTAGAAATAGTTCATGCCTATATAGAAAAGTGCTTGTAAACCATTTTTATGTGTGTTTACAACCCTATCAGCTCTGAGTATGTTTTTTGTAACTTACTCAGACAAAATCATGTCACTCTCAGCTATAGCTGGGTACAAATGTTCAATTCTAGAAGTGGTAAATTTCCAGTGCTGGAAATAGATTCCAGGAGAGGGAGCAGTACAGATATTCATCTACAACAACCCCCTTTCCCCTTCTCCTTGCATCTTCCCCAAACTGAGATAGTCTGGTCTGGGGAAAGTGTGAGCTGTTCCACTCTTTCCATTCTTGAGTGAGAAGCTGGCAGGGAGCAGGGTGGCTGCTCCTCCCCTCCCCTCCTGTTTTATGGGAAAAGCAGAAGTTTCCCCTCTTTGCTGTCTACAAATTTGAGAATTTCATCCCTGGAAGATGTGTCTTTCCCCTGGCCCCACTGCTTCAGGGCCCCAGGAGGAAGTAAACCAGGGACAAGACTGCAGACAGTCTCCCAGGAGAAACTCTCCTGGGAACAATTTCTACTTTGTTGTAGCTGACTTATTTTTCTCCCAGAGTGACCATTTTTCCTCTGGGAGGAAAACTAGAATGCCTGCCTTTTTTGGTTTCCCCTAGCAGAACAGCAATTCTCCCAGTATAAAATGAACATTTGTACATGGTCTATATCAGAGCTAGCTTGAAGCTTAAACCTGGCATTTTAGCAGGACAACTTCACTAGTTCCATTGGGCCCCCAAAGGCAAATCCATCATTGCCCATGGGCTAGATGAGTGGCATGGGGTGGGTCTACAGGCTAGATCAGGGGCAGGCAATTATTTTGGGCAAAGGGCTGCTTACTGAGTTTTGGCAAGCCATTGAGGACCACATGACAGGCAGCCCAGGGCAGATAAATATTAATTTTCTAAAATTTTTAGTGGCCCCACAGGCCAAATAGAATGGCCTGGTGGGCCACATTTTGCCAACCCCTGGGCTGGATCCAACCTGTCGGCCCAATCTGGCATACACCAGATTGGGGCTGGTCCCACATACTATATTGCAACCTTGGTCCTAACCCCTGCCACAAGGACACTGGATCAGCCCTGCTGCCCCAACTTTGGCCCCACAGGTGCCCAGTCAGGCCCACTGGCCCATCACCAACCCCACACACACTGAATCAAGCCTACCAGCCTGCAACCCTGGCCCTGACCCTGAGCATGCTAGATAAGGCCCTGTTGCCTCAGTCCCATGTGCACCAGATTGGATCCACCACCTTAGTCTCAGCTCCCCACACACCAAATCAGAATCTGGCACACAGGACATGTCACTGAGCCCATGGGGCTTGGAAATATGAAGGCAGGGGATTGGTGGTAGTGTTAATTGCCACTGCTCTTCTGCCACCAAATTTTGGGACCCTTGAGGAGCTGCACAGATAGGATCTGGCCCTCAAGCCAGGGGTCTGGCACTCCTGTTATAGATTAAGAGGATAAGTGTCTTGTGTCTATTTTTGCAACACATATTCATTGCAAAAATTTCTTGTATTCAATGTTAAATTGTTTCTTTATAATTAATGTGCAATATATCCTATGATGCTAATTCTTTTCTTGTTTTTAAGCTACTAGCATGTATGTGGCTTTTACTAGTTAAGGTTAAGAGGCCAAATTTCACAAATGCTCTAAAGTTTTGGGTCATAAATGACTTTGGCCTCCGCTGAAGTACTCACAGAGAACATAGCAACTATATTCTGCTTCAGTAATACTCATTCCCAGTTACTCTGTCAGAAGGCTGTGGCCTTCTGAGACTGTCATTTCAGTCATCAGATACAACCTATGCCTCACTCCCTTACTGGCTACTAGAGAGCCTACTAGCAAATGGGTTTAAGCATCATCATTCATACTAGTTTCTAATGTAAAGGACAAACCACAAACTGATACGCATGCTTTCAGGAGAAGCTCGTGGTGTTGGGGTATTGGGAGGGGTGGTTGGGAAAGGGAAGAGAAATGGCGTCTGGAAGACAGTGTTCATAAGGTTGGCCTATGTTTGCCATAGTCAGCAATATACAGTATATGCAGTTTTATTCTGAACCAGACCCAGACAGAAACATAATGACTGATGCCAGAGGAGGGCTCTTCTATATGCTTTTGTACAAATTCTGTTACTTCCACTGACAATCAGGAGGAACAGTTTAGTTAAGACCAAGATCTGTCTGATTGCTCTAACATGAGCTATACAACACTAATAGATTCAGAATGTATGTGTATGCGACGATAACTTTAGTATCGTCTACCCATTATTTTACAGAACAATGGAATCATCTGCATCCAAGCTGAGTTATTTAACCTTCTGGTTTTAGCACTAGGTGCTACTTTTCCTCCAGTTCATTCTGCAAAAAACAAAATATATCTTTGTAAAGCTCATGACATCATTCACACTGAAACATTGATTTTAGAAAGGTGAAAAACATCTCTGTGGGCAGCAAATAGCAATGTTTGTGATTTGCCTTTCATCTATTTTACACAATTTATTATACCTGAAGTTTCCTATCATCAAATGAGTACCAGCCTGTCACATCACACAATCCTCCAGCTGACAGGTTCAGTCATTTAACTGCTGATGAAATTCTTTACCACCAGATAAGTCCAGATATGATTTTCAGGTAAAGCTAACAACTGTGTTTTTGACTGTTTCATGGAATATCCTTTAATCCCTCTGTCACTTTTTTATATTTACTGACAGCAGTGGGCTAGATCCCTAAGGATTATTTAGTGTGGAGAAGAGAAGACTATGGGGGGATTTAATAACAATCTTCAAATACCTGAAGGGAGGTGGAGAAGAGCTTTTCTCTGTGGTCATAGGGGACAGGAGTAGGAGAAATGGCATCAAGCTTCATTGGGGAAATTGAGGTTGGAGATTAGGAGGAAATTTCTGACTATGAGGGTGGTCAAGCATTGGAACAGGCTTCCTAGAGAAACTGTGGAATCTCTATCTTTGGAATTTTTCAAAAGCAGGTTAGCCACTTAGCCAAGTCAGGGATAATCCTGCCTTGAGTAGTAGGATGGACTAGATGACCTTGCCAGGACCCTTTCAGCCCTGCTTTCCTATGATCCTTAGTTGACTTAAGTCAGGTGTACCTACAAAGAAATGAATGGAGCAATATCATTTTTTTTCTACCTCAGGATATCAAAGAACATTTTAATTGCAGTTAAATCAGTAACCTGGTTGAATGACTCATAGGCTCTGTATGGGAAGAAAGTTGTCTAAAATTTGGCAAAACTAGTGTCTGAATTCCAGCTAAATTATACCATTGGCCTCTCAGCTTTCCTTCCAATACCTCATTCTAACCCAGGGAAAATTTAAAATTGGGATCAGTATAAGGGGAAATGCCATTCCTACTCAACATCTATTGAAATTTTTTCCCTACAAAAGTCTGTAGGGCTGTTACCCAAAGTTCTGTTCACACCTTTACACCGCTCTGCTTTCTTGACTTGTCTTTTAAGTCCAAAGCTAGGGACAGACATTACACATAGACTGGTTTGAGTGGTTTAAACCTGTAACAGAACAGACATTCAGTGCACATAAACCAGTTTCAAAATGGCCAAAACTGGTTTTACATAAGCCTGGTCGAATGTAGTATCAGACTTAACTGATTTGGCTCAAACTGGTTAATGTAATGTCTGTCCCAGACCCCTTGCTGGTTTAAGTTAAACCAGACTCCTGGCATGCTCTCTGGGTTAGGTAGGGCTTTGTGCTCCAACCACAGGGCTGACCCTGCCCTCTGCTCATTAGCCTGAGCAGAGAGTAGCCCTAGTGGAGACATTGGCCAGCATGGCCCCATTAAGGCAAAGTGGGCAGGGAGGGGGTTAATTCTTCCTTCCTTTCGTTCTTCCACACCACAGCCTGTCTGCCAGGGGAGGGGACTTCAGTGGTGGTCCCTGGAGCTGGCAGACCCCAGCTGCATGAAAGGGGTGGATGGAAGGAGAAAATAATTCTTCTCCCTGCCCCCTTCACCTTAACCGGGCCATGCTGGGTAGGTTGTCCCACAGGGTGGGGAGGGCTGCTCTGTTTCATGCTGGGGGGGACTCTTCCCCCTCCTCCTCCCAGGGTAGGTAGAGGGAGCCTGTGAGGCACTGGATGGGGGCTCTTAATCCTCCTCCCCTTCCTCCCCACTGCCACAGGGCTGGGGCAGGGTGAGCTCCATGCGATGCTTTCTGGCCCCAGAGTAGGAGTGGGCGAACCCTTTCCCTAGAGGCAGCCAGCACTGAACTGATGGCAAGGAGCACAGCCCTGCACAGCCTGCCTGGCTGCTTATATCACAGGGCTCCAGGCCACATGCCTGCAGCTCTGCACTTGCAGTAGGGAAGCCCCATACTGAACTCCGTGTGGAAGCAGGGGGCAGGGGTCCCTCCACTCCTGGCAGAATGTGGAGACCTGTGCAGCAGGGAGCAGGGAAGGCAGCAGGCTCCAGTGCAGGGCTTCCCCTGCTGCATGTGCTAGAGCTGCAGGCACAGGGAGTAGAGCCCCAGCGATGAGGCAGGCTGCGCTCCTCCACCCCTCATGCAGCACTCACCTGTACGGGGCACGAGCATGAGCACCCTGACTTCCCTGTCTGCTGGTGCTGCTGCCAGGCAGTGGAGGCTGCATGATATGGGGGGAGTGTTTGGGGGTCCCTACACCCCCCACCCTCACACCCACATCCTGCCCAGCTGAGCTCCATGCTCTTGCTGACCCTCTGCGGGGAGAAGGAGGAGAGGGAAGAGTTCCCCCCAGCATAGAACAGAGCCTCCCCCTGCCCTGGGGGGGAAGGAGTGGGGGGAAGAGTCCCCCCCTCTGCAGCTGGGCAGCATCCCATAGAGGCCCCCAACCCACATTGATGGGGGAAAAGCAGGGGGAAGAGCCCCCACCCTGGGGCCAGGGCCCCCCTCCCCACCCCACTGCAAGGGGGAGGAGGAGGGAAAAGATCCCCATCAGCACCAAACAGGGCCCCCTTCCCAGCCCTGTGGCAGTTGGGAAGAGAGAGGAGGAGGAAGAGTTCCCCTCTGGGTCCAGACAGCCCTATGTCCCAGGGTTGTTCCTGCTGTCAGGAAGCCGCTGGGGCGGGTCTGCCAGGGCCTGGCCATGCCCTGCATCCTCAGCTCAGCTTCCCTGTGGAAGGGAGGGCTGCTGTAGTACCCTGGGCTTCCGGCTTGAACCACTGCATGTATTTGTCTGCATTTCCTGAATAGAAATGGAACATCTATCCACTTGGAAACTGATTCACTCTGCAAGTTAGACTAACCTGCAAAGATTAAATCAATTCAGGCTCAGACTTTTTGAATGTCTGTCCCTAGCCCAAAGCTGCATTTGTAAGGGTAATTCCATAGTTCTTGTTTAAACACTAATGTCTGTCTTCCTCAACATGGTATTGCTCTATCCTTCTGTCTCCCAGCAGTATTCCTTTGTGCTATCTGCTCTCATAATTAATGTTTCCTCTTCCGGGATCTAATTTATTGGTATTACTAAACAGAATTGTTTACTGCCTACCCTAATATCCACGCTTTCCAAGTCCTTTCCAGCAGTAATTTGCTTGAATCAGGAGTAAATTTGCTACCTGCAAATACAAGTAGAAAATTTACTCATGATTAGTTACTGCACAGTAACACATGCATAGATGCTGACCAGTAACAAATTTGCTCCCAATCAGCCCTACTACCAGGGGGCCACCCTCAGCCCAACCTCAGGGCCCTTTGGCTGGGAGATTCTCCAGCCCTGGGGTTGGGTCTGCCTCAGCCCCTGGCCCTTAAAAGCCAGTGGGTATGCTGGGGCCCAGGGCCACCTGAAGCCAGCTGCAGGCTGCTGTGTGACCCCCACGGAGTCCCCAGGCCAGGCACAGCAGCCTTGCCAGGCCCCAGTACTGATCTATGGTGCCACATGGCTGCCAGGCCCACACCACTGCTCTGTGTTGCATGCTGCAGGTACCTGCCAGGCCTAGCAGAACCCTGGGACACCTGTGGTCAACCACCAGGCCCTGCTCCAGCTGGCCCCCGGCCACCCACAGCAGCCTAACCATATCCTGCTGCTGGTGCCTGGCACACTGTCACCATGACCCTGTGCTGGGTGCTGTAGGCAGCTTCCCAGGCCTGCCAGCACTGGGACTGCTACACAGAGACCCAGTAAGCCATTGAGAGACCCATGCTGCCATCCTCCTCAATGCCACATGCTGCATCCCAGGGCCACAACTGGTCCCAGAAAAAGACTGAAGACCTTATTATACTGTGGGGTGAGGCTGGGGTCCTCACCAAGCTTACACAGAGCAGGAGCTCCAACATGCACATCTATGCCACATGTAGGGGCATGAGCATGACCAGTCTGTACACCAGCGCCACATAAAGTTCAAGGCCCTGCAGGCACAGTGGGTCACCATCATTGACCACAACAGCCAGTCAAGGGCTGCCTGCAGGTCCATGCCCTTTATGTGGCAGCTGGATGACATCCTCATGCCCAGGGACCCTGGCCTGAGTCATGTTGTCTATCTGAGAATAGACAGCCTTCCTGAGCCTCTGCTGTAGCCTGGCATTCACAGTGATGCACCACTGAGGGAGGGCCCCTTGACCTTCCAGGAACCTGTCCTGCCAAGCTGTCCACCTCTGGCCTCCTCCAGCAGCTCTGGGAGCCCAAGCCAGTGCCTGCCCCACCAGCTCTGGGGAACATCCCCCAAGGAGGTCAGGCTGGCCATGACACTGCTAGGCACTGCTCTAGCTCTTCCCCAGAGGGGGTCCCTGCCTGGGAAGCCAGACATCATGCTGTTGTACCCCAGGACACCGCCAGGAGCTGTACATCCTGACTGCCCCCATGGGCACCAACTTGGGACACTGGGCATGCCTGCCATGTCCAAGTGGTGAGCCCCACACAGGGAAGAGAGCCTTCCTGAACCTGTCCCAGCCCCTGCTTCTGCCCTTGCCCCTACCCCACTCCCTGCCTGGTTCCACCCTTGCTCCCTCAGGCCCCTGCATTCTGTGGTGCTGGAGCTGAAAATTCATACAGCCCCAACTGAGGTTGTCAGTGACCCTGATGATGCATTCTGGCTGTCAGCTGGTACCTCTCCCCCATAAGCAGCTGCAGGACCTGCAGAGCCAGGAGAAAGGCATCATCTCTGAGATTCTTGTGAGAGTGTGCAACATTTCTGAGATAAGATGCTATGTACCCGGGGGCTGTGCACTCAGATCAAGGGTCATTTGTGCCCATACCCACTTCCACCCTAGCACACCCCTTCCAGATTGGAAGGTTTCAGTGGTGGCATTCAGATACTCACCAGTGGCATTCCTGCCAGGGTCGTGGCACCAGCACAGGGTTTGGGCAGTGGTGGCAGGATCCCTGCGACAGTGCAGGGAGCCAGGTCAGGCAGCAGCACAGCACAGTGGAGCCACCAGGGATGAGACTGCTCTGGGCCAGGCGACAGTCACTGCAGCAGGCTAGCAAGGAGCCCAGGGCAGTGGATGTCACTTCAGGGGCCTAGGACTAGAGCAGTCATGGTGTGGCAGGCAAGTGCTGTGGTGACAGAGCTGCACCACGCTCTGTATGCTGCTCCAGGTCAAGAAAGCAGATGGCCCAGAGCAGTGTGTGGGTCTGCCTTTTAAACATGACTGCCAGCCTCAGAAAGCTGTGGCCAGAGCCTACAGCTCCCCATGTTTGCATCAGGGAGCCAGTGCAGGTCTACAGGGGACAAGAACAGACTGCTGCCAGGAGCAGCAAATCTACTCCTGAATCCCTGCATGTATAGACACCTGCCTAGGGTGGTAAATCCACCAAGGAGTATTTGCACATGTAGATAGTTTCATAATTAGTAGGGTCAGAAGGGACCTGAGCAGATGATCAAGTCCAACCCCCTGCCATGGAAGGAAAGAGGACTGGGGTCAAATGACCCCAGGAATGTGATTGTCTAGCCTTGTCTTAAAGACCTCTAAGGTAGGAGCCAGCACTACTTCTCTTGGAAGTTGGTTCCAGATCCTAGCCACCCAGACAGTGAAGTAGCGTGCCTCCTGATGTCTAATCTGAATTTACCCTCTGCCAGCTTGTGATCATTACTTCTAGTCACTCCTGGAAGTGGTTGGGGGAATAGGGACTCCCCCAATGCCTGCTGGTTTGTAACAGGCCACAAGATCCCCCCTCACCCTTCTCTTGTGGAGGCTGAATAGGTTCAGGTCCCATAGCCTGTCCTCGTAGGGCCTGCCCTGCTGCCCCCTGATCATGTGAGTGGCCCTCCTCTGGATCCTCTCCATGTTATCCACATCCCTCTTGAAGTGCGACACCCAGAACTGGATGTAGTACTCCAGCTGCGGCTTGACCAGTGACGCGTAGAGGGGGAGTATCACCTCCTTGGACTGCTCGAGATGCATCTGTGGATGCATGACAAGGTGCGGTTAGCCTTCCTGAATGCATCCCCACACTGCTGGCCCATGTTCATCTTGCCATCAATGATGACTCCAAGATCCTTTTTTGCCTCTGCACTGACGAGAAGGGAGTTCCCCAGCCTGTAGGTATGATGCTAGTTCTTCCTCCCTAGGTGCATCACCTTGCACTTGTCAGTGTTGAATGCCATCCTATTCTCATCCACCCACCCCTGTAACCTGTCTAGGTCTGATTGTAGCCTATTCTTCCCTTCTAGCATGCCCATATCCCCCCACACCTTAGTGTCAACAGCAAATTTGAACAGGGTGCTTTTTACCCCCTTGTCCAAGTCACTGATGAAGACATGGAACAGTGTGGACCTGAGGACTGAGCCCTGCGAAACCCCACTGCCCACATCCCTGCAGGTCGAAAATGACCCATCCACTACCACTCTGTGGGTGCAGCCCTCCAGCCAGTTGGTGACCCATTTGACTGCATAGGTGTCAACACCACAGTCCCCCAGTTTTTCAATGAGAACAGGGTGAGAGACAGTGTCGAAGTCTTTCTGAACTTTTGGAAGGCCTATGTCCACTGCTACCCCTGCATCTAAGAGCCCATAGACCATATGGTCTTCATTCACATGTCTCCTTTCCATTATGTGCTCCATCTTGAGACCATACTGCCAAATCTTTAATAAAGGCCTTTATTAAGATTTCTGGTCTGTTTTGTTCTCTACATTCTTATAACTATTTTGCTGTACTTAAACTTGTTTGTAAAAGCAGTACATCATTCCGGTGTAAAAAAATGTGTTTATATGTCCCACTGAGTGCAGCTCCTAGAAGTTTTGCAGCATTCAGCTATGCTGATGTGTACATTGGATCGGTTAGTGGTATTATACAGGAATGAATAAGCAGAAGTAACATTCTCAAACACAGTTGCTGGTTAATACCCTTTCTTTCCTTTACCAGACTGTTTGTAGTGGTTCTCCATTTGTATTGCAAGCAGCTCATGACAAAGAGAATATAGCTGCTATAAAACAGGAAAATTCGAGGATCTCAACAGAAAGTAGTCATTTTTATTATATATAAGAAAAAACAGCACAACTTCTAAAGACCAAATTTATAATAGGCGTCTACAATATGATTCCATAACATAGTGTAACTGTTTATATGTGAAAAAACCTGAATTTGCATATGCAAATATAATTAATTGTTATAGGCAAATGCACATTCAGTTGTCTGTTTATATGTTCATATTAACGTGTTTTGTACTTAGATGTCCATATGTTCACATTACTCTTGTTAAAAGAGTGCTTTCCATTTTTGTGGGTATATATTAAGGCTCTAAACACTTATGTACTTATTTAACTTCAAGCACATGAATAATCATGTAGGACTCAGTGTGACATCATGCATAAAATTGTGTGTATAACTGTTTGCAGGATTGATGCTTTAGAGACTTCTTAAAAAATTTGGCTCCACAGGTCTGTCTTAAATCCAGGTATAAATCTAAAAGTTGTTTGAAGGCTAGTTGAAGCTGGAATGGTCTTTCTTTAGAATTAAAAGACTTCATGAAGAGGCTTTAAAATGCCAGTTTTCATGCAAAACCTTTATATAAAATTACATTACAGTGCTTCTTTATACATTTTTAGAACACCAAAATGAGCAAAATCAATGTAGCTTAATCCATTCTTCATTCACTCTTGTCTTTGTGCCTTCTTTATCTGGTCCATTACTTCAAAAGGGGATGGGGGGAACCCTTATAGTTGCATCATTCCTGCCACTTCAACTACTATAAAATGTCTGTCTACCAAAAGGTCTATAAAGCCTATCACTAGAGGGTGGTGGTGGTGGGTAGTGGGAGCTGGAGGGGAAGGAAGAAAAAGAAAACAGTGTTAAAATAAAATACCAAGGATAAGACACTCTCTCTCTCTCTCTCTCTCTCTCTCTCTCTTTCCTTATACTTACTTATATATATATATACATATTTTTTTAAGTGCTCTGCTATTTTGAAAAGTAACTCTGTAATAATTGTGGAAATTCAATATTATCTCCAGATAAAAATGTTCTTAATTTACAAATGAAGCAGATTTTTCTAACTGCTACCAGCCCAGTGCAAAGAGCAATAATCTGAAAGTAATTAGATACTCACAAGAAAGCAAAACAGAAACTGATCAGTTTAATTTCATTGCCCAATTTGAAAGAAACGTTAGAAGTATAAAAACAAGATGTATGATTTTAAAATGTATTATTTGTTTTAATAGCGCAAAATGCAATTGGTAATATAATAAATCCTGGAAGATTTGGTCTTTTTTTTAATTATGACACGTTTGACTTTTAAACTGTCGTTAATGTATGTAACATGGCTAACTACATCTCTCTATTTATTTTTTGTGTCCAAGATATAACTAGTTTTTAAGCATGATGTGAAGTAAATAGAACCATGGCACCATATATAAACAATAATGTTTCTTACAGGTTGTGTGCTATAAAATGACTGAATTACCATTGGCTATATTTCTGATTCTCTATTTCTCAAAAATAATGGTTAATATTATATTTTTCTATATAGATAAATTGGAGGGTACCTGGCAACTATGAAAAATTGTATGGTCTGAGATTCCAGCTTCACAGTGTTTTTATTTCTGTAGCTACTATAATTAATAATTATGCAGTCATTTGTATGAACTGAATGTCTTGTGTTGATGGTATTTTAATGAGGTAGATTTTCATAAAGGTGACAGTGTGCCTTGCTTGCTAACTAGCATCATGACAGCCATTATGTACTCTTTTATTGGGGACTAGCATGGTCCAATATCTTATGCTCCTAGAAGCAGCAGCATGTGTTTGGGCAGTTTAATATGTAATTAGAAGTTTGTTATGAGTAATAAGATAATATACACATGGCCCCAGGCATATCATGATTCTGAAACTATGGCATCTGTTATAGTAATGTGCATGTGCCTGAAAATCTCTCTCTACTGGTGCCTAGAGTCAGATCAGAAGTTGAACAATCATGCCTAATAGTTAAGCCTGGAAACCAGAGTGAGAAGTTAGGGCAAGTCAAAGCCTGAGTCTGAATGTCAGCAATGATGGTAAGGGACAGCTTCCAGTCAGGAAACTAGAGTGTGGTGGTCAAGAATGAATCGGGATTTAAGAGCCAGATGTAGGAAATACTTTACTGATTACATCAGGGTCAGAATCTGAGAGTTAATCCATGACCACAAACCTGGGGGGAGGGGGCAATGGTCCAGAGAGTCAGAGTCAAGAGCAAACCACAGAGCAGAAGCTGGACATGGATAACTGTGGTGGAGGAACAAAGAAAAAGATCAGAAACTGGAGTCAAGGCAAGGTACTAAGACCAGGGCACTCTAAAATTGACGTGCAAACAATGCACTACTGTTTATCCTTGCGGACTTTAAATCTGTGTTCAGACAGGAATCAGCCTTCTGCCAGCACCTCACCCAATGACTGACACCAAAGGAATGACTTGTTCCCAGCTTCAGTAATGATCCTACCTTCCCACACCTCTGCATTAAATGTCTACTGGATCTGAGGTTGAAGTTCACAAATTGAAACCACTTCCTGGACTTACGTGTCAAAGTAAACCCTTTAGATAAGACTGACTCATTCTCTTCTTTTACAATGCAGTCAAAGGTGGTGGTGGTGTTGCCCATACTTCACATACTCAGAGGCACTCACCAGGTACATATCTATTGTTTTTGGCATTTGCACACAGTTTGTGGTTTTATTCTATGTCCAGTGTGGGCTTACACCTGGCATTGATATTCAACAGATTCAGCATGGACAGCAGTGGGTACATTTCTGCCCTGCTAGGAAGAGAAGTACAGGCTAGAACCTCCCCAGTCTGAGGTAGCAATGTCTCACCAAGTCACACACCCTCTAGCTTGTTTACTTCCTTCTGGACCCATGTACCTTCCTCTTTTGGTGTCTCAGAAGAGGAACCAGCTTTAAGGAGACACATGGAAAGGGGACTGGATAATGCCTGATCTATAATGTGGTGATTAGAGCACTGTGTTAGACAGCAGTAGCTTCAAAATACCACTAGTGGGGCCCAAAACCTAGGTCTCCAACTTCCTGGGTGAGCACCCTAACCATTCTCTTTTTGTGCAAAAATATGGGAGAACCATCTTTATCATCCTTTCTAACACTTGCTGGTTGTAGGCCTTTGTCAGGCTCCAATTTTGGACACACAGAGCTATGCATCTGTCTAACCAGAACACAAGCTACTGAGCATGCTCAGTAACCATTTAAACAGAAATATCTATAATGCACATGGATCAGAATCACAAACTGCTCAAAAATGTAGTTACAAAGCCAGCTAAGTGTCATTAGGGTGCATCAAGTGAAATAGGATTTGCTCTTAAGTGCAGATTTTTTTAGTTCCTGAATCCTGATTCAATTTAGATGGGGATAAGGTACAGATTTGAGCAGTTCTGGGCATTACAGAAGCAGAATTACAGGTGTTTACGGGACTTTAATGTTAAGCAAAGACCTACTGAATGTAGGTATGTCCCAAGGCTAGGTGACTGCTGAATGGAGCCCATAGTCCTGTTGCAGACACTCTTGGATCTAGCTCCATTCTTGAACATTTATTTTATTCTGAATATAGTTCTTAGTTTGTAAACCCAGAAAAAAATCTTTAAGTTATCATCAGGAATCCAGGTCGTAACCGTATTGGTCTAGAGGAAAAAAGCAATCAGGACTCGTTGTAGAGATGATATATTTTATTAGACCAACAAGATTTTTGCAAAAAATGTCTTTAATTGCAAGCTTTCGGGCACAAACACCCTTCATGAGGCACTGGAGACATATACAATCTTTTCCCCAATGCCTGATGAAGGGTGTTTGTGCCCAAAAGCTTGCAATTAAATTTTTTTTTGGCAAAAATCTTGTTGGTCTAATAAAAGATATCTTAAAAATAAAATGCTGGCTCTCCAGTGGGAGCCAGTGATCCTCAGAGCTGCTGTGGCCCAGTCTTGCAGCCTGCGGTCATCATGAAGCCACCTGCATGAAGGACAGCAGCAAAGATGGTGGCCGCCCCCACTGCTCCTTGCTGCTGATTGGCCAAGAGCACTACCTGTCATCTGGCTCCACCTGTCTTCACTAATGAGCAGCAGGGTAAGTCTGTATGATTGTCAGCCCCCTTGGTCAATCAGTGGCAAGAGGTGGGGTCTCCAGGGCCCCTCAGCCAATCAATGATGCAGGGGCACCACAACAAGACTGTGAAAATGGTGTTGATTTTTCTTTCACCTTGGTGCAATTTGGGTAGATGCCCATGTATTGCACAAAGATGATTTGCTGCAACAGTTTCTAAACCTTCTGCCTAGGCAATTTCTCCAGTTCTCTATAACTTACTGGACTTGGTGCTGGCTACAGGCAATGACCTGGTGAGGGGGATGCGGGTGCTCGACCACCTGGGTGACAGCAATCATTGCCTGCTGAAATTCACCATCCAGCACAAGGTAGCAAAGGCCTGCAGCAAGGCAGCAGCCCTAGATTTCAGGAGGGCAGACTTCAGTGAGTTAAGGAGAATAGTCGGGGAGGCACTGAGGTCCCGGAGGGGAGGGAAGGGGAGCCAGGTCCAAGGAGAGTGGTCGCTCCTTGAGGAGACAATCCTCCAAGCCCAAAGAAAGGTAATCCTAATATGGATCAAAGGAAGCAGGAGGGTGCAAAAGCCCTCATGGAAAGCATCCAAGAATGTCTCCTAGCTAAAAGGGAGGCATACACCCAATGGAAGGGAGGGGTCATCACCAGGGAGGACTATACTGTGTTTGCTCAGGGATGCAGGGGGGTGGTCAGGAAGGCCAAGGCGGAAATGGAATTGGGACTAGCTTCCTGGATCAAGGACAACAAGAAGTCCTTTTTTAAATTGTCCCAGGGAAAGAAGTAACAAGGGATACTTATCAGCAGCAGGAGACGGAGCACAGCAGGGGCAGAAGGAAGAGCCCATGTGGTTTATCAGCTGCCTCTTTATTCAATTAAGGTCAGCCAGTGACGTCAGACTCAAATGCCAGCCAACAGAAATAAAAATGGTAGCCGAGGCCACGGAGGGGAAGAAGGAGAGCAGCGAGAGAAGGGAGCTGCAGTCACCTCAGGGAGAGGGGATGATCTTCCCCACGGGACCTGCAGATCCCAACGAACCGGGGGCAGATGTCATCAGTGTGGGGCAGAGCGCCCCATCAGGAGCACGCATGGGATAGCAAGAGAGCAACAGGCACTCCGGACTCAGAGACAGGGCTAGAGCTGCACCTGGATCCTGAGCAGACCCCAGGTGGGAGTTGAGTGAGGAGGGACAACTAACCTAGGGGGGCATGAGGCCAGGGTGTAGGGGGGGTGGAGCCGCATGAATGACCACCAAGTGAACCACGGAGTGAACCACGGGCCACTGAGCACACCAGACGATCAATCCCGTCTACTGAGGAATAAGAAGTCATGGCAGGAGAGAATGAGGGAGGCGACTCGAGGGGGAGACACCTGCTCAGTCTATGACATCAGTCCATAAGATGCCTTACATTTACTATCAGAGTGAAGGTTGCATGAGTACAACTATTCAAAGCCTGGCAGTCACATAAATATATAGGGGACAAAAAGAAGGTACCGGGTAATGTGGGGCCCCTGCAAGACATGCTAGGAAATCTGGTCATCACACCAGATGACAAAGCTAACCTGTTTAACAACTTCTTTGCCTCCATTTTCCTGAGCAGGGACCAGATCAGCACCCCCACCGGGCCCCCCTCAGATCCTAGGGGAGGCGCACCAGGGCCAAGGATCAGTGAGGATCTAGTCAGGGAGGGACTGGATGTATTTAGATCAGCTGGTCTGGACAATCTCCAACCCAGAGTGCTGAGGGAATTAGCTGAGGTCATTGTGGAACCCCTGGCATGGCTTTACGAGCACTCGTGGTGCTCTGGTGTGGTGCCAAAGGACTGGAAGAGGGCCAATGTGGTTCCCATCTTCAAAAAAGGAAGGAAGGAGGACCCAGGAAACTATAAGCCAGTTAGTCTTACCTCAATCCTGGGTAAGCTTTTTGAGAGAATTATCCTGGCACATGTCCATGAGGAGCCAATGGGGGAGGTTATGCTTAGGGGCAACCAACACAGGTTCATTAGAGGCAGGTCCTGTCAGACCAACCTGGTGGCCTTCTGTGACCAGGTCACCAAATCCTTAGACGCAGGGGTAGCAGTGGACATAGTCTTTCTGGACGTTAGAAAGGCCTGCGACACTGTCTCTCACCCCATTCTTATTAAAAAAATGGGGGACTGTGGTGTCAACACCTATGGAGTCAAATGGGTCACTGACGGCTGGAGGGTCACACCCACAGAGTGGTGGTGGATGGGCCATTTTCGACTTGGAGGGATGTGGGCAGCGGGGTTCCGCAGGGCTCAGTCCTCAGGTCCACACTGTTCCACGTCTTCATCAGTGACTTGGACAAGGGGGTAAAAAGCACCCTGTTCAAATTTGCTGATGACACCAAGATGTGGGGGGATGTGGGCACGCTAGAAGGGAGGAATAGGCTGCAGTTGGACCTAGACAGGTTACAGGGGTGGGCAGATGAGAACAAGATGGGATTCAACACTGACAAGTGCAAGATGCTACACCTGGGGAGGAAGAACCAGCATCATACCTACAGGCTGGGGAACTCCCTTCTCGTTAGTGCAGAGGCAGAAAAGGATCTTGGAGTCATCATTGATGCCAAGATGAACATGGGCCGGCAGTGTGGGGATGCAGACAGCATGGAGAGGGTCCAGAGGAGGGCCACTCACATGATCAGGGGACAGCAGGGCAGGCCCTATTAGGAGAGGCTCAGGGACCTGAACCTGTTCAGCCTCCACAAGAGAAGGGTGAGGGGGGATCTAGTGGCCTGTTACAAACTAGTCAGAGAGGACCAGCAGGCAGTGTGGGAGTCCCTGTTCCCCCAAGCACTACCAGGAGTGACTAGAAATAATGGTCACAGCGGGTAGATTCAGATTAGACATCAGGAGGCACTACTTCACTGTGAGGGCAGCTAGGATCCTGAACCAACTTCCAAGAGAAGTGGTGCTGGCTCCTACCTTGGGGGTCTTTAAGACAAGGCTAGACTATCACCTTGCTGGGGTCGTTTGACCCCAGTGCTCTTTCCTGCCATGGCAGGGGGTTGGACTTGATCATCTGCTCAGGTCCCTTCTGACCCTACTAACTATGAAACTATGAAACTAGTGACCACTTCCTACCTAAGTCAAAAGAGAACTCTGCCAAAATGTTGCTGCAGTTCTCTCATTTCCTTCACTTAGACTTCCCCAGCTGCCCTTATACAGTCTCTGGGCTGATGCAACCAGGCTGTTTCTCTTCCTTACTATTCCTATCTTCAGAACCATTGTAAAATCCTTAGGTACCTATTGCCTTGATAACTGAGGTGCTTGGAAACTGAAGGGGATGCTGTTTCATTTCTGAACTGCATTCTACTTTACTTAAACACCAGAACTACACTTAGTTTCCTCTCTCACCACTCCAATTCTATTGCCGAGTAAACCTCCTTGAATCCCTTCACTCCTTTCATTCTAGCACATTAAAGCTACTAAATCCTCCCCTTTGATTTAATCTACTTTTTATTCATCACTGGTAATGGAATATTTTAAAAACATTGAATAAGGCAACTGACATAAAACAATTTCTCTCTTATATTTTCATTGGTCTCCCTGAAAACTCCAGTTTCTCTTCAAGTCGTATAGGTCTTTCACTTTTTACTAAAGATTTCTGAGGAGAACAAGTCAAGAGATCTTTTGGGCACTTTCCCTCTAACATTATCTGTTGGTTCAGAAGTATGGGAGTTAAACTAGAATCAGGGTGGTGGTCTACCTTGTTAGTACCCCTTCTCTAATAGAGGCTAATACCCATTATTTCAGGGGAAATGGTGCTATGCAGTAGGTATTTTTTTTCTTCTCCTACCCTTAATAGCTTACTTTCCTTTACTTTATTCTTCTACTTCCTTCCCCTTGCTTTTCTTCCAAATGAAACAATTGTTTTTGTGGGAAATGTAGACTGGGGGGATAGATGTTATGCTATATCCTGATCAGATTATTACTTTAAAATCTTGCAGTGTGTCCCCTAGCTGGAAGCCAGTTGCCACAAAATCTTCACCTCTGTCCTTGAGTTTCAGATGTATAAACATTCCCATCATTTCTAATGAAAGCCTTGGCCATGCTATTCCTCAGTCATGGTAAGGGAACATGGCAATATCTCAGGGTCAGTCCCTTGCAGCTTTGAAATCAGGAACTGGTTGTCTCTGCAGAGTTAGTATGCTTTAAGAAGCAGTAGGGAAATAGAATGTGTGGTGGATGCATTGCCACACTTGGCACCATCAAAGCCATTACATTTCACTTGGTTTAGTGCACTACAATGATAAAAAAAAAAAGGACCAAAATATATCTGGATGAGCTTGACCACATCTGTGCCCCTCAGGAGCAGGCGATAGCTTCTAGGCTATGTATAGATAGATAGTAAAAGACATTTGTTGAAATTCTTGTTTATGATTTAGCTTGTGCTCAATATTAGCAGTTTACAAATAAAGGAAGATGCTGCCCCCCTGCCCTGCACTAATTTTTAGAACAGGAAACCTGTCCTGCTCTTTTATACAGTGCTGTGTTCATTTGCAGCTCTTTGATGATTACCATCATTATCAGCATCATTTACATTTTTGCAGATAGTTCCCTTAGTAAAATACCTTTCTGTGAACCTCCATGAAAAATGCATATAAAATATGTCACACATATTTCTAAACTATTGACTATGAAATCAAGCTATGTTCACTTTAATCTTTTATCAGGAGCCTTGTTTACACCCAGATTTGTGTGGTGGTTTAAATTAGGAAAAATAATATCTTATCAGTTAAATCAGTGCGTGTTCTTTTGTAGCTAAGCATAGAGAAACTAATTCTGCTATTATTACAAGGACAGCTCAGTGTTATTCTTTGAAACTGGTAGTCAGATTAAAAGAAAAATTGAGAAGTTAGGTGCTTTGGTATGATTTCTTTTCCTGAGTATGTGCATAAGTCTGATTAATTTCACTGAGTGCTATACTGAAAAGTAGAATTTGGTACTTGGAAGATGCCTATCACTGTTTCAATCAGTTTCTTTTTTTCATATCACAATGGAATTCAGAGTAGGAATTTTAAAACCTTTTTTTCTTGGTCTAAATAAGACCAAGAAAAAATTTGTATTTATGCATGGTCCTATGTGATATGAGTGAAATCTTAGCTTCTGTTCATATACTAACATATTTATAGTTAGTCATAAGTAAGTATGTTATCAACTTGAGACTTACATTCAGTTGCTACTTAATGACTGAACTAGCATTCTTCATCTGGGATGGAAAATGCTACTTAATTATTTCTAATAAACAAATTTGTTAAATGGGATGAGCACTATATTTTTCTAGACCTACCACTTCAAAATTCCCATTTTTTTCTTTAATACCATTAATTTATGTGCTTGCTAATTTACTTCTAATGTGTCATATCACACTTCTAAAGTGGGTCATTCACTTTATGAATCCATCATTGCTGTCCATTAACGGCTCGGAACACTAGAAGCTAACTTTTAAGCAGGCTCACTATGTGCAGAATAAAAACTCACCATTTTATATATATTTTTATCTGTTTGCAGTTAAAAAGAAATGAAGGATTAACTTGATAAATACAAGATCAAAACTATCTTTATTTTCATTGTCTGTTTATTATGTTTGGTCGTGAATAATTTCAGCTACCTGTGGTACATCAAAATTACATTAAGGGTAAGTGAACTGTTAGTTATCAATATTTTGTTAATACTAATTCATTCTGTTAAGTGTAAATAGCACCAGTTACAGGGCAGTATTAACTATATTCAGAATTACATAGTGTCATAGATTGTAAAACTAGAAGGAACCTCGGAAGATCGTCAGGTCCAGCCCTCTGCACCAAGCAGGAAAGACAGCTGGTGTCAGGTGACCTGAGCAAGGTGACTGTCTAGTCTCCTCTTGAAGTTTTCCAGGGTTGGTGATTGCACTAACCCTGGAGGGAGCTTATGCCACAGTCTGGACACCCTGATTTTGAAGACGTTTTTCCTAATGTTGAGTTTGAACCAGTCTTCCAGCAGTTTGTGGCCATTACTCCTGGTTTCCCCCCCAGGTGCCCCAGTGAACAGTTGCTTGCCAAGTCCTTGATGTACTCCCCTAGCGTAGCGGTAGCCCTCTCAGCCTTCTTTTCCTCAGGTTGAAGAGTCCTAGATCCCTCAGCTTTTCACCATATGACTTGCCTTTTAAGACTCTAATCACTAAGTGGCTCTTTGTTGGACTCTCTCAAGCTTGTCCATGTCCTTGTTGTCGCACCCCAAAGACCGGTGTACCTTTGACCTGCGAGCCTGGGTCGGCATGACCGGCTTGGCGCGAGGGTGGCCAATTACTGCATGCCAAGCATGAATAATTAACAGGTTGGCACGACACATTATTCTGATCTTACAGTTTCATTAAAGTCAGCTAATCTCGTTACTATAGGTCCTTTATCTTTCGTGCTGGGCTGTCAAGGTTAGTTTCTCTCTCTCGTATGGGAGCTCAAGTGATTTGAAATGAGGCACAAACAGGGGTGTGTATATGCAGCACTGTTAATACAGAGGGATAGATTACAATTGCAGAGTTTGTTGTGTTAGCCTCTGACTTGTTTGCCTCTGACCTTTTGCCATCGGCATCTGAAATCAAAGACTTTGATCTTTGACACTTGTTAAAGTGTGGTGCCCAGAACTGGATGCAGTACTCCAGCTGCAGTCTCACCTGCGCTGAGTTGAGCAGAAGAATCACCTCCTTGGCTGTGCTGGAGTTGCATTGATTGATGCATGCCAGAGCATTATATGCCCTGGTGGCTATAGCATCACACTGCCATCTCATATTCATAATTTGTCTACTATTATTCCCAGGTCCCTTTCAGCCATGGTGCTAGTCAGTTTGGTGCTGCCAAGCCTGTAGGTGTGTTGGACATTGCTCATCCCGAGATGGAGTACTTTACATTTCGCAGTGTTGAACTTCATCAGGTTCCAATCTGCCCGACTTGCTAGCCTGTCTAGGTCTGCCTGTAACTGTAGCCTATCTTCAAGCATGACCATGCTTCCCCATAACCTGGTGTCATCCATGAACTTGGCCAGTGAGCTCTTCACCCCCACATCCAAATTGTTAATAAAGATTTTGAAAAGTACTGGACCAAGCATTAACCCCTGCAAGACACTGCTGCCCACTTCTCACCAGGATGACACAGGCGCGTTCACTATGATCTCTGGGTCCTATCCTTCTGTCAGTTTCTTACCCACCTGACTGTCTCAGAGTTAAGCCCACAATCCTCCAATTTTCTCATGAGGACATTGTGGGATACTAGATCAAAGGCCTTTTGGATGTCTAGGTATACAATGTCAACTTGCTCTCTCATGTCCAGGTGGAGAGTTACCTGATCATAGAAGGAGATGAGATTGGTAAGGCAAGACCTGCCCGTGCTGAAGCCATGCTGGTTGTCATTCAGAATCTTACCTTCTGCAGCCTTATCACAGATAGACTCCTTGATGAACTTTTCTAGGATTTTCTCTAGGATGGAAGTTAGGCTGATTGGCCTATAGTTACCTGAGTCCTCCCTCCTGCCCTTCTTGTGGATGGGCACAACACTGGCCCTCTTCCAGTACTCAGGGACTTCTCCAGAGTGCCATGAGTTGTGGAAGAGTTTTGCCAGGGATTCTTCAGTGACATCAGCCAGCTCATTTAGCACTCTTGGATGACGATCATCTGGTCCTGCTGACTTGTCTATGTCTAATTTTATTAATTGGTCGTACACCAATTCTACAGCAATATTAGGAAGGTGATTAGTCTTACTGTGCTTATCCTCTACTCTACCTGGCATGGTTTTCCCCTTGGTCCAGTGAAAGATTGAGGCAAAGTAGTCATTCAGGAGTTCAGCTTTCTCCTGGGTGCTGGTAACCAGCTATCCTGAGTTGCTGAGTTGGTACATGAAATACCTAGCTAATAGTATAAATTCTTTAAATTATCTCAGTTTATATCTGTATGCATTCATTTTGACTCTAAAATAATATAAGCAATGGACTTGATTTCAGGGTGCAATTCAAGATGCATAGTGGGATGCAAAGACCTGTTCTCCTTAGGGCAGCCAAGAGCTAGAGCAGCTTTGTAATGCACCCCCAAGGGATGTTACCAGTATGAATTGCCAAAATATAGGACACTCACACACCTTTTTTTCCTGGTACACTCAGAGTGAAGGCACATGAAAAGTACTTTTACAGCTGGCTAAACTGGCTTCATGACATCTGGAGTTTCTTCTATATAAGAGGATATCTGTCAGTTATTTTAGGGTACCTTTGTCCCTTTCACGTTCATAAAGTACATAATAGTGAGTTTATTTAGGTAGAATCTCAGCCAGTATCATTAAAAATAATGTTGGGCGTTTTAACTTTATTTGATCTCTGAAATGAAGATTCAGTTTATCTTGTAATGAGTAAAATGCCCATTAACTTAAAAAGAACCAGACCGGTCCCTATGGGCACGTCCCCACAAGGTCTCACATGCAGTTTGTGGTGCCACAAACTTATCTTCAGCACCACAAACTGCATGCACTACATGTGCATGGGGTTTTTTTTTTTTTTTACATTAGGAGATCCTGGTGTAAAAAAAAACACACCAAAAAAAACAGTTGCATGGTGTGTTGGATGTTGCTCATCCCGAGATGGAGTACTTTACATTTCTCAGTGTACCACCTGAAACCAGAGTGTGGCTCACCAGATCCATGCTCCAGCTGCTGGCAAGGCTCTGCTCCCTCAGATTGCAGCTGCTGCTGCAGCCCCAGGAGGCCCCCAGGACTCCAGGTAAGGCTTTTGGGACCAGTGCAGGTGCTGGTCCAAGCCTCCCCTACCCCACCTGGGGCAATTAGCCATGTGCCAGAGCACATGGGTAGAGGTATACCCGGGGACAACTAGCCAGGGCACAATTATATGTCTCTGATACTTGTCCCTGGGGAAATGCATGCTCCCACTCGTGGGGCCCTGCCCTACATGGCCAAATGAAATATCACATCTTACAGCTGCTTTGTTTGTTTTCTATTCTAGCTCT
This sequence comes from Crocodylus porosus, assembly GCF_001723895.1. Lineage (NCBI taxonomy): Eukaryota > Metazoa > Chordata > Crocodylia > Crocodylidae > Crocodylus > Crocodylus porosus. The sequence goes on along the minus strand of NW_017728912.1, from coordinate 8,678,160 downwards.
GGAAAGATGCTAATTTATGTCAATGGATGAAATCTCAAATGATAGTGCTAATCTGTGGAGTACCTACAGTTCTCAAGACCATGTTGAAAAGGCAAGTACTTAGTAGGTGATCAGTGTCAGGATCTGGACCCACAACGTACAAAATCACAAAATGAACATGAAGCATAATGAATTAGTAGATCAATGGGCTTCTCATATGAATATGCATGGGTAGGAGTAGGATTATGGTCGTGGTTTGAAAGATCAAGTAGTGTTTAAAGAGACTTACAATGTTTCTGTCATATTTTCAGTAAATTTAAAATTGAGGGCCAGATTTACTGATATGTTATGTTGTTTCACACTGCTTGGGTGTATCTACACAAGATGTTTACTGCACAGTAGACTAATTAGCTGCCCAGTAAATGTCACACATCTACATCTGCACCCCATTAGGCTGGAGTAAACTAATTTATTTTGCAGCAGGCTAGTACTTGTAAATACAATCCATCTGTAGATGTGCTTACTGTTTTCTAAACTGTGTTAACTGATTCATAATACACAGTTTGAATCAAATTTCAATTTGAATAAAGGGTTAACAGATGAATAAGAGGGCTTGCCCCCTTCTTCACAGTAGACTGTGTGCTTGAGCAAGGCTGGGGATTTAGTCAGGGTACTTAATCATAGTGAGGTGCTGTTGGAACATTTGACTTTGTGCTACTTTGTGCCCAATACCCCTTGTTGTGTTGCAAAAACCCAACTGAGTTTCTCTTGCAGGGATTGATATTTGCAGCACTTATCTCTGTTCCTAAGGAATGCTTATCTGAGGTCCTAAGGACTATTTTTCATAAAAGCAATGTTGTATATAAGCAGTAATTAATATAGCTTAACTTGCTTAGCTCAGACCGCTCTAGTCTGCATTAACTTCAATCCTTATTCAATAAAGATTAGTTAATTCAGATTGGAGGCAATTTTAATGTGGACTACAGACATTCATGTGTATATAGTGATGGCTGTAGTCTGGATTAAGCATGGAAAAATGTAACTGCTATCAGGGCACTTGTACAAGTGACACCATAACTATGCACATGTAATGAAAATGTCACTATGTGTGACTTAATTGCATCATGCTGAATATGTGCAAGAGTTTTGGGGGTTTTAAATGGGTTTGCATCACTGCAAACTAAACTACATTCCAATGTTGTCAGCTAACCCCACCCCCGCCCTCCCCCCCAGCCATGGGAGAGGTGGGAAGACTACACAGAAAACAAGGATTGGGTCCCTCACCACTTCTGCCTTCAGCAGGCTCCTGCAGCTGGCAGGATGTCTAGGGCCACCCAGGAATGGGCCCCTGCGGCAGTGCAGAAAGGAGGCAGGAGGGCCGCTGGGTTTGCTGGTGGTGGGAGAAGGCAGTTGGGATAGTGCATTGGGCACTGCAAGCCTGGGTGGGCTTCTAGTTGGGCAGGTGCTGCCTCAGCTCAGAGGTGCCTCATCCAACACTTCTCCAAGCTCACCCAAGCTTCCAACACTCTGTGCACTGTCCCTGCCATGTTCTCCAGATGCCAGCAAACCCAGCCACCCTTCTTCTGCCTTCCTGCCTTCTCTGGGGCAAGCTAGCCAATTCCTGTGTGGCCTCAGCTGTCCTACAAGCTGCAGGAGTCCACTGAAGGCAGAAGAGACAAGGGGCCCAATCCATTTTTTCCCATCAGATCTTGCCTGCCTCTTCTGTGGCTGGAGGGAGAGCTGGCAGTGGTCCAAGAATTGCCTAAGTTGCAGGGAACCCTGGTCCTTCCTTCCACAGTGCTGGCACACACCCCCGCCCCGGGCCAGTTGGGCCAGCTGCTAGCTGTCCGGGTGCTGCCCTAGCTCAGAGGCAGCAGCCAGCCCGATCTAATTCTTCCCTGACTCAACCCACTAGAAATCCACTGGATACTGCTCCCCAGGCGGGCCTGGGGAACAGTTGGGCGGGGTGCTTCCTCTGAGTTGGAGCAGTACCCAGTGAAATGGTGGGTTTCAGTTAAAAACCCACCATTTCAATTTAGGGGGCTTAGAATAAAAGCCTGACCTGAGAACTAAACTACCATCATGTGTAAAGCACCCTAAATGGCCACAAGTACTATCCTGCTTGTGCCTTGTGCCACTGCTACTTGTCCTCAGTGTGCTCGCCTGGCCTTGAGCAGCCATTCATGTACTGCCTTGGCCCGGGTGGTCAGTAACAGGTGTATCAGTGTTTCTTGTAGACCCTGAGGTAGATATCTACCACCTAGGTGGCCACCCCCAAACTCTCCTGCCATGACTTTGGATGCAACTTCAGTGGGGGGGGGTAAACTGCCAGGGGTTCCTCAGTGGAAGGTAGTCTGATAGACAGCCATCCATGGGGCTCCACCTCTCCTACACCCCAGCCTTATGCCAACCTTCGGCAGATCACTAGGTCTTGAGTCAGCCGTCCCTCCGGTGCAGCTCTGCCCTTGACCCCAATGGTCTCTTGGGTATTGAATCCCGAGTGTTTTTCTCCTATGGTGGTCCACTGACCTACAATTAGCCTAAGCCTGTCCTCTTCCTCCCCAGAGATACTTCAAACTGGAAGAAGCCAATAGAAAAAAGGGGAACGGAAGGAAGCCGCACTGCCGGCATCCCTAAACTGCACTGTATTCCCCTTAGCTGAGACTTCTCCTCCATTAGGAGACTTAGTTCACACGCGTTATTTGTCCCGCCACCACAACCCCTCCAAAAGGGGAGAAAAGAAAAAGAGAACAAAACAAAATTATGGATTGGGGAAGGTCTGTTCGGTTTCCTCCCTGGTCCTACAGTGAGGACACGATGGATTCTCCTCATCACTCCCCTTGGGATTTCTTCACCCCCAACCCCACCGGTCAGTCTTCCATACCCAGTACCTGGGAACATTCAGGACAATAACCCGTCATCTGGTTTGGGGTGGCTAAGGTTCCTTTTCCTGGGCTATTGCTTCCCTCACATCGCAGAATGCAGCTTGCAATGCCACTCTTCCTCGGTGGTGTCTGTAGTATTCTGCCTTCAGTGCCCTGTGGTCCTTTAGGCTCAGGTCTGCTGTAGCTCATGGGTCCTTCCTCTGGGTTCTCCTTCTCTCCCCATGCACCAGCCTCCACCGGTGCAGAGATCCTCCAGCAACTCTCCCTCTCTCCCGGAGATCCCTTTTATTCCTGCTGGCCGGTGTTTGCTGATGATGTCACTGGCTGGCCTCAGCTGTATAAAGGCGTGGCTAATAACCTGCACGGGTTCCCCTCTTTGTTCTTGCAGCGCCGCAGTCCCTGTTACAGGTAAGTAGTTTTCTTGTGGTTTTTTTTTTTCTATCGTACATGGGCCCCGCTCTTGGAGCCCCCAGGATGCGACTTGGGGCTCTTTCATTTGATTGCCCCTGGGATACCCAGGAATATTTGTACCATGTGTGCTATGGTACACAACAGATTACTCTGAGTGGAGAAGGGGAGGCCAAGGCAAGCAACTCTGCTGGCCCTAGCAGCCTTTCTTGGGGTCTTGGGGGCACTGGGGAGCTGCAGCTCTGGAGCTCCTGTACTTGGAAGCCTGGCTGGCCGCCAGGGTCTGGTTTCAGGCAGAGCATCTGCCACTATGTGCGTCGCCCCACTTTTTTGGGGGCATGTTTTTTTTTGACTCTGGGATCTCCTAGGGTCAACCCTCCCCCGCTGGCACTGCAAGGTAGCAGGGTAGGGAACCCCTGCATGTGTAGTGTGTGGCACTGCAGACAGGTCTGCAGCACCACATACTGTACATCTGCACTCATCTGGATGCGGCCAGTTGTACCAAATTTACAGGTACTTTGTGCTACTGGAAGGGTGCAAAGCAGTTGGAACATATCAGTAAATCTTACCTTACTTGCTAATGTAGACAAATATGGAAGGCATTAGATGGGGAAAAGGAAGGACTATTATTCTGATTTTGCAGATGGGAGAACTGGCACAGAGAGAATACATGACATAACCAAGAACAAATGACATGTCAATGACAAAGTTTACAACTAGCACACAGGTATCCAAATATTGTACTATAAACCTGAGGGTTCACAAATTGGTAAAAGCAATGCGATATTAAAGGCAAACATAATGTATGCTAATTTAGACACAATTCATCCTGAGGCATGCTCTTTACCTTATTCATTGCTTATTTTGCACTAATACCAAGCACTATTTTAAATTAGATTTCACTAAGCTTATATAAGAGATTAACATAATTTTTCTCCCATACTGTGGTCATTTTTATCATTCATATAAGTATTATTCCTTATTCTTAAGCATCTGATTTATCCTTTTCATCACAGTCTGTGAATCACATTGAATATATTTCTGGTCCAACTCACACAAAAGGTCACTTTCTTGATTTAGCTTTCTCTTATGGCTTATTGCTGACTGATTTTTCTTTCCACTCCATATGCATTTTCATACCATCATTAAATGGCATTTGCATTCTCTGCAGTTCCTCATACATTTTCATCTAAAAGAGCTAGTTATCAATAGCAACACCTGTTTTCCAGAATATTACACTTTATTGTTAATTTTGACTTGCCTCATGTGTCACCAACTATTATTAAATGGAATGGTAATGTTATACTATAATTCATATCACACAGATATTAGATATCATGTTGCTCTGTGTCAAGAAGGGAGGTTGAAATGCATACATGTCCTTAGGTACACATCAGTGTTTAAGGGCAGAAGGACATCAACTGGACAGATAACAGAGCTTTACATTTCTCTGTTCAACTGAATTTCTTATAATCTCAGTGCTTCACCTTTTAATTCATATTTTGTTTGGTCTCTTTTGTCAGGGATAAATTACAAAATGATATTATATCCCCACAGATGCTCATCCCAAGTGCCCTTTCGTTTTCATAACACTAGGGCAAGAAGATGGATTTTGTGGGAGATCCTGAAGATTAGTAGGCATGGAGTGTTTTTGAAAGGAGTAATGTTATAGACCTGAAGCGTGACATTTGAGACAACATCTTGATTTAAGGATTAGAACAGCATAATCTGACACATCTGTAGTAACTATGAATGCAAGTATGTATTTGCATATAGAAAAATGGATGCATACAGATTTTTTAGATTTTTCTTTTTCTTTCTTTCTTCAAGTCAGAAACTGTATGTGATTAAGATCCTACCTTGATGAGAGTTAACCACCTGTTTTTTTAAGAAGGGTTACAGATGTCTGTTACAGACACCTAGGAGAATATGGAGAGAGCTACAGAAAAGGGAAGGCTGAATCCTCACACCGTAAATAAGGGTAAGACTGGAGAGGAAATGGAAAAGATGAGTAAGCCTAGGTCTACCCTGCAAACTTCTGTGGCATAGCTATGTCAGTTAATAATATGGAGTGTGAATTCTCACTAAAACAGGTGTGCTGGCAGAAGCCCCTAATCCAAAGTGAATAGCTTTACTCCACATAGAATTGCTCTTTTCACAACTACTTGTATAACTGAGAAGCTCTAAAAACCTTCTCAGCTTCACACATAAAATAAGATCTAATCTTTGAGAAATAATTGGACTTGATAAATGATTGCCCCTTGTTCTTTATGACCCTGATTAAGTAAAGTACATAAGAGTGTGCTTAATTCTAAGCATCTGAATAAGCCCATTGAAATTGTTCTGCACCATACAATTCATCATCATTTTCAGAAACTTAATCTGTAAGAGAAATAAAATTTTGAAATGCTTTAAACTAAGCTATAAATATCTATTCAACTCAATCAGTTAATCTGGGAAAAATAATTAAAATGACTAAAATGGAAAGGTAACTAACTACATGCTGAAATAGATGACCAAACCCCAGACCCACCCTTGTGATGTTTAGTAAGCATATCATTATCTATATTAATCACCACCTTCTGAAAGCATTAAAGTATATATCAGTGAGATTTGTGACCTTCTTTGTCAGAGTACTAAGGGTGTGAACCTGCAGTCCCTCCCTATGTAAAACCTACATTGAATTTAATGGGATTGGTGTGTAAAAGGGCTGTGTAATCATAATTCAGAAATAAATGGAAGAGTTTCAACAAAGCTTACATGTCCCATTAGGCTTTCATGATCAAGATTGATACGTTTTTGTAGCTAATGGTACACAAAAGAGTGATTCCACTAGTATCCAGTCATCTTTGATTCCCCAGTCTGAATAACAAGGCACCTGTGTATGACTGGGAATGTTGTTGGTAGGCTTGAATTTACAGCTTTGGATCATTAGGAAGACAATTTTACCACTCTACCAGGATGTCCCTATAACCAGTAATTGATTATATACATGTTAGAACATAAAACATACTATTTACATGATATACAGTCAGTGTGTCTACACATACATTTGATGTGGGAGCAGTTTACCTGCCAGTAAACTGCTTGTGAAGCAGGAACAGGTTTGCTGCTAATGGCAGCAAACTGCTCCTGCTTCTTGGGGCCGTGCCACCACCAGGAGCTGGGTGCTAACCCAGGGGCTGGCAGGGAGTAGGGGGCCAGAAGACAGCTGTTGAGGCTGGGGCATTACACCCTGCCCCTGGGGGGCTGCCTGCTGCCGGGACAGGGACAATGTCCCCCTGCCCCAGCAGCAGGGAGCTTCTGGCCCCAGCTCCCCTATCAGGGGTGGGGGACTTGGAAAGAGCTACAGGGGAGAGGCAGGTGCCAGCCCCAATCTACTGGTGAGGCAGCTAGCTTGCTGCTAGTTGCCCCAATAGCAGATCAGGACAGGCAGCTGGGACCTACCCCACCCTTGCATCTGTTTCCAAGCCCTATACCTCAATCACCTGATCAAGGCATGGGGCAGGGGATCCTGTTCTCTGCTCCACTTCCTGATCACAGAGCTGGGTGCAGAACAGGCTGGGGAACAAGGGAGCCTGTGCCCCCTCAGCTCTGTCATCATAGAATATATTTAATTTTCCCTCATCTGGGTCTGTGTGGCAACTACTACTCTTTGGGTGCATCTACACAAGATGCTTACTATGAAGTTGCATAATTAGTTCTGCAGTAAAGTGTCTCTATCTACATATGCAGAACTATTAGGTTGGAATAAACTAATTAACTCTACAGTAAGTTATTACAGCTCGATACAAGTACTATCCTACAGCAGAGTTATTTACTCCAGTGGAATGAATGTGTAGATGCTGACAGGAGCTGGCTGGGGTGTGAGGGTGCTGCAGTGTAGGGCTGTCTACTGGCTAGCCTCAAACTGGAGCACCCTTGTGACTGAGCCAGCCCCTGCTCAGCACGTTGAGCTGGGTCAGAGCAGCCCCAGGGTGGCAGCAGTATGTGCTGCAGTCTCAGGTTTGTTATAACTTCTTTCACATGTGTAAACACTGTGCTCTGGAGCAACAAACTCCAGTATGAACTGTGCTGGAGTTTATTTAGTTGCATTGATTTCAGATGTAGATACGCCCTTTGTAAGGATCACACACATTGCTTTTTTGTAAAATTAAATAGCAGCTCTCTGGATGGGTTTTTATTTGATTCTTGGCCTTAAGCAAAAGATAATTTTTATATTTTTCTCCAGATTTTCCCACTATCCAATTTCTTTTTCCTTTAGAAACACCCAATAGACTAATACTTGTAGAAAAGACCTGGCTGTTGAGCTGCTGATTCTGCTATTATTTCTTGCTTTGTTATAACTTCTTTCACAACCTCTGGCTCTATTTTCTCTCTGGCTGACTCAGCTGACTAGCCCTGTAATTCCATCATTGCAAATATGTTAACTATCACTGTTCATTTGGTATGAAAGACAAAGACCTAAAATACAAAATCTAATCAAACTTGCATAGAATTCCCAGGTTGAACTTGGATATAATGAGTCAATGAACAATCAGCCCTGGAGAATAAAGATGTGTGTTGGGCTAATGTGGATGTGGTTATTTTCAGTTTGTTTTGTTTTTTTAAACAACAAACACAAAAGCCTGAAATCATCTTCTCCAAATCAGTCTTATTTTTGCTGTCTCACTCTCACTTGCTTCTCCTATTGGTAATTCTTTATGCTATAGGCAGGATATAAATCTAGGAAATAAATTAAAAATCCTGTGATACAGTAGGTAGCCATTTAAATCTTGAAAACATCATTAGCTCTTTGCCAAAAGCATTACAGGTAGTCATTGCTCTAGTTCATTTAATCGTACTGCTATTTAATGTGGAAACAGCCTGCTGTCAGTTATTTGCACCTCATTGAGGCTTATTACCTCTCTTCTCTGAGTATGTTCAGCCTCAGCTTAGCTGTTTGCCTCTTGTTAAGGCTGGTTTTGCTCAGAGCCTCTTACTGCTGATAGCAATTTTGATATTGATGGACTAGTGAGTTTCAGTGGGCATGTCTACATGTACAGTTTAATGTGCATTAGCCTATTTTATTATGCATTAAAGCATCACAGAAACATGCTCTGTCACCAAAGTGCATTAAAATAGGCTTAATATGTTTTTTTCTAGTGCTTCACAATAGATGTGATATGCATTACCTAAAGCACATTAATGAATGTGTTGATGTGCTCAGTGATACTTACAGCAAATCACTGAGAGTAATTTAAATGGGCTAGAACATGGGTGTCAAGCTCCCCCAGACCCTTATGCTAGATATGGACCATGGTGGTCTCCCTTCAAGCCAGATTCCGACACAGCAGCAGCATAAAGGTGAGTGACGGTGACAGAGGTTAACAGAGTAGTTGCTTGCTCCCTACCGAAGACATACATCCTCAATGGGGCTCTGTACACCAGAATTTGGCAGTGAGCCCCATCCCAGCTCACTTTGCCTCAAAATTCCTGGCCCTCTATGAGTCCTGCAGGGACATGGTTTTGTAGGCCATACATTTGACACCCTTGGGCTAGAAGAATTAATTAGCTACCATGCAGCTCAGACAATTTTCTGATTGCCAGACAAGCCTGCTTTGCATGGCTTAGACTATATTTTCAAAGCTTTAGTATTCTTGAGCCATTGATCCCACAAGTGGCAGAATTGCTTTTAATTTTTTTTCCCCTCTCTAGGAGAGGTGTAAAGGCAAATCCAAATAGTAACTAGGTTCCTGCTCTCCTAACATAACATCCTTTGTGGCATTTTCAGACTGATGGGCAAAAATACTTTCTTTCCAAGTGTGTGACACTGCTTATCTTCTGTCAGAAGGGATGTGCCATTTTCTGTTCCTGTAGTGGAGCCTGGAAGTGCTGTTTTCTTTCTTGACTTGATTCCCATCTCTTGCTCCAGGTATAGTGCAGAAGGTTCTTGTGAGCAGGTGCTAGTTTCCCACTTCTCATGAGTTGTAAGCAGTTTGACTTTGTTGAGGGACAGCATGAAGTCCCTATCCTAGCATCAGATTTGGAAAAGTAATGATTTTGGCCTGTGTGAATCACTACCAACAAGGAAAAACTTGAAAATCACATTACTGCAAGTATTTTGTGCAAGCTGCCAGGACTGCAATTTCTCAGTCAGTAAAATGAAACTGCCTCTGGAATGGGCCAACTCAGTGTAAAATGAAAAAAGGCAGTGAAGTGCAGAAGAGAAGGAGAGCTTATCAAGTGTGCATTTGGGTAAGGAAAAAGGGAAAAAAGACACAAGCCTTAAAAGAATTGAAGGGACAAAGCCAACCCAAATGCATTATTTGTTCATCACATAGAACTCCCATTTTTTCTTGTTCCCCTTTTTATTTTATTATGGAATGTATGTTTTTACTTAGGTATCCAGGTTGTAGCCATATTGATCTAGAGGCAAAAACAATCAGCACTTGTGGTAGAGGTGATATCTTTTATTAGAGGAACTAGATTTTTGCAAAACAATTTCTTTAACTGCAAGCTTTTGGGCACAAGCACACTCGCTGCCTAAGAGAACTTTTACATTCTTTTCTCCTATGCCTGAAGAAGGGTGCAATTAAAGAAATGGTAATGCAAAAATCTAGTTAGTCTAATAAAAGATATCACCTCTACCACAAGTTCTGAATCCTTTTGTTTTTACTTAGGTCACGTCTTTGACTCTTGTTTGCAGACCCTTATCAATATGGCACAAAGCCTCCTGTTCTAGGCCCCATTTGAAGGCCTTTCCTTGTGGATCAGAGTTATTTTGGGAAAAGGCAGGGAGGTAAAGGAACCTCTTTACTGAGATGCACCTATCCCAGGTAAGAGTGACAATACACCTTTACAGCTTGATACAGGCGGAGTGGGCACAAGCTGCAGTTCAGTGCCAAACGTGGACCATGCGATTGACTTAAAATGTGGGACGTGGCTAGTCCTGTGAGCAATATACAGCGCCCAGGGAGCGGAGTTGAGGGTTAGTCACTGTGTTGGCTCCCATACTGCTCTTTTACTTCAGTGACAGGTTTGTTGTTAATGCACATTTTGAGCAACTGGGGATTACCCTCACTCCCCCTCCTGGTGGGCAGGAGACTAATAGGGAGGATTCTTCCCCTTACTTTTTGATGGGTACCCCTGAAATTGCATGGGAGGGCCAAGAAATACCCAGCGGGATCTCCTCATACAGCAAAGCCACCGAGAGGATGAAGGGGGGAGGGGGAAGGATTTCCCTTCCACAAATACCACTGTGTGTGGGTGGGGCTCCCTGCACCCTATTGTGTGCATGGGAGAGGGGGAGTGCACTGCCCCTGCTGGCTGCTACAGTGTGTGTGCGTGCACGTTATGTAGGAACTGTGATCTCACTGACTCTTCCCAGTAGTGAGAAGGGGCTGGTGTGTGTAGATGTATAAAGCTGTGCTCTCCCTGAGTAGCGAGAAGAGGGCGGTGTGTGTGAGAATGGTGTGTCTGTGTGTAGGAGCTGTGATCTCACTGACTCGTGCTAGTTGTGGGACGGGGCCGAGGTGTGTGCGCGCGCGTGTGTGTAGATGTACAGGACCTGTGATCTCATTGAGCAGTGAGAGGTGCGTGTGTGTAGGAGCTGTGATCTCACTGAGCCTTGGTAGTATTGACAAGGGGCTGGTGTGTGTGTGTGTGTGTGTGTGT